>NW_022436966.1:17414451-17566236 GCF_009761245.1 Sapajus apella | reverse complement strand
AAAAAAAAACAAAAAAAAAAAAAAAAAAAAAAAAAAAAAAAACCAAATAAAAAAAAAAAAAAAAACAACCCCCCCCCCCCCCCGAACCTTTTCATGTCTTTTTACCCAACTGGATATCTGAAGTAATAAAATCTATTCGAATTTACATTTTCTCTCCAAGTCTAGGCTTCATATTTAATTTAGAATATTTCTTACTATTCCCATACACCCTTAAAGAAAAAAATTCATTTTAAACCAACATTCAAACCAAGGAATGAGGAGACTAGATGGCTATTAAAATTTTACTGAAATAAAAATTTTAAGGTCTAAATGACCACTTCAAGCCATTTTTTAAAGTAAAATTTGTTTTATTGTATTCCCAGTTTAACAAATAAAGCAAATTACAAAACAGAAACAAAAAACACCATGACAAGGATTAAATACTTGGTATACAAATTAAAGTGCTGCATTTATCCTTTTCTCATTAAGAACAAAAGAATACCTTCTGTAGAAATAAGTGTTGACTATTTAAAATAAAAGGGAACGTGCAAGAAAACAAAATATGTCAAGAATAAATCTAAGATTAGCTTTCTAACTGCCCATATCAGTTTTCAAATCAAGTCCAGATTACACTATAAAAGGCATTTTAATTACGGTCCTACATTTTGTAATTTAAAATACTTCACATGACTACAATAAAGAATACGAGTTTATAACCTGCTTTGGTGTCACAACTGGCTTAGACTGCAAGGCATTCCCTTTTTCATAGCGCCTCAAAGGCAGCCCGAAGAAATCCCAGACTAAAGATGTATGTGCTTGTGTGTCCATGTATCGTGGTAACAGTCAGCAATGCAGCCAGGAAAAGGTGCCTTTTGGTTTTGCCCAGCACCCGCCGACTGTGGCACCTGGGGCCCATTGGTAAATTTTATTTAACGACACTCGGAAAGAAAAGTTTCGCTAAACCTTTTGTACTAGACGTATAATGGATAGGAAAATAAAGGAATAAAGGGGGAATAGGGTGTCAGCTCCTACGGCGACATCAGTACTTAGTCTCTACTTCCTCCCTTCTCTTACACTCTCCCCTCTTCAAAAGAGGAGGGACTGTAAAGGAGTCAGTCCAATCCTTAAGAGGGATGGGAGGCGGACAGAGTCTCAGTCTCTGAGGATAAGTCCAGTCAAAAGTACAGTAGTTTGTTTTTGGCGTACACAAGTTCCAGCTCAGAACCAACGCGCTGTCCCGAAGTGATAGTAACGGTAACGGGCCCAGGGCCTTAAAGCCCAGACTGTGCCCCAATGAGAGGCACTATCCCCTGTTCTACCGTTCCGATAACCTTACCGTCGGACTCTGCCCGAACCAGCAGCGACATCCCCTTGAGCTCCTCCACGTAAGTGGAAGAGACGTGCCCGGTGCCTCGGTCGTCCCATTGCCGGTCTTCGTTCAGGGTATAGACCTTCACTCGCCGCCGCGTATCCGACATGGTGGCTGCCGTCTCCACCGCTCCAGCCGCCGCCTCCTCGCTCACCTCGTCCTCGCCCCTCACTCTTGAGAGACGGCAGAGGCGGTAGTGGCGGCGGCGGCTCCGGAGAGGCCCGAATTCACCATGGCTCCAGAGGTTCAGCCGCGAGAAGGGGTGACAAGAGCCACTGAGAACCCTCCGCCCGGAGGCCCTGTTACCTCTCACTACACCCCCGCATACACCCACCCTCCCGTCCCTTTGCCCCCCAGAGCTCGCTCGCTCTCCCACCGCCGCCGGCGCCGCCGCGGTAACTACTACAGATCCGCCATCTTGTAACCCGACTCCCTCTGCCTTTCTTTTCCTCCTCCAGCAGACTCGCACGGGCTGTCCTAGCAGGGGCTACGGCGGCCGACGAGTCCAATGAGCCGCACCTCCGCTTCTACAAGCGCTTCCCAGGCCGGAATGCTTGGCGTTCTCGCGAGGAAGGGTACACGACTGGGGCGGGAGTGCTTCAACGAGACTTCCTCCTCTTTGGCCCCGCCTCCTGGCACAGGATCGCAATTGGGCAGGAGGTTCTCGCGATCTTCCCTGCATACGCCGCGAGAGGCGCCGCACTTCGTCCGATTATAGGCTGGCTGGCACCGGCGTGTGACGTTCGCAGGATCTCAGTTCTGAGGAAAAGGCAAACCAAACCGTGGAAGTATGAAGCCTTGAACCCGAGTAACCAGGTACAGAAAGAAAGGAAAAGTGCTCGCATACCTTGATGGAAGGAAGTTCACTCCGTCCGCCAGAGGGAAAAAAAATTTAAACCTTTCTGTGAAAAAGAATGTAGAACTCTTTCAGCCGAATAGAAGCCCACTAAACCTCGTTATGGACTCTGTTATAATTAAGCATCTGCCCAGGAGGTGTCTGTGCACACAACTCTCCAGGCGGTTCGTGCAAAAGTGTGTTGACAGTTTCCTGTTTCCCTCAGAGCGTTTCACCACCGTTAGGCTCTTAATAGCTGGCCATTGGAAAACACATTTTCCGCTTCATGAAAATACAGTGCTCTTCCCGTGTTTGTAACCTTGGAAAGTAAATCTGCAGATAAGTTTAGTGAAGTGGCGGGGAGCTACTTTCCTAACACATCTGTCATTGTTTTGATAATTCAGGTTCTCTCAGGTGTTTCCTGTGTTCTCTATAGGGGTCTCCAGCACTGAATAAGCGAAGGAGGAATTCTCTCTGCATTGAGGGTATTGTCGCACATTGCGAGGTGGATATGGTTCACGCACTGGGTCGTAGTGTGTCGTTTATTTCAATCCCAGTTCGCTCTTTGTGGAATCCCTTTATACGTTTTGTTGTTGTTTTTCACAGTCTCTCTCTGTCGGCCAGTCTGTAGTGCAGTGGCGCGATGTCGACCCACTGTAGCTTCCGCCTTTAGGGCTCAGTCAATCCTCTCACTTCAGCCTCCGTAGTAGCTGCGACCACAGACTCCCGCTCCCCACCCCAGCTGTATTCGTTCTTTAATACAGTCTCTCAGCTTGTTCAGCTGTCACTTTTGTGCAGCCCGTTAGCCACTTCAGTGAAAACCAGGCGAGTCACGCACGCTGACTGACCCTGCAGTGCATTTTGGGAGTTGTAGTCATAGTTAATGGTCTTGTTAAAACGTGCTTATGTTTTGACTAGATCACTTAGGGGTGGACACCCTTCAGCTCTATACTACAACGTGAGTCAATGTACAAAACACACGCGCTGATAATTATTTCAAAATCTGGATTCACAGTTTTTTTTGTATGAATTTTGAGACGGAGTTTTCCTCTTGTTGCTCAGATTGGAGTGCAATGGCGCGACCTCAGCTCACCGCAACCTCCGCCTCCCAGGTTCAAGTGATCCTTCTGCCTCAGCCTCCCAAGTAGCTGGGATTACAGGTATGCGCCACCCACGCTTGGCTAATTTTGTATTTTTAGTAGAGACGGGGTTTCTCCATGTTGGTCAGGCTGGTCTCAGACTTCCGACCTCAGGTGATCCGCCCACCTAGGGCTCCTAAGGTGCTGGGATTACAGGCGTGAGCCACCGCGCCCGCCCGGCCCAGAAAACAGCTTTTTCTCGTTTTGAAAGAGAGGGGTGCCCAAATGGGACTTCTCATTGCTGTTTTTTGTTGTTGTTGTTGTTTTTAAATCTATGGGAGACCTCAGAAAATGTACTTGAACTAAGTTATCATGATGTAGTAAGTACATAACAATAGAGCCAGTTAATTGATGTGATGAATGTGGACAAAATGTATTTTGACCTCAGAGAAAATAATATTCCTGCCTTGGAAGAGTCAGAGAATGCTTCACACAATTTTTGAGCCTGATGTTAGACACTCCAGCCTTCTGGTTACTTCTCAGGAAGGCTGAACTTGGGAGGAGGATTGTGCAGACCCTGGAGTCAGGCTTGGCTTTTGGGATAGGGAATTCTAGAGTGCCCACAGCATGGTCTGAAAAAGGTAGAGTTGGCTGCAGGTGGCTTCAGTCCCGTGATTCCATGGACTTCAGACCCCTCCAAAGCACAGGGCCCAGTGCTTGCTCAAGTCTGAGGGCGCCCCACAACCACATTTTCCCCGGTGGGTGTTCTTTGCTTCAGTCAGTCATCAAAGTTCCACTTCAAAGAGTTGCTAACCAAATATGCCCACAGTCTCCCGTTTTTATTCTTTTTTTGTTTGTTTGTTTTGAATAATGCCTTTACACATACAAAATTAAAAAGACAGAAAAAGGCGTATAGTGAAAAGTAAGTCTTCTTTTAATCTGTTTCTATTGTCTCTCATGAAATTTTCCTCTTGGAATCACCACTATTCCATTTTCCTGTATATGTTGCCAGAGCAGGGCTGGTTTTATGGATGTTACCTCTTCAGATAGGTACTTGGTTTAATGTTTTGTTATCACCAGCTTGAAATTCAGAAAAGTTTTTGAACAAGGGCCATGCGGTTTTATTTTGCCCTGGGCCCACAAAGTATGTATTTAGTCTTGTTCCAGAAACATTCTGTGCATATACAGGTAACTATATATAAATGTGTATGGTGTGGTCCAGTAGTGGTCTGAGGCCTATTAGAAACTGAGCAGCATAAGGCCGGGCGCGGTGGCTCAAGCCTGTAATCCCAGCACTGTGGGAGGCCGAGGCGGGTGAATCACGAGGTCAAGAGATCGAGACCATCCTGGTCAACATGGTGAAACCCCGTCTCTACTAAAAATACAAAAAATTAGCTGGGCATGGTGGCGCGTGCCTGTAATCCGAGCTACTCAGGAGGCTGAGGCAGGAGAATTGCCTGAACCTGGGAGGCGGAGGTTGCGGTGAGCCGAGATTGTGCCATTGCACTCCAGCCTGGGTAACAAGAGTGAAACTCCGTCTCAAAAAAAAAAAAAAAAAAAAAAAAAAAGAAACTGAGCAGCATAGCAGGAGGTGAGTGGCGGGGGAACCAGCATTTCAGCTTGAGTTCCATCCCCTGTCAGATCAGCAGGGGCATTAGATTCCTCTAGGAGGGAGAACCCTTTTGTAAACTGCACATGCAAGGGTTGTACTCTACTTAGGTTGTACTCTACTTAGGAAATCTAACTCCCCTTCCGTGGAGGGGAAGTTGTGCACTACTTAGGAAAATCTAACTCCCCTTCCTACTACAGAGGTCCCCAACCTTTTTGGCACCAGAGACTGGTGTTGTGGGAGACAGTTTGTTGTGGGGACCTCTGTAGTAGGCTACACCATCTAGGTTTGTTTAGGTACACTCTCATATTCACACAACAAAAAGCATCACCTGATGACTCATTTTTCAGAAAATATCCCCATTGTTAAGGGACACATGACTGTAATGGAATACTATTCTTGTCCTTCCTTTTTTTTTTTTTTTTTTGTATTTTTTGGGTATATCTTGGCAATAATTTTGGGTAAGTATATATATATAGCTAACTCATTCTACTTAATGGTTACATGGTATCCCGTTGTGATGGCTGCAAGAGGCAAACAAATCCTAGGCAGACGGGCAGGTACCCAGTGAAACCATACGTTCAGGCCAAGGACGGTTTAAAGGCTATCCACGAGTCCCGGGTAAATCCACAAACTGGATTGAGAACCAGTCTTCCCATCTGGCATGCTTTCTGCCGATTGATCCCTACCCTTCACCTATTTTACATATACTTACCCTTCCCTAATTGTTTTTTTACTCTGTCATGCCTACCTTTGAGTAGTGCTGTTTTTTAGCCTTTTTTGCATACTCACAAACCAATCAGCATGCACTCCTTCATTCTGAGCCCATAAAAGCCCTGGACTCAGCCACACTGAGAGAGAGACCATCCAACTTTGAGTGAGGGACCACCCTTGCATCCTCTCTCCACTGAGAGCTGTTTTCGTTGTTCAAATAAAACTCTTCTCCAGCCGCATGGTGGCTCATGCCTGTAATCCCAACACTTTTGGATGCCGAGGCAGGTGGATCACCTGAGATCGGGATTTCGAGACCAGCCTGACCAGTTCGAGACCAGTAGAAATGGAGAAACCCCATCTCTACAGAAAATACAAAATGAGCCGGGCATGGTGGCACACACCTGTAATCCCAGCTACTCAGGAGGCTGAGACAGAAGAATTGCTTGAACCTGGGAGGCCAAGGTTGCAGTGAGCCAAGATCGTGTCATTGTACTCCAGCCTGGGCAACAAAAGCTAAACTCAGTCTCAAAAAAAACAAACAAAAAACTCCTCCACCCGCCTCACCCTTTGATTGTCAGCGTAACCTCATTCTTGGATGTGGAACAAAAACTTGGGACCCACCAAACATGAATACAAAGAAGGCTGTAACATTGTGGCCCTCCGCCCTCTGCTGCTGGAGGGCAGCTGCCCCATGTGATGCGATGGGAAGCAGCAGTGGGACAGACCCAGTCCTGAAGCCACAGGCCTGAGCAGGGCAGTGGGACTGACAGAGCTGTTAACTTGCCACTGTCCATTGGCCTGCAGATGGCAGAACTAAAAGAGCTCTTAGCATGCTGTAACACCCCCTCTGGGGACTCAGGGTCATGAGCACCTGTGTTTGGGTGCCACCACATTTCCCTCAATGGGACACGCCTGGTCTAGCTGCAAGCCCTGCACAGAGCCCGTTCCTGTGCTGGCACTCTGGCCAGGCCCTGCACTAGCTCACTCACTCCCTCCTGCGAGGGGCTGAGCACGCAGCCATAGTGGCTGCAGGATTGGTGCCCGAGCACAAGCCAGACATCACCCGGTGGACTGAGTAGTTGGTGTGTTGCTGGCTGAAGGTATTTGGCTGTCAAAGTAGCCAAGAAAAATTCCTCATTAACTGTACAGATGTACTCTAATTTATTTAACTCATCTCTTGTATATGTATATTTGTGTCATTTCCAATGGTTTGCAATTTCAAACAATAAATGATTGTGCAAAAGGTGTTTTATGTGTGCCAATATCTTTGTAGGTTAGTTTCCTAGAGCAGGGTTTTTAACCTAAGCACCGTTGACATTTGGGGCTGGATAATTTGTTGTGAGGGGCTGTCCTGTGCATTATAGGATGTATCCTATTCTATGTACCCCTATATGTTATGAAAAATCTGTCAGTGGCGAGAATCCTTTCAGTGACTTAACAGGCCCCTTTCATCCTGCTTCTGCCTACCCCTCCAGCAGCATCTTAGAACCCACATGCTATTTTTTAGACTCATATCCATGGTTTGCTGTAGTGTCTTTGCATAGGTATTTTCTTTGTCTGGAGCTTTCTTTCACCAATCATGTCCTAATAACTCCCATTTTATCTTTTAAATGTTGCCGCTATTATTACTTCTTTGGAGGAGCCTTCTTGGACTCCCTAACTACTTCAAATCCCCTGGGCTTTTTTTTTTTTCTTTGACAAAAGCCGCATTCAATCAAATTCCCCTTGGAATGTTACGAGCACCAAAAAATCCAATTTAAACTGGTTTAAATGATAAGAGAATCTATTGGCTCATATAAATGAGAAGTCTGAAGATAAGGCGAATCTCAGGGTTGATTTGATACTCCGCTTGTATCATAAAATGGTGGCCAGGAGCTCCCAAGGTTATGTAGTTCTTTCCATATCAAAAGAGAGTTTCTTTCACATATTTCACAGTTTCACTGTGATTGAACTGGTCACTCCTAAACCTAGAGTTTTGTGGTCTCGAGAATGTCAAGCACTGATTGGCTGAGGCAGATCAGGGCCTATCCCTGGAACTGGAAGTGTTGTTAATCCCACCTAAATCCCATGAATGTTACTCTATGAGGTATGGGTAAAGTAGATGCTAGGAATACAATCAGAATCCATTATATCCTATTATACACTCATAGCACCGTGCACCCCTCCATTGTAGCAGTTGCCATACTTGTAGTTTTATATTTATTTGTATGATTTCTGATTAATAACTGTCATCTAGACGAAAAACGTCTACTAGTCCGGGGAGCTGTGTTTTTTCTCACCATTGTATCTCTATTTGAACATAGGGTGTCAAACATAGCCGGTTCTCAATAACTATTGAAAGAATGAAACTTCCCTTAGAAGTTTACTACTCAGTTTGACATTCCCTTTAAAAGGCAATTTAATAGCTACCATATCAGACTTATATTACATCTTTGAAAGTCCCAGACTGATATCTCTTAATTTCTATCTCCAGGCAGTTAGTTCTTGACACACCAGTAAGTAAGATTCATGGAATAAATCTGACCATATTATATTTCCTTGGCATCTTTCAAATGTTCCTGATTTCTTTTAGGATAAAGTTTTTTATGATGGCATTGAAAGCTCTTCATGGTTTGGCCCCTGTCTGGCATTCTGTTCTCAAGAGCAAGGCTATAGACTTCTGGCCTTCTTCAGGGTGATCTTTCTCTTTCAGTCATAGTCCATCCCCAACCACTTATCAAATATCAGTTTTTAGAATTCTGTTCTCTGGCAGGGAGTAGAGAGGGGGCAGTAATAGTTTGTTCAGGAATATCCCCATATCCTTCCCGGGTAAAAGTATTCTAGAAGGAGGCAGAGGAAGGTTAGAGGTCCCACTGTTTAGCATTCGGCTTTCACTTAATGCTCACTTTAGCTCTGCTTCACAATCCCCTACTATCTCCTGTGACTAATATTCTTAAGTCAGGAGTCTCTCCCTTTCTAGACAATAAATCAGGTTTCTGGGATGGTGGTGGTGGTGGTGTTACCGGGGCATGTGTTGGGGGGGGGCGGTAGGAGGTGGCTGTCCTTTGGTCATATGGAATTGGGGGCTAGACCCAGGGCTGTAGCTGTTCTTTATGTAGACTCTCACCCTCCCCTCAAATTTTCTGCCATGATCCTTTCCAATTTTTTGTGGAAAGAATTAGCTCTCTGTTCTTCTTTAATCACCTCTGGGGGCTTTTATATTGTGCCTTTCGCTGTTAAGTGTACTACTACTCTTCCATCTGCTTGTCATACAAGCAACATTAGTTGAAATTTCTTTTGTATTTTGTTTGCCTTTTGGACTCTATACCTTTTAAAAATTTTATTTAGCTGTCAAAGAGATGACATGCTTGTGTGTGGTTAATTTTCCATGTATTCTAATATATTTTTATGGTTTTTAAATGTTTAGTTCTTTAATCCAGTTGGATTTTTAAAAATATATATGAAGTAGGATGCTAATTTAAATTTTTTTTTCCAAATGGATATCCAGTTGTCTCAACATCATGTATAGAAAAAACAATTTGAAAATGCTATCTTACATTATTTACCAAATTTACATGCACGCACATATACATACATACATATTTCCGAGTTTGAGTCTGACTTCATTACTGTTTCAGCTGCTGTCGCTGGTCAATTCTAGCATGATACAATTTTAATTGCTACAGTTTTGGAGTGATTTTGGGGTTATTTTTGAGACAAGATCTGGCTATGTTGCCTAGACTGGTCTCAAACTCCTGGGCTCAAGAAATCCTCCCATCTCAGCCTCCTAAAGTGTTCGGATTATAGGTATGAACTTGCCCCTGGAGTCTGTTTTGACTGTGGCCATAGAAGTTTCTACTCAGATCTTCAAGAGAACCTACTTTGGGGAGAACAGGTGACTGACAGCCAGCTGCCACCCCTTTGGACCTACCATGTATTCACGTCAAGGCCACGTATCTCTTGAGTTGCCTCCAGATAGTGGTAGAACACAGCAAGAGTACTAAACTTGTTCTTTCTTGCCCAATGCAGAACTCCTTTAATGGGCAACTTTGGCTTGAGGAACTTCTCATTGGCCTGGATGTGACTATCTTAGAACTACAGTGTAGTTGAGGCTCTTTCTACCCAATATTTCCTTTTCTTCCTTTTACAGAAGTCAGACCTGCACCATACTCTGAAGGCTTTCTGCCAGTTCCTGAGCCTCCCCACTTTATCCTTCACAAACATTTTCCCCAATAAATCCCTTACTGGCATCTGCTGCTCTGAGGGCCAGAACAGACAGGTGGTTTACCAAGTGGTGCAAGAAAACGGACAGTAAGATGGGGTTTGGGGAATGGCTTACTTGGTCCCTGGCACAAAGCAGCCATTTACGTCCTGATTTAGCCAGTAGTGACCTAGGAAAACATCCCAGAGAAGGGGAATACTCCTGCCTGTGCAATTCAGGCATTTAAAAGATACAGGGAATACGATGCCTACAAAGAGAGCAGAGCTGGCCAATTGTTACTAAGACAAGTAATGCCTTGCAGATGGATAATGAGAAACTGAGAGCACTTAAACAGTTAGAGGCTAAGTGCGGGAGCCAGGTGGCTTCTTTGGAGCTTAACAGAGGAGGTTTTATTTCCTGCAGTGGAAGAGCAGAAATGGGATTTTATAGTGACAGAGCTCTAAAGCTATCTGAATGCTCAGCATAGGGAGATCCACTATGTAGTCAGGGCCCTGGTTGGGGAAACCAGCCTGAAAGTTTGAACACAGGATGGGTGCCCCTGAGAATTTTGGCTCTGTAGATACCTCTGGACACTCAAAAGCTTGCAGAACTGGCTTATACCTCCTAGGAAGAGCAAGTTACAGAAAGACCTCTTCCATAATTGTTCTCAGTTCCTCTCCTGGCTGCCAGGCCATGGTAATTAGAATTACATCTAGCATAATCTGCTTAGGAACTGTTGGCCCTGATAAGAAAGGAAAAATTACACACTGAGAGAATTGAAATAAGTTAGCATGACTGTCAGGAACCAGAGAAGTACGCTTAGGATTGGATTTTAAGGTTGTTCAATTAAGGGAACTGGAATTTAAGATGAGATAAGCAAGACTTCATGGACTTGGGGTACATTTTTGCGACAGATTTAACCTCAGCAAGGACTCCCAAGGTTAGCTTTTCATAGCCTGGAAAAAGTGATGGCTTTGAAAAAGTGGGAATGAATTCACACCATGGCAGCTTTTAACTTGTGGAGAAGCTAGCTATTTATTTTGGCATACCTATGTGGTTACTGCTCACTTATGAGTCCCAATTGTTTTGTAACCTTTTTTTTTTTTTTTTTTTGAGGCAGTCTCATTCTGTCACCTAGATTGAAGTGCAGTGGTGTAATCTTGGCTCATTGCAACCTCTACCTCCTGGGCTCAAGCCATCCTCCCACCTCAGCCTTCTAATTTTTGCATTTTTTTGTAGAGATGGGGTTTTCCCCATTTCACCCAGGCTGGTGTTGAACTCCTGGACTCAAGTGATCTACCCATTTTGGCCTCCCAAAGTGCTGGGATGTACAAGCGTGAGCCACCACGTCTGGCCTGTTTTGTACCAATTTAAAAAGTGTTTGTTAGGCTTCACATGGTGGTTCATGCCTGTAATCGCAGCACTCTGGGAGGCCAAGGTGGGAGAACTGCTTGAGCCTAGGAGTTTGAGACTAGCCTGGGCAACAGAGTGAGACCTCATCTCTACTAAAAGTTAAAAAAAAAAAAAATTAACCAGGCATGGTAGTGCATGCCTATAGTACCAGCTACTTGGGAGGCTGAGGCAGGAGGATCCCTTGAGTCTAGGAGTTGGAGGCTGCAGTAAGCTATAATTGCGCCACTGCACTCCACCCTCAGTGACAGTGAGAGACCCTGTCTAAAAAACAAATGGTGGTTTTTAGATGATCATCTGCAAATATTTTTGTTCTTTCCCTGTATCCCTTTTTAATCTCATCACATTGATTAGGGCATCTAGAACACTGTTGAGAGTAAGAGTGGTGATTCTTGTTTTGTTTCTGACTTCAATGGCCATGTTTCCAGTATTGTATACATGTTCCTAATTTTTGATACATATCACTTATGAAGTTAAGGACATTTCCTAATATTCTAAACTCTCTAGGAAATGGATATTGAATTATAAAAAAATGTCTCTTTTTAGCCTGGGCAACAGAGTGAGACCCTGTCTTTACAAAAAGAAAAAAAGTTAGTTGGCTTGCTGGTGCATGGTTGTAGTCCCAGCACATCAGGAGGCTGAGGCAGGAGGATTGCTTCAGCCCAGGAGTTTTAGGCTACAGTAAACTATGACTCTGCCACTGCACGGCAGCCTGGACAACGGAACAAGACCTTGTCTCTAAAAAAGAAAAAGGAAAACAGGGCCATTTTTTGCATCTGGTGACCATATGGTTTTCTCTTAATGTTATGACATTTATAACTGTTCTCATACATGATAATGATCTATAAATTTTTATGCTTGCTTTTCTTAAAAAAAAATCATCTCTTCTAGGTTATGAGTCCTGGACAATAGCATTATATTTTATAACCACAATATAAAAACATTTATAGTCAACAACTCAATTTTGGTTTTCATGAAACACTGGGTATTTTTCAATGCTTCCCATCACATGAAGGATAAAGTCAGAGTTCTAAGTCTCATATTCTAAACTCCCGCACAATCTGACCTCTACTTATTGGCTTCTTCATCCAATGATAAAACTGTCCCTACTCCACAAGCTGCCTTTCCCTTTATAATCATCCTTTAAAGCTCAGCTCAAATATTAGTTATTATATTGAAACCCAGTTCAAATTCCACTTCTTAGAAACCTTCATTTTTCCTTCTAGTTTACCTCTT
The DNA here is from genome assembly GCF_009761245.1 of Sapajus apella. Taxonomy (NCBI): domain Eukaryota; kingdom Metazoa; phylum Chordata; class Mammalia; order Primates; family Cebidae; genus Sapajus; species Sapajus apella. The sequence continues at coordinate 17,553,825 of NW_022436966.1, read as the reverse complement.
CTCTCACTATCTTAATAGCATGACCTTTTAAAAACCTTCATTAGAGTGCTCATCAGCCTGCCTTTCATTAATTAGTAACTCTATATTAGAATATATTTAAGTCCCTGAAGGAAACAAACTATTCCACAGCAGAATACTGTGCTTATAACAGGTAGTTTGAAAGTTATTACATTAAAATTAATTTTGTAAATTTCAGTTATAGTGAAACCTCTTGCGGTGATTTGAGATATGCTTGAGATGGCAAAACTGGGATTGCTTTAAGTATTACTCCTACAAAAGTCACTTATTCCAAATTGCTCTTTAGGTCATTTTACCTATATGTTGGTTGATGACTTCATTCTCATACTTAATGAAGCAGACCTCTCTCTCTCTCTCTCTCTCTCTTTCCCCCTCTCCCCTCTCTCTCTCTACCTCTCTTTCCCTCCCTTCCTCTCTCTCTCTCTCTCTCTTTCTCTCTCCCTCTCCCCCTCTCCCCCTCTCTCTACCTCTCTTTCCCTCCCTTCCTCTCTCTCTCTCTTGCGCGCGTGCTCTCTCGCTCTGTCTCTCTGTCTCTCTCTCTACAGGGTCTGGCTCTGTCGCCCAGGCTGGGGTGCAGTGGCACAATCACAGTTCACTGCAGCCTTGAATTCCTGGGCCCAAGTGATCCTCCCACTTCAGCCCTCAGCCTCCCAAGCAGGTGAGATTACAGGTGCACACCACCACACCAGGCTAATTTTTAAATTTTCTGTAGAGCAGGGTGTCACCATGTGGCCCAGGCTGATATTTAACCTCTGGGTTCAAGTGATCCATTTGCCTTGCTCTCTCAAAGTGCTGGGATTACAGGATGAGCCACCATACCCAGCCCATCTTTATCTTTAAAACTATTTTGTCAGGCAGGCATCATGGCTAACACCTGTAATCCTAGCACTTTGGGAGGCCGGAGGTGGGTGGGTCACCTGAGGTCGAGAGTTCAAGACCAGCTTGACCAACATGAAGAAACCCCATCTCTGCTAAAAATAAAACATTAGCTGGGCGTGACGGCATATGCCTGTAATCCCAGCTACTTGGGAGGCTGAGGCAGGAGAATTGCTTGAAGCCAGGAGGTGGAGGCTCCAGTGAGCCAACATCACACCATTGCACTCCAGCCTGGGCAACAAGAGCAAATCTCAAAAAAAACAAAACCAAAAAACTATTTCGTCCCTTTCAGTTTTTATTCATGTAACAGATCCTATTGTCCTCACAATCCTTGGGCTGAAATCCTTAGTCATAACTGCTTCTCTCTTTCCTTCACTTTCCATTCACTTCCCCCTATCTGTGTTATGTCTATCCATTATTCCTTATATTTGCTCTGCAACATCTTGGTATCTGCCCAGCCTGCTTTTTCTGAATACGTTCTCTTCTCAGAAGTGAGCTCTTGGTAATTGTCTGACTAGTTGTTTATACCAGGTTTAGGGCTACCAGATTTAGCAAATAAAAATATAGACAATTGTCTGACCAGTTGCTTGTATCGGGCTTATGGTTACCAGACTTAGCAAATTAAAATATAGGACATTCAGTTAAGTTATTTGAACTTCAGATAAACAATGAATAATTTTTTAGTATTGCATGGGACATACGCTGAACATTTGTTTATCTAAAATTCCAACTTAATTTGGCATCATTTTATCTGGCAATCTCAGTCAGGTTTAACACCTTTCCCAAGCTGAGCTTGTCATTTCCTCCAGAAAAACACAAGCTTAAGGACAGGTAACGTCCTGTGGGACAGACATCCTTTGCCCTATGCTGAAAAAACAGGTTTGCAGAGAATAAAAACAAAGAAATAAAAATTTAAACAAGCAGTCATGTGGAAAGAAGCACAAAAGAGAGGCCATGAGACTCCATCTTAAGCGGAAAGGAAGAACTACCTTGTTTGTTAGTCCTCATTCCAGTCTACCACAGGGTGTGACTTGGCTTCCATAAAATAAATTCGTGGTCCTGTGATCATTTCCCCTCTTGGCTTTGGCAAGAATCTTTAACTAAAGCAACTCTCTTTACATTTCCACTGTCTACCACTCTAGTCTCAACTGTCATGAGCCTGGAATTTTGCAAAAGCCTAGTAAACTTATCACGTGATTCCAGTGTCTACCCATTCCTTGTAAGTAACCAAGATATTCTTTCCTGATTAAATGCTTTGAAAATATCATCTTGTACTGACCATCTCGTTTAATATTTGTTAACAAACGTAGCTTTCTAATTTCAGTGAAGAAAAAGCACAAGTTTAAGTAGTAAGACTATGTGAAATTGGGTTATAAATTGAAAGGCTATTGGCTGTTGTATATTGTAAACATACAACACAATGTCAAGTGAAAATGAAGTTCTTAGTCCCTCTATCTGGAATTCTTTCCCAAATAGCTGGACATCTTTTTCCTCTGTTTTATTTAATTCTGTGCTCAAATGTTATCTACTCAGAGAAGCCATTCTGGATCATTTCATATTAAGTAGTAACTTTTCTTTATCACTCTCTCTCTCTATCCAGTTTTTTTGTTTTTTGGTTTTTTTGAGACAGTTTTGTTCTTCTTGCCCAGACTGGAGTGCAATGGCACGATTTTGGCTCACGGCAACCTCTATCTCCTGGGTTCAAGTGATTCTTCTGCCCGAGCCTCCTGAGTAACTGGGATTACAGGCATGTGCTACAATGCCCGGCTAATTCTATATTTTTAGTAGAGATGAGATTTCTCCATGTTGATCAGGCTGGTCTTGAACTCTTGACCTCAGGTGATCCACCCACCTCAGCCTCCCAAAGTGCTGGGATTACAGGCTTGAGCCTCTGTGCTCGGCCTTGTTTTCTTTCTTTCTTTCTTTCTTTTTTTTTTTTTTTTGAGACAGAGTCTTGCACTATCACCTGGGCTGGAGTACAATGGCACGATCTTGGTTCACTGCAACCTCTGCCTCCCAGATTCAAATGATTCTCCTGCCTCTCAAGTAGCTGGGATTACAGGCACCTGCCACCATGCCTGGCAAATTTATTTTCAGTAGAGACAGCGTTTCACTATGTTGGCCAGGCTGGTCTCGAACTCCTGACCTTGTGATCTGCCCACCTTGGCCTCCCAAAGTGCTGGGATTACAGGCTTGAGCCACCGCACCCAGCCTTAGTTATTTTTGTTTAAAGTACCTACCACCTTGTATGTTGTACAGTTAAGTCCTTACTTAATGTCTTTTATAGGTTCTTGCAAACTGTGACTGTAAGATAAACCACATAAAATGAAACCAAATTTACCATAGGCTAATTGATATAAACGAGTTAAGATCCTATGGCACATTTTGGGCCAAAAAAAATCATCAAACTTGCTAGTAAAGACCAAGGCATTTGTAATGTTAAACAATGAGGTAAATGTTAGCTGGACATTTAAGAAGGATGAATAAAAACAAGATGATTTATCAAATTATAACAGTTCAGGGTTATGGGTGGTTGGGGCTCATCCTGGCAGCTCATTGTGCTAGGTGGAACTGATACTGGGCAGGACAGCCATCCCATTGCAGGGTGCACTGACACAGACATCCACACTCACTCAGACTGGGACCATGTAGACACACCAGTTCACCTAATGTGCACAGCTTTGGGAGATGGGAGGAACCAAGAGTATGCAGAGTAAACATGGCTCCCCACATCCCAGTTGCTTCAGCTCCAGCCATAGCTCAAAGGGGCCCAGGTACAGCCTGTGCTACTGCTTTGAGAATGCACACCATAAGTCTTGGCAGCTTACACATGGTGTTAAGCCTCTGGATGTACGGAATGCAAGAGTTGAGGCTTGGGAGCTTCTGCCTAGCTTTCAGAGGCTGTATGGAAAAGCCTGGATGTTCAGGCAGAAGCCTGCTGCAGGGGCAGAACCATAATGGAGAACCTCTACTAGGGCAGTGTGGAGGAGAAATGGGGAGTTGAAGCCCTCACACAGACTCCTCACTGGGACACTGCCTAGTGGAGATATGAGAGGGCAGCCACCATCTTCCAGATCCCAGAATGGTATATCCGACAGCTTGCACCGTCTGCCTGGAAAAGCAGCACTCAACACCAGCCCTTGGGAGTAGCTTTGGGTACTGAACCCTGCAAAGCCACAGGGTCAGAGCTTCCCAAGGCTTTGGGAGCCCATCCCTTGCATCTGTCCTCAATGTGACACATGAAGTCAAAGGAGATTATTTTGAAGCTTTAAGATTTAATGACTGCCCTACTAGGTTTTGGACTTGCATGGGGCTGTAGCCCCTTTATTTTGGTCAATTTCTCCCTTTTGGAAAGGGGATAAATTTACCCAATGCTTATACCTGCATTGTATCTTGGGAGTAACTAACTTGTTTTTGACTTTACAGGCTCAAGGTGGAGGGAACTTGCCTTGTCTGAGACTTTGCAGTTAATGCTGGAATGACTTAAGACTTTGGGGAATTGTTTAGGCATAATTGTATTTTGAAATGTGAAAAGGACATGAGATTTGAGAGGAGCCAGGGCCAGGGTGATATTGTTTGGATCTATATCCCCACCCAAATCTTATGTTGAATTGTAATCCCCAATGTTGGAGGAGGGACCTGGTGGGATGTGATCAGGTCATGCAGGCAGAGTTCTCATAAATGGCTTAGCAACATGCATCCTTGGTACTGTAGAGTGAGTGAGTTCTCATGAGATCTGGTCATTTAAAAGTGTGTGGCACCTCATCTCCCCACTCTTCCTCCTGATCCAGCCATGTAAGATGTGCCTGCTTTCCGTTTGCCTTCTGCCATGATTAAAAGTTTCCTGAGGCCTCCCTAGAAGCCAAGCAGATGCCAGCATCATTCTTCTTGTACAGCCTTTGGTACCATGAGCCAATTAAACCTCTTTTATTTATAAATTATTTGGTGGTAGGGCATGGTGGCTTAAGCCTGTAATCCCAGAACTTTGGGAGGCAGAGTCGGGTGGATTACATGAGGTTAGGAATTTAAGTCCCGCCTGACCAACATGGTGAAACCCCATCGCTACTAAAAATACAAAAATTAGCTATGCGTGGTGGTGCATGCCTGTAATCCCAGCTGCTTGGGAGGCTGAGACAGGAGAAACACTTGAACCTGGGAGACAGAGGTTGCAGTGAGCCAAGATCGTGCCATTGCACTCCAGCCTGGGCAAAAGAGTGAAACTGTCTCAAAATAAATAAATAAATAAATAAAATAAATTATCCAGTCTCAGATTTTTTTTTTCTTTTCTTTTTTTATTTTTTTGAGATGGAGTCTCCCTCTGTTGCCCAGGCTTAAGTGCAGTGGAGCAATCTCAGCTCACTGCAACCTCTGCCTCCCAAGTAGCTGGGATTACAGCACATGCCACCATGCCTGGCTAATTTTTGCATTGTTTTTAGTAGAGACAGGGTTTTGCCATGTTGGCCAGGCTGGTCTCAAACTCCTGACCTCAGGTGATCCACCCGCCTTGCCCTCTCAAAGTGCTGGGATTACAGGTGTAAGCCACCATGCCCGACCTCAGGTATTTCTTTATAGCAATGCAAGAATAGACTAATACACTCCTGCAGACATGGGGAAAAGTGCAGACTCCACACAGACAGTAGGCCTGGCCAGGAATCAATGTTTTTTCCCTCTCAACATTGTAATGCAAATAGTGTTGAACAAAACAACGTTATTCAAGGACCTGCTGTATACTTATAATTTCCAAAAGCTAGAATATCAGCATTGGAACTTTAGTTGTTTTGTTTTTGTTCTTTTGAGATGGAGTCTTGCTCTGTCACTCAGGCTGAAGTGCAGTGGCACGATCTCGGCTTATTGCAACCTCTGCCTTCCGGGTTCAAGTGATTCTCCTGCCTCAGCCTCCTGAGTAGCTAGCAGGCATGCGCCACCACGCCTGGCTAATTTATGTATTTTTAGTAGAGATGGGGTTTCTCCATGTTGGCCAGGCTGCTGTCGAACTCCTGACCCTCAGGTGATCCACCCGCCTCGGCCTCCCAAAGTGCTGGGATTACAGGAGTGAGCCACCGCGCCTGGCCTAACTTTAGCTGTTTTATTTACTGACACATTCCCTGCATATCTTATAATGTCTTGCACATGTCAAGTGTTGAATAAAAGAATGCTATGCTTGGCTGAACTGAACTAAGAAAGATGCTGATATTCATAGTTTCATCTTAGATCCAAGAACGTAAGATATTCTATAAGAGAAGAAAAAAATGATTATATAAAAACTATACTGTCTTATCTAAATGGTTTTGGCTTTAAAAAAAACAAAAACAAACAAATTACTGGCTGGGCAGAGTGGCTCATGCCTATAATCCCAGCACTTTGGGAGGCCAAGGTAGGCGAATCACCTGAGGTCGGGAGTTTGAGACCAGCCTAACCAATATGGAGAAACCCCATCTCTACTAAATATACAAAATTAGCCAAACATGGTGTCGCATGCCTGTAGTCCCCACTACTCAGGAGGCTGAGGCAGGAGAATTGCTTGAACTGGGTGGTGAAACTTGCAGTGAGCCGATACCGTGCCATTGCACTCCAGCCTGGGCAAGAAGAGCGAAACTCCAACTCAAAAAAACAAAAAACAACAACAAAACTATATTGTGATAGAACAGTAACTTATGGAGTGTGTGAGTGTGTTTGTGTGCGTGTGTGAAAACAAAAGTCATGAGAAAAAAAAGTTTTAAAAGTACTTGTAATGAGCCATCCACCAAATATGGCACTCAGTTTGATCTGAGTCACTATAAATTAGTTTCCAGCATATAATATAGCTGTCATTTTCATTGGAAAGTAGGGAAAACTGCCAACACTTAAATGAAGACAAAAATAAGAAAAGTTCAGAATAAACTGTAGGCTCTTGGTTTAAGCAGAAATGGGGTTCTTATGGTGGTTTGCAGTTAGCAAACTATATTTGTACTTTGTGTCACTACAGGTTTCTAGAATTTAAGTACTGGCTTCACTAAGGCTGCAGTGAGCCAAGATTGCACTACTGCACTCTAGCCTGCGTGGACAGAAGTGAGATGCTGTTTGTAAAACAAAAAACAGTCAAACAAAACTTCATACAATGTTATTTAAAAAATACTGAGGGGAGACGAAGTGGTAAAAAAGGGAAAACTTAAAACTATCCATAATCCTACTGTTAGAAAATTACATTAAATATGCTAAGTGACATTCTCCCCTCTGAATTTCCAATTCCATTACTTGTAGTAAATATCTTATTCCACAAACTCAGATGTGCAAAAAAAATAGCACTTTACTTTTTACAAAAAATTAATTCTGAGCCTATAGCAACTCTCTTTATCCTATTAGGTAATTAGGAATTTAGTCTCAGATATTGCCATTACCCTTAGGGATTGGCAAGGGTCTCAGGGTTTTATGTAGCACCAAACCCTAATGAGATCTCTTCAGCCATTGAACTTAGTCTACAATGTTAACTGCTGAGGTGTCCATAGTTTTAGACCACATGGTCTCTTTTGGTTCTGGTTCCTCTCCTGCCACTTTTAAAATCAGGAGAATCTTCGGTGAGGCTTTGGAATTCCCAGCTTCCTAGCCCAGCCTCCCTATGGTCCTCTTCTTCAGAGTGCCCCAGAACTCAGACTAGGATCCTGTTTATACTCCAGACACCTTCCCTTCTCTCTCCAGTTCCTCCAGGACAGCAAGCACAATCTCAGTGGGTTTAGATTTTATAAAATTCAGGACCAGAATTGGAAGTGTCTTGCAGACAACTTTGGCTTCTGGCCCTATGACAAACATCTCCCTTGTGGCAAGAGGCCACAAAAAGGTCTGACCATCTACTTACAAAGGAGGGGAAGAAAACACTGGGAACAAACACAAGTTAATGTTCCAAAAATTATACCATAGACTGTTGACAGTTTGGTGAGTCTCTTTCCAGAATGTTTTTGTGCTTATAAAGCAAAAATCTGTCTACACATAAGCTTTTCTTTTTTAAGCAAAAAGGGGATTGTATTATATATATGTGTGTGTGTGTGTGTATACATATGCAGTTATAGCTTCCTTTTTTTTTCACATAGGATAGTGTAAGTATCTTCCTAGAGTGTCCTTATTTTATTTATGACATTGGGTACTCCTCCACTGATGGGTACTCTGGTGATTTCTATTATTTTGCTCTTTCACACAATGGTGTACTGTGCACACATATGTATGTCTCTGTGTTATTTTTCTATCATCACTTTCTAGAAGTGAACTGATGAGGCTGACCAAGTGGCTAGTGAATCAATACTCGGGTTTATTTGCAAACTGTAACATAGTTCTGTTTTTCTGTACTACGGGCCTCAGCCAACTGGTGGGTTGGATAGCCCATGGTTTTAGAGAAAGAGCCTGAAAATGCATTTCTCAACATCTTAGTCTTCATGCATTTGATAAAGTTGGTGGAGTTGGTGCAAAGATTACTCTAAGCATCTCTCTAGCTTGCCTCAGTGAATAGGACTCTCACTATTAATGTATAGGAAACAATAATCTGGGCTTTACAACTAACCAGTTAAGAGACCCTGGACAAATCGTGTCCCACTCAAGGTCTCGGGTAGATCATTTGTAAAACGGAGATGGGACAGACAGATGATCTCCTAAAGACTTTCTGAAGTGATATCATATGTATATCATATGTCCTCTGTGTTCATAAACATACACTGTCCTGGACAGGTAAGGAGATCTGTCTGTGATTGATGACAAGACTTTGGGCTATATTGACTTTGCTATGCCTCTTCAGTTTCCTAATTCGTATTTTACCAACAGTATAATACATTTGTATGAGCTTGTGTTCCTCCAAAAGCTGACCCAGTGACAAGGGTTCAAGTTTAAGAGGTGTGTGTACATATATATGTATATGGCTGGCTTCATTTTCCATATTATTAGGAGTTGGAAGTTCCTTTGAAAAACAAAACAGAAAATTTAAGAAAAACATAAATTACAATTTTGAAATTCTACCATTTAAGATATCTTAAAGTAAAAATTATGTATTAAACAGAAAGCAGAAGAAAAAATTGTTACTGTTATTAAATAATCTATCAACTATAGAAAGCAAATAGTTTAAATTTAATCTTTCAATTAATCTTTAATATTTCAGAAAGCATATCAACATTGCCTAACATGCTGTTTTACACACAAGATATATAATCAATGTTTATTGACACAAATATACATATCTTAAAAATCTTTGGTTTAGCCAGCTAAATTTTTAATATTTTATGAACTAGTTAGTCCTGAGTCATGAATTTACCTATTTTTTTTTTGGAGACCAAGTCTTGCTCTGTCGCCCAGGCTGGAGTGCAATGGCGCAATCTCAGCTTACTGCAACCTCCACCTCCCAGGTTCAATAGATTCTCCTGAGTAGCTGGGATTACAGGCGCCCACCACCATGCCTGGCTAATTTTTGTATTTTTAGTAGAGATGGTGTTTCACCATGTTGGTCAGGCTAGTCTTGAACTCCTGACCTCAGGTAATCCACCTGCCTTGGCCTCCCAAAGAGCTGGGATTACAAGCATGAGCCACCAGGCCTGGTCCCGCCCCCCTATTCTTTTTTGAGACATCAAGTTTCACTCTTGTTGCCCAGGCTGGAGTGCAGTGGTATGATCTTAGCTCACTGCAACTTCCGCCTCCCAGGTTCAAGAGATTCTCCTGCCTCAGCCTCCCAAGTAGCTGGAATTATAGGCACCCACCACCATGCCTCACTAATTTTTGTATTTTTAGTAGAGATGGGATTTTGTCATGTTGGCCAGGCTGGTCTTGAACTCCTGACCTCAGGTGATCCAACTGCCTTGGACTCCCAAAGTGTTGGGATTACAGGTGTGAGCCACCATGCCTGGCCAGATTTACCTATATTTTTATGAGATTTAAATTTTTTTTCAGAGATAGAATCCTGCTGTGTTGCCCAGGCTGGAGTACCGTAGCTATTCACAGGCATGATCATTGCACACTACAGTGTTGAACTTCTGAGCTCAAGTGATCTTCCCACCTCAGCCTCCCAAGTAGCTGGGGCTATAGGCACATACCACTGAGTTTGGTGTATTTTTATAAGATTTTAAAAAGGATTACACCTTCTAAATTATGATGTCCACATACCATTTACTTTTGTATGGAATTATAAGGTGGTATTTTAAATGATGGGAATGAACAACTTGACATGTGTATCAGTAACTTCTAAACATCGAATTCAAACATGTATTAGCTGAAAGTGATGATTCCTCCAGCTCTTATACTAAGAACTTCCATACAAGAGAGCAATATACGTCTTCAAAAACTGACCTAGTTCAATTTGACAAGTAAATAATTTTTCTATGTTTAGGTAAATTTGAAAAACATACATCATTACTACCTCATCCTAGTTAGAATCTCATTTATATTTATTCCACTATGTTTATGATTTTGTGACCAATTTGAAAGGCATCATATTATTAAAAGTGTATCAGATTAGCTCCCTCAACTCACTGTATCTAGTAACTGTTCTGAAGAAATAGGCACTGGCTTTGAATATGGCCTGTTCCAGTTTGTGAACAGTTGTAGGCAAGTAAAAGTGTTGGGCAAAGAGGTGAGCCGTAGGATGACTGAGGGTAAATTATCACTACTGTATATAAAGAAAAATAAGATGTGGGAAGAGATTTGTTATAACATATATGACATATCTAAGTTTTTTATATATTTCAGAATTATAGAAACAAAAGTATGTCATCTTTTCTAAGATGTACTTTTAATAATAAATATTTCTTGATTTATAATGTAAATAAGATTAAACGAATATGGGTTACTCTTGAATTAAAAAAATGGCACATGTAAATGAGCATTTTAATACAAATAATTGGAATATATTTATATATAAATCTACACAATGGTAGATAATACTAAAACTTTGTTCTACAGCACATTACCCTAGACAAAATAGAATTCTAGAATTCTCTTAAAAAAAAAATCACTGAGAAGAATTAGATGATGACTGTGAAATAGGTTCTCCCATTACAATACCACTTCTGTCATTCAAAGTTCTGACAACAGTTGTAGCTGGAGACTGAAGCACTTTACGAGAAAGCCTCATTCTTCCATCGGCTGGGTCACGTCCAAAGTATTTCACCTGTGTTAAAGAACAGATCTCCCTTTAACGTTACAGCACATTGAGTGACATCTCAATTAATAGACATTTAAATTTACATGGTCCCAATAAGGCAATCGTTGTTTTTACTTGTTCACTGAAAGCACAGTTCAGTGCTAAGTGGAGGTATACACTTAATATATATAAGTAGTCATTATAAAAAAAATTAGAGACGGGGGCAGTTAGTTGTTCAACTATAATCTGCTGTTATACACATTTGTGCCTTTTTATTCTCACCAGGCCAAGTCCTTATACTGGGGGAACAGTCACAGACACAGTGAATGATTCTAGACAAGGATTTGTGAGCCTAATTGTGTTATAAAGTATACAGGATTATGCTTGGGTCACTTGGATTTTCACTGCTGCTCAAAGGACTATCACATTAGTGTTTATTTGGCTTCACCTTGGAAAGCAAAAGTCGGGGAAATGCGAAAGGTTTAAAGTTCCTTCTGATGTGAAAACAACAACAAAGAAACCAAAAAATCAACCTCATACAGAGATATTATGTCTTAGCACTCATCTCCCTCTGGAGTCTACTGGGACAGTAAGACTACAGATTGGGAATAAACTAGAAGCCTTAGTTTCTCAGGTCATGAGTATTAGGCATAAGTGAAAGAGAACGTGGAGAAGCCAAAAAAACCAGCCTGGCATTGACTTCTTTCATCCACTCATAAAGGACTACAAAGAAAGGGCCTATTTTGTTACATGAATTCTAGGCCTGAATAACATGGCTCTTACCAAACTCAAAAACTTTTAGCTTTAAGTAGTAGAGAAACAAAGTCTCGCCTCCTCAAAGATGACATTCAAGAATTTCAACAAGTTACCTTATCAGAGTTCTTATGTCAGTTTCCAAATCATGGAATCTGCATAGCTAACACTGACATGCTCATGTATGTTTTAAATCCACTAAAGGGGACTACCATTTCGGCCAAGCTGTAACGTCCTTGAGGGAAGGAAGTGTGTCTTCAATCCTTAATGAGTCTGTTTAAGGACTTCTAAGATTAAAAATGAAGTACTGCATATAAATAATAAACATCATAGATGGTGACTCTTTCAACTTTTTGAAAAAAATAATGGAAGCTTCAAGAACAATTTACAAATTTAAGGCTAATAGGTGGAAAACAAGTACCTGAATTTCTTGGCCAACTTCTAATCCTAGGGCAGTAGGATGTTTAATCTGAAAGAAACCATGTTAATCTATTAGTTGTTGTGCATAATTACCTAGTGTCCATGGAAGTACACATTTTTTTCCCAAGCTTTGTTTGTTTTTCTAATTTAAAAAATCAGTTGGCCGGGCATGGTGGCTCATGGCTGTAATCCCAGCACTTTAGGAGGCCAAGGTGGGCAGATCACTTGAGCTTAGGAGTTTCAGCCTGACCAAGTGGTGAAACACCACCTTTACTGAAAATACAAAAATTAGCTGAATGTGGTGGCGCATGCCTGGAGTCCCAGCTACTCGGGAGGCTGAGGCAGGAGAATCACTTGAATCTGGGAGGCAGAGGTTGCAGGGAGCTGACATCGCACCACTGCACTCCAGCCTGGGCGACAGAGTGAGACTTGTCTCAAAAAAATAATCATCATCGTCATCCAGCTGGGTGCAGTGGCTCACACCGGTAATCCCAGCACTTTGGGAGGCCAAGGTGGATGGATCATGAGGTCAGGAGTTCGAGACCAGCCTGGCCAATATGATGAAACTCTGTCTCTACTAAAAATACAGAAGTTAGCTAGGTGTGGTGGTGAGCGCCTATAGTCCCAGCCACTTGACAGGCTGAGGCAGAAGAATTGCTTGAACCTGGGAGGCGGAGGTTGCAGTGAGCTGAGATCACGCCATTGCACTCCAACCTGGGTGACAAAACATGCCAGGTATAGTGGCTCACATCTGTAGTCTCAGAACTTTGAGAGGCCAAGGTGGAAAGGCTGCTTGAGCTCAGGAGTTTGAGACAAGCCTGAGCAACATAAAGAAACCCCATCTCTACAAAAAAAATCAGCTAGCTATGGTGGCTTGTGCCTGTGGTCCCAGCTTCTCCAGAGGGTAAGATGGGAGAATCACTTGAGCCTAGGAGGCTGAGGCTGCAGTGAGCTGTGACTGTGCCACCATACTCCAGCCTGGGTGACAGAGAAAGACCATGTCTCAAAAACCCCTCAAGTTTTAAGTAACTACTGCTAACATGCCAATGAGTATCCCTTGAGATGTCTATTTAGTGTATGTGTACTGTATTTATAAAAAAGGAACCTCTGTGCTTCTTGTATGTATATATTTTTTTGAGACAGAGTCTTGCTCTGTCAGCCAGGCTGGAGTGCAGTGGCATGATCTCTGCTCACTGCAAGCTTTCTCCTGGGTTCAAGCGATTCTCCTGCCTCAGCCTCCTGAGTAGCTGGGACTACAGGTGCGTGCCACCACGCCCAGCTAATTTTTTGTATTTTTAGTAGAGATGGGATCTCACTATGTTAGCCAGAATGGTCTTCATCTCCTGACCTTGTGATCTGCCCGCCTCAGCCTCCCAAAGTGCTAGGACTATAGGTGTGAGCCACTGCACCCGGCCTTCATTTGCATTTTAAAAAATTGCCGTGGATATTAAATATCTTGGTTGGCTTCTTATAAAAATAATTTGTTCATGTTCTTTACTTATTTTTCTATTGATACTCATCATTCTTACTGATCTATAAAAGCTCTTTGTAATTAAGCTTCTGTCATATGTTATAAGCATTTTTTCTTTAGGTTGCTGATTATCTCTTAACCTTATTGCAATTTTTGTCATATAATTAAAAAGAAATTATGGGGTCAAATTTTATGAATTTATTTACTTTTTTGGCTTTGATATAATGCTGAGAAGGAGTTCTACAGTACTAATCTTATTAAAACATCCAATTTTCTTCTAGTAAACCCACCTGCCCCAACAAAATTATCTTTTTCCACCACCTTTAAAAAAAAAAACACATTTAGCTCTTTGATCCAGCCAGGATTTTGGTATAAAAATGAATAGAGATCCTGATTTTTTTTTTTTTGCACACAGAAAATAATTCAGTCCCAATGCAGAGATCTTGTTTTAAGATAACCAGCAGTACCAATATAATTTATTAAGTAATCTTTAACACTGACTATAATACAACTTCTAGCATATATTATAATCCCATGTATACTATTTCTGGTCTTTGTTTTCTTGTTGCATGGATTATCTATTTCTGGGCCAGTAATATACTGTTTTGTTGTCTATGGCTTTATAGTATATTTTAATATATGGTAAAACAGACACTCTTATTACTCCCCTGACCCCATTGTTTTCTATAGTTGTGTTAGAGATTTTCTGGATGTATGAATTACAACAAAGATTAAATTTAAAAATATCCTAACAATTATCTTGCCATAATTGATTGGTTAGTAGAAAATTGGGGAAACAGAGCTATAGGTAGGTGTTTTTAGTAACTGCTCCTCTAGATGTTCTGCTTCAAAACAGTCAGTGTTTCTATTCCATCATGGAAAGAAAAATATACGTTTTTTTCTTTTTTTCACATAAAGTCTTGCTCTGTTGCCTAGGCTGGAGTGCAGTGGTGTGATCTCAGCTCACTGCAACCTCCACCTCCCGGGTTCAAGCAATTCTCTGCCTCAGCCTCCTGAGTAGCTGGGATTACAGGCACCCACTACCATGCCTGGCTAATTTTTGTATTTTTAGTAGAGACGGGATTTCATCATCTTGGCCAGGCTGGTCTTGAACTCCTGACCTCGTGATCCACCTGCCTTAACCTCCCAAAGTGCTGGGATTACAGGCGTGAATTACCACGCCTGGCCAATTTTTCTTTATGCTGGAAAAAAAGTCTAAAAAAACAAATATGTATGTTAAACATTGTAAAACTTTTGCCAGCAGCATCTCTGCCACTTTTGTTTTCTGTGTCTAGCTAGTAGTAGGCAAAGTGTATAATTCTTATCAACCTAGGTGATTTCAAAAGGGTAGTTTTAAGAGAGTTATAAAAATAATAACATCTGTCCTTTTACCTTTCGTTGATCAAGTTGTGTGTTATGAAGCAGTACTGCAGTCATATTTGGATATAATTTTACCATGACACCAGTATCTCTACAAAAAAGAAATAAGAAGCCTGGTTAAAACAATAAGTATCCGTATATCCATTGACAAATAAAACTGATTATGTTTTCACAGAAGGAACAAGTAGAAAAGAAATCCATTCTTTTATGTTTTTAGAACTATAAAAAGTATACTTTTCAACTGAAAATATACCCTATAAATATGTGTGAATCAAAGTGAAGAAAAGATAAAAAATATGCAGTAAAAAAGCTTTTAGACTATATATTCTTCTGTATTCTACTGTATTTCATAATTTCCAAAAACATTTTTTTTTTTTTTTTTCAGTTGCCCAGGCTGGAGTGCAGTGGTGCCATCTGGGCTCACTGCAACTTCCACCTCCCAAGTTCAAGCCATTCTCATGCCTCAGCCTCCCAAGTAGCTGGGATTACAGGCATATGCTACCATGCCCAGCTAATTTTTGTATTTTTAGTGGAGATGATGTTTCACCATGTTGGCAGGCTGGTCTCAATTTTCCAAAAAATTTCTGAAATGACATAAATATTTTTTAAATAGTGCAAAATATCATAGCATTAACCTGTAAGGTGGGGATTTAAGGGGTGGTCAGGTAAAATGGGATACTTATTTCATTAAAAAAACTAATCTTCCCTTTTTTCTCTAGTCTACAAAAATAACCCATACCATTTCTTATTTTTCACCTGCAATAGTAAATAAATTATCTCATTGCCCTTTTTTGTTTCAAATAGCTCTGAACATTTTTGCTATGCTTGATAATTTCTTTTTTCTTAAAAACGGGATTTTCTGATCCTGAAAATGCAATCTCTTTTAGCTGGTAAAAAAAAAAAAAAAATTTTGAGATTAACATTGGCACTTAAAAATATGTGCCAATTAAGCATTCAGACTATGTTTAAAACAAGCCATCAAAAGAAAAAAAAAGGAAAAACGAAATATTGCTAGGTCTATTTTGGGCCTATTTAATATTTACTGGTAAAATTAAAATGGTGGAAAAATTGGTTAAAGAATTCAGACTGGGTGTGGTGGCTAACGCCTGTAATCCCAGCACTTTGAAAGGAAGCCAAGGTGGGCGGATCAAAAGGTCAGGAGTTCGAGACCAGCTTGGCCAATATGGTGAAACCCCATCTCTACTAAAAATGCAAAAATCAGCTGGGCATGGTGGCGTCCACCTATAGTCCCAGCTACTCGGGAGGCTGAGGCAGAAGAATTGCTTGAACCCAGGAGGCATAGGTTGCAGTGAGCTGAGATCACGCTACTGTACTCCAGCCTGGGCAACAGAGTGAGACTCCGTCTTAAAAAAAAAAAAAAAAAAGAAAAGAAAAAGAATTCAGTTAGAAGAATGTATTATAATTAGAACCACACAACTATGTTACTAAAATTCTACAAAATGACATAGAAAATATACTATACCTTAAAAAGTAATGATTATATGGCAATTGACATACGTAATCTAAACACCTTATGATTTCAAAGTAAATAAAGTAAATGTGAAATTAAATTGGGATTGTAATAGAAATCTGTTAAAAACCAAAACAAGGCTGAGCATGGTGGCTCATGCTTGTAATCCTGGTACTTTAGGAGGCTGAGGTGGGAGGATCACTTAAGGCCAGGGGCTTAAGACCAATCTGGGTAACATAGTGAGACCCTGTCTTTACAAAAAATTAAAAAGTCAGCAAGGTGTGGTGGTGTGTGCTTGTGGTCCTAAATACTCAGGAGGCTGAGGTGGGAGAATTTGCTTGATCCTAAGTGTTTGAGGCTGCTAAGAGGTATGATGGCACCACTGCATCCCACTGTGGCATAAAAAAATAAAGGAAAAAGCTCAGCAGAGAATATTACTTGATATTACCTGATTTCAGTTATTGTGGCAGTATAAACTGCTCCAAATTCTAATTGCTGCTCCTGCTGTAAGTGCAAAATAAGCCATGAGATTCATAAAGAAAACATCAACAAAAAGTAGACAAAACAAATATATCTATATGATATGTAATATGATCTATACTTACATCATCCTTGCAGATTTCAGTAATGAAGTCTCTTGCCTCATGCATAGCACTAGGTGTTGGTGCAAATACAGAAAACGTTTCTTCATCCACCTGACTAACAGTTACACCTTTTAAAAACATAATTTAACATATTAAAGTTAACTTGGCTGGGCATGGTGGGTCACATTTGGAATCTCAGCATTCTGGGAGGCTGAGGTGGGAGGATCAGTTGATCTGAGGAGTTCAAGACCAGCCTGGGCAACACAGGGAGAGCCTGTTACTACAAGAAATAAATTAAAAAATTAGTTGGGCCCAGTAGCATGTGCCCAACTACTTGGGCATCAGAGTCCAAAGGATCACTTGAGCACAGGGGTCAAGGCTGCAGTGAATGGTGATTGTACACTGCACTCCAATCTGGATGACAGAGGAAGAAAAAAAAAAAAAACAGTTGCTCATTCCAGTGATACTAGGTAGGCCCTGGGGATACAGTGGTGAGCCAATATGCTTGATTTATTGAAGCTCACCACCTGGTGGAATCAAATATACCAATACAAATTTTGGAGAGTCTGGTTCTGCTCTCTTAATTACAAGTAAAAGCTATAATAGAACACTTTCCTCACCATTTTTCTTTCTCCTGCTTACTCTTTAGAAGGGTAAATAAATGAATAATGGACAAAATCCCATCAGTTTCTCAATCTTAGCAAATGGCTAAGGTGACTCTGCTTCTCACTCTCTTGCAATAACCTCAAACCTTGAAGTACTAGGTAATTCAAACATTGCTTCAGGAAAAATAAATTGTGTATACTCTTTAAATAAAAGAGTATAAATAAAATTAAGTGAAAGCAGAATAACAAGAAATAACTAAGTAATAATTCCTCTAAAGTTAAAAACTAAAAATTATTCTAGATAGTCAACTATAAAATGTTACAAAAAAAAAAAAATCCTGATATGGTCTAGCATTGAATTAAAAAACCCCAAACTTCATACAACTCTTACCTGCTTCAGCCTGAAGTTTTTTTAAGTTATATCCACCTGGTCCAACAAATTTTGCTCGTTTTGACAATGGAACCTGAACAGTTTCTGGAATATAATACAGACAAATATGTAAACAATTCAAATAGATTACATGAACCTAAAAACATGTCATGGTCACTTGAGTTTTTTTTTTTTTTTTTTTTAACCTAGACACATGTATTTTACTATAAAACAGAAAAGTAGATGATTAAAATTACTGAAAAGTGTTAAAGAATATTCCCTAAAATTTAAAGCATTTTAGCTACAAAAGTATTTAAAATATTTTTATTTTGTGTGTTGGGTAAAAACAGTTTAAAAACAGTAATATTCGTTCATATGTTAGTGTTTCTTACAATGATCACTAAAATTTTAATGTATTACCTACAATAGGTCCATTTTCTTTTCTAGATGCTCGAGGTTTTGAAATAGTTTTGTTCATGATCTGTAATATCTCCTTTTTTGCCACTAGAAGAGATAAAAACACAATAAAAGTTGTAACTACATAAATATGATCTGAAATAGCTGCACTCTTAGTTTTTATGATGTAAATAATTGAAGCTCTCCACATCCTAATTACCTTGAAAATTCACTCATATTCTTTTCTCCATAAATCCTATCTTAAAGAGAGTTACCTTATTTGCAATAATTGAAATTTCACTGGTAACCGACTTTGATGTTTATTCATGTGCCTCCAAAACTTAGTTCTTTGTTTTTTTTTTAAAATAGATATGGGGTCTGTGTTGCCCAGACTGGTCTTGAACTCCTGGGGCTCAAGCAGTCCTCCTGCCTTGACCTCCTAAAGTGCTAGGATGAGCCACCATGCCATGCCTGGCTACTTAGTACTTCCGTTTTTTGAGATAGTTTCCCTGTGTCACCCAGGCTGGAGTGCAGTGGCATGATCTCAGCTCACTGCAACCTCTGCCTCCTGGGCTCAAGTGATTCTCTGTCTCAGCTTCCTGAGTAGCTGGGATTATAGGCACGTGCCACAATGCCTGGTTAATTTTTGTATTTTTAGTAGAGACAGGGTTTCACCATGTTGGCTAGGCTGGTCTAGAACTCTTGACCTCAAGTGATCCACCCACCTTGGCCTCCCAAAGTGCTGGGATTACAGACGTCAGCCATCGCACCTGGCCAGTACTTCATCTGAGTTAAGTCATTTGAAATTCCACTTTTTAAAGCAATGTTTTATAATAAGCATAATGAGAACTATAGTTCCCATTAGCAAACTGGAACAGAATTAAAGGAGAATCAAATACACTGGCTCACCTGAAGCTTGTTGAATAGCCTCCATTGCAATTTTTACTGGTATTCCAGGTAATTTAATATCAGCCTAAGATAGAGAATTATATAAATATTGACTCATGGCATTATTTAAATGTTACAAAAATGAAACAAAATGAGTTTTAAAATACCTGTAATGCAGTTATTCCTTTATTAGTGCCAGCCATTTTGAAGTCCATGTCACCATTGTAATCTTCAATTCCCTTCAGGAATTAAAAAAGTTATGACGCAGTTTTAAACAAAACCAAAATCAACATATTTGCTATAGAAACATTTCAAAAAAAAAGTTTTAGAAATAAACCATATCCTCTAAGACAAAACACACAGCAATGTTTTTTACATTAACTATTGCTTCCAATTTGTGACTTTTTAAGCTACAATTATTTTCACCAGAAACATCATTTTTAGATCATTTCTTTGCCTCATTAATGCATATGGATAAATTTATGATCATCCTAAAGTGAGCCATTATGAAAACTTACACTGTACTACTGTAATACTTAAGTGTAAGTA
Source organism: Sapajus apella (assembly GCF_009761245.1). Lineage (NCBI taxonomy): Eukaryota > Metazoa > Chordata > Mammalia > Primates > Cebidae > Sapajus > Sapajus apella. The sequence goes on along the minus strand of NW_022436966.1, from coordinate 17,533,957 downwards.
TTACTATTGTTTAAAGTAATCATTTTATTTATTTATTTAGAGACAGAGTCTTGCTCTCTTGCCTAGGCTGGAGTGTAGTGGCGCAGTATTGGCCCACTGTAACTTCTGCCTCCTGGGTTCAAGCAGTACTGCCTCAGCCTCTCGAGTAGCTGGGATTACACGCCCGGCTAATTTTTGTATTTTTAGTAGAGATGGGGTTTTGCCTCATTAGCCAGGCTGGTCTTGATCTCCTGACCCCAAGTGATCCATGCGCCTCAGCTTCCCAAAATGCTGGGATTACAGGTATAACCAACTGTGCCTCGTCTATTACTATTAATATAATATCTATTTTAAACTCACATCCTTTAAGAGCCAAGATGAACCTGCAGAGGAGGAAGAGAAGAACAAGTGCCTGCTCTTCAGATACTAGCTTTCTTCTAAGAATATGCTATGTCCAAAGTACATATAGTCTTCACCATTATTTGATTTGCTTTTATCTTTTAATTTATATTTATTCTTCATTAAATATTTAAAACCGGGAATATACTTGCCAGAATATCTGTCAGCAGACGATAATCATCTATTTCACCCTTCTCAGGATCGGTTTTGGTGACCAATCCTATTGCTACGCCTGCGACAGCAGATGAAATTGGAACCCCTATAATTGGGAAAAAGAACTTTTATGGGCAATATGTACATCAGCTTAAAACACATTATATCTATTAACTTTTTTTTTTTTTTGAGAGGGAGTCTCACTCTGTTGCCCAGGCTGGAGTGCAGTGGCATAATCTTGGCTCATTGTAGCCTCTGCCTCCTGGGTTCAAGAGATCCTCCCACCTCAGCCTCTTGAATAGCTGGGAATATAGGCACCTGCTACCATGCCTGGCTATTTTTTTTTGTACTTTTAGTAGAGAGGGGGGTTTCACCATGTTGGCCATGCTGGTCTTGAACTCCTGACCTCAGGTGATCCACTAGCTTTGGCCTCCGGAAGTGTTGGGATTACAGGCAAGAGCCACCGCGCCCAGCTGACATTTATTTTTAATGTAAGTGATACTGTTGTCTAAATTGACAATCACCAAAGCTGAGTTGGAAAAGTCTTAAGAGGTCATTTGACTACTTCATTTGTTTTCGAACATATAATGAAGTTCCCTAAACAATGTAAACAAGTACCATATCCAGCAAAAAACTCCTCTAATAATAGCAAACTTTGTAACTCTTAAATTATCCATTGCTTTGCTCTTTTGCTTCTGATGTCTTATTCTTTTTGTTGGAAAGTAAGCATCTATTTGGTAACTTCTTCCAGCCTGAACCCCTCAGTTTACCTCCCCATGGCAGCTACCATTAGTGTATCCTCCTAGAAAATTTCTGTGCACAAGCATAAATGTAAATATAATCTTTTGTTTTCTTTACTCATGGGAGCATACTGTATGCATTTACTGTTCTGCACCTTGCCTTTTTCCACTTCATAACATGTCTTGGATATTGACACATACCACCACACAAAGCTCTACTTTATTCCTTTGAATGGCAGCATAGTACTCCCTATATGTTTTTTAAGTCACACACAGAAAAGTGACTGCTGAGTCAAAATGCATGTGCATTTACATTTGTTACACTGTCAAATTGCCTTCTAAAGACAGAAGTTTAAACTTTTACTACTAGTATAAGAAGGTACATGCTATCCTATATTCTTGTTATTTCTTGTCAAATCTTTTGATTTTTCTCAATTTAAAAGGTAAAAAATGGTTGATTATTTTAAATCTGATCTGTTTTTTATGATTGAGGTTGAAAACTTTTTCATGTTCATAAACATATTAGTATGTCTTATTTTGAGAACTCCCTGTTCATGGCCTTCAACCATTTTTCTACTTGGTTGGCAGTCTTTTTATTATTGATTTTCTTTCAGTATGGATAGATCTTTATTAAAATATAAAGATAATATGTTTTATAACATATAAATATATTTTATTTCCTAGTTTGTTGACTTTGCTTATGGTGATTAGTTTTCCGTGTAGAATTTTTAGTTTACACAATCATGGTTCCTGGGTTTTGCTTAGCAGAGCTTTTCTTCTCCAGGATTTTGATAAAACTTAACCATCTTTCATTTGTTTAAAAATGTTTAAGTTTTGATCACTTGGAATTTACTTTGATAAAAAGGAGTATGGATTTCATTTCATTTTCTCTAAGCAATCTTATCTATACTCATGGTTTCAACCACTGTCTATAATGTTGATGACTTAAAAATCTATCCATTCTGTCCAGCTCTCTGTACCAAAGCCTGGACCTGTGTAAGTAAACTGCTTGTCAGACATCTCTGGCTTCATGTCCCCAAAGCACCTTAAAAATGTATTCCAAATTGAGCCAGACCTGGTGGCTCATGCCTGTAATTCCAATGCTTTGGCAGGCAGAGATGGGAGGATCTAACTCAGGAATTTGAGACCAGCCTGGGCAACATAGTGAGACTTTATCTCTATAAATAATAATAATGGTAACAAAAGAAATATACATATGTTCAAAATTGAACCACTTTCAAAAAATCCTTTTCCTCCTGCATTCTTTGGTTGAAACCAACTAAGACACACATGCCAGAATCATCATTTCTTTCCTCATTTCTATATCCCATCAAATCACAAAGATCTGTTTATTTTTTAGAAAGCTATCCTTTACCCTCAATATTAAAATACCTATTGCTACTTTTTAGTCTGAGTCCACATCATTTCCTGCCCTAGTAACAATCTCCCTGTATGGCTTCCCAGATTTTAGTTTCTCTTTACTTCTTAGTCTCTCTCATCTCATTCCCCAGGGCCATTCATCACTTAAGCTGGGAAAAACTGTTTGGAAAAAACAAAAGCAGATTCAAATTATGCCACTGTTTTTCATAAAATCCTCCAAGTTCTCCATTGCCTGCTTTCAGGAAATTTTTTTTTTTTTTTTTTTTTTTTTGAGACGGAGTTTCGCTCTTGTTGCCCAGGCTGGAGTGCAATGGCGCGATCTCGGCTCACCGCAACCTCCGCCTCCTGGGCTCAGGCAATTCTCCTGCCTCAGCCTCCTGAGTAGCTGGGATTACAGGCACGCACCACCATGCCCAGCTAATTTTTTGCATTTTTAGTAGAGACGGGGTTTCACCGTGCTGACCAGGATGGTCTCGATCTCTTGACCTCGTGATCCACCCGCCTCGGCCTCCCAAAGTGCTGGGATTACAGGCTGGAGCCACCGCGCCCGGCCTAGGAAATTTTTATACATATTCTGTGGTCAAATAAATTTGGAAAAATATTACATGTCCTATTCCTAGAGAGTCAGTATTCCAATTAGCTTATTAAAGTCTATTTAACCCACATTAAATAAACCTGCTTACCCCTGCTGAAACTTACTTTAAAACAAAACAAATTTTTTCATGGCATACAATAATCAATGTCCTGTGGAACACTATTCCATGGAATACTGAATTGGAAAAATTCTGGCTTTAAGTCCAAACTCCTTAGCATAACAAAGACCTTCAACATCTGGTTCTAGTTTATTACCTTAACACCTCTTCGAGTATATTCCTGAAACATACTACACTGTTTCATAACTTCTTAACTTAGCACATGCTGGTCATTTCATGTGAAATATAGGCCTTGCTCCTAATATGCCTAGTCAACAACTACTCGGCCTTTAAAACCAGATGAAATGTAGTCTCTCTCAGCCAGTTATGCTCAGCCTAGTTCATCAATCACCTTGTATTCCTCATACATATTTGTATTACTACTTCTTTGATCTATTGGTATCTTTTTGCTTGTTTTCAAATCTTTAAGCTTTTTCAAAAACTGGGTACAATTTGTATCCCTGGAGCATAGCACAGTGCCTCACTTAGGGCAGGGAAAGCACTCATTTTTGAATTGAACTGTATACGTGTATTGGACCATCCCACAGGATTTGACATTCATTCTTATAAAATTTAACTTTTTTTGGGTTTTTGACTCTTCAAATTTAAACTAATAAGCTCCATTTTTTTTTTATCCTGTTCAATTTTGTCATTTAACAAATCAGTCACTCATTCCTTTTAATCAATATCCTTTTTATTGGCAGGCCAGTGTTCTCAGTCTAGTCAACACTGAAAGAGACAGGGCTGAAATAAGCATCCTCAAGTCTTCAACTTGAGATCCTCCTCTGACCTGCTGATCAGATTAAACGGTCCCTTTGCTCATCCCTTAATCAGTATGATTGGTGCACCTCTTATCTAGTCTAAATTTCTGCATCATTTACACAAGATATCATAAACGTACAGCTGATTTATACATACCTCGCACCAACAGTAACACCTTCTACTGCAAGTCTAGTAATTTCTTCAAAAACAGAAAGTGAATTAACAATGGCATGACTTATTTTGGAGGAGTGTCTTCTGGCTTCTCTCTCTAGTCCCTTTTCTTTGAGACAGAGTCACTGTTTCCTAGGCTGGGGTGCAGTGACGCGATCTCTGCTTACCGCAACCTCTGCCTCGTGGGTTCAAGCGATTCTCCTGCCTCAGCCTCCTGAGTACCTGGGATTACAGGTGCCCACCACCATGCCCAGCTAATTTTTGTATTTTTAGTAGAGAGAGGGTTTCAGTATGTTGGCCAGGCAGGTCTCAAACTCCTGACCTCAAGTGATCGACCTGCCTCGGCCTCCCAAAGTGCTGGGATTACAGGTGTGAGCCACCAGTGTGGTGGCCCCTTTCCTTTCTAAGCTACTTATAAACCATTATTTTTATAAGTTCTTAAAAGTCTTGTTGAGGGTCACTGTCAAGTTCACTGGGTTATACTTTATAGAAAACACTTTTCTTCTCTTCCAATAATAAGACTATTTTCCATCCTTAAGACTATTTACCAGTCTCCATGATTTCTCAATGACTGCCATTATATTTCAGTAATCTAATCCTGAAGTTCTCATTATAATCAAGGATGAGTTTTTGTCTAGACTAAAAGATATGAATTCATTAAAAAATGGCAAGTAAAGACTCTCCTATGATGTCGTCTTTTATTTTTCAGTTCACCTTTTTCAGGATTTGTTCAGTGTTTTCCAATATGAGATTTAGAAGGCTGAGAAACAGAAGCCATGAAGACAAGGGCTGTTTTGTTCATCACCATGTCCTAAGAACTTAGATCACTGTTTGGCACATAGGTGCCACAGAGTAAAGATTTGTAGAGTGAAAGAATTAAGATGAAAATAGTAGCAGCAGTATTTTACCAGCTGCCTCAAATATCAGATTATGTTTTCCTCCGTTGAATAAATTAGAAAAGTACCCTTAACATTTTTTGGTTTGGCCTGTTTTTAAATTTTTCTAGATAATATTATTACATATTCACACCATTTTTTTTTTTAAATAGAGATGGGGTTTCACTATGTTGGCAGGATGGTCTCGATCTCCTGATCTTGTGATCCGCCCACCTCGGCCTCCCAAAGTGCTGGTATTACAGGCGTGAGCCACCTTGCCCAGCCTCACACCATTTTTTATTTCATCCTTTGTTATGGTCCTCCTTTCTGTCTTTCATGCTAGTACTGTAAATGTGTGAACTTATCAGAGAACTCCTTCTGTGGCCTTGTTAGTATCTTTACTAACAAGTAAAGACACTACTAACTTCTTGAATAGCATCAGTGGTGCTATTCAAGAAGAAAGAGATTCCTTCTGTCTTTCTTCTTCAATAGCACCACTGATGCTATTCAAGAAGAGAGAGAAGGAATCTCTTTCTTCTTGAATAGCACCACTGATGATGGTTTGGCACAAATTGGTTTTAAGAATCCCCTAGCATGATAATGCTTTCCTGTTTGCTGTTTTAGACCCGGGGATTATAATGAACCATTTGTAGTCTGCCTTCCTAAAATTCTGTGTACATGCCTGAGTGGCACTGTTCTCTTGGCTTGTATAAATCAACTGAAAGATTACAGTTGCTTTCTCTTATGAGTCCTAATAGTACTTACTAATCAAAACTTCCTTGGTGATTGGAATCAATTCTGGAGCTCTCTACCTTTTGGAAGGAAATAAAGTTTACTAGGTCACCAATGCAAATAAAAGTTTTTCAGTGTACTGCTTTTAGCTAAAAATAAGAATTCCAGCAGTTATCTGGCTATCCGAAGCTCTACTTTTCAACCATTTTGTCTCTGGCTTGATTTGGTCAACTGTAATCTGACTTTGAGTTTTACTAAAATCCAATTTAAAAGAAATCTTATGTTTTATAGTAACAGGTGTATATAAAAGGCTAGCATTTTTTTTTTTTTTTTAATTTTTTTGGTAGAGATGGGGTTTTGCTATGCTGCTCAGGCTTGTCTTGAACTCTTGGCCTCAAGTGAGCCTCTCTTGCCTTGTCCTCCCAAAGTGCTGGGACTATAGGCATGAGCAATATTAGCAGTTTTGAGACATAATTCTTTTACCTGAGTCCATTAATGCTAAACTTCCACCACATGCAGATGCCATAGAAGATGACCCTACAGAAAGAAAAACAGCTGCTTTATACTACACTGATTTTTTAAATGTAGAAAATGTTATCGGTTATTTCCTTATAAATATTCAATTACAATACAAATATTCAATAGTCTCTCCTTCCTTCTTATTAAAAGCACCTAAGGCAAACTCTCCTAAGCTATAAACTATGGGGCTGCATGGTCCAATATGGTAGCCGGGCTATTAGCCACAAGTGGCTACTTAAAGTTAAATCAATTAAAATAAATTCAATTCCTCAACTGGACAGCGCAGATAAAGAGGATTTCTATCATCACAAGAAGTCCCCCCCCCCCCAAGATAGAGTCTCGCTTTGTCACCCAGGCTGGAGTACAGTGGCACAATCTTTGCTCACTGCAACCTCCATCTCCCGAGTTCAAGTGATTCTCCTGCCTTGGCTTCCTGAGTAGCTGGGACTACAGGCGCCCACCGCCATGCCCAGCTATTTTTTTGTATTTTTAGTAGAGACAGGGTTTCACCATGTTAACCAGGATGGTCTCAATCTCCTGACTTCATGATCCACCTGCCTTGGCCTCCCAAAGTGCTGGGATTATAGGCATGAACCACTGCACCCAACCCATCACGAAAAGTTCTATTGCACAGTATTGCTACAAAGATTCTTTTTTTTGAGATGGAGTTTCGCTCTGTCACTCAGGCTGGAGTGCAGTGGCACAATCTCGGCTCACTGTAACCTCCATCTCCTGGGTCCAAGTGATTCTTCTGCTTCAGCCTCCTGAGTAGCCAGGACTACAGGCATGTGCCACCACGCCCAGCTAAATTTTTTGTATTTTCAGTAGAGACGGGGGTTTCACCATTTTAGCCAGGATGGTCTGTATCTCCTGACCTCATGATCCACCTGCCTTGGCCTCCCAAAGTGCTAGGATTACAGGCATGAGCCACCACGCCTGGCCTGAAATTTTTATTTAAATGTGACCTTTTAGCCTAGAATCCATCTGTGATGTTCACTTATTATTCATGTGGATATGTGACAGGTATCCCCTGCCTAATGATCACTTTATTTTGGCCCTTCCTCTTCTGCTAACCTTGTTCTGTAGTTAGAAATAAAATAAACAAGCCAAATTGGATCTATTATAATAGATAAAGAAAAATATTTGTAAATTTTTAAATTTATTTGTAAAAATAAATAAGCCAAACTGGATCTATTATAACAGATAAAGAAAAATATTTGTTTTATATTGCTTTCAAAGCAACTCGTTAGCTAACAACAGAGTTTCAGACAAGTATATGATTAATTCAATACATTTTTCTCTTGCAATAAACTTGGGTTCTGTAGTAATAAACATAATGTAACATTACATTTGAAAACTTAATAACAGAATAGGGAATTTGGTCTTTACTATGAAAGAAGTATTTCAGTACCATACCATTTGACTCTAGGACTTCAGATGTAACTCTTATGGTGAAAGGAAAATCTTTGGGAATAACAGGATACAAAGCTTTCTCAGCAAGAGCACCTAAAATAGAAAAGGAGACAATAAGTAAAAAATGTACTAAGTCGGGTGGTGGGGCAAAAAAAAAAAAAAAGTACTAAGTCTCTGTAAGAATACCATGTAAGTTTACAGATCTGTACTTACCATGCCCAAGTTCTCTTCTATTTAAACCGGTGACTTTGCCAATTTCATTAGTTGCATAAGGAGGAAACTTAAAAAAGAAACACACACACATATACAATTGACATGAAAAGATGTCCAAGTTATATTACCAAAATATTAAAAAAAACTTCTAGAACAGTGGAGTCTCATTAAAAAAAAAATACATTAATAAATACACAGAAAATATATGATGTAAATTTAACATACATTACCAAATTGCTATAAGTAGCTATTTCCAGTGTGTAAATAGCTTGGGATGTGGGAACTGGAAGCGTATGCGGATTTACACCATAAATTTCCATAATGTTTAAATTATTAACAATAACAAAATGTTATATTTTTGAAAGAAAACATATACATATTTTAAAAGTATACACTGAAAATTCACAGCTTTTTCCATAGCAAAGCCAACACTGATTTCACTAAATTGAAACTTAATTTACACTGATACTTTTTAGAATTGTCTCTCTCCACCACCTCTTTCAGATATGAAACAAAACACATGAATGGGAAGTTGCATATTTTGAAGTATTTTTCAAGCAAAACATAATGCCAAAAATGTATGGAGGAAACAGCTCTTTTCTATAAGAGTTTTATTTTAGCCAGTGGTTGCAAACTGTTTCATTTGATGGATATGTTACCTTGAAGGAATGTGAATTCATTGTGATCATTTGAGAACTGGAAGATTTTCCATAAAAATCTGTAATTTCAGGCTGGACGCAATGGTGTACGTCTGCAATCCCAGCACTTTGGGAGGTTGAGGCAGGCGGATCACTTGAGCTCAGGAGTTTGAGACTAGCCTGGCCAACATGGTGAGACTCTGTATCTACTAATACAAAAATCAGCCAGGCGTAGTGATACACGCCTATAATCCCAGCTACTTATGATGATGAGGCACAAGAATTGCTTTAACCCAGGAGGTGGAGGCTGTAGTAAGCTGAGATTGTGCCACTGCATTCCAGCCTGTGCAACAGAGTGAGATCTTGTTTCAAAAAAAAAAAAAAATCCCCCCCAAAATCTGTAATTCCAGTTTAACAAGAAAATTTTTAAAAGCAGTGATGGAGCAGGAATCTGATTAAACCTCTGAATCTAGCAGTCAATTTGCAGGAAATAGAGGGCAAAGGAACATGCTGAATTACACCATGAGTGTGCCATCAGCAATACCCAGACTGTGGGATAGGAGACTATATGTCAAATGCTTATGGGGCTTCAACAATAAGACTGTTAAAAAAAGGATGTAATGGAGGAGAAATGTATAGATTTAAAAAGACTTAAATATCAGGCTGGGCATGGTGGCTCACATCTACATGTAATCACAGCCCTTTGGGAGGCTGAGGCAGGAAGGCTGCTTGAGTCCATGAGTTTGAGAACAGCCTGGGCAACGTGGCAAAACCCCACCTCTACAAAAATATAAAAATTATCAGGGTGTGGTGGTGCCCGTAGTCCCAGCTACTTGGTGGGGAGGGGGGGAGGTGGGGCAGGTAAGGCAGGAGGATCATTTAAACCTGGGAGGTGGAAACTGCAGTGAGCCAAGATGGTGCCACTGCACTCTGGCCTGAACGACACAGTGAGACTCTGTCTCAAATAAACAAACTAAAACAAAAAAGGATATACCAAACTTTTAAAATAAAAAACCCCACTAAACTATAGTATCTAGAAATGGAGCCAGGCAATCCTAGACGATTACTGTAAAACTTAGGAGAGTAGTTACTTTTAGGAGAGGAGGGTATTGACATTGGGATGAAGAACATGAAGGTGCTTTTGAGGTGGCTGGCAATGTCAAATTTCCTGACTTGGGTGGTGGTTAAAAGGGTATTTGCCTTATAAAAACTTATTAAGCCATACTTCGTTTTATATGGTTTTCAGTACCTGTGCTTTATATTATAATAAAGGGATATAGCTAGAGCTCCATTTTATACAGCTGCCCTTTTTAGACTGCCATGTGCTCTCCAGCTCATGACAAAGAACCTGACTTACTCAATTACAATTCCTCTCTGGCTTCTGTAGCACCAGGGTGTATCTAGAGAACAGGATATTTATAAGGGATTCAAGACCTGTGTGACTCTTGATGTTTATGGATATTCTGTAGCATGTACTTTCCACAAAAAATGTTCTCTATTGATTATAACAGATTCAACAAAAGTGAAATGCTGAGACTCTGGGCAGCCAACAAGGGTTCTACAAAAGCGAAATGACTTGCTACTCTCATGTTGTATTCTTTTTACTTTTATTTTTTGAGACAGGGTCTTACTCTGCTGCCCAGGCTGAAGTGCAGCGGGGCAATCATGGCTTGCTGCAGTCTCAACCTTTTGGGCTCTAGCGATCCTCCCTCAGCCTCCCGAACAGCTGGGACTATAGGCATGTGCCACCATGTTTGGCTAATTTTTAGATTTTTTTTGTAGAGACAGGATCTCACTATGTTGCGCAAGCTGGTCTTGAATTTCTGAGCTCAGCTATTCTCCTGCCTCGGCCTCCTGAAGGACTGGGATTACAGGTATGAGCCACCATGCCCTGGTCTCCATGTATATTCTTCAAATAACAAAATTAAAAGTACTTTATACTAGGTCTGGTCCCTTAGGATTTGTTGTGAATGAAGTATCTAAAGTAGTACTAAAGTATTCTCTAAAATACTACTTATGTCTCTCTCTACTTATCATTCTACACAAAGCTTGCCATGCCTTCTGTAAACAATAAAATAGTAGCCCCCAAACTGACCTTAATAGATATATGATGAAACTAGCAAAGTAAAATATGATTATTGGTAAAATCCAGATAGTGGGTATATGAATAGTCACTGAAAAGTTCTTTTAACTTTACTGTATCCTGGAAGTTTTAAAAAATAAAATGTTCCAGCCTGAGCAACATTCTCTAGAAAAAAATAGAAAAATTAGCCAATCGTGGTTGCACATGCCTGTAATCCCAGCTACTCAGGAGGCTGAGGCGGGAGGATATCTTGAGTCTGGGAGGCAGAGGTTGCAGTGAGCTAAGACTGCACCACTCACTCCAGCCTGGGCAACGGAGTGGGACCTTGTCTCACAAATATAAATAAAATAAAATTTTGGGGAAAAAAATTCACCTTACCTCATAATGCAGCATGAAATTTTTATCTTTTATCCCACTACAAATAAAAGGCATCATATTAAAAACATCATAGGAAAAAAATGTATTTGTTTCAATAAACAACTAAAACATATTTAAGGGGATTTTACAAAACATCTAGGTATTAATAAATATTAGACTGAAACTGAAAACCACAGAATTAATTAGAAGGATGATTGTGAGATGATATTTTCTCCTGGAGCTTATGAATAAATTGTACAGATTTAGAAAGCCAGTTTTGCTTTAAATGTAAGTCCTTAAATCCAAATTTTAATACTAAGACAAGACAATAGATGTATTTTTAAGCATTAACAACTACTGAGAGAATCCTAAATGCTGTAACCACATTAGTTAAATCTCAGAGCTATAATGCTTCTCCCAGTCAACATGGGAAATGAAGAAAAAGTCCTGGGATGGGGCAGAATCTGCATGATCATAAACTGTAACTATGAAAAAGAAATCTAAAAATCAAACTCCTTCAAAGGACTAAAGGAATCACAGAATAGGGCAGCTAGAGAGCATTATAGTGGGTCATTGGCCCTGTTCATTTTTCAAGAAATAGAAACCAAAGGCCAGTGTGGCTGAGTGACGACATGAACCCCTTTATTTACGTAGGTTATAGACCTAACACTAGAGTATGTGGAGGTTCCCTGACCAAGCCCAGTGCTCTGCATTCCACCTTCACACACACAGCTGCACTGTCGATTTTATCAGATACATGGAAATCAATTACAGGGGCTATCCCGAAGATACTGGGAATTATCCTCATCAGTTGGGCAGCAGGAAAAGGGAGGCTGAGCCCTGTGGTCTTCTGAGACCCTTAACTAGGGAACTGAAAGTAGCCCTACTAGGCACTGACGAAAATAAAGAACTGGCTATGAATGTCAAGACTCTGATGCAATAATGCTGGTGAGGACTGCTATACAGATTCTTATCATCAAAATTCATCAGCATGATTTTATTGTTGACTTTTTAGGAGCAGAGGAGGACAGCCAAGTATTTCTGAACACAAAATCACAATGTATGTGGCTTGGGATTAGACAAGGCTTTTCATTAACAGCCTCCAGCTTAGTTTCAGCAATGGGAACTTTTGTCTATTTATTTGCCCTCTTGTTTCAAATAGAAAAACCAATCCATTCAAGATTACCAAGGAAGTCTGTCCTAAGAAATCATTCTAGAGACACAGAACAAACTAAATGTACTCACAGTAAAGAATTAATTGATGTACCAATATTTGTTGTAAACTAGTGATTTAGAAGACAATATAGCACACACACACACAATCCTTTGAAATCATGATGTAAACAGAAAAATGAAGTACAAAAATACAAGTTAAAGTAACAATGACTAATAATATATCACATAAGCTTTAATTATATACTAGAACATCATAAAATATAACAAACATCATAATAACATAACTTACTTTATAGCTGTTATAACTTGATCCGACTTAATACTGGATTCTAATGAATCAAATGTAACAGTACAAAGCACCTAAAAAAGAAAAAAGAATTTCTCAGGCTTTAATATACTAACCACAAAGATGAAAACTAAAAATATTTGAAGAATCCAACTAACTCTTAAAAAAATGGGCTAAGTACATCCTACACAAAGCTTGCCATCCTACTAAGTGCAGTAAATGCTTATTTATCCTATAAATATTCAAACTATGTGTAAACCTCAATAATCCAAAGTTCTAACATCACACAGACTACAAATGTAAAGCACTGCACTAGGAGTGCTGGGGAAGGAAGTCAGGAAGAAAAAGCAGTATTTTTAAGAACTATGTATGAGAGTCCGCTGAGAAAGCCTCAATACAGGTTCAGCCAATAAAACCGCCTGCTTAAAATTTTAAAAAATCAGGCCAGGTGTGGTGGCTCATGCCTGTAGTCCCAGCACTTTGGGAGGCCAAGTCAGGCAGATCACAAGGTCAGGAGTTCAAGACCAGCCTCACCAATATGGTGAAACAGTCTCTACTAAAAATACAAAAATTAGCCAGGCATGGTGGTGTGCACCTGTAGTGCCAGATACTCAGGAGGCTGAGGCAGAATCGTTTGAACCTGGGAGGTGGAGGTTGCATTGAGCCAAGATTGCACTACTGCACTCCAGCCTGGGCAACAGAGTGAGATTCTGTCTCAAGAAAAAAAAAAAATCAGTCTTCTTTGTAGAGACATAATATAATCCAGAGACTCTACAATGTATCATTTACAACATCCAGTATACAACCTACAACGAAACAGGAAACAGGGAACATTCTCAAGAAAAAAGACAAGGAATGGAGGCTGATTCTGAGTTGATTAAGAAGGTGGATTCAGCAGGCAAAAGATTTTTAACAGCTATTATAATTATACTCAAAGGACATTAAAAAAAATGTATGTGGAAATAATCTCACAGTAGTGTAACAAAAAAAAAAAAAAGGAAAAAAGGACATAAAAAAGAATAAGTGAAAATTCTAAAACTGAAAACTTTAATATCTCATAATGGAAAGGAGATAGCATGAGTCAGTGAGCATGAAGATGAATGAACAGAAATTGTCCAATTTGCAGAAGACAGGGAAAAGAGAACATAGCTGCAGTCACCTGTAGGACTGTATCAAAAGGATAACATATGCGCAGTTACAATTCCAGAAGGCAAGAAGAGAGAATGAGGCAGGAAAAAATATTTGAAGAAAGAATAGATAAAAATTCTGAAGTTTGGTGAAAGACATGAATGGACAGATTTAGGCTCAGCACACTTTTAGCAGAATAAATTCAAAGGAAACCACACCTTTCAATTATAATGCTGAAAACCAAAGATAAGGAGCAAATCTTGAAAGCACCTACATGAAAACAATCATAATATATAAGAAACAATGATTTGATTGCATCCTTTTCATCAGAAAAACATGGAGAACAAAAAACACTGAAACATCTTCAGGTGCTAAAAGAAAAAAGAATCACCCCAGAATTCTGTACACAGCATAAAGATTCTTTGTACACTGAACATGCAGTATCTGGTTAAAAAAAAAAAAAAAAAAAAAGATTCTTTGTACATAAAGGCAAAATAAAGACATTTCTGAAAAACAAAAAATTAGAATTTGTTATTAGAAAACTCATAGGATGATATTAAAGGAAGTCTTGTCAGAATGACGAGAAATGATACTAGATCCATACCTGGATCTTCAGGAAGGAATAAAAGCACCAGAAATGGTAAATATGTGGGCCAATATAAAAGCCTATCTTTTTCTTATCACTTCCTTAAAATATATGATTGTATAAAAGTTATGACATTGCCTTGCGGGGGTTTATGACACATGTAGTTGTAATACATAATAAGACAACTGCAATATAAAGGATAGAAGCGATGGGAAATGCACCTAAATGGTTGCAAAGTTTCTTCATTTTATGGTAAGTGGTACAAAATTAATTCTAAAAAGACTGTGAGGGCCTGGCATGGTGGCTTATGCCTATAATACCAGCACTTTGGGATGCTGAGGCCTCCGGAGGACTACTGGAGCCCAGGAGTTCAAAACTAGCTTGGGCAACATGGTGAAACCCTGTCTCTACAAAAATTTTAAAATATATATAAATAAAATGACTTGTGAGAAGTTATGTATGTATACTGTAATTTCTATAGTAATCACTGAAAAATAATTCAGAGGTACAACTGAAAAATAAATAGGCAAATTAAAATAGTTATAAAAATATTCAATTAATTCAAAAAGAAGGCTGAAAGTAAAAAATAGAGAAACAAAAAACAACAGCAAAAGAAAGATAAATAATAAAATGACAGTAAATTCAATTATATCAGTGGTTAAATTTAACATGAATGGACTAAGTACTACAGTTACAAAGGCAGAGATTATCACAATGGATGACAAAAGTATGCAGAATATCTTAATGAAGGCATTTTAAAAACTTACTAAAGAGCATAAAAGAAAACCTTAATCAAAAGTGAGACAGACTATATTCACTCTAAAGACTATAACTTAAATTATAAAAGTATCATTCTTCTCTCAGATAAATATATAAATTTAGTGCAATTACTATTGTAAATCCTAAAGGGATATTTTGAGAACTTGATATGAACTAAATTTCAAATAAAGGAACAAATGGGGCCAGGCGCGGTGACGCACACCTGTAATCCCAGCACTTTGGGAGGCCGAGGTGGGTGGATCACGAGGTCAGGAGTTAGAGACCAGCCTGGCCAATATGGAGAAAACCCATCGCTACTAAAAATACAAAAATTAGCTGGGCATAGTGGCGTGTGCCTGTAATCCCAGCTTCTCGGGAAGCTGAGGCAGAACTGCTTGAAACCGAAAGGCGGAGGTTGCAGTGAGCTGAGATTGTGCCATTGCACTTCAGCCGGGGCGAAAGAGTGAAATTCCGTCTCAGAAAAAAAAAAAGAAAAAATAAA
Source organism: Sapajus apella (assembly GCF_009761245.1). Lineage (NCBI taxonomy): Eukaryota > Metazoa > Chordata > Mammalia > Primates > Cebidae > Sapajus > Sapajus apella. The sequence continues at coordinate 17,518,414 of NW_022436966.1, read as the reverse complement.
AAAAGGAACAAATGTACCTATATTTTAAAACAATTTTGAGGGTAAGAGAAAACAGGGAAGACGATTTGTTTCTCAGATGTTAAAATGTACCCCAAAATCATGATAATTAAAACAGTTTGGCAGTGGCTCCAAAAATTCACATAACAATGAAAAAACATATAGTTTAACAACGTTATTTATAAATTTTGACGATCATAAGGTGACATCACAAGTCACTGAGAAAAAGTATTAGTAAATAATGTAAAATTGGTTCACTATGGAGGTTTTCTTTCATACAACATGTAGGAATAAATTCAAAGATCAATTAATGGTCTAAATTTGACAGCTAAAACTAGAAAGCTAATAGAAAAAGTAGGTGGGTAACTTCGTAACTTTGAGGTACAGAAGAATTTCTTAAATAAAACTTCAAAAATACGAACCTCAAAAGTGAAAAGGTAAACTATATCAGAACTAAAGATTTCAGATTTACTCTAAACACAGTAGGCTACTGCAGGCAAAGTTAAAAGGCAATCAACAAAGAAGGAAACATATATATATAAAGTTTGTTACCAAAAAGAATATTTAAAACACTTATAAGAAATTACTGCAAAATAGCTACAATACAGTAAACCATATTAAAGAAAGAAAAACTGGCCAAAGGATATGGACAGAAAATTCATAAAAAAGCAAAGTTGAGGCAGGGCCACCATACTGCACAGCTCTAGGGATCAACATCCATGTGAAAATAATGCCCTGGTGGTGTGCAGTTTCCCAGGGCATGGTTTATGCAGTGACCATGTTGACTGGCTGTTATATAAATAATGCTCAGTAATCAGGAAAATATAAATTAAATCAACAAGATACTACTTGGTACCTATCAGATTGACAGAATTAAAGAAACAAATAAGAAAGAGGTATAAAGCATAATATGGTATATAGGACAATGAATACAGATGTAGGGAAGTGTTAATACATGAACAGAAGGAGAACCAGAAGGCTACATGTTAAATACAAAAAAGTGGGTGCCTATGTAAAGAAAAAGAACAGAACTGTGGCACAGGCTAAATGGAGAAAATAAATGAGGGCCCTGAATAGGTCAACTGACAATATGTCAGCTGGGTGTGGTGGCTCAGGCTTGTAATCCCAGAACTTTGGTAGGTCAAGGCAGGAGGATCATGACGTCAGGAGTTCAAGACGAGCATGACCAACATGGTGAAACCCTATCTCTACTAAAAATACAAAAAAATTAGCTGGGTGTGGTGACGTGTGCCTGTAATCCCAGCTAGTCAGTAGGCTGAGGCAGAATTGCTGGAACCCAGGAGGCAGAGGCTGCGGTGAGCTGAGATCATGCCACTGCACTACAGCCTGGGCAACAGAGTGAGACTCCACCTCAAAAAAAAAAAAAAAAAAAAAAAAAAACCCAAAAAAACAATATGCCATAAACTGGAGCCTGAGTTATCAATTTTGTATATCCAATATCAAAAGAAAGATACAACAGAAATACCAGATAATTCTAGAAAATGCAAACTAATTTATAGCAGCAAAAGCAGATCAGCAGTCACTTGAGGAGGTGGGGGCAGGAAGAAGGAATTACAAAAAGGCATAAGGAAACTCTTGGGGGTAACAGATATGTTCATTATCTTTTTCATTTTTAAATTTTTTAAGAGACAGGGTCTTGCTCGGTAGCCCAGGCTAGAGTGCAATGGCACGACCACAGATCAGTGCAACCTCAAACTCTTGGCCTCAGGCAATCCTCACTCCTGGGCCTCAGCAACCATGCCTGGCCTGTTCATTATCTTTACTGGTTTCTCAGTTGTATATATGAAAAGTTACCAAATCATACACTCTAAACAGCATAGTTTATTGAATAGCAAGTATACCTAAAACAAAACAAAACAAAAAACCTATTAAAATTATATAAAATACACCAGAGGCCAGGTGCGGTGGCTTATGCCTGTAATCCCAGCACACTGGATTGTTTGAGGCCAAGAGTGTGAGACCAGCTTTGGCAACATAGTACGACCTTGTCTACAAAAAAAAATTTTAAATTAGCCAGGCATGGTAACATGCCTGTAGTCCCAGCTACTCAGGAAGCTGAGGTGGGAGGATTGCCTGAGTCCAGGAGTTTGAAGTTTCAATAAGCTATGATTGTGTCACTGCACTGCAGCCTGAGTGACAAAGTAAGACCCTGTCTCAAACAAAACAAACAAAAAAGAACACACATTAATCTAACTAAATTATACTATATGACAAAACCTATAGCATCTACTAATGTATTTCTATTAAATCTAATTAAACAATCTTAATTTAGCAAATAATTAGAGCTTTTTATATAAATTACCTGTGTTTGTCCTCTTTGAAATAGTGCTGATCCATGAAGGGTTTTAAACGTATCTACCTCACAACTTATATTCCTAAGTGAAGTCAAATCCCGACCATCGCACCTGTAGTGATAGAAGAAATAAGTACTTGATGTCATGCTACAAATCAGAAAAATCACCTGTCTTTATCTCTGCCAGGATGTTCTCAACCTCAGTTGCGTATCACAATCATCTATGGAACTTAATAATACAGATACTTGAGCACTATCCTGATTCATTGAATCAGAATGTCTGCAGTTGAACTTATATACCTGTGTTGTTAAAGAGCTCCACAGGTAATCCTGAAATACAGTCAGCACTGGCAAGCACTCACTGCTTTACACACAAGGCCCAAGACAGATGGTCATATAGCCATATACTCTTTCTTCAATAGGTGCCCATTTATATAGCAAATATTATAATTCTTTACTGTTCAACTGAAAGAAAATAAACTTTCTTTGATGAAGTTTCCATTTTCAAGGCAACTTGCAGAGACAGTACATGCTTCAATTTCATCAAAAAAGGGTACGTTTACCTTTTGTATTCATTCAAAATAATACTTCTAAAAACCTCCTTTGCAACAACATTGAAGGATTCTATTATTTCAAATGGATCGGCCTCTGGAAATGTTTCTATAGAAAAGAAAAAACAAAATAAAGATTTTTACTTATAAGGAGACAAGATTTCTCTAAAGTCCATAGCATAAAATCAATTAACTACAGGAATCAACCAAGGGACATAACTCTGAACATTTAGTCCTCAGGCAAACAAAGTAGATAAATAAAATGTTCTCAAGCAACTGTGACACATCAAGTACCAAGTACCACAACTGTGTTGTTACTGTGAACTTAGTTTGCTTTAAAATCAGTTCCCTTTTCTTTTTTTTTTTGAGACAAAGTCTCACTCTGTCGCCCAGGCCGGAGTGCAGTGGTGTGATCTTGGCTCACTGCAACCTCACCTCCTGGGTTCAAGCAATTCTCCTGCCTCAGCCTCCCGAGTAGCTGGGACTACAGGCGTGTGCCACCATGTCCGGCTAATTTTTTGTATTTTAGTGAAGACAGGTTTCACCATGTTGCCAAGGCAGGTCTTGAACTCCTGAGGTCAGGGAATCCGCCCACCTCGGCCTCCCAAAGTGCTAGGATTACAGGCATGAACCACCGTACCCAGTCCATCAGTTCCCTTTCCTATTATGTTACCAGAAGAATCCAGCCACTCTTTATGGAAAGGTCTGACAGGTTTTTCTTTTTTGAGATGGAGTTTCGCTCTTGTTGCCCAGGCTAGAGTGCAATGGAGCGATCTGAGCTCACGGCAACCTCTGCCTCCCTGGTTCAAGCGATTCTCCTGCCTCAGCCTCCCTAGCAGCTGGGATTACGGGTATGTGCTACCATGCCCGGCTAATTTTGTATTTTTAGTAGAGATGGGGCTTCTCCATATTGGTCAAGTGGTTTTGAACTCCTGACCTCAGGTGAGCTACCCGCCTCAGCCTCCCAAGTTGCTGGGATTATAGGTGTGAGCCACTGCGCCCAGCCTAATGGACAGTTTTAAGAGTAGTCACCCTCACTCTTTCTCCTTTATCTAAATCTGCAAATTGGGGAACAATTTTAAAAATATGTTATGAATCCCTACAAATTGTTTTCTATCTAATATTTGTCAAGTGCCTTCATGAGCCAGGCATTTTATTGGTTTTTAAATACTTTTAACTTTCATAACAACTTATGAAACAAATTTTATTATTCTCATTGTGCAGAAGAAAAAACTGAGGCTTTAAGGGGTGGAGTATCGTATAGGAGATAACCAGTGAATTAAAAAAATAAAAAAAGAGGCGGAGTAAACTGCCTGAGACCACACAGCTAGTAACTGATACAGCTGTGACCTGAATACAGATCTGTCAGCCTCAAAGGCTTATGGTTTTATTTTATTTTTAGCTTATGGCTTAGATGTTAAGCTATTTTTTCCTATCAGTTAATTTATGCCAAGTTTTAAGTACTGTTCTCTCATGTGTATGGTTTATTTTTTTGAGACAGAGTCTCACTCTGTTGCCCAGGCTGCAGTGCAGTGGTGCGATCTTGGCTCACTGCAACCTCCGTCTCCTGGGTTCAAGCAATTCTCCTGCCTCAGCCTCCTGAGTAGCTGGGACTACAGGCGCACACCACCACACCCTGCTAATTTTTGTATTTTTAGTAGAGATGGGGTTTCACCATGTTGGCCAGGATGGTCTTGATCTCTTGACCTTGTGATCTGCCCGCATTGGCCTCCCAAAGTAGTGGGATTATAGGTGTGTGCCACTGTGCCCAGCCATGTGTATGGTTTATTAAATATAACTTCAAAGTAACCAAAACATGAGAAATGGTCACATAAGATATATTAGTATCGTATCTTCCTCAGACAAGAATAATTTTTAATATTAGGCTGTAATATCTTTATGCTTTCACTGAGTTGTACTTGTAAAGGAAAACAATCAGTACCAAAACATTTAAAATATTATCCTATCTACCCAGAGGGCTGTGAAGATATTCTACTATATATAATATATATATAGTATGTATATATATATATATATATACTATGTATATATACTATGTATAATATAAACAAAAAAATCACTTTTCTTTTAAAATAAGGCAATATTTGCTATAAAATTTCTTTCTTACTAGACAGAATGAAATGTAGTGAGAAAGGATTAAACTTATTCAATGACAATTACAGTTAATGGCCTTAATATTATCAATGCTAACAGCAGTTTTTTTTTTTCTTTTTTCCTTTTTTTCTAGACAGAGTTTTGCTCTATTGCCCAGGCTGGAGTCCAGTGGTGGATCTTGGCTCAGTGCAACCTCCGCCTCACAGGTTCAAGTGATTCTTGTGCCTCAGCCTCCTGAGTAGCTGGGATTATAGGTGCCTGACACCACACTTGGCAATTTTTGTATTTTTAGTAGAGATGGAGTTTCACCATATTGGCCAGGCTGGTCTTGAACTCTTGACCTCAAGTGTCTGCTTTAGCCTCCCAAAGTGCTGGGATTATATGCATGACACACCGTGCCCAGCCCGTTTTTTTTTATCTTAAATATTCATGTGAAAGTATATTTATTAGAAAAATTAACAAAAACTATGTCATACTTCATTCTTATTCGGTTTGTGTGAGATTGATATTACACAATATCATCCTTTTCTTAATAATTTCTGGAGAGCCAAATTACCTAAGATCTGTATCTTATAATTCTGCTAGGTATTAAGAATAAGAATAGCATCATTTAATATTTATTGAACACTTACTGTGTGCCAGGCACAGATGTAAATGATTCACTCATTTAATCCCCATAAACTAGGTATTATTAATACTGCAATTTAACAGATCAAGAACTCAAGAATTTTAAAGAATATCTTTGGGTTTTCAAATGAAAAGATACCAAGTTACACATCTTGTATGGTAAGAGTTTGATTCAGAAAAGATCAGGAACATTCACATTCAACATTTACTAGGTACCTACTCTGCATCAAATGCAGTGCTAGCCACATTCATGGAAGTTAATTTAGAAGTAACCCTGTGAGCTATCATTATAGTAAGTTTATTGAAAATAAAGCTGAGAGGCCAGGCACAGTGGCTTATGCCTATAATCCCAGCACTGTGGGAGGCCGAGGCAGGTGGATCAGCTGAGGTTGGGGGTTCGAGACCAGCCTGACCAACATGGAGAAACCCCGTCTCTACTAAAAATACAAAAAAATTAGCTAGGCATGGTGGTGCATGCCTGTAATTCCAGCTACTTGGGAGGCTGAGGCAGGAGAATTGGTTGAACCCAGGAGGCTGAGGTTGCAGTCAGCCAAGATCGTGCCACTGCACTCCAGCCTGGGCGACAAGAGTGAGACTCTGTCTCAAAAAGAAAAAAGAAAAAAGAAAATGCAACTGAGAAGCAATGAGAGTAACATTTATTTGAGATCTTCAACCAAAGTTAAAAAAAAAAGTCTATTATTTCTTTTAATGCTTTTTAAATTAAAAAATACATAGTAATTGAAGTTCTGTGCAAAGGGACTTTCTTTTTCCTTGAAACAGTTTAGGGAAGCTTTGGAGAAGAGGTGGCATTTGAGTCTTGAATTAGAAAAAGATCACCTGCTATGAGAGAGCATTCCAGGCCTAGGGAACAGCAGCTGTAAAGTTCAAAGTCCTTTGAACTCTCCTTTTCTTACAGACGTGATGCCCTTCCTCTTTGACCTTTAATCCCAAGAAGCAAGAGCCAAGCCATGCCTTATTAAGGTTGCCCTCAGCAAAAAAATAAAATAAAATAAAATTTACCTTTTAGTTGTTCCTCGGTATCTAATCTTATTTTGTTAACAGCTTCATCTCTGGAAATCTAAAAGAAAGTTGAGGTTCAGTTATTACAGATACATGGCAACATTTAACATTTCTGTTTTCTAATTATTATACAATGAATACATTGTGAGTTACTCAGATTTCTCTAACTGTAATATTCTTTAAAATATTAAAATTGGTTGATTTATGACAAATATTACCTGTTAATTCATTCAAATACATTTGTATACTCCCCTAAAACTTATATTAAAAAAGAAAAGAACTTTGGGAGGCCAAGGTGGGCAGATCACCTGACGCCAGGATTTTGAGACCAGTCTGGCCAAAATGGTGAAACCCTGTTTCTACTAAAAGTACAAAAGATAGCCAGGTGTGGTGGCGTGCATCTGTAATCCCAGCTACTTAAGAGACTGAGGCAGGAGAATCGCTTGAACCTGGAAGGTGGAAGTTGTGGTGAGCCAAGATCATACCACTGCACTTCATCCTGGGCTACAGAGTGAAAATCTTGTCTCAAAAACAAAACAATGGAGAAATAAGCAATTAGGCTTTTGTTAGCTTTTTGTTTAGAAATTTCTAATAAAAATAGGGCTAACATTCATAAGGAAAATTACATGAGTTATGACAAAAATGTATTCCTAGGACAATTATATAAGACAAAATTCAGGTATACCTACCTTATCATGTTCATAATTTGTAAAAACTGCATAGAGTTTCTCCATAGCGAGTCTATTTAAGCACAAAATAAATGTTAGCATAGTATTTGGAAACATGAGGCAGTTTTTATTATAAACAAAACTGAAATATTTAATAATAATCAGCTAAAACTTTAATAAATATTTCAGGAAGAATTAAAAATTTATATTGCTATTTATCATTGCTAATCTGTTTACTATTTATGGTACAGAACACAAATTTCTTTCTCCTATCCTCTGAGGGGAAATCACTTATGGTATCCTGCTCTCTTCTTTTTAATTGTTCAATTAATTTCACCTTTCACCTACTTTTTTAAACCTCTTCCTTTCTTCCATTCCACCCATTTTGGCTCAGTTATCACAGGAAACTCTTTTGCTAGGAAGAGTTAATTTAATTTCTAACTGATGGCTGTGCAACTGACATTGAGGGAAAGTATTAACCTTTTACATTTACAGAGTGTCTGCCTAACATTCTAAGCACTGGGCATGTAACAGTGATTACATCTGATTTCTTTTTGAGAATCTCAACAGTTTCCTTAGATATTCAAGTATCTTATGGTTTATTCTCTGTTTCCCAGATACAGAGAGATGTGGGGATTACCTGAATCTTGACCAATAAACACAGTCTTTCATTTGAGATTCAAAGTTAGGCCTTACAAGAGTGATGTGGGCTTATCCTTTTTAAGGGAATTAACAGATATTTATTTATGGGAATTACTCTTAAAACAGAAAATACTATTTATGAAGTAATACATGGGCAGTGCTTCCATGGGAAGTTTTTCTCCCAAGAGGAAATTAAATCTGATGACAATTTCATATTTTCATTTGCACAGATGTTCTTACTTATGAGCATGTTTCACAATCTCTGGTGAAGGGGTAAATAACTTCTGAGGTGTCCTCTTGGTAACACCAATTTCTTTTACCAACTGCTGGATGCCCTGAATTATTTGTTGGGTATATTTCACTCCAATTTTGATAGCATGGCAGAAGTCCTGCTGTAAAATGTTCTCTGCAGAGGCTTCCAACATCACTATTTAAAGGGGGAAAAAAAAATTGCCATCAAAGCTCTTAGTAACATAACATTTTCAAATACCATGACATGACATAAATATTAAAGATCAATTTTAGTTCTTAGTGATAGGTCCACCATGATTTCTTTCCTCAGAATCGACATACTTCCAAAATGTATGCAGCAGTAAACGAATTAAAAAGAAACCTTGGTATCTGTATTTAGGTTTATATTCTTTTTAAGCTTAAGGAGCTACTGCCCATAAAAAATGAAACAAAAAAGAAATTATGCATATATTTTAAAAATAAGTTTTATTGAGCTATAAGTCACATAAAATAAAAAATTCAATCTTTTAAAGTATACAAGTGCATTTGTTTTTAATACATATTTTAAATAAAATTTTAAAATATGCAACACAGTAGGAATCTAATAAGTATTTCCTGTTTAACAATTGTCACATGATCTAATTCTTGCACAGACAGGGAAATTTTTGCAGTGATCCTTTTTCAAGTAAGCCAACTAAAGGACTGTGATGACCATCAGAAAAAGATAGCTTTTATAACAGTGAAACTCCTGTGTAGTGCAGGTAAAAGTTGGGCTCCTAAAATCCACGATTCAGCTTCAGTTTTGCATTCTGAAAGGCTGACTAGCCTCCTGCCTACTTGTGTGTCATTTCTGGTGTTTTGCAACTCGTACAAAGTCAAAGATGATGCAACTTGAGTTATCAACTAACATAAATGCATAGTTATCAACATATATTTAACCGCATCCTGTTGTCATTAAGATTTATTATTATCAGACTCATCACTTCTAAGGTTTCTAGGTTTAATTTATAATAGAATGAACGCCTTCACCCGCTCAGTGTGCTTTATATGTTAGAATTCCATCAGCCAACTGAAGTAGACCCATGAAAGGATCTAATATTTAGGTTATCAGAGTCATGGAAGAATAGGAGAAAGAGGTCAGGGCTGAAAAAGTACTAGAAAAAATAATTGTTGAGGCCAGGCATGGTGGCTCATGCCTGTAATCCTAGCACTCTGGGAAGCCGAGGTGGGCGGATCACCTGAGGTCGGGAGTTCAAGACCAGCCTGATCAACACGGTGAAACCCCGTCATAAAAAAAAAAGAAAAAGAAAAAGAAAAAATAATTGTTGAAAACTCCTCAAATTTGACAGACACAAATGTACAGATTCAAAGTAAATTCTAAACTGGGTAACTCCCAAAAAAGCCAAGCCAAGAAACATCATAATTAGACTTCTGAAAACCAAAGATAACAACTTGAAACCAGCCAGAGAAAAATGACACCTTACCTACAGGGGAAAAGCAATTCAAGTAACAGCAGATTTGCCACCAGAAACCAGGGAGGCCAGAAGGAAGTGGCACAATATTTTTCAGGTGCTGACAGAAAAAACTGTCAGCTGGGCGTGGTAGCTCACACCTATAATCCCAGCACTTTGGGAGGCTGAGGTGGGCGGATCACCAGGTCAAGAGATTGAAACCATTCTGGCCAACATGATGAAACCCCGTCTCTACTAAAAATACAAAAATTAGCTGGGTGTGGAGGTATGTGCCTGTAGTCCCAGCTACTTGGGAGGCTGAGGCAGGAGAATCGCCTGAACCTGGGAGGCAGCGGTTGAAGTGAGCCAAGATCATGTCTTTGTATTCCAGCCTGGTGACAGAGCAAGACTCCGTCTCAAAAAAAAAAAAAAAAAGAACTGTCAACCCAGAATTCTATACCCAGTGAAAATACTAAGGAATGAAAGAGAAATCAAGACTCTCTGATGAAGGAGAGATAAGAAAATTTGTTGCCAGCCAACCTACCCTAAGAGAATAACTAAAGGAAGTTCTCTAAACAGAAATAAGTAAAGAAATCGTGGACTGTTAGGAAAGAAAATCAGTATGCAAACTAAGAATAAATACAGAGGCCAGGCATGGTGGCTCACCTGAGGTGAGGAGTTCGAGACCAGCCGCCCCCCCCATGGTGAAACTTCATCTATACTAAAAATACAAAAAAAATTAGCAGGGTGTGGTGGTTGTGGTGGTAGGTGCCTGTAACTCCAGCTACTCAGGAGGCTGAGGCACGAGAATCGAGAATCACTTTTACCCAGGAGGTGGTGGTTGCAGTGAGCTGAGACTGCGCCACTACACTCCAGCCTGGGCAACAGAGTGAGACTCCATCTCAAAAAAAAAAAGAGTAAATACAGAGCAATAGGCTTCTCTTGAGTTTTCTAAATTATGTTTGATAGTTGAAGCAAAAGTGAAAATTATAACACTGCCTAATATGGCTCTAACTGTAGAAGAAAATGAAAATTGCATTCCAAATGGGGGAGGGTAAAGGAAAATAAGGTTCCCATATTTTACACCAGTCATGAAGAACTTTCCTCTGATACAGGATATGAGATGGCTATATTCTTTTTCTCATCTGTATTTCCAGGATATCCTCTCACTTTGACAGAATTAAACAGGAGATTTAAAAAAAATTCATTTAATGTTTGTAAATTATATCTCCATAAATTGCTTTTAAAAATAAAATATGTGGCCGGGTGTGGTGGCTCACGCCTATTGTCCCAGCACTTTGGGAGGCCAAGGTGGGAGGAGCAGCCTGATCTCAGAGCAACACAGCAAGGTCCTGTTCCTAAACAAAATAACAACTAGAAGATAAAAAACTCGGTTGTGGTGATGTGCCTGTAGACTCAGCTATTCTGGAGGCTGAGGCAGGAGGATCACTTGAGCCCAGCAGTTTGAGGCTACAGTGAGTCATGATCATGCCACTATACTCATACCTATAGTCTGGACAACAGAATTGAGAACCAGAATCAAAAAACAATATACATATTTGGCTGGGCATGGGACTCATGCTTGTAATTCCAGTGCTATGGAAGGCCAACACAGGAGGATTGCTTGAGGCCAGGAGTTTCTAGCCTGGGCAATATAGTGAGATGCTATGTCTAATACAAATAATAATAAAATTTAAAAAATAGAATATGACAAAGAAAAATGTATACCCACCCAAATAAATTTTGTTTTTACTCATTAAACTTTAATGCAATTCCTTTTTAAAAATACTTTATAAGAAAATTCCTTTAGCCAGGTGTGGTGACATGTGCCTATAGTTGCAGCTACTTAGGAGGCTGAGGGCAGAGAATCACTTGAACCCCAGAGTTTGAGGCTGTAGTGACGTATAATCACACCCCCGCATTCCAGCTTGGGTGACAGAGAGAGACTGCATCTTAAAAAAAAAAAAAAAAATGGCCGGCATGGTGGCCCACGCCTGTAAACCCAGCACTTTGGGAGGCCGAGGCGGTAGATTACGAGATTAAGACCATCTTGGCCAACATGGTGAAACCCTGTCTCTATTAAAAATACAAAAATTAGCTGAGCATGGTGGCACGTGCCTGAAGTCCCAGCTACTTGGGAAGCTGAGGCAGAAGAATCACTTGAACCTGGGAGACAGAGGTTGCAGTGAGCTGAGATCGTGCCGCTGCAGTCCAGCCTGGCTACAGAGCGAGACTCAGTGTCAAAAAAAAAAAAAAAATTATTAGTTCATTCCTCTAATGTCTACTTACAATTAGAAGGGTTTAAACTCTAAGGAAGATAGTGGCTATATGACCAATTAGCAGCAGGTTTATTTCTGTGTCTTAATAACAATAGCAGGTGCTAACTGTATGCTTCTTAGGTACCAGTAACATAGTAACATGCTGGGAACTTGCAAACCTTGACTCTTATCTTCATAGCTACCCTGTAAAGTAACCAGACCAGTTTACTAACAGAGAATAAATGAACACTGTAACTTTCAGCAAAAAATTCAGATGTAGATGAACAGGAAACCAGTACTTTGCTCAAGGGTCTGAGACGCTCAAACATGAGGTAGATGTCATCTATTATTCATGGCTTCCCCATTCTTTGGAATATCCTCTCTACATTTTGACAGTTACCCACAGTACAACTCCCATCTTCTGGCAGAATATAAAAATCATTTCCTTGCCTCCCTTGCAGTCAAGGGTATGGTCATGTGTCATAGTTCTGCTCAATGAGATGTAAATGAAAACTGCCGTGTGGGAATTTCTGGGAAAGTTGCTTAAAATGCAGGTTGACTCACTCAACTCACTTTTTTGCCATTCCCTTCTTTTTTCTTTCACCTGCCTTTAAGTCAGATGAATTGGCCAGAGCTCTTCATGTCAGTTCATAAGCATGAAGATGAGGCCACATCTTGAGGACAGCAAAGGAGAAAGCTAAAAAAAAAGGAATCTAGACTTCTTAAGATGGCATGGAACCACTATCACTGTCCTAGATTTACCACCTCTCAATTTCTTTTACCTGAGTGAAAAATAAGTTTCCATCTTAAGTCTTGTTTATTTGGTTTGACAACACAACCCCAACTAATAGGTGGGGATTTTTCCATCTTACAGAACCTCATTTTAACTTCCTTCACTGACTAACGTACCAGAAGCAGAAGCTGGAAATGAGATGTTTCACATATTACTTGTACAAAAAAAAGCAGTAAAAGCTGAATAGTTTATGTTTCATCAAAATGTTCCCACATTAGAAAATCCTATGTCAAAAAGTCCCACATGTCAGACATCACATAGAATAAATCAACAATAAATGCCCTTAAATAATTTATACAAGATCGCATGATTATAGTGGCAGAGACAGGTTTTAAATCTAGGTCATTCTGATGGCTAAAGCCCATTTTCCTTCCACAGAACAAGGACCTGATTTTCATTCATGCAAGGATGACGTTTCTGTTACAAGGAGTAAGTGAAAATGGCCCATGGCCAATGCATTTCCTTATTTTATTACTAATTTTCCACCTGGTGGAAATGGGTCATTTCTCAAGAGGATACCAAGCAGACTGAGAATGATGTAGCTAAATTATAATATTTAAGCTAATAAAATGGTTACTACCAGACTTAGAACTTCTATTTTTAAACTAAGTTATTTAGATTAATAACTTATTTGTTTAAACATAATTACTGAAATTATTTTTAGACTATAAATAGTCTAAAAATAATTACCGAAAGTATCTTGGTAAATATTTTTGTATATTTTATATAAAGCTGAATAACATCCTGTAATTTTAGGTATCATTTGATATGAAGCAAGATCACTACAAAAATAGGACAGAGATGAAACATAACAAAAATTTTTATGGCTGCCAACAAAACATACACACAAAGAGTTTAAATTCAGTTTAAGAAGTCAGAACTTGTAAGTAAAATCCAGAACATATGTGGTATTTAAATAACTTACCAATCTGACTTTTAGGTGCTCCAGCAACCACTAAATTTAAAGTACTAGAAGACATTTCTTTTCTTGTTGGGTTAACAACACATTCTCCATCAATCATTCCTATTCGTACTGCCCCTAAAATGTATTAGAATATTGAAAACCGTTTAATGGAAATTCACAGTTTTCAAGAATTCCAGTGATGGTTTCAATCCCATCTTTGATTGTGACCACAGAATAAAATCCGTATTTCTACCATGGTATTTAAGACCCACAGACCATCCTATCCCGCCCTACCTTCTGGCCTCACTGGACCACTCTGAACTGCTCAAATATACCCCTCTCCCCACACCTCCATGATTATGCTCATGTCTGCCCCCTGGTCTAGACAGTACTCTCTCTAAGGCAAATGCTTAACATCAGATCCTACTAAGGTTCAGCTTATAATATGAATACTCCAAGGAGTTCCCTTTGACAACCTGACCACACAAAATCACACCTGCTCTTCTCTATCACATTCTTAGCATTTTGACTCTCTTTATAATAACACTGATTATAAATAATTATCTGTCTCCTTTATGCTGAAATCAAGAAATGCATCTTTCACCATTGTATTGCTAGGGCCTAGTCTGCTTAGGACACTTGATAATTATTTACTCAATGAGCTATTTTTAAATTGCATGATTATGACTTGTAAGAGCTGTAAGTTACATTAATTTTACCCTGAAAGAGTATATACTCTGATCATTTCCCAGTTTAAAAATAAAAGAAGTCCTCTAACAGAAAGAGACAATTAAGAAGTCAAAATATCTAGGGACATGAAATCTATAACACCATAACATACTGCTATTAGAAACAGAACCCAAGACAAACATGATAATGTCTGAAAGATCTGAAAGGAGACTTAGAATGTCATCTAGTTCAATTCCTGAAGAGGTACTAAATCAGAGCCATATGCAGTTGCTATTAACATGCTCACTTTTACTAAAAAAAATATACACATGATTTCTTATTTTTAAATCCTAACTTACCAACAGGTCCATTCCAAGGAATATCTGATAATGAGAGGGCTGCAGAAGCTTAAAAAAAAAAAGAGAAAAATAGGGGCTGAAATTAAAATTTCATTGCTTTAAAAAAATCAACAATGAAATTTTAATCTCTACTTTTATACTTACCGCCATTAATTGCTAGGACATCAGGCTCATTAATACCATCTACTGCTAACAGATTACACAGAACCTGGTGTAAGGGAAAAAATTTAAGGCACTTAAAAGAATCTGTTTGATTTGGAAGGATTATCATTTAGGTTAACATCCTGGCCTAACATACAAGAGCATTATATGGCTAAAAGGACATCTTGATTTTGCTATCATTTAACTAAATGCTTGACATTGGATAAACTACTTAAACCTCAAAAGCTTCATCATCTTTAAAAGGGAAAAACAGGACAGTCATGGTAGTTCACGCCTATAATCCCAGCACTTCGGGAGGCTGAGGTGGACAGATCACCTAAGTTTAGGAGTTTGAGACCAGTTTGATCAACATGGTGAAACCCTGTCTTTACTAAAAAGACAAAAATTAGCCAGGTGTGGTGGCCCACACCCGTAGTCCCAGCTAACCAAGAGGCTGAGGCAGGAGAATCTTCTGAACCCAGGAGGTAGAGGTTGCAGTGAGCTGAGATCGCACCACTGCACTCCAGCCTGGGCAACAGGGTAAGGCTCTGTCTTTAAATAAATGGGAAAAATAATGGCATCTTCCCAAAGGGTTCCTGTGAGAATTAGAGAAATACCATAGATAAAGCATTTACGACAGTCCTCACATGTTGCAAGTATTCAGTAAATGTTAGCTATTTCTGTCATATAAAAATATTTTCTGCTGGCCAGGTGCGGTGGCTCACACCTTATAATATCAACACTTTGGGAGGCCAGGGAGTGCAGATCACAAGGTCAGGAGTTCAAGACCAGGGTGGCCAACATGGTGAAACGCTGTCTTTACTAAAAGTACAAAATTAGCCGGGTGTGGTGGTGGGCACCTGTGATCCCAGCTACTCGGGAAGCTAAGGCAGGGAGAATCACTTGAACCCGGGAGGCGGAGGTTGCAGTGAGTCAAGATCATGCCATTGCAATCCAGCCTGGGCTACGGAGGAAGACTCCATCTCAAAAAAACAAAACAAAACAAAAACCACAAAAATTTGTTTATAAGCATAGATGAAACAAACTTTACACTGCAATAATGTGCCCATGTCATGCACTAAAGAAAAAAACTTCCCTGACCAGGCATGGTGGCTCATGCCTGTAATAACAGCACTTTGGGAGGTCTGAGGCAGGAGGATCGCTTGAGACCAGGAGTTCGAAACCAGCCTGGTTTACATACTCTCTACAAAAAACAAACAAACAAACAAACAAAAAAAAAACTTAGCTGGGTATGGTGGTTTGTGCCTGTAGTCCCAGGTACTCAGGAGGCTAAGGTGGGAGGATCATTTGGGCTCAGGAGTTTGAGGCTGCAATGAGCCATAATCATGTCAACTCTACTCCAGTCTGGGCAACAGAGGCCTTGACTCAAAAAAAACCACCATCACCAGCAACAACAACAAAAACTTCCCTGAGGCTGAGGCTGTGATATTCTTGCAAAGGCATAATTGTAAGGTGTGTTTATTTATTTCAAATGAATAAAATGGTTACTTAAGTTTATGAGACATTATCCTAAAAGAGAATACTATTCTACTAACATACAATATAGATTCAGAGGATCCAGCAATAAAATTAGGTAATAAAAATTAGTTACATTGGTTGTCCTATACTGTAACTAATATGACCTACAAGGCCCAGCCTGATCTGGTCCCCACTCACTCTAGTCACGCTGACCTTCTTTTTAAACTCACTAATTTCTTTCCTGCCTGTGGGCTTTCATGCTTCCCTGACACACCTTGGTTGGCTAACTCCTACCCATAATTCTGGTGTCAACTCAAGTAGAAAAGTACTATATTTTTTCAAAAAATTAATGTAAAATATAATATCATAAAAAATTCTTATGTTCATTATAACGTTTAGTCTAGGAAGTATTATAGAGATTCATTAGGTAATTTTTGACTGATCTGGCAACTAAAAAACCTAAAGCAGAACCTACCTGTGTATCATAGAAGTAGCCAACTGGAAAGAGAGGTCTAATCGAGCGATCTGCCAAAAGAAAAGAAAGACATTACACAGTACTGAAAGAGTTGCTTTACAGTTCAAAACTTTTGAACTAATATAGATAGCTGTTCAGTATGTTTTCAAGAAAAGTCCCCCTGGACTGATTTACTAAGAGGGACACAGATAAATGTTAGTGCTTCCATTAATACATACCATTCCCTAACAATAAGACACAAACATGGAAGGAGCACATTAACTATAAAGATTGGATAGCAACTTTTCATTCTGGTTCCATAGGCATCAGTTATATATGTAATCAGAGCAAAGAGACTTCAGACCAATAGCAGACCAAAAGAAAATGCTTCCTTGCTACTTTGTGTCTGAGGACTGTATATAAATATACATAAAATAGCAAGTTCTGGATAGAAGAGCTATAAATTACACAATGATCCCACCACATGTAGGGATGTTAAAGACTTGAAAGGTATGGACATTATTTCAGTAGCTGATGACTATAATGTTTAGGAATTACTATACTGAACATTAAAAAGGTACTGGAAATAGATTCAGCGGAGTAGAGGCATGGGCCATAAAGTTCATATGCTTGATAGAGATTTACTCATTTAGTCAACAAATATTTATTGAATGCCTATTCTGTGTTAAGCAGTATACCAGGTACTAGGGATTCAACAGTGAATAAACAACATTTTTTTTTCTCTCATAGAGCCCATATTTTAGTAAGGGAATAGAGAGAGTGAATAATCTTAGGTGGTGTTAATGCTATGAAAGAAAACTTAAGACATATTCTAGAACACAGACGAAAAAGAAGAGATGCTAACATAAGTATATAAGAGATGATGAATGCCTCTATGTTAATATCTTACCTATTATTCGACTTGTAAGAATTTCTTTATCAGAAGTACCAATCTCTCTTCTCAGATAGTTGGTGGGAATTCTACCTGCTGCAGCAGCCTTTTGTCTGTAGTCAACCTGAAGTAGCAATAAAAATGAATTCATATAATTCTTTTTGCAGAAACAAACTATACCGTAAGAACTACTGTATGAATGCTAATTCTCCTAAGGTTGCTAACAACATAGTCAAGACTCAGAGTAGAGAATGTTATTTATTTAGCATTTTGTAACTCTTGGGGAAAGGAAAGTTAATAGAAGTGTTTCTGTAAAGTGATTTAAAAAAACATTCAGGTGCAGTGGCGCACGCCTGTAATCCCAGCACTTTGGGAGGCCAAGGCAGGAGGATCACTTGAGGCCAGGAGTTTCAGACCTGCCTGGGTAAACATAGAAAGACCTTGTCTCTACCAAAAAAAAAAAAAATTCGTTGGGCACATGGCCTGAGCCCATAGTCCTAGCTACTCAGAAGGCTGAGGTGGGAGGATCTCTTGAGCCTAGGAGTTTGAGGCTGTAGTGAGCAATGATCACACCACTGAACAACCCTAGCCTGGGTGACAGTGCAAGACCCTGTCTCTAAGAAAAAAAAAAAAGTCTTCTACTCAATAGTTGGAGCGGAAGAGTCACTATTTCCTACAGTTTCTCATTCTGATCAAGTCAAACATTGCTTTTTCTTGTTATCAACTCTGTTAAATGTAATTGTACTCCCCTCTTTTCATAATAGAAGCTGTAAAATTCTAATGAGCTCATTACTAAACATATACAGTTGTCTCTTGGTATCCCTAGGGGAATTGGTTCTAGGACCTCTTGAGGATATCAAAATCCATGGGTGCTCATATCCTTGATGTAAAACACCATAGTATTTGTTTATAACCTATATATATCCCCTCATATACTTTAAATCATCTCTAGATTACATATACTCCTTAATGCAATGTAAATGCTATGTAAATAGTTTTTATACTATATTGTGTAGGGAATGACAAGAAAAAAAAGTCTGTACAATGTCAGTATAGATGCAATTTTTCCCCAATATTTTCGATCCATGGTTGGTTGAATCCATGGATGCAGAACCCGAGGATATGCAGGGCTGACTATACTTGCAGAGTCATATTGAAGGGAAACTATGAAGGCAATGAATTCACTGCTTATTCAATGTCAAAGTACTCATGCACTTCCAGTCTTCTTGTCAACGTATGCACCTGGACATTCCAAATTCTAAAATATGCTTAATACTAGTATTTGTTTATTAAGCAATCAGTTTAGACTCTTTTAATGACTCAGTATCAAAAAACTAAAAAAATTCTCTGCTGTGCAAGTTTGTATTTCCCCCTCACTAGACACTGGACAAAAATATTACACATTCTACACTTACTTACACAATATTACAGTTCAGATAAACCAGCAAATACTTACCACCAAAGGCATAAACTGGGAAGGTGAAGGTTTTGTTTTACTGACCGCTGTGACCATTACTGCAGTGTCACCTGACTTAAATATAAATAAGAAAACTGGTAAGTTCCTTTGAAATCAGATATTAGTATCTACGTAGAAACTGAATGAATCCTTATTCCAATTAAACTCAAGAACAGATATGTAATTCTATGACATGATTATGAAATGAAAATAGTTATTTGCAAGTAGTCCAATCTTGATCTCTGAGCTTTTCAAAAGCTATGGAATCAAAAGAAGGAAAGGCTAACAGGTAATTTAGTCATATCCAATGAACTGAACAGTATATTCTACTTCTTATGTGGCTATACATAATGAAAAATCCCCCAGTTATTACTATAGAAGAAAATACCAAAATCACTCTCTAGAAGAGCATAACAATTTACTAAAAGCATAAAACAGAAGCCCAAGTTTGGAAAGGATGTTAAAGGTCACTTAATATATTCAGCCCTCTAGACTCTGATTGTCTGGAATGATTTTTACAATAGAAATGTAAGGGAATGTAATAGTATTTGAATTAATTTCCAGTACCAAATCCTAAGTAGTTACATGGTATTATAGATGCATATTTAGTATGAGTCTCCATAACCATTTTTAAGATGAATTTTTAAAATCTGAACTTTTTACCTGTACTACAGCAGAGCCATCTGCAAATCTGGCCAGTTTTCCAGAGGATATTTCCAATTTCCTATTTAAAAATAAAAATGCAATACAAGAAGACTTAGGTTATTGGTACAATTCCAGCTTAGTATAATAAAGGATTCTAACAAAAGATTCTTACCAACTACCCCCAGCAACAAACAAAAAGGGACAGAATCTGTGATCATTATTAAAAGTAAAAGGGTAATTTAAGAGTGGCTTAAAGCAGAATACACAAACCAAGACACAGGATTGATCTGAAAAGGAAAGTATTTTGGAGATTCAGAAGTTAACTGCTTGCCTAAATGTTAATTCCCATTTACCATCTTTTTTTTTTGGGCGGTGGGGGGTCATTTTGCCTTGTATCTTTTTTCTTTTCTTTTCTTTTTTTGAGACAGAGTCTTACTCTGTTGCCCAGGCTGGAGTGCAATGGCACAATTACAATTCGCTGTAACCTTGAACACCTAGGCTTAAGTGATCCTCCACCTCAGTTTCCTGAGCGGTTGGGACTACAGGTGCACACCATCACACTTGGCTAATTTTATTTTTTGTACAGATGGGATCTCACTATATTGTCTAAGTTGGTCTTCAACTCCAGGCTTTAAGCAATTCTCCTGCCTTGGCCTCCCAAAGTGTTGGTATTACAGGTATGAGCCACTGTGCCTAGCTCCATTTACCATCTTAGTACAGTCTTTTATCATCTCTCACCTTGTTGCCTACAGTAGCATTTTAACATACAAATAAGATCATTTCCCTATTTAAAAATGCTATAGCCAGACGTGTGTCTCACACCTGTAATACCAGCACTTTGAAAGGCTGAGGCAGGCCAATCACCTGAGGTCAGGAGTACAAGACCAGCCTGACAAACATGGTGAAACCTCGTCTCTACTAAAAATATCAAAATTAGCTGGGCATGGTGGCACGTGTCTGTAATCCCAGATACTGGGGAGGCTGAGGCAAGAGAATTGCTTGAACCCAGGAGGGGGAGGTTACAGTGAGCCGAGATTGTGCCAGTGCACTCCAGACTGCGTGACAGAGTAAGACTCCATAATCCAAAAAAAAAAAAAAAAAAAAGCTTTAGAATTTCTCTCAGACCTTTTAGGACAAAATACAAACTCCTAAATATTGCCTTCAAAAACCTTCATGTTCAACAGAGGGGAGAGAATCATCTTCAATTCAATGAAGAAAGAGTAGTCTTTTGACACAATAGTGGACAACTGTATGCGAAAAAGAATGAATCTTCATAAATTAACTCAAAGTAGATCCTACACCGAAACATAAAAACTAAAACAACAGAAGTCTTACAAACAAAATGCAGGAGCAAATCTTCAGAGACTTGAGCCAAAGTCTTAAATGTGACATCAAAAGCATAAATGACAAAAGAAAAAAACAGGTAAGGTAGATTTCATCAAAATCAAAATCTTTCATATTTCAAAGACCATTAAGACAGTAAAAGAAACACCATAGATAAGGAGAAAAATATTTGCAAACCATATTAACTGATAAGGGATTTGTATTAATATCTAGAATATGCAAAGAATGCTTACAATTCAACAATAAAGACAACAAAATTTTAAAATCTGGCAAAGGACTTGAACAGACATCTTTTGCCATACAAATGGCAAGTACATAAAAATATGCTAAATGTCATTAGCTATCAGAGAAATGCAAATCAAAATCACAATGAGTACCATTTGACATGTTATAAATTGTAGCATTATTCATAATATCCCCCAAATGGAAACAACCCAAATGTCTGTCAACTGATGAATAGATAAGCTAAATGTGGCATAATACATACAACAGATTATTATTCAGCTATAAAAAGGAACAAAGTACTAATACATGTTACAACATGGATAAACCCTGACAACATTATGTTAAGTGAAAGAAGGCAGTCACAAAAGACTATGTTTCCACGTAAGAAATGTTCATAATAGGCAAATCCACAGAGATGGAAAGTAGATTAGTGGTTGCCTGGCCTGGGGAGAAATGCTAAGTGACTACTACTACTGAGTTTCTTTTAAGGTTGATAGAAGTGTTCTAAAATTGATGGTGGTAATGGCTACAAAACTTTGAATATAGTAATACTCACTGAACTGTATACTTTATTTATCTGTATTTATTTATTTTGAGATAGGGTCTTACTCTGTTGCCCAGGCTGGAGTGCAGTGGTGCCATCACGGCTCACTGCAGCTTTGACCTCCCAAGCTCAAGTGATCTTCCCACCTCAGCCTCCTGAGTAACTTGGAGTACAGGTGTGCACCACCACACCAGACTAATTTTTAAATTTTTTGTAGAGAAGAGATCTCACTATGTTACACAGGCTGGTCTCAAACTCCTAGACTCAAGCAATCCTCCTGCCTTGGCCTCCTAAAGTGCTAGGATTACAGACATGAGTCACTGCCCTGGACGAGTTGTACACTTTAAATGAACTGTATGTATGATATGTGAATTATATCTTAATAAAGTTGTCTTACATACATGAAATAGGCAGAACTATTAGCCTGATTCCCCAGTTTCAGCAGAGAATGCAAAAAGAGGCTACTGAAGTCTGGAAACAGACCAGCAAAAAGCTCAAGATTCATCAAAAGGTGTTTTGAGATGAAACCAAGTTAGTTACCCCTGAAGATATGAAAGAAGAGGGTCTATCACATGAACTCAGCTTCAGGAACATTCTATCATAGTCTGGTGCTGAAAATGCACAAACCAAACACAAGCATGCAGAGTCCAAATGCCCTGCCCCAAATAAGATTATTTGTCCTTCATATACCAGAGAGACAAAGGAACAACACTTAATATTTCCAACTGTTAAATACCTTTGCCAGAACCCTGAGTTAAGAAAAGCATATTACGGGCTGGGCATGGTGGCTCATGCCTGTAATCCCAGCACTTTGGGAGACGGAGTTGGGTGGATCACCTGAGGTCAAGAGTTCGAGACCAACCTGACCAACATGGAGAAACTCCATCTCTATTAAAAAAAAAAAAGAAAAGAAAAAAAAAAGAAAAAGAAAGAAGAACGAAAGAAAGAAAGAAAGGAAGGAAGAAAGAAAAGCATATTTACCTATTCAGTTAGACTCATTTTGTTAAGTTTGAAAGTCAGAACAAAACATGTACATTTAAAATATGTATGTTAACAAATACAATGATTTTGCAGTATTGAATTCTTGACTCTGAAATATTAGTTTTTTTTTTTTAAATCAGGAACTTTTTGAGAAATTCTAATTGGATTTCTACTTATTCAACAAAGATGTTATAATGATGAAAGACTACAATAAAATGGGTCTCCTCTGACTGATGGGAAGAGGAGTCTGGTACTGGAGTAATAGGTGGAGTAGATGGAAGGAATGAGATACACAGAACCAGTCATACTGTGTAGTATCACACAGACCTGCAACAACTTATAGCTGAAATCAGTATTAAGTAATGTTTTCATGTGGCAAATGTAAATTTGGCATCTTGAAATTTTGTTTAACCTTGATTAAGATACTACCAGTACTTCTCAAAACCTACCAGGGACTGGCATTCCATCTACCAATGTGAATTCTGAATACCTAAGTGATTTCTGTGAAGGGAAGTGGAGGATTTTTAACTGGATCAAAGCAGGCCCAAAACACAGGGAAGAAGAGGTGTGAAAGCTACAGTCCTACTCTACTACGGGGCTACTGTCTTAGCATTTTGCCCACAGTGGTATACTCTGTTGAATATCCTCAGTGATTTGATGCATAGTAGATTCTCAGTAAAAGCTTGCTGAAATGAAAATTAAACACCTGCCTCAAAGGTTACTGTGAGCATTAAATATGCTATTTGAAAAACACCTACAAAATTATATAATCTTCTAGAATGCAGTAAAAAACATATATGGTAGCAAATATAATGTGCCCGGTACATAGCAGTCATTCAATAAATATTGCCA
The DNA here is from genome assembly GCF_009761245.1 of Sapajus apella. Classification (NCBI taxonomy): domain Eukaryota; kingdom Metazoa; phylum Chordata; class Mammalia; order Primates; family Cebidae; genus Sapajus; species Sapajus apella. The sequence goes on along the minus strand of NW_022436966.1, from coordinate 17,494,802 downwards.
ATGGCGAACAAGACAAAAATGAAAGAATTTATCCAGCAGGTATGCTATGAATCTAGTTATTTCAACACATGACATGGGTTTAAAAAGAACCACTTATAAAAGAGGTACAGGTTGATTAATAAATGAAAGAGTCAAAGTAGATTATTTATGGAAAACATGGAGTAGGAACTACATCTTGTTTTAAGTATCTAGTGCCTATCTCACAGTAGGTGACTGTTGAATGAAATGTTCTGGGCATTTCATCAAAGAATGTGCACTCCTTGAAGAATGGAAGAGATGCCCTTTTCCCTAAAAAATCAGAATTAATGAATGCTGGTAATGGATTGAGCCTTAGAGATAACCTAGTCTAGGGGCGACCAAACTACAGCTAATGACTTTTTTCTGTAGAGCTCTTCAACTATAAATGTTTTTTTAAAAAAATATGTATTTCTTTTCTTTCTTTTTTCTTTCTTTTTTTGAGACGGAGTTTCACTCTTGTTGCCCAGGCTGGAGTGCAATGGCACAATCTTGGCTCACTGCAACCTCTGCCTCCTGAGATCAAGCGATTCTCCTGCCTCAGCCGCCCAAGTAGCTAGGATTACAGGTGCCCACCACCATGTCCAGCTAATTTTTGTATTTGTAGTAAAGATGGGGTTTCACCATATGGGCCAGGCTGGACTTGAACCTCCTGACCTCAGGTGATCCACCTGCCTCGGCCTCCCAAAGTGCTGGGATTACAGACAGGTGTGAGCCACCGTGTCCGGCCATTTAAAAAAATATTTCTAAAGAGTTTGAAAACACATACAGTGTGTACCTCAAAAAGCTTAATATGTATATTATCTGGTCCTTTATAGAAAAAGTTTGCAGACCCTTGATGGAATCCAGTCTTCACATTTTGCACAAGAAAATAGTGAAGTAACTTGTTCAATGTCAATTACTTATCCAAAGTTAGGGTGGAAGACCTGGATTCAAAACTAGATTTTTTTTTCTTTTTTGTATGAACTGGGGTCAAAATTTTTTTCAAAATACACACAAAAAATTTAGATATATGAGGTTTGCATTAGCAATTCCATTTATTCTAAAAACAAAGCGTAAGTTTTTTTTTTTTTTTTTAAACGGTTTCATAAAAAAAAGTACGGGCTTTATAAACAAGAATCAGAAATTCAGAAACCACCTAGTCCTATAATACTAACTTTTTAATTGACTTTAGAAAGTTATCTAACCTTTTATGAGCCTCTGTAGTCTTCACTGTAACATGAGGGTAATAGTACCTTTACTACAGGTTTAAAAAAATTGCGAGGATCATATAACTGGCGTTCAAAAAAACTGACGTTTCCTTTACCTCCTAGCCCAGGGTCATAGTGGCCACACTTTAGGCAATCAATTAGATTGGATGATATGATACATCCACGTCAACTCGTTATCCCGAGGCGGAATGTTTCCCACTTAAGAGCCCAGTGGTCCCCGAAAGTAAAGAATTCGGAAGTCAGGTGGACGGACAGAATCCGACAGAGCAAAGAAGCCGGGCACACAGCAACAAGGAAGATTCGAAAAGCAAAGGGCACGAGATAGTGCTGGAAGGAGGGTCCGAGAGGAGACACACTCCAAATCCGGAAAGGGAAATTTGGAATTCAGGTTTAGGGTAAAAAGAGATTAAATAGACCTGGGAGACCGGGTTCCTACCCTTGGAGATGAATACACTCAGGCTGGCTAGACAGGACGCCTTATGACAATCCAAGGAACGCACACCACTCCTTACCTGGTGCCTAAGTCTACAGCCACAGCTCGAGACCCTGCGCTGCCCCACAGTGCTCGCACTTGCAACTGGTTGAGTACCCGATTCCCCCCTGGCAGACGGAAGGGGCCATCGCTCCGCGGCCGGAGCCGGAGGCACGAGCAGCAGCGTCTGCAAGCCGCCATGACACCCGGCACGCGTTCAACCCGGGCTGTGTCCTGATTGGCTCAGTGCGACCGTGGGGCGGAGCCTGATGCGTTTTCGTTTCCGCGGTGCCTGAGGGACGCTGGGGTAGCGGAAATCTTGGCCACCTTCTACGAAGACTAGAGAGGGTCAAACCTATCAAAACGCGATTATGTTGTAAACGATCTTTGTATTCATCTGCCAATGAAAGGCAATTAGATAATGTTTTTTTTGTGTGTGCTATCGTAATTTAAAGGAAAAGTCCTAGAACAATGTAAATGTTTAATAAGCAGAGTAAATTTATATTTACTTTTAATGCTAGAAGTCCTAGAACAACACATTATTATTTGACTCTGTGAACTAGCAATTTGTGGTGGGCCTTGGAAAGATATTTCATCCAGCCTTTTCTTCTTCTTCTTCTTTTTTTTTTTTTTTAAGACGGAATTTCACTCTTGTTGCCCAGGCTGGAGTGCAGTTGGCATGGTTTCAGCTCACTGCAACCTCCGCCTCCTGGGTTCAAGTGATTCTCCTGCCTTAGGCCTCCCGAGTAGCTGAGATTACTGGCGCCCCCACCACGCCTGGCTAATTTTTTGTATTTTTAGTACAGATGGGGTTTCATCACGTTGGCCAGGTTGGTCTCGAACTCCTGACATCTGGTGATCCACCCACACCGGCCTCCCAAAGTGCAGGAATTACAGGCGTGAGCCACCTTGCCTGGCCTCATCCAACCTTTTCTGAATTCTCCCTTCAGTTTCCAGATATTCTGAACATCTTTCTATTCTTCAGAACTCCTTGAATCAGTTAGCATTCCTCCAGCTAGAATTGATGGAAAGCAGCATTTACCTATTAAGAATACCCCACCCCCATTTCCTCACATGAATCTGATATAATTGAAATAGTAGTAATTGGATCATAAACTCAAAAGCAAATGTAGGTACTAAAATCTTGTAGTAGAGCTTTGTTATAAAGATACAGGTGATGCAGAATACGTTTATATTTTTTATATTAGGCATTTTTAGATTAGCATAGAAACAAAAATATAAAAAGTTTAAATTCTTGTGGTTGAAACTACTGAAGCTATACCCCATGAGGTTCGGTCTGAGATGTCATTTTGGAAATAGATTTATGCCAAGTATAGTTCAATAGCCAAAATATGATTTAAAAGAGATTTCTTTACCTATGACTGTTGAAGGACATTAAAAATGGTCCAACTTAAATCCACCAGCAGCTTCTCAGATCTCCTTTTCCCTTCTAATTCCAATGAACCCGCATCAAAATAGTTAATACCACTGCATGCCCTGAATAAGCAATTACAGTTAAGTGAAACGCCATTGTATTGAATTATGTTTACCTACATTTCTTTCTCTTTTCTTTTTTTTTTTTGAGATGGAGTCTTGCTCTGTCGCCCAGGCTAGAGTGCAGTGGTGCCATCTTGGCTCATGGCAACCTCTGCCTTCTGGGTTCAAGCAATTATCTTGACTCAGCCTCCCAAGTAGCTGGGATTACAGACATGAGCCACAATGCCCAGCTAATTTTTGTATTTTTAGTAGAGACAGGGTTTCACCATGTTGGACAGGCTGGTCTCGAACTCCTGACCTTAGGTGATCTACTCTCATAGGCCTCACAGAGTGCTCAGATTACAGGCGTGAGCCATGGAACCTGACCCTTTAACTACATTTTAATTTAGTTTGTAGTTTAGTTTAGACAGTGTATACATTTATATTACTTTTATGACTAAAAGCTATAACAATATGGTAGTTATATTTTGTTATATAGTAACATTATAATTAAAAGTATCAGTAGACCCTGAAGTGTTCAGGAAGAAATTTTTCTCTTGAAAGAATGTAGCCTACTCAACTTTAAGAAAGACTGCTCTACACCACTACCAGAGGATCTTTCTCAATCACAAATATAATTGTGTTTCCATCCTGATTAATTTTTTTCAGTGGCTTCCTAAGTCTTTAATCTAAGGATAAAATTTAAACTGCTTTGCATGGACTATAAACCTTTCCTTTCCTATTGACCTTCCTCCCTCTTCTCACTTTATACTCCAAGTAAACTGAACTCCTTGTTCCCTTGCAACACTTTCTCTTGCCTCTCTGCCTTTGCGTGTATGATTCTCTGTGCTTGGCATATACTCCTCACAGGTATCAATCAGACAAACTCAGTCTTCAGTACAATCTTACTTCCCTAGGTAGACTTATGGATATAAACTATGTCTGTCCTTTCACTTTATAGCTTTTTTTTTTTTTTTTTTTTTTGGAGACAGTCTTGCTCTGTTGCCCAGGTAGTGGTGTGATCTCAGCTCACTGCAACCTCTCCACCTCCCAGGTTCAAATGATTCTCCTGCCTCAGCATCCTGAGTAGCTGGGATTACATGCATGCATTACCACACTCAGCTAATTTTTAAATATTTTTAGTAGAAACAGGGTTTCACCATGTTGGTCAGGCTTGTCTCAAACTCCTGACCTCGTGATCCACCTGCCTCGGCCTCCCAAAGTGCTGGGATTACAGGTGTGAGCCACCGTGCCCAGCCTTATTTATGTAGTTATTAATTCATCTATGTAAGTGAATGTGGGAATAGTGGGAATAGGTATTGCATAGTGGTTAAAAGTGCTGGTTTAGGCATCAGATTGCCTGAATTTGCATCTTCCCTCTTTCACCTCCTAAACATGTGACTCTTGTTAGGGTACCTACCCTTTTTATGCCTCCGTTTCCTCATTTGTAAATGGGAATGATAGTAAATACCTACTTTCCAGAATTGTTATACAGACTTAATGCAGTCTTATTTTTATGAAACTAAGCATAGTCCCTGGCACATGGAAAGCATGATAAGGTGCTCTAATATTCATTGAATACTTACTTTATGGCAGGCACTGTGCTAGGCTTGAGACCATAGAGATGTCAAGAGAGCCATAGGGCATAATCCTTGCTTTATGGGCTTGCATTCTAGTGAGAGACTGACAAAGACGCAACCAAACATATAAACAGATAAATTAGAATGTGGTTAATACTAAGAAGAAAATAAACTAGGCAAAAAGACAGAGACTAATGGGATGGAGAGAGAACAAACTTCAAAAACAGTGGCCAGGGAATGCATTCCTGAGGAGATATTTAAGGCAATCTGAAGGACGAGAAGAAGACATCTGAAACGTGAGGGCCAGGCAGGAGCAATGACTTGTAGGGGGAGGGGTGCCCCGAGTCAGGAGAGAATTTGGCTTCTCTGAGGATGTGGAAAAGCCAGTCTCGACAGAGAGCAGTAAGCAGGAGTGTGGTGGGTACAAAGTAAAAGAGGAAGGCAGAGCATAGCATGGGGTTTGGTAAAACATTGGAAAGTTTAAACAGGGAAGTAGCATGATTTAGTCTACATTTTAAGATGGTCCCTCTGGCTGCCAGGTCTAGAATGGATCAGAGGAGGACAAGAGAGAAATGTTGCGATTAGGAGTAATGTGGTGGCATGGGTGACAAGGAGAAAGGATGGGCAGATTTGGAATGTATTTTAGAGGTGGAATTGATCAGACTTGCTGATGAATTGGATACAGAGAGAGAAGAATTAAGACAATTAATAGGCTCAGATGGGTCAGAAATGCAGTGTCTGAGATACCAGAGAGTAGCTGTCAGCAGATAGTTGGATCTGAGTGCAGGATGCAGAGGAGAGGACTAGGGTAATGTAAATATAAAAATAATCATTGTGGGAGTAGAAATTAGAGAAAGAGAGAGTAGAGGCCAGGCGTGATGGCTCATGTCTGTAATCCCAATACTTTGGGAGGCCGAGGTGGGTGGATCACAAGGTCAGGAGTTTGAGACCAGCCTGGCCAATTATGGTGACACCCCTCTCTACTAAAAATACAAAAATTAGCTGGGCGTGGTGGTGTGTGCCTGTAGTCCCAGCTACTTGGGAAGCTGAAGCAGAATCCCTTGAACCTGGGAGGCGGAGGCTGCAGTGAGCTGAGATTTCGCTACTGCACCCCAGCCTGGGTGACAGAGCAAGGCTCTGTCTCAAAAAAAAAAAAAAAAAAAAGAAAGAGAGAGAGATTGAGAATAGAGAGAAACGAGAAGAGGGCCTGGTCTGAACCCTGAGGAGGGAGAGGCTGCCATGGCTCTGAAGTTGGAGCCAGTGTTGTGTTGATGCTGGAGGAGAATGAGAATATATTATGCTAGGTATTTGCCATTTGCTCCTATCCATCCATTCTCTACCTTCCTTGACTTTGCTCTGTGCCCCAGGGAACTGATCATTATGGAATGCAACACCCCAACTTCCTGGCCCTCTGGCTATTGGTTGGATCAGCCAAAGGGAAGTACCAGCAGGAGATACAAGAGGAGAGACACATTAAAAATTAGGGAGCCATAATTCCTTATGGGGAGGCAGGGGCTGTATTTGTCTGCCACTGTGGCTCCTACTAGGCAGGCCCCACTTGCCTGCTTCCAGCTCTCACTTCAGTTCTACTGCTCCTCCTCCTTGCTGCTCAGGCCTTAACAGCTCCCCATGGTTGCTAGTCCCTCAGTGCTGCAGCACCCTTGTTAGTCCTGGAATCTGCCTGCTACTCTGTAACTAGTACTTTCCTAAAATTCTCTTCAGAATGCACTTGAGTATGCTCTCTGTTTCCTTCTTCCCTTGCCACCTCAGAAAGTGTATCTCTATACTCTGTCCTAGCGAGAGATCATTGTTACCTGTTACTAGCAGCTTGTTAGCCTGCAGGTGGGAAGTCAGGGGCTGGTGTTGTCTGCTGTTCTGATTAACCCCCAGTCTCAGGCAGGCACTATGTCTCAGGGTCTTGGGTGCTGGTGGCATTCTCTGCATTCATGCCCTTGTCCCAGCTGTCATTCTGAGCCCATCATACATACATCCTGCCTCTTCCCAAGGGGTAGAGAGTCTTGTTCTGTTTCTTCTGTGAGCTGTAATCAGTTTCCACAGCTCTTCCTTTCCCCTTCCTTCACTTCCTTCCCCTCCTTCCCCTCCCACTCCTTCCCTTCCTTCCCTTCCCTTCTCTTCCTTCCTCTTTCTCTCTTTCCCTTCCTTTCTTCCCTCCCTCCCTCCCTCCCTCCCTTCCTCCCTTCCTTCCTTCCTTCCTTCCTTTCTCTTTCCTTCCTTCCTTCCTTCCTTCCTTCCTTCCTTCCTTCCTTCCTTCCTTCCTTCCTTCCTTCCTTCCTTTCTCCCCTCCCCTCCCCTCCCCTCCCCTCCCCTCCTCTCCTTGTTTTCCCTTCCTCACCCCTCCCCTCCACTTTCTCCTTTCTTTTCTCTTCCTTTCTGCCACCCTCCAACCTTTCCTTCCTTCCTTCTCTCTTTCTCCTTCTCTTTCTTTTGAGGGTCTCACTATATTGCCCAGGCTGGATTCAAATTCCTGTGCTCAAGGGCTCCTCCCACCTCAGCCTCTGGAGTAGCTGGGACTACAGGCATGCTCCACTGTGCCTGGCTGCTTTTCACAGTGTCTTAGGCTAATGATGTTTGTTGCCTTCCCACAGTGCCTAAGGTTTCTATTCCTTTGGAGAGATGGGGAAGAAGCATCCAGTGAGGCATTTGCCTTTTCCACAGTGACTGTGTCCTCCTTCCCCAGGCCTACACCATGAGGGACACTTTCTCAGGATTCTTGCCCTTACCTGAGTTTTTTTTTGTAAGGTCCAGTAAGGTCCATAGAGAAGAGCTATTGAGTGATTGCAAATTCCTCTTGTGTCTATGGTCCCCAAGGGTTCTATATTCTCTGGGTAGCTGTCTTAGTCACCTTGGGCCAGAATGCCATGGACTGGTTGGCTTAAACAACAGAAATGTATTTCATATATTTCTGGAGGCTGGGAAATCCAAGATCAAGGGGCTGGCCAATCCAGTTCCTGGTAGGGGTCCTCTTCTGGCTTGTAGTTTGTCACTTTCTCTCTGTGTCCTTACAAGGAAAGAGAGTAGGGTTATAGGGGAGAGAAAGAGAGGCAGGGAGGGAAGGAGAGAGAGAGAGAGAGCCAGAGAGTGAAGGGGAAAGAGAAAGCAGGGAAGGGGAAGGAGAAGGAGAGAGAGGGAAGGAGGGAGGGAGGAAGGAAGAGGAAGGAAGGGAGAGAGAGAACACATGAGCAAGTTCCCCCATCTTTTCTTGTAAGGTTATTAATCCCTGCATGAGGATACCCTCAGACATTCATCTAAACCTAATTACCCCCCAAAGGATCCATCTCCAAACACCATATATTGGGGAGTAGGGCTTCAAAATATGAATTGTGGAGGGACACAATTCAGTGCACAGTAGTAGCCCATACTTATGCTTTAGCAATTAAAGTATTTGGTTGAATTCTTCTTCTTGCCAGTGTTTGGTGATTACTGTGCCAGGTGGCAAGAGCTGATGCCCCATCTCTCTTTGCAGGTACCCATATTTCCTAAGGATTTCTGGTTAGTAGGTTGCTCTGTCACTTCAGCTCTCTGATGGGCTCAAGAAGAGTTCTGAATTTTCAGATGGTCTGGCTTTGTTGTTGTTACTGTTGTGATTATTTTTGTTGCTCTAAGAGTGGGATGCCCTTCTCAGATATCTACAATCTAAGCAGAAGCCAGAGGCCTCTCATGCAGTTCAAGATCTCTCCTCTCTGCTACTCAGGGAGGTGAAGAAAGTGTCTAATTTGTTCGTTCACAGGTGTTTTTTTGTTTGTTTGTTTTTTTGTTTTGTTTTTTTGCCTCCTCCTGTCTCCATAATTCTTCTGGCTCTTCCAGGATTGGGACGCAAGATAACAGAGTAGAGGAAGGAATGAAAGAATTCAATTTCTGGAGCCAATGGAGTTCTCGTTTGACCAACACTGGATGTTTTCAATTTCTAACATTACTACAGACATCCAAAATGTGGCCATGATATGGAATATACATATGGGTTACATGGGTGACCTCTGCTGGGACTGCCAAACTGCATAGATTCCCAGTGTGGGTGCTCTCTGGGTGATCTTTTGTGACTATCCCAGCCTCTGCTCCTGGTGATCTGTTGCACAGCTTCCTACTGCTGAGATCCTCTTGTCTTGACTCTTACTCCTCTTGGGTGAAGTACCTTCAAAATAGATTTACTGGGTTCTCTTGGACCACAAACTCATACATCCTTGTCCTCCAAACAGGTAAACTTATAGCTTGTTTCAACCATTGATCTCTATTCTTGCCCTGGCATTTCTGGTGGCTTCAGGTAGCCTCTGTTTTCCAAATTATCTGTGGGAAGCAGGGACTAGTGTCTATATTCTTAAATGTTCCTGATATGGCCACTTTGGGTAAGAGTCTATCCTGCTATAAGTAACATCTAAAGGGTGTGAAATGGTGTATTCCTTTTTTTCTTTTTTTTTTTTTGAGATGGAGTCTCACTCTGTCACCTAGGCTGGAGTGCAGTGGCACTGTCTCAGCTCACTGCAACCTCAGCCTTTTGGGTTCAAGCAAATCTTCTGCTTTGGCCTCCCGAGTAGCTGGGACTAAAGGCGCCTGCCACCACACCCAGCTAATTTTTTATTTTTTAGTAGGGACGGGGTTTCACTATGTAGCCCAGCCAGGCTGGTCTCAAATTCCTGAGCTCAGGAATCCACTTGCCTTGCCTCCCAAAGTGCTAGGATTACAGGCATGAGCCACGTGCCTGGCCAGATGTATTCCTTTGGCTTTTTGGGGAGAGCAGGACAGGCTTCACAAGCTGGTCTAAAGGACTTGAGAGAGTAGGAAAAGGAGATTGGCTTTGAGTTTTTCTTCTGGTAATGGGATGTGGTGGGGTGAGGGTCCCTGTGCATGGGTAGGCAGAGTCTTGAGTGGATAGAATTTCCCACCAGTGCCAAAGGAGGGAGCACCTGAGCTTCCTTATTAGCTAGCCCAGATGTGGGCCTCAGGGGGAAGAAAAAGTGATGAGCATTAAAAATGATCAGGAATCAAACATCAAAAAATGGACTTAAACTCCATCAAGGCTTAGTCTAGCTCTAGGGAACATATGGCAAGACTTCCTGATAACTCTCTTCCTGGGTCTGGGCTTGGTTTCTAACTCATGATAGCACAGGACTATTGTACAATAAATGTCTAGTTGGAGAGGGAGATGCCAATCTTTTCCTCATTCTCTACTGTGGTTCTCTTGGGTTCCCATTGCTTAGTTTGGTTGAGGGGAGGATAGGGAAAAGGGACTTTGTCTTCCCCCACAGAGAAGGGAGAAAAATGACACATCATTTCTCACTAGGCTGACAATTCTCTACCTCAATGCCTGTCATTAATCCATCTTCCAAATTTCTATGATTCTGCTTTTTGGCTGGAATGAGTGACGGGAGTTGATAATTGTGGACTGATTCTGCTGTCTTAGATTTTATAGAGTGTTGGGGTAATTATTACTCATTGTTTTCAGATTTGGAGCCTTAATTCAAATTCTGAGACCATAGGAATAGCCCTCGTTCAACATACAGTTATACACAGAGGAGGAGGGAAATAACTTTCCTTGGGATGGCAGAGTATAAAGCTGAGAACAGATGCAGGTGAATTAGCTTCCTTCCTTCCTTTCCTCCTTCCTTCCTTCCTTCCTTCCTTCCTTCCTTCCTTCCTTCCTTCCTTCCTTCCTTCCTTCCTTCTTCCCTCCCTCCCTCCCTCCCTCCCTCCCTCTTTATTTTCTCTTTTCTTTCTTTCGACAGAGTCTCATTCTGTTGCCCACACTGGAGTGCAATGGCATGATCTTGGCTCACTGCAACCTCTGCCTCCTGGATTCAAGCAAGTTTTCTGCCTTACTCTCCCTAGTGGCTGGTATTATAGGTGTGTACCACCATGTCTGCCTAATTTTTTTTTTTTTTTTTTTTTTTTAGAGATGGGGGTTTCAACATGTTAGCCAGGCTGGTCTCGAACTCCTGACCTCACATGATCTGCCTGCCTCTTAAAGTGCTGAGATTACAGGCACGAGCCATTGTGCCCAGCCAGATGCAGGAGAATTAGAAGGTTTGCTTAAGGGAGGATGGGAAAAATTTATTTGGCTTCAGTCTGTAGTGAGCCTTGAGGCAAGAGCAGCAGCTGAGAGTAAGCAGGGAAAAGAAGGTATATGAAGTTTAGGGAGGAAGTTATTTTGAGGGATGGAAGAGTAAGTCTGCTTAAGAAACACAGTGGGATTGCTGGACAGTGGTGGCTTGCTACATGCCCTTTGAGGTTTGTGATCATGAATTTCAAGGGAAACCAGTCTATTCAGTTGGGTGACTTTTTTTTTTTTTCTAGCAAATTGTACCTGTTTGGTGCAGGCATGGAAAAAGCGAATGGCAGGATTCATCTAGGGTTGGCGTTTTCTAGGTGCTATGGACTACATTGTGTACCTCCACCCTTCAAATTAATATGTTGAAGCTCAGCTAGGCATGGGGGTTCATGCCTGTAATCCCAGCACTGTGGAAGGCTGAGGCAGGAGGATCACTTGAGGCCAGGAGTTTGAGACCAGCCTGGCCAACATGGTGAAACAAAAATATAAAAATATTAGCCAGCTGTGGTGGTGTGTGCCTGTAATCCCAGCTACTCGGGAGGCTGAGGCATGAGAATCACTTGAACCTAAGAGGTGGAGGTTGCAGTGAACCAAGATTGCATGATGGCACTCCAGTCTGGGTGACAGAGTGAGACCTTGTCTCCAAAAAAGAAAAGAAAAAGAAAAAATTCATATGTTGAAGCTCTAACCCCCAATGTGGCTGCATTTGCAGTAAGGCAGTAATTAAGTTTAAATGAAGTCACGAGGGTGGAGCTCTGATAGGATTAGTGTCCTTATAAGAAGACACACCAGAGAACTTTTGGGCTTTCCCTCTCTCCTCATCATGTGAGGACTGTGAAAAGGCAGCCGTCTACAAGCCAGGAAGAAAGCCCCTTCCAAGGACAGACTCTGCCAGACCTTGATCTGGGACTACTAGTTTCCACAACTGTGAGAAAATACGTTTCTGTTGTTTAAGTCACCCAGTTTATGATATTTTGTTATGGCAGCCCACGCTGACTAATATACTAGGTGAGGATGACTGAGGGAGAAGGGGGCAAAGGAGTTATGGATGTTTGCAGAAGAGTGATTATAAGGATGGAACCTTGAAATCTAGGTTAGACAAGGTGCTCTGGACATGAAGCCAAGAGAAAGTTGATGAATGGATCAATGGATCAACTGTTAAATTATACCAATGAGGATAAGACATGGTGGTTGTTTTCAAGGTTCATTCACGTTGTAGTATGTATCACTACATTCTTCCTTTTTGTGGCTGAATAATATTTCATTGGATGGCTATACTACATTTTCTTTATCCACTTATCAGTTGATGGACATTTGGTTTGTTTTCAGAAGGAAGGTTTGTTTTCTGACATTTGTAGTTAAAAAAGTTTCATATACATGGCGAGTGTGAATGTCCTAACAATGTCAATTGAGCAGAGTTTTCATAAGGATTGTGTATGTAATGGACACTGCTGCACTATACAGAATACAGACTGTGTACTTGGGAAAATCAAGGAAGAATACGTTCACACATTTAGTTATCCAACTGGTCCAGAGTCCCAGAACTGCTCAGTTCGTTTGTCCCTAGGGAAGATACAGAAGATATGTCTGCTACTAATAGCAGCGATATCTACTATTTTCATTGTCTGTGAAGAATAAGCATTTATCTAAAAATTATGCTTTTGGCTTAATGTTTGTGTTTTACTTTTTAATATTTTTATTTAAAAAACGAACCACCTACACTTCATTGTCATGGGTTCAGTAAGAAAGCTGTGACTAGATAGTACCGCTGGCCCACAGTTTGTACTCTGAGGAAAGCAATAACTGAGGTTAGAATATTTGCCTGCTTTGGAATGGTCTCCCAGCCCTCTTGGTACAGGTATCTCTTTTGTATCTTCCCTAAGAACAAACTAACTGCGCAGTACTGGGGTTCTGGACCAATTGCAAAACTAAACACTCCTACCTTAAAGCAGAGGATAGCAGCAGGTATGCTGCTCTAGACATGAAGCCAAGAGCAAACCCCAACTCTAGATGAATCCTACCATTCGCTTTTTCCATGCCTGCACCAAACAGGTACAATTTGCTAGGAAAAGAAAGTCACCCAGCTATACTGTTTTCCCTTGAAATTCATTATCACAAACCTCAAAGGGCACATAGCAAGGCACCACTGTCCAGCAATCCCACTGTGTTTCTTGAATAGACTTACTTTTTCATCCTCCAAAATAACTTCCTTAAATATGCCTGGATGATACTCGCTGCTGCAGTTTTGTTTTTTTTAAACTGACAATAAGGGATAGTAAAAACCTCTTTCAGCCTGTTTTTGTCTCTTGGTGTACAGAACTTTTCCTTCATTCCAACAGAAGAGAATCAGAAAGGGTCTGCCTCCAAAAAGAATCACTCCTAGTTTTTCCAGATCTTAAAACAGCAAGGTTCAATGTCTAGACCCTCAGTGTCATGAGTGTTGCTCTGTGTCATGCCACTGCCCATCACCATTTTGGTTATTGGGTACTTCTACCACCACTAATCATTGTCATTATTCCTTGGGGATAGATTTTCCTGTGCTAACCATACTGCTGATGCTTTCGTACATGCAACTGAGTGTCATAAACTGCTGCAGAGAAAGTTTTACTGATCTGTGATAAACAGAATCAATTCACAAGTAGTCTTTAGTGTTTACATGTGTGTCCTTAGGATTTCAACTAAATGTAGTACCCCCCCTTTCACCCCAGGCCACTGGATTGTTGTCTAACTTTTCATGTTAGTTAATTGTGCTAAGGATAGTGGGATCATTGTTCCTTCTCACAAAACAAAACAGTTCCTTTAAAATCAGGATAAATGAACAGTAATTGAGCACAAAAGCCTGACCTTGCCAACACAGCAGTACATGCTTAGTCAAATTAGTTTGGACCATTATAGTTTATATTAATTATGTTTGTCATTTGTAATTAATGTGAATTAAAATTTGGAGGAGAATTTTGAAATTGTTTTGGTCGATTATGCTAATGGGAATTTCAGAACATATTAACATTTTCTCTTGCTCCTTAAAATTGTTCTGTGTTTTGTTAACAGAGTAATTATGTCTTTGATCTGATTTTGGAATAGGTTATTTGTAATGTTAGCTCAGAGACATTGTGGAAACCATCCTTCACCCAATTTTCTCTGGTTCCCTTTGGCAATCAACATAAGGTTGATCAGGAAAGAAGCAATCCATACATTTGAATTTTGGCTCACTGTGTAAGATGATACCATTAACCCAAATTTAGAATGTCTTGGAGTAACTTAAGACTTTCTACTAAAATATACTTACTATGTCTTGGATATGAAACAGGTGGCTCAGCAGGCAAGCATGAGCTGTTGTAATAAATGGACTATTATATGCCAAAGAAGCTTTACATTATCATCATTAACCCCCATTAAAATCACAAGCTTTTAGCTTCTCACAGCTTTTCTTTTAAAGAGATGAAGTTCAAGTTATACAGTATTCTTTGAAATGTTTATATTTAAAATAAAATCTCTCTTTGTGCTTATGTTTGTGCTTCAATCTTATGAGAGAGGTGGCTTTGACGTTGAACAGTAATAGCAACACATATATATGTATATATATTTGAGATGGATTCTTTCTCTGTCACCCAGGCTGGAGTACAGTGATGTGATCTTTGTTCACTGCAACCTCCGCCTCCTGGGTTCAAGTGATTCTCCTGCCTCAGCCTCCCCAAGTAGCTGAGACTATAGGCATGCACCACTAGGCACAGCTAATTGCATTAAAAATTTTTTTTTTTTTTTATCTTTAGTAGAGGTGAGGTTTCACCATGTTGGCCAGGCTGGTCTCAAACTCTTGACCTCAGGTGATCCACCCACCTTGGCCTCCCAAAGTGCTGGGATTACAGGCGTGAGCCACTGAGTCCAGCCAACTTTAATATTTTATTGTCCTTGTCAGACTCTCATATAGCTTTCAAAAATTATTAAGTTCACAGAAATTCTGTTTGGGCACCCACATTTGCAGTTTCTCTTTCTTTTAGCAATCCTTGTCTCTTTTTATCCTGCTTCTCATATCCATCATTCTCAATATCACTAACCATTCATGGAGCCAATACCATTATGTGAGAAAGCACAGCAATTTCTTTAGTAAATGTGTTCACATTTTATCCCTTTAAACACAGACTCTGATGGACTCTAAGTGAAGCAATGCCAGGGTGAAAAGTGTGTACTAGATTTCTCTTAGGCCTCTGCCTGGTTCTCATTAGCCCTCGTTTAATTTGGTTTTGGCCTTAGCCACATAGCCTAGTTTAATTTACACCCCTGCCCCAATATTTTCTTGTGGAAAATTTTAGTTTTAGTTTTTAACTTTTGTAAAATTTGGTTGCTTTTGTTAAAAGATAAACTTAGGCACATTAAAATTTGGAAGAATTTATTTGTTCAGGCGGAGATTCATGAATTGGGCAGCGCCAGACCTCAAGCAGTCCAGGACTCCACTGAGGTGGTTTGATGGGAAAACTTTTATAAGGTGTTTGTGGAAGAAAGACAAAGAAAATACTTGATTGGTTAAAGTGGAAAGTCCCTAGTTAGAGGTTAGTTGGTGGTTTCTGAATGATTAAGCTTAAGTGTCATTTTACTGTTGACATTGAGTTAGGTTTTGGTTTGCTAGTAAGGGACGCAAGGTGCCAGAGTTGTTTCAGCCTAATGGCCTCCTAATTAAAGTTTGTAAATACTTTGAATGTTAAGAAAATATACTTCACTCAAGACTTGAGTTCCATACACATTGAAATTGTTATCCCTTTTGATGAAGAGGTAAATTTGGAAATGATGCCTAAAATATTGGGGTTTGGTTTAATAATGATTTACCGAGTTTGTTGAATACAGGCAGTATGTTGTTTTCACATTTATCATTTAAAACCATTAATGTTAACTTTAATTTTAAGTCCCGGGGTACATGTGCAGGATGTGCAGATTTGTTATATAGGTGAATGTATGCGATGGTAGCTTGCGGTACCTATCCACCCATCACGTGGTTATTAAGCCCAGCAAGCATTAGCTATTTTTCCTAATACTCCCCTTTCCCTCACCTTGTCTCCCGACAGGCCCCAGTGTGTGTTATTCCCTTCATTTCTCCATGTGATCTCGTTGTTCAGCTCCTACTTATAAGTGAGAACATGTGGTGTTTGGTTTTCTGTTCCTGCATTAGTTTGCTGAGGATAACAGTTTCCAGCTCCATCCATGTCCCTGCTAATGACATTATCTCCTTCCTTTTTATGACTGTATTCCATGGTGTACATATACCACATTTTCTTTATCCAGTCTATTATTGATAGGCATTTGGGTTGATTCCATGTCTCAAAGATCTAGAACCAGAAATACCATTTGACTCACCAATACTATTACTGGGTATATACCCAAAGGAATATAAATCATTCTATTATAAAGATACATGCACATGTATGTTCATTGCAGCACTCTTCACATTTATCATTTTATTTAATTGTAGAAAATAGGGGAGCATAGCCATGCAGACTTAGCCTAATATAAATTCATGACCAATGTACAATTGGGAATGCAAGTGATATGGAAGACATTGTTTTCTTTTTTTTGTTCTTGTTTTTCTGAGATGGAGTTTTGTTCTTGTTGTTCAGGCTGGAGTGTAATGGTGCAGCCTCAGCTCATTGCAACCTCCACCTTTCAGGTTCAAGTGATTCTCCTGCCTCAGCCTCCTAAGTAGCTGGTATTACAGGTGCCCAACACCACGCCTGGCCAATGTTTTGCATTTTTATTTTTGTTTTATTTTATTATTATTATTTTTTTTTTGAGACAGAGTCTCACTCTCTCTCCAGGCTGGAGTGCAGTGGCCCCATCTTGGCTCACTGCAACCTCTGCCTCCCAGTCTCAAGTGATTCTCCTGCCTCAGTCTCCCGAATGGCTGGGATTACAGGCATGTGCCACCACGCTCAGCTAATTTTTGTATTTTTAATAGAGATGGGGTTTCACCATCTTGGCCAGGATGGTCTTGATCTCTTGAGCATGACCCACCCACCTTGGCCTCCCAAAGTGCTGGGATTACAGGTGTGAACCACCGTGTCCAGTGTGACTGTTTTCTCTTGAGAAATTTGCAAGGAGACATACGAGTATAATGAGACTATATTTTGAAATATAAACTTATTCCTTTCTCCCAATATTTTATGCTAGCCTACCATTCTCCCCAACCTAGGAATTAACTAGGGTACATTAGCCTAAGTGACCCTAGGAGAGATTGTTAAAAGGAAGGAAGAAAATAATAAACACTTACTTTTTGAGTTTCAAAATATTTACAGACCATATTTTGAAAGAAATACTTTGTGAGACAAAGGGCATAAAGTTCTGCATGCCATAAAAAGTAGATTAAGAAGAATACGGAATGATGTGAGGAGAGTTTGTTCAGTGTTTTGAAAAGACAACCTAGAGAGAAGATAAATGCAGGTTGGGGAGGGGCAGTCATAGGGACTTGAAAACTTGAGGATCTGTAATAGAGGAGATTTGAGCTGAATGAGTTTTCACTCCCCTAAAGAGTCATGCTCACTTGTACCTCAGTGATTCTGCTAATGCTGCTTCTACCTTTGTATGCGGCTCAGCTCTTGTTTCTGTTGAGAGGCCTGTGTTAGCCCACCCCAGCCTACCCAGTTTCTGTAATGAGTAAAGGGTTAACTCAGTAGGCCTGGGTTTCTCAAACTCTGCACATTTCAAAGGTCTTCAGGAAGGGTCCATAAATGGTTCCTGGGAGATAACCTCTGAGCCCTTGAAATATCTTTTCTTTTTTTATTGCATTTTAGGTTTTGGGGCACATGTGAAGAACATGTGATTTGCTGCCTTCCTCCCCTTCACCTTTATCTGGCTTTTCTCCCCATGCTATCTCTCCCCAACTCCCCACCCCCCACTTTCCCTCCCCTATTTCCCCTCAACAGACCCCGGTGTGTGGTGCTCCCCTTCCTGTGTCCATGTGTTCTCATTGTTAAACACTCACCTATGAGTGAGAACATGTGGTGTTTGATTTTCTGCTCTTGTGTCAGTTTGCTGAGAATGATGTTTTCCAGGTTCATCCATGTCCCTACAAAGGACACGAACTCATCATTTTTGATGGCTGCATAATATTCCATGGTGTATATGTGCCACATTTTCCCTGTCCCGTCTATCATCAATGGGCATTTGGGTTGGTTCCAGGTCTTTGCTACTGTAAACAGTGCTGCAATGAACATTCGTGTGCATGCTCTGATAAGACTGTCTTTGTGTACTTGAGACTTTGGTTTACGTGGATAGTTTATGTTAACAATGTGATTTATGATGAATGACTGTTTTTGTGTGCCTGAGGCCCTGGGTCATACTGTACCAATTTGACCTCTGGATGGAGGCTGGAGATAGAGTAACTACAGTTGGTCATGCAGGTATTCCACACCTATGTCACTGATCCCAATAAAAACTCCTGAACCAAGGCTTCGGTGGGGTTTGTTCCCCGGTTGGCAATACTTCGCACATGTTATCATGCCTTGTTCAACTGGGGGAAATTAAGTGCTCTCTGTGAGACTCCTGAGAGATGACCACTGGAAGCTTTTTCTTGGTTTCTTATGGACTCTGCCTTATGCACTTTTTTTTTTTTTTTTGGCTGATTTAAGTTTGCATTCTTTTGCTGTAGTAAACCATAACTGTGAGCATAATAGCTTTTCTGGGTCCTATGAGTCCTTCCAGTGCTAATCATCGAAACTGAAGGTGCTCTTGACACTCTTCAATAATTTATTCTACAACAGTTATTACACTATTCATCCATCCATCCATTTAACCAATGAACTATTGATTGCCTGCCATGTCCCAGACATTGTATTAAGGCTAGAGGTGTAGGAGTAAACATGATAGACACAATCCTTACCATCAGTGAATTTGTAGTCTGGTGATGAAAAGAGAGAAGTAAACAGATAAATACAATTCAGCATAGGAGCAGCTATTCTAGGCATAGTGCAGGGTGCCATGGGGAGCAGAGAGATAAGAGGCCAACCAAAATTAGTGTGGAGGGTGTCAGGTCAAGCTTTCTAGAGTTGGTGAAGAGCTGCTTGCTAAGTAGGCAAGGGACAAAGGGGTAGAAAAGGGTGATAAAGCAAAGGCAACACATATACAAAAACCAGAAAGTGAGAGGAGTGAAATAATTTTGTTGCATCTGGAAAGGAAG
Organism: Sapajus apella; assembly: GCF_009761245.1. Taxonomy (NCBI): domain Eukaryota; kingdom Metazoa; phylum Chordata; class Mammalia; order Primates; family Cebidae; genus Sapajus; species Sapajus apella. Next base: position 17,475,826 of record NW_022436966.1, on the reverse strand, counting down.
ACTTTTGCTGTTGTTGTTGTTGTTGTTGTTGTTTTGAGATGGAATCTTGCTCTGTTGCCCAGGCTGGAGTCCAGTGGCGCGATCTCACCACAACCTCAGCCTCCTAGGTTTGAATGATTTTCGTGTCTCAGCCTCCTGAGTAGCTGAGATTACAGGCGCATGCCACTGTGCCTGGCTAATTTTTGTATTTTTAGTAGAGATGGGATTTCATCATGTTGGCCAGGCTGGTCTTGAACTCCTGACCTCAAGTAATCTGCCTGCCTTGGCCTCCCAAAGTGCTGGGATTACAGGTATGAGCCACTGTGTCTGGCCTGGAAAGGAATGTTTGAGGGAAACAGTGGCAAGAGATGAGGCTAGAGAACTATGTAGTGGCTACAGTCAAGTAAGACATGGTATGCTTCTCTTAGACAGATGTGAAGAAGTCTAGATTTTGGGGGAAAAAAAGGTGAGTTCAGGTTTGGCCATGTGGATGTTGTTTAACAGTTTTTTCTTTCCTTCATCTGTAAGTTCCATGAGGTCAGGCAACAGTATTTATTAAATATAACCTGTTCTGCTAAAAGTCAATAGTATCATTCCTAAGATGCTTATCACTACCTGAAGTATATTATCAAAACCACTATTTCAGTAGATAAAGGAAATTAGGAGTTAGAGAGTTTTTACATGGACAATATCCAAGTTATTTTTGTTGTAGGGATTTCAGTAATAAAGGAATTTTGAATATAAGTATATTTAGTTATTAGATGCTAAAAATAATAAATTATATTAAAATTGACAAAATAAATTTCTTCACTTTCAGTACATTCCACTCCCTCTACTTATTCTTTTCTTTAACCTTTGGCCTTGACCTGGAAATTTTACTTGCAGCACACCTTACAAACATCAAAGGCAAACATAAGAGCAAATGCAGACCCAGGTGAGTAAATATCTGAGAGTAGCCACTCATTCCAGCAAAGTGTCTCTGTGTCCTATGCTTTGTATACATGTTGTCTATGTAGTCAGCATTAGTTCTCTATCACAATCAAGTTATTAAACTACTGATCACATTATGGCCTAGGGAAATTATTAAAATTAGCACTGGCCAGGTGTGGTGGCTCACTCCTGTAATCCCAGCACTTTGGGAGGCCAAGGCGGGTGGATCATGCGGTCAAGAGATCGAAACCATCCTGGCCAACATGGTGAAACCCCATCTCCACTAAAAATACAAAAATTAGCTGGGCGTGGTGGCACGTGCCTATAGTCCCAATTATTCAGGAGGCTGAGGCAGGAGAATCACTTGAACCTGGGACGCGGAGGTTGCAGTGAGCACTCCAGCCTTGGGACAGAGTGAGAGTCCATCATAAATAAATAAATAAAAATAAAAATAATAAAATTAGCATTATTGGAGAAATGGTTGCTATTCATTCCCCCATGATATGAAATGACATCTTTGTAATATGCTCAATTCTAGGTGTATATATATATATTTGGTTTATGATTACAGTAAAGGCTGAGGGGAAGGAGGGACTCCAGGATGACTCCCAGGTTTCTGAGAGATTTAGGGTATGAGAAAAGATAATGTCAGTTTTTAAAAAAATTTTTATTTATTATTTTTTTTAGACGCAGTTTCACTCTTGGTGCCCAGGCTGGAGTGATTCTCCTGCCTCAGCCTACCAAGTAGCTGGGATTACAGACACCTGCCACCTCGCATGGCGAATTTTTGTATTTTTCGTAGAGAGGGGGTTTTATCATGTTGTCCAGGCTCATCTCAAAGTCCTGACCTCAGGTGATCCGCCTGCCTCAGCCTCCCAAAGTGCTGGGATTACAGGGGTGAGCCACTGTGCACAGCCATGATGTCAGTTTTTGGTCATGCAAAGTCTGAGGTACTTGCTAATCACTTTGTCCTATAACACAAGGTTGAAAGTAATAAATGACACAGAGGAAACAGAAATAGAACTCAGACGAATAAAATAAAAATAGGACCCAGAGAAGGATAAATAATTTCTAGTTTGCAGAAATTAGGAAAAATAAAACGATAGAGAAGGATTGATCTAGGCCTTGAAGGGTTGGTAAGATTTGGATATGGGGATATGATGGGAGGGAAATGTCCAAGTGGAGGCACAGGCACTCTCAGCATCTTGTTTGGGAACTACTGAGACTTCCTGTTTGTGTGAGTAAAGAGTAAGCTAAAATCAGATGAGGAGGATGTGGCTACTATGGTAAGTTGGAGCCAAGTCCTGAAAGGCTTTGGGGTTCTGTCTGTAATGAGCATTGGACTTTGTATTAGGCAATAATTTGAATGGAACTATGCTTTAGGAAAAATAATCTCAAGTATTACATAAGATACGTTAGAGGTAGAAAAATTAAAGGCAGACAGGAGTCAGGACACACCACCAGGATGCCAGAAACAGGAATGGAGAGTAGGGACCATTGATGAAGAAGAGTGGGAAATTACTGCATTTGAGAATGGGGCTCAGGTCAAAGGTTACAGATGGTTGGATTACAAGGGATTGACAAGATGGTGCTGCCCCTGTAGAAATAAAGGCATCTATAGAAAAACAGGTTTATACTGAACCCCTAGGTCAGGCTCTGAACATTTAGATACGTGCTGTACTAATTTGAAACCAGAGAGATTCATGTAGTGGGTCAAGACAGCTTACAAAGTATAAAAGTTAGCTTTACAAAATGTCAAGTGAATGAAAACAAGGCCAGTGATTTCTTTTCCTTTTTTTTTTTTTGAGATGGAGTTTCGCTCTTATTTCCCAGGCTGGAATGCAATGGCGCAATCTCAGCTCACTGCAACCTCCTCCCAGGTTCAAGCGATTTTTTTGCCTCAGCCTCCTGAGTAGCTGGGATTACAGGTGCCCACCACCATGTCCAGCTACTTTTTTGTATTTTTAGTAGAGATGGGGTTTCGCCATGTTGGCCAGGCTGGTCTCGAACCTCAGACCTAAGGTGATCCACCCTCCTCAGCCTCCCAAAGTGCTGGGATTACAGGCATGAGCCACAGCACCTGGCTGCAAGACCAGTGATTTCTGCAAAAGTCTCTGCGTTTTCATATGAGACCAGCATAATATTTACAACTTGAGGTAATCTCAAGAGTTTACTAGAATTTGATATTCATATATTAATTTTTTAAAATTTTCTGCCATCATAAGGAAATATTTATGACAGAAAATATTTTTATTTATACTACAGAATCCAAAGCACTTTAACAATATATTAATATATGGCCGGATGCGGTGGCTCACGCCTGTAATCCTAGCACTTTGGGAGGCTAAGGTGGGTGGATCACCTGAGGTCGGGGGTTCAAGACCAGCCTGACCAACATGGAGAAACCTCGTCTCTACTAAAAATACACGATCTAAAATTTAGCTTTCTTCTATTTTATTTTATATTTATTTTTAGTGCACAAACCATTCACCAGCTTCAAAGGGTGAAAACAAAATAATGGAAATCTCATTTATTGTTTAGCATGTGACAGCCTTTTGACAACAGGAGAATTCATTTTCCCACTAGAGGGCGCTCAGGTGTTGCCTAATTCACCTCTTTAGGTTTTGGGACCTCCTCTGTAACTCAAACTATAAAATGGAATTTTAATTTTTATATTTGTGATGACTTTAAGATTTTAAGATTAATGAAGCAACAACATTTTAAAGCTTTGGTGTGTCTTGTTTTTCCTTTCGTATTGAAAATAGTTACCCAAATGACAGCAATCAAAACTCCCTCCAAAAAGAAAAAACAATTAAACTTCCACCATCCCCCAAATCAATTGTTTTTGTTTTCCAGCAAACATGTCTGGTCCTGGTTCATTGCAGGTTTGAGAGCCACAGTTTCTTCTCCATTATTCACCTACTCCAGAACCACTTTATAGAGAGTGGAGGTGGGGTGGGATGGCCAGGGTGAGATAAACTCTGTTTCAGGATTTGGTGCAAGGTGCTTATACTAATGTGAGTCCTGCCTTACATTAGACTGTGCTAATGGTTCTCAAAGTGGTGGTCCCCCGACCAAGCTACATCAGCATCACCTGGGAACTTGTTAGAATGCAAATTCTTGGGCCCCACCCCAGACCTATTGAATCAGAACTTCTGTAGGTGGACCCATTCATCTGCATTTTAACAATTTCTCTGAGTGATTCTGATGGATGCCACAGTTTGAGACCCACTAGGCTAGACACTTGGTTTTTACAAGGCAAACTGCTTTTGGGCAACCAGAGATCAGGTTTTATTGGTTAGAGCCCCTCTAAGAATCAGGAACAGACTCCCTCCAGGCTAGGTCTCAGACTTCAGGTAAATGGCAGTCAGGGTCAAGGTGGTTTTCTACCTGCTTCAAGTTTCTAATGAGAACTTGTCTTTCACCAGTCTCAGCAGGGGCACCAGTCCATGGAAAAAAGTTTTGGAAATAGACCATTCACATATAGAGGGCACCATGAGAGTCAGTTAAGAATTTATGGCCGGGTGCTGTGGCTCATGCCTGTAATCCTAGCACTATGGGAGGCCCAAGTGGGTGGATCACCTGAGGTCTGGAGTTTGAGACAAGCCTGGCCAACATGGTGAAACTCCATCTCTACTAAAAATACAAAAAATTAGCTGGGCATGAGGTGGGTGCCTGTAATCCCAGCTACTCAGGAGGCTGAGGCAAGGATTCATTTGAACCTGGGGGGCAGAGGTTGCAGTGGGCCAAGATTGCATCTTTGCATTGCAGCCTCAACAAGAGCAAAGCTCTGTCTCAAAAAAAATAAAAAAGAATTTTTGAGACGTGGTGCATGCCTGTAGTATCAACTACTTTGGAGGCTGAGGTAGGAAGATCGTTTAAGGGTTTGAGACCAGCCTGGGCAACATAATAAGACACCCCTCCTAAAAATAAATTTAGGAGATGAAGTTTAGCTTGATAATTAGTTACATAGGCTCGGGTGCCAGCTTGCCCACTTCAAATAACAGCTCCATGTGATATTGGACAAATTATTTTATCTCTCTGTAACTCAGTTTCTTTATCTGCAAACTGGGCATAATGATACCTATCGTTAAGTTTTTTTGAAGAGGAAATCAAATGAAATTTCTAACACTTAGAACAGTCCTTGGCACTAAATATGTGTTTAAAAATTCTGCACTTTGCATAGATCTTCTACCATCCTACCAACACAATTCTATCCTCCTTGGCCAGCAACAAAGCAAACATAACCCCACCTTTTTCCAATTTTTATGGGAATGTCTTAATATAAACAATTCTCATCACATTTACCCAGGTGACAGGAGTCCTGGGAGCTCCTTTGGAGTTGGGCAGAACTTTTCTTTTTATCTCAGCGCTCCCACCTAATAGGTCTGACTTTGAGCAAATTACTTACCCTCTCTTTAAATTTCACTTTCTTTCTCATTTGTAAAATAGGGTTGATAATAATTATCTAATAGAGTCCATGTGAGAGAAAGGAATACAATTAGAGGGTAAATTGTGGAAATAAGGCACCATTATGTGTATATTACCATTCCAGGAAATGCTGTAGAGCATAGGGTAGTTCTAGCCACATGATAGGGCTAGATACACATTAGTTCCTTTTCTTTCAAAGCTTTGTACATTTTGAATATTCAAGGTCCTTTTAAACTGTCAGAGTGGGCTGGGACTGGTGGCTTATGCCTGTAATCCTAGGACTTTGGGAGGTCAAAGTAGGAGCATCGCTTGAGCCCCGGTTTTCAAGGCTACAGTGAGCTATGATTGTGCCACTATGCTCCAGCCCAGGCAAAAAAAAAAAAAAAAAAAAGAGTGAATTATTTTCTTGTACTGTTTAATTCCAGCTTCATACTCCAGCTCCTCAATTTCTGGAGCGGATGGGAGAGGGTTCTGTTTTCCCTCCTTTCTCACACAGGAGTCTTTTGGGCCAGATTTTCTATTCTTTTCCCTTCCAGATCACAAAGCTTATATTTTTGTTGTAGGAAACTTGCAATATTCAATAAACATAAATGAGAAATGAACATCACTAGTCCTTCTCCGGAAGAAAACATCATTAATGTTTTGGAGGATTTCCTTATAGACTTTTCCCCCTCTGCTGAAATAAAATTGCTATCATAACGCATGCTCAATTTTCCCTCCTGCCTCAGCTTCTTTACATGTGATTCTCTTGGCCGGGCATGACTTTCTCTGGCTTGGGTTGCTCCTTCTTTTCCTTCCCTTCCTCCCATCCCAGCCAACCCTGATGCCTCAGATAAGATGAGTCTCCCTGCTAGACACTTTCAAAGCATGCTGTGCTCACTCTGGACAGTGTTCCTCATGCTCTGTAATTACACATTTACTTGTGTGATGGTGTGAGTTGTCTCTGTCTGTGACTGAACTGCAAGCTCTGGGAGAGTAGGAGTTGTGTCTGGTTTACTCACGACCGGATGCCAAGTGCCAGCACAATGCTGGACACATAGTGTGCCCGCAACAAATCATTTTTGAATGAGTGAATAAGTAAATGAAGAATTTTTAAAGCATTTTTCCACACTGTACATGACTTTATTTTATTATTTATTTATTTTGGACGTGATTTTAAACAGCAAATTTTAACTGGTGGATGTCCAGGGGTAGACGAAGTGTTCTCTCAGGATTTTGGATAACTCCTGTTACAAAGCAGCCTGTTATGGCAGAAGGATTCCTGCCCTGGGAATAAACAGACCCATGTTCTCCTTTTTGCTCTACAGTTCCTCTGATCTCAAGCAAGTCACTGAGCCTCATTTTCCTTATCTACTCTGCTTCTCTCTCAAAGAATCTCACACATCAAATAAAAAAATGCATGAGAAAGCCCTTCTCAAATTGCAAAAGCTCATAAAAATATGTAGGGAGGGTTGTTCAAAACATATTTTGCTTTATAGACATCTGGAGCCATTTGCTAATTAAATTTGCACTAAGGTGCTAACTTTCAAACTTGAAGTTGATTATGTTTCCAAGACAATCTTCTGTTTCAAAACTTAATAATTAGAAATAATCAGCCCGGTGCAGTGGCTCACCCTGTAATCCCAGCACTTTGGGAGGCTGAGGCAGGCGGATCACCTGAGGTTGGGAGCTTGAGACGAGCCTGGCCAACATGGAGAAGCCCTGTCTTTACTAAAAATACAAAAATTAGCCGGGTGTGGTGGCATATGTATGCCTGTAATCCCACTACTCGAGAGGCTGAGGCAGGAGAATCGCTTGAACCTGGGAGGCGGAGGTTGAGGTGAGCCGAGATCATGTCATTGCACTACAGCCTGGCCAACAAGAGTGAAACTCTGTCTCAATAATAATAATAATAATAATAATAATATAATTGTGATTCTGAATGTCTTTAGTAGCCAAAATACAGTAACTACTACTTTATTTCACAAGGGCAGATATTTTAGAGTTTGTTTCAATTTTGTACTTAAAAGATTGCAATAGATAACTATGTTATGTTGTGATAATATAAACTTAGATTTATGTTTCTTTCAAATTTCATTGGGCTGAGGCAGTCAAGATATTTTTTTGACAGACTAGCCAATGAATGTAAATTACATAGATTATTTTAAAAACAAACCTTAGTTTTAAATTTTTTCTTTTTTTAAAAATAAAATAAACTTTTTTACTGATGTATAGCATACATACAAAAGAGTGTTTAAATAATCAGTATTTTGAGGAATGTTAACAAATGAAATAGACCTAATGTAATCAATAGTGATATAAAAAAAGAACATGTCCAGCATCTAGAAGCCTTGTGCCTTTCCAGCTATTATCCCAGGAAGAAAACGTTTATTCTGACTTCTGTCATCAGAAACTTGTTTTTCTTGTTTTAAACCTTTAAATATGAAATTATACACTGTGTTGTAAACTTTTATGCTTGGCTTCTTTTACTCAAATTTATTCATTCATTTTATTGCCTGTAACAATAATGTTTTATTCTTATTTTTTAACACTGCAGGAATATATTTATTTTTGAGATCCATTGTGCATCATGGTGAATATAGTTAATAACAGAACGTTGTACATTTCAAAATTGCTAGGAGTGTACATTTCAATGATCTCACCACAAGAAATGCTAAATATATTGGGGTGATGGATATGTTAGCTAGGTTGATTCAGTTATTTCACATTGTATTTAAAGACCATAATAGCACTTGGTATCACATTATGTATATAGAATTATAAATGGTCAACTTTGAAATTTTTCTTATTTATTTATTAATGGAGACTGGATCTTGGTATGTTACCAGCCTGGTAACTCCTGGGATCTTGAACTCCTGGGATCAAGTGATTCTCTAGACTTGGCTTCCCAAAATGCTGGGATTACAAACCTGGGCCACTGAACCCACCCAAACCCTAGTTGTTGAATATACTCTGAACCTTATTCAACAGGAAAGGAATATGGGAAAATTTGGAATTTCCAGAATGGAGCTACTATCTTTGTGATATGATTAATATTCATATTTAAAGGTGGGATGAAAGAAAGTTTCCCACCAAGGTCTTAGATGCCAAGAATTGGAATAAGTAACCCCTATAACTAAATTTTTTTGGTTGTTTTGGTAGTTTTCCATTGTATCTTAAATAAGCTCGTTTTTGTTTTAGGTTATGTGATGGTGCTTGAAATGTGTACATATTGAGGACATAAAACATTTTGGAGAACAGATAATAATTGAAAGGATGATAGAAAGAAAGACCAGTCTCTTAGTGTCTGTGAAGATTTGTAAGTTCATTGAAAAAAACGCAGCAGTGTTTGCTGATTTTACTTTTTAATAACTCCAACACACTCTATTGAAAAGGAACATTTTTCTTTTCTTTCTTTGTAACATCAATTAGTAAACACATAGCATTTTAGAAGAGGAAAATACTTTAAAAGTTCAATGTCCCTGTTTCATAAATAATATCTAACATTTACAAAGAAGTTTAAAATTACTTCCAGATAACATGATTTCATAGACTCCTCAGAACTCTATTATTACCCTCAATTTAAAATGAGGAAATGGAGACTCAGATGACTTAAATGACTGTCTAAGGTCACAGAAATAAACATAATAATGATAGATAATATTAATTGAGCACTTACTCTATGCCAAACCTTCCTTATGCATGATCACATTTAATCCTCACAATGGGCTTATTACCTGTTACATACTATGTGACAAGCTAGCATTATAAATCAGTGCTAAGAAACTGGCATAACTGACTTTTTTTTTTCCTAGATGCTCTTCTATAGATGCAACCTAAATATTGAATAAAATCAATATGATTTTATATATTTGGCATAGTATCATATCGTGTATGTATGAGGTCGATTGGTTAAGTAAATAATATTCTCATTTTACAGATGAGAAAATATGGACATGGAGAATTAAAAGACTCCCATAGTGGTAGTGTGCTAGCTAACACTGATGAGCAGAGGCAAGAATCCAGTTCTTTACACCACACCAGCTTCTTTTCTCTGACTTGTGTCTCAGAATGTGGAGTGGGCAATTGGTGACTTGGATCCAAAGCTAAGGACAAAGAGGCACCAAGAATCTCATATTCTGGGTTTTGGAGGCCAAGTACCTGCTCTAGGATTTAGTAAAAGTCAGGCAAACTGACTAGGCATTCTCCTAATCATCATCTGACACTCAGCCACCCCTCATTCCCAATCCATTTAAACTTTTGACTAGACAGGGGAGACAGGCATGTGATGAGAGTCTCAAATCTTTGGTGAAAAGTACAGTGGCTCCTGCTTTGAAGCCAAAGACTGGATGCCCTGAGGACCACCTACAGAGAGTGGGATTAAGTGAGAAGAGTGATACCTTATTTCTTAGCTCACACCAGATGATCTGACCCCAGTGCCTATGAGACTAAGGGAATGGAGAATTGAGATAATGAGTCAGAGAAACGTGAGGCAGTGGTGCAGGCTGCACCCACCTAATGGTGTGGTAGTGCTGAAGAAGCCACCATAGAAATAGCCAGACTTGAGTTGACCTGCCAGTACTCTACTCAAAAAGATGTGGGGGGAATCAGGGAAAGCAATTGAGGGGGTAGTAGAAGAGCCACATAGAGGGTGCTCCCACATTAGGAAACTACCCTGGGGAGACTCCTACAAGTCCCTAATGTACTCCATGGAAAAACCAGTGTTTGAACACCTACCACACAGAGACTGATCAATGGCACCAGCTAAGAGGAGACCACAGCTGCAGCACTGAATGAGACACTTTTCCTCTCTGTTTCTACATCTACTACAAGGCACCACCCCCAAAGGCTGCTACTCAAGAGGGAAGGAAGGTGGAGACTGCGCCCCTTTTCCATTTCAGGCCCTGGTCACAAATGCCTGAGCTATCTACAGGAAGGGAGGATTGGACTTCTCCATTTCAAAGCTGTGAGAGCTGCCCAGAGTGTTGTTAAGGGGTGGGAAAGGGAGATTCAGCAGAGCATGGTTAAGGTAGTAAGTGGGGGAGAAAAGGATACTTTATGTATGTACTCAACTGAATTCAGGTTGTGTAGAATAGACATTACATATGCCTCTCTCTCTCTCTCTCTCTCTCTATATATATATATATATATATATATATATATGCCAATATTTATGAATAGCTTTACATCCTTTACAAATATGCAGAAAGTAGTGTGGGATGATATTGTCAGGAACTGAGTAGCATTTAGCATTTTAAAAATTACTGCATATCCAAGTGATGAAATTAAGAAAACATGGGCCAACAAAAAAAGGTAACCTCATCTTTTCTTCTGAGTTTTCCTTTTGCCCCAGAAGATGTGTTGGTATCTGACCTGCCAGGATGCTAAGAAGTACTGACTGATAGACTGATAGATTCGATCAGTCAGTATTCAATTTACCATGCTTTCCATGGTAAATACCATAAGAATGAAAGAGTATATAAAAAAATGGTCCTGGCCAGGTAACAGTGGCTCACATCTGTAATCCTAGCACTTTGGGAAGCTGAGGTGGATGGATCACTTGAGCCCAGGAATTCAAGACCAGCCTGGACAGCATGGCAAAACCCTGTCTCTACAAAAAATACAAAAAAATTAGCTGGGCTTAGTGGTACATGCCTGTAGTCTCAGCTACTCAGGAGGCTGAGGTGGGAGGATTGCTTGAGCCCAGAAGGTTGAGGCTACAGTGAGCTATGATCATACCACTGCATTACAGCCTGGATGATGGAGTGTGATTCTATCTCAAAAAACAAACAAAAAACTGTTTCCTACTTTCAAGGTAGTGACACTCTAGATAAACGTATACTCATTAAAGATAGGGTAGCGTATGACAAGTGCCAAATGAATCAAAGTGACAGCAAAGGTAATGTGTGACTTCGAATTACCTAGAGACCCTCTTGCACTGGTTGCCTGATCAGAAAAGGTGAGGCTTGAATGGTGCCGTCAATGATGGGTGAGAATAGGAGGGCAGAGACTAAAGGGCTGCTACTTGTGCAAATGAGCAGAGATCAGGGTTGTTGGGAAGTCATATATGGGGACATTGAGTCCCCCTCAATGAAATTCTGTAACAGGCTGGGCACAGTGGCTCATGCCTGTAATCCCAGCACTTTGGGAGTCTGAGGCGGGTGGATCACGAGGTCAAGAGTTTGAGAACAGCCTGTCCAACATGGTTAAACCCCGTCTCTACTAAAAATACAAAAATCCCAGCTACTCGGGAGGCTGAGGCAGGAGAATCACTTGAACCTGGGAGACAGAGGTTGCAGTGAGCTGAGATCATGCCACTGCACTCCTGCCTGGTGACAGAGCTAGACTCTGTCTCAAAATAAATAAATACATAAATAAATAAAAGAAATTCTACAACAGCATCCTTTGCAATTACTGGAAAACCCAGCTCAAACTGGCTTAATAAATGGCATTTATTAGTTCATATGACTAAAAAGAACTAGAGGCAGAGTGCCCAGGAGTGGGTTAATTTGGGTTGTAGCTCCATTTCTCTGTGAGCCTCACTGCCCTCTCTACCCTCAACCTGGTGTTCATCTTGTTTGTGAGATGGTTCCCTGGGTGTATTGGTTATCTATTGCTGCATAACAAAAAAAACATTCAATTTTAGCGGATTAAGCAGTAAATTTTTTTTTTTTTTTTTTTTTTTTTAAAGACAGAGTCTCGCCCTGTCCACCAGTCTGGAGTGCAATGGTGTGATCTCAGCTCACTGAAACCTCCACTTTCTGGGTTCAAGCGATTCTCAAGCCTCAGCCTCCCAAGTAGCTGGGATTACAGGCACACACCACCATGCCCAGCTAATTTTTGTATTTTTAGTGGAGGCGGGGTTTCACTATGTTGGCCAGGCCGGTCTTGAGCTCCTGACCTCAGGTAATCCACCTGCCTCAGGCTCCCAGAGTGCTATAATTACAGGTGTGAGCCCTGTGCCTGGACAAGCAGTAAACTTTTTTTATTTTTATAATTTGTTTATTTATTTATTTATTTATTTATTTTTTTGAGATGGAGTTTCGCTCTTGTTACCCAGGCTGGAGTGCAATGGCGCGATCTCGGCTCACTGCAACCTCCGCCTCCGGGGTTCAGGCAATTCTCCTGCCTCAGCCTCCTGAGTAGCTGGGACTACAGGCACGCGCCACCATGCCCAGCTAATTTTTTGTAGTTTTAGTAGAGATGGGGTTTCACCATGTTTACCAGGATGGTCTTGATCTCTTGACCTCGTGATCCACCCGCCTCGGCCTCCCAAAGTGCTGGGATTACAGGCGTGAGCCACTGCGCCCGGCCTATTTATTTATTTTTGAGACAGAGTCTCATTCTGTTGCCCAGGTTGGAGTGCAGTGGCACTATCTTGGCTCACTACAGCCTCCATCTCCTGGGTTCAAGCAATTCTCCTGTCTCCGCCTCCCGAGTAGCTAAGATTACAGGCACCTGCCACTATACCCAGCTAATTTTTGTATTTTAGTAGAGATGGAGTTTCGCCATGTTGTTCAGCCTAGTCTTGAACTCCTGACCTCAAAAGATCTGCCCACTTCCGCCTCCCAAAGTGCGGGATTACAGGCATAAGCCACCTTTCCCAGCCAGTAAACTTTTTTGTTGTTGTTGTTACAGTGTCTCACTCTGTCACCCAGGCTGGAGTGCAGTGGCATGAACAGGTTCACTGCATCCTCTACTGCCTGGGCTCAAGCAATCCTTCTGCCTTGGCCTCCCAAACTGCCTGGATTAAGGGTGTGAGCCACCACGCCTGGCCAAAATAAACGACAAAATATTTATTCTCTCACATTTTCTGCGTCAGGAATCTAGGTGCAGCTTAGTAAGTGGCTCTGTCTCAGGGTTTTTCGTGAGACTGCAATCAAGATATCAGTCAGGCTGAGGTCATCTGAAACATTATGGGTACTAGAGGATCAGCTTCCAAGCTAACTCATCTGGGTGTAATGGAGACTTCAGTTCCTTGTTATATGATCCTTTCTATATAGTTTCTCAAGACATGGTAGCTGGCTTCTCTCAGAGCAAGTGATGAGGGAGAGAGGCATGTGTTATAACACAATCTCAGAGGTGATATACCATCACTTCTTCCTTGCTCTATTGATTATGCAGACCAATCTTGCCAACCCTGATATATTGTGAAGGGGTATTATTCAAAGGTGCAAATATCAGGAGGCTGAAATCATTGGGGCCATCTTGGAGGCTGGCTACTACATCTGGCCTATATGATTCCTTATTTATATCCAGAATAAAGTTGCTTATTTTAGTCATTGAACTAAAGTTCTCAGATTTTCTCTGACTGTACCATCTTTAAACACAGAAGCTACTATGTGGCTTAGGTGTAAGTTACTGAGCCAATGTCTGTTTCAAGAGGAATAGGATGATGATGACTGGTTTAGACAAATTAGGATACACCTAGAGCTAGAGCTGTAGGTTGCTGCATGGTTCAAGCAGCACGGTTGATTCATAGGAGGGATAATATGTTGGGAGGCAGCTGCAGTCCTCTGCTGTCTGTCTCAGGCTCCTTAGCATCCACCTGTATCCTCCTCCTTACCCAAACACTTTCATGTGCGTTACAACCCTTCTCTGAAGAGGCAATCCAAAGTCTAATTCAAGCTCCAAGTCCAGGCTCTCTGAGTGTCGTTCTTTCCTCTCCATCAGGACTAGCTACAACTCTTCACAGTCTAATGCTTTCAAGAATCCACTTCTAACGTAACCAATATGGAATTGTAAAGAAAGAACAGGATAACTTCAATAAAACACTCATTAGGAAGAGTGAATGGACCACAATACACAGCCTTCCCTGCTCCATAGCATACATTATTTCCTGCTGGAAAGTAATTTTAAATTCTCCCTACCGTGGTTGGAAGAGAGAGTCTGGGTAGCAAGAGTAGAAAGTAGGGTCCCTATCATTAATTGCTGCTAGATTGTGGAGGGACTTTTGGAATGTTAGCCTATAGGCAATGGAGGAAAAAAGAGGACCACTGAAGGTTTTTGCATAGGTTAGTGACATGATTTTGTCAAACTTAATTTTGGAGGCACTATGCAGTATAAATTCACAAATCACCTTTAAATAATGCCCTGGGGACACATTTCCTCACATAAACTAAAAGTAATGCTTGAAAAAGAAATGTTAACTGATTCCGCAGTAAAAGCCCATGTATAATCTACATTTGTCTCTTTCCAAATAGAAATTATAAGTTGTTTCCAGGCACCTATGTGGAACAAACAGGGTGGTTCACATTGTGTCACTTCCTTGGTATTAATTCCAAACCAGAATGAAAAAGCTTTAAGGCTCCTTTGAAAAGATTTGTAATAGAAGTAGGCTTGGTAGGTGGAGAGTGATAGGGACAAAGATTAAATAGAAAAAGTGAGAAAAAACATTGCTAGAGAAAGCATATTTGGATAGCTGTAATCCTTCACTTATGCATAGTGAAGAAAATCATAAAATAATTGTTTAAATTATTTTACTATTGTAAGTCCTGCGCAAGTTAGCTAGTTACAAGTTTGTATGGGCTGTGAAACATTTGTACTTTAAACAAGAATCGAGGAGTGGGATAGGTAAAGCTGTGAGCCGTTGCACTACCTGCTAGTGTGAAGGGCTTTTCCTAGTTTATAATATGAGAAATAAAGCCTATGAGATTTCTTCTCAGATGGCCTGGAAGAAATCCAAGATGGAAAATCGGAGAAAAACTGAGTATTTGTATTTGAAATTTCAGATATTATGATCTAATTTGCATTTGACTTATTCCTGAGAAACATGACAGAAATACCCCCATAATCAAGTTATGTTATTTCTCTAGTCTACAGACGAGTATGGGTGAGTGAAATGTATAAAAGAAAACATTTTTTGAGGTAGGAATAAATTCATCATTGAGTTCCTCTGCCAAATTCAGAATTAGATAGTGGAAAAATTCTATTTATTTTGAGTTTGTGAATCTGCCAGCAAACTGTTGGGAATAATAAAGACAAGCCAGATGAGGACTTGGGTTATGGAATGAACCATAGATGACATATTACTGAACTTTTTAAGAGAATACAATTGTTCCTACTTTTATTTCTTGGTTGTAATTTAGAGTGTTTAATAACTTTGATTTGCAGTGTGCATTTCTACTATACTAAACTATAGCAGCAAAATGGAAAACACAGCATATTGCTGTGTTGAAATCAACCTTAAGGGTCAGGAAACTGAAAATATCATGTTTCCATGGTAACACTAATTTAGTCAGATCACACATGTTGTTTCCGAGCCATTAGTTTACGCTTATGATATTCTGGATGGGAACACAATATTTACTCTGGAATGTGGTTAAGTTCATGTCACAATGCAAAGCAATTTCATATTTTCTTTATGCCCATTTTAAATCTTTTATTATGGTTGATTTGATATCTGATTCTCTGGGCTTTTTTGGGAAATGCAAAAATGTAACAGTTTTTTAAAAAGTTTCTGAAGATAATTAAATAGGAAATCATGAAGATATCATATTTATATAACAATTATGGAAAAATTATAAGAAAAAGGAACTGGATTTTGAAAGTTTGCATCAGAATTTTTGGTAATTGTTAGATAATTTATTTGGTCTTCCAACTGGGTGGCTCTGACTTGATCTGATTTTAGTTTTCATGGTTATCACATTCTATATGATATCTACTAGGGATTTTTCCCATCTTCTTTTGAATTCCCAAATTCATGAATACTGCTATAGCTCTGTTTTTGACATTTTTGGCCCACTTTTCCATAAAGAAGTCCCTCCCACCACAACTTCATAGGAGTTACTACCAAGATAATGACCTGTAGAAAAGGGCAAACCTGCCTTCCCAGTGGGCCCTTTCTCAATGCACATACCAGGCACATTCCTATGCATGGCCTGTACAGATCAGTCTCATGTTGTGTGTGATTCAAATCTGCTTCTTAGTAAAATGACAAAATGTTGCATGTCATATCTTTGAGGTCATTCATGATTATCACATCGAATTTCAGCTGGGCATTTCTGGGATAAATTCCACTCAATCATAGTGTATAGTTCTTTCTATATGTTGCTGGATTTGGTTTGCTATTATTTTGTTGAGGATTTTTATTTCTATTTCCATAAGCAATATTGGTCTATAGTTTTCTTTTTCTTTTTTCCTTTTTTTTTTTTTTTTGAGACGGATTCTCACCGTATTCCCCAGGCTGGAGTACGGGAGTGTGATCTTGGCTCACTGCAACCTTCGCCTCCTAGGTTCAAGCAATTCTCCTGCCTCAGCCTCCTCAGTAGCTGGGAAACAGGCACCCGACACCACGCCTGGCTAATTTTTGTATTTTTAGTGGAAACGGGGCTTCACCATGTTGGCTAGGCTGGTCTCAAACTCCCAACCACAAATGATCCACCTGCCTTGGCCTCCCAAAGTGCTAGGATTGCAGGCATGAACCACCGCGCCCGGCCCGGTCTGTAGTTTTCTTGTGACACTCATGAACATTAGAATATACTCTATTACCGAAACTCTCATTCAGTTCACTTAAATTAAGAAAAACAAAAGCAACAACAAAAAAAATGACAATCATGCCATTTGGTATTGGGAATATGAATACAATTTAGGTGGTTGATTGGACAGTTCACTTTCTTCCTTTTTTCTTTTCTTTTTTTGAGGCAGGGTCTTGTTCTGTCACCCAGGTGAGAGTGTAGTGGTGTGATTACAGCTCATTGCAACCTCGACTTTTTGGGCTCAAGCAATCCTCCTGCCTCATTTTTTGATTTTTTTATAGAGACGAAGTCTCACTGTGTTGCCTAGGCTGGTCTTGAACTGGGCTCAAGCGATCCTCCTGCTTTGGCCTCCCAAAGTGCTGGGATTACAGGTGTGAGCCACTGGCCTTGACAGTTCACTTTCTTGCCTGTCTCACTATTAAGTAATGCTGAGAGATTAAATTCAATACAAGACATTATTTACTGAAT
Source organism: Sapajus apella (assembly GCF_009761245.1). Lineage (NCBI taxonomy): Eukaryota > Metazoa > Chordata > Mammalia > Primates > Cebidae > Sapajus > Sapajus apella. The sequence continues at coordinate 17,458,562 of NW_022436966.1, read as the reverse complement.
GCCTAATATGCTAGGCTTGTGCTTGGTACTGGGGGTATACTGATGAGTAATGAATGGTAGTAGTTACATAGTGGGTAAGAGTAGTTGGATTTGCATCCTACCTTTACTACTTCCTAACTGATGGAACACAAACAAATTGCTTAAATCTCAGTTTCCTCATCTGTGTAATGTGGCTACTAATAGCATACAATACAGGATTGCTATGAAGTTTAAATTAAGAATAAATATAAACAGTGCCCGACATTTAGCTATCACTAGATACAGTTTAGCTATTATTATTATTTGTTTTTCTTGTGCCAGAACTTACATATATTATTTCATTTAATTCTCATAACAACCCTGCCTAGGAGCTTAGTATTAGCCCCATTTTTATAGCTGAGAAACCTTTGCTTCTAGAGGCTAATAACTTGCCTGAGATCACAGATATGGTGACTGATAGAAGCATAATTCATATCCAGAATATGCTTGACTGCCAAGCTAGTGTTCAAAAACCTTATATAGCCTTTCCCAGGCTTAACAGAGCTCTCTAGATTTTCCAGGTTGCCCTGTCCAATAACTAGTTTAGATTGTTTAATTTTCCAGAGAAGATGTTTTGGTGTCATATACCAGTGACTTGTTCCCCTAAAGATCAGTTAAAAAAAAAAAGTCTAACACAAATGTCATCTATTGTATTAGAATTCTATTTTTGTTGTTGTGTTATTTGAGATGGAGTTTCTCTCTTGTTGCCCAGGTTGAAGTGCAATGGCACAATCTCAGCTCACCACAATATCCACCTCCCAGGTTCAAGTGATTTTCCTGCCTCGGCCTCCTGAGTAGCTGGGATTACAGGCATGCGCCACCCTGCCCAGCTAATTTTGTATTTGTAGTAGAGGTGGAGTTTCTCCATGTTTGTCAGGCTGGTCTTGAACTCCTGACCTCAGGTGATTCACCTATCTCAGCCTCCCAAAGTGCTGGGATTATAGGCATGAGCCACCACGCCCAGCCTAGAGCTCTATTTCTTCCTTAGTATACAGAAGAAATGTATCTGTCTATGTGGCAACTTAAAGTGAATGTATTTACTTAGAGAATTCATTTTTCAATGGGGGAAAGCACATATTGTATAGAAAACTTTGTTTTTCTATTTTCTTTTTAAGGTTAAATAGGTCAGTTAAGGATATTTTATTGTCTCTCTAGACTCTCTCTCTGCCCTTGATTTTGATCCTTGTTTGATCAAGTATTGTTTTCCAGGGTCTCTGACTACCTATTCATGGGTTTGGTTCCCACCTTGCTATAGTTTTTAAGTGCTGTGTTTTCACACCACCTAAAGGGCCTCAGAGGTCCTGAGAGGGTAGGAAGAGGGTTAACAAATAATGTGAAGCCCAAGGTTTAAACTTTTAGGGCCGAATTAACTGTACAACTTTTTTTTGTGTGTGGAAGTAGCTTTTCTGTGGTTAGAAGAAGCTGTAATTTTGGGAGAAAGATGACAGAACTTTGGATGCAGAGGCACTGGGAAGAATTCAAGTAAACTAAGGTATAGAAAAGTGGTGCAGAATGAAGATGGAGTCGCTGTGCTGCTTCCACCAAGAGACATCCCAGGACTTACCAATAGTCCTATATGTCCTTCAGAGTAAATGATGTTGCAGAAAAACAACCTGTTTCTACCAAGAGAAGAAATTATCCAACATTTTCTTTCTTTCTCCTTATCCAATGGCTCTTCAGGGGAACATTTTTAACCCTAGATCAGGGACTAGACTCATTTCACCCCTCAAAATAAATCCTTATAAGCAATGTATACTTAGATTGAAGTTTCTAGGAAAGATGGGTGAATACCTAAAAATGAGAAAACTTTCTGAAAGGAGAAAAAACATCTTTATTTTAAAGGAAAAAAAAATTCCACTGCATACCAAATATGACACAAAGCTGATACCCACCCAGTGGCCAGATATGTTTTCCTGAGGGATTTCCTTGTGTTTATTCCTCTAGCATTTTTTCATTCCTGACTTTTGGGGTGGCCCTTCTGTGAAGAGTTTCCTCATCCCAGCTGTTATGATGTTTAATCTAGAGTTGCCAACTTCTGATCCGGCAGTTCCAGAACACAGGGTGAGGAAAACAAAGCTTTCCAGTATTTCTGAATCTGATCCCCCACCCGCATTGGAATTAGTGCTTTAATCTCTGGTCAGTCCTGAACTGTTTTCAACCATAGCTTTATCTTTTCTCTCCCCCGGAATAGCAGAAGAATTACTAATGGTAAAGATATATGCCCGTGTCCAGGGTTCAAATTACTTAGGCTCTACACAAACCTCAATTTATGTCCTTTTTCTTTTTCTATCCCTTCCCTCCCTTCCATCCAAGTAAACTATGGTATTTTTGGGTTTCTGTGTATAAAAAAATTTAGTTTCAAGAGCTTTTTTTTTTTTTTTAAATAAAAATTAGATTATAGTTTTTAAGCTAACTAGGATTATTTTTTTCTTAGGAAAAACAGGGTAATCTTTAAACAGGCAAACCATCTGGTTTTGATCCTAGCGTTAGCCCATGAGATGGCTTGACACTTTAAATAAGCAAAGTCATGGCTTTTCGGTTTAGAAATATGCAAGGATGGCTACTCCTGCCCTTGGCTTGATTGTTTAATGTTAAGGTGGAATGGTCCTGACTGGTCCTGTGTTTTATGCCTGATCTACTGCAGGACTAGGCAGATAAAGAATTAGGGAAAAGCAGAATTACTACTCAAAATCAGAGAACAAGGCACATATTTATATGAAGAAACAGCTCCTTTTTCCAAATATGAAGAAACACAAAACTTACTCTATTTCTTCCATGACATAGCTGCTTTTTTCTGGTACATTCAACCAATACTGTTAAACTGTGAATGAAGCTACCTCTGGCAATGAAAAGTATTTAGGAAATCCAATGGTGAAGTAGGAAAATGATGCTTTTTGGTTTTCTTACTGTCCATAAGTGTCTGGTACAACATGACTATTCCCACATGGCTTTGTTTAAGGACAACCCCCCTCAGAGCCCCCACAGATTTGCCTTTAGACCATACCCCATGCTCTGGATCTTTTCCTCACCCTTACTGTCCTTGGTAAGGATGGATAGCCACTGACCTGAAACAGTTTATTTATTTTTATTTATATATTTTTGAGGCAGAGTCTCACTTTGTTGCCGAGGCTGGAATGCAGTGGTATAATCTCAGCTCACTGCAACCTCTGCCTCCTGGGTTCAAACAATTCTTCTGCCTAGCCTCCCAAGTAGCTGGGATTACAGGCTGCTGCCACCATGCCTGACTAATGAGACGGGGGTTCACCATGTTGGCCGGGCTGGTCTCGAACTTGTAACCTCATGATCCATCTGCCTTGGCCTCCCAAAGTGCTGGGATTACAGGTATGAGCCACTGCACCCAGCCACTGACCTGAAATAGTTGAGTGTCTCCTTCCCTTATGTATCTGCTCCCAGCCAGGCATAGCCAACTAGCTTGCTGGCAAGATAAATAGTAGGAATATACTATTTTGCATTTTAATAACAAGAATCTTTTAGAATTAATTCCTGATCCCCAAAGAAATTCTGCAAATATAAGAAATTTGTGGAAATTTTAGGTGGTGTCACGCTAATTGGACCTGCCTATCTGGGAGCTGGAAGGCTTTCTAGTGTCCCATAGGATGTTATATATAAGGTTAAAGCTGCCTTTGAATCTTTACTTTTTTCTCTTGAGAAAAATCCCTATTCCTTCTATTGAAAGGTCTTAATGAAAGCTTCAAAGAAAAATGCAGATTTGTTATGAAAGAAGGATGCGTCCTTATTGGAAAGATGGTTTAACCAAAAAATACAAAGATTAAATGGTGTTCCCAATATTTCATAGCAGTCTAGATGAGAAAATCCCAGTTTTCAGTATTGTTTCTGAAGTGTTATTCTAGTTCTTTCATATGATTGACAACTAATTTTCTTGCTCATGTTTCCCTTCTTTTTGCCTTGTCCGTATTATTTATATATTTGTTGTGATATATGAAAAAACATTCCTTCCAGATAGTTGAAGTTTCCCTACTCTAAAAGAGTTCCGTTGTTTGTTGTTCATTTTTGTTGTTTTCTAAGAATTAGGGTAGAAATCTATCTTGGGCAGAATGGAAAATATTTAGGAGAATTGAGTCACATTTATACTATTATTGTGTGGACATTCTATTTTGACTCATCTTTCAAATAACAAGTATTGTGGAAACCTTTTATGAACTTGTTTTGAGTGGATCTGAACATCTGACTTAGAGACTGGGCATTACTTCTTTGAAATGTTTGTGTTTATGAAGATATACTTTGTCTGCCTGAATTTGTTTACCTGAATGTGTATAAAAATGAATTTCTGATAACTTAGGAAAATATTTCCTTTCTATTTAAGCATTAACATGTGTTTCTTAAATTGTACATTAATATAAAGCATAATTATTTTGTTTTTAGTACTAAATATTAAAAACATTTAGTATTAAAAACAAATACTAAAAAAAATACTAAACAAATACTAAAAAACAAATACTAAACAAATACTAAAAATAAGCTACATTGATTAAAATATTAAACTATTTTTGGTTTGTTTACTCATTTTCAGTTGTCAAAATAAATATAATTGGAAACAGCTGCCTTCATATTATTTTTGACAGTTCTTCACATTTGAATCTAAAATGTGTAACTTAAAAAAAATGGGCCTTATCTAATTACAATTTTTCCTGAGGTATACCTTCAGATTATTGTTCTGTAAATTAGAAGATAATTAAAAACAGAAACTGGTTATTTTAAAACCAGTACCACAGTTTTATAGGCAGATATTTTCTGTGGCGTCCTCATTTTTATGAATTGATTAGCTTCATTTGGCTATTTTACACATATTAGCAGATTTCACAGTTCTCTGTATGATTAAAATGTAGTAGAAGACTAATGAAATGTTTCTTTGCCCTTTTAGTCATCTTCAAGCTGCACTTAAACTTCTTTTCATTATCAAAACAACTTAATAATGTGATTTGATATTAGCAAGAGATTTGAAATTTTTCCATATTTTAATAATTTCTGTGATCAAATAAATATGTTTATTTTAATGTTCTTAGGATTGATTTATCTCATGCAAAGTGAGCTCTTGATTAAACTTAGAAATTAGGAAGCTAGAAGTATTGGAAATATTTTTTAAAATACAAGTTTAATATAAAATGCTATACTATTAGATAATTTTTTTTCTAAATTTATCCCTACAACACTTCTAACTTATCAAATGAATTTAAAAAGAAATACTGTGTGCTTCTCCCCCACCACATACACCAGAGAGTCTGGCCAAGATCAAAAGAAATACAATACATACCTAACATGCATTTGAAAGCATGGGAAATGCTTGTTTTACTGCTCATGCTAGAATTCCATTCCTATGCATGTATTACATAACTCTCGAAGAAGGAATTGGGCTCCAAAGGACTTTGATTTTCAATGACAATATGGTAAGGCTTAAAGAACACTGTCCTATGTGTTGACAGCCCTATAGTTCAAATTTTACTTTTCAGTAAGTCATTTCTTTAGGCCTCATTTTCCCCAAACATATATTGATAAGGATGGATTGGATAACTTTCCTGTTTTCACCATCTCTGACATTTTATTTAATTTTATTTGTTTTGACATGGAGTCTTGCTCGGTCGCCCAGGCTGGAGTGCAGTGACATGATCTTGGTTAACTGTAACCTCTGCCTCCCAGGTTTAAGCGATTGTCCTGCCTCAGCCTCCCAAGTAGCAGGGATTACAGGTACCTGTCACTACACCCCACTCATTTTTTTGGTATTCTTAGTAGAGATGAGGTTTCACCATCTTGGCCAGGCTGGTTTCGAACTTCTGACCTCAAGTGATCCACCTGCCTCGGACTCCCAATGTGCTAGGATTACTGGCGTGAGCCACTGTGCCTGGCTGTCATCTCTGATATTTTAGAATCTTTGAAAGCTATAACTACTCTCTGTCATATTTCTCACACTGGCCTTCTCAAGTATTTTGTGTTTTCGTCAACACTTTTTCAATGTGACACTCACTGCAGATGACTTCAACTCTGATAGCAACATGAATAGTACATCTTGAACCACAATAAAGACAGAACAGAACAAAACAAAACAAAAAGCAAGAACAATTTTTCTAACATAAACCCTAAAATAATGAAGCCTTGTTTGAGTCCTTTCTGGAAAATCCCTATTTGGAAGCAATTTTATCCCAACTTTTGCCATCTACAGATAGGTGGCAATCCTTGCTGATATGCTAACCATGTGAGAAAATGGCTGCTTTTGCCATAAATAGACTTACTGTTAACCTTGGTAACTTTGCATCTCTCTCCTTAAATATCTGCTGTTTGCTTTGTTTATGGAGCCAATTCTTTTAGACTAGACTAGACTTCATTACAAGACATTAGAAGCAAAAATACTTTCCTATTACTAATACTTTCGTCTCTGACTTTTCCCTTCACACCGCACACATTAATATCCAAGGTCTTCTGCTTCAGACAAGAGTGTGTTCTTCCTCCTTTCAAAGACTAGTGCCTGTACTTGTGTTTTTCAAGCTCCCAGAATATTATTTCTTCACTTATCTACTCTGACCCCCATTTTGCTTTTTTAATATTTCTTTGTGGTAGCTTTCCTACCTGCCTATAACTACAGTTGTCTTTCTTTTGATTTTATTCATCTCTCAGGTTAATTTCCTTTAGTTCACCTTTTCATTAACAAAAGTCTTGAAAGAATCCTCTATTGGGAATACAGAAATTCCATAACCATTTGTAGCCTGGCTTTTGGCCCCAAACATCTACTCAAACCACTCGCATAAAGTTGACTAACAATTGATCAGTGACTAAGTATAATGAACTTTCAGTTACCTTCCCTGCTGTTGTCTAAATGAGAAACTCATTGTATTAGTCCGTTCTCATGCTGCTATGAAGAAATAGCCATGATTAAAAAATTTAATTGACTCACAGTTCCACATGGCTGGGGATGCCTCAGGAAACTTACAATCATGGTAGAAGGCACCTCTTCACAGGGTGGCAGGAGACAGCATGAGTGCTCAGCAAAGGGAGAATCTCCTTAAAAGACTACCAGATCTCATGAGAACTCACTCACTATCATGAGAACTCACTCACTATCATGAGAACTCACTCACTATCATGAGAACAGTACAGGAGAAACTTCCTCCATGATTAAATTATCTTCAGCTGGTCCCACCCTTGACATGTGGGGATTCGTACAATTCAAGGTGAGACTTGGGTGGGGATGCAGAGCCAGACCATATGACTCATTTTCTCTTTTGGCTTCTTTACATTTTCCTGGTTGTCTCCTCTATCTGCCAGCCCCTTTTCTGTCTCATCTTTTTTCCATAACATTAGTTGTTTCTCAAGGATCTGATCTTGGCATTGTTTTCTTCTTCTTTCCCATTTTAATCCAATTCCAGACTTATTTGGTCTACGGGGATCCATTGTTAGCTGTCTGTGGTTGGCTCCTGAATCTGTATATACAGCCCAGCCTTCTCTACTAAATAAATCTCTCCCCCTATTTTTCTTCCATATTTATCCAGTATCTAACAGGTCTATGATTTTATTGGTCAGCAAAATATCAGCAGTTGGATATTTTCTAGTACCTCTGCATCATTATGTATAAAATGTAACTTGTTATCTATATGCTTAAATCTGCCCTATCTCACATACCCCCCTTTTGAGTTAATGATAGAACCGTCCATGAAAGTCACCCAGGATTGGGATCTCTGAGCCATATTTAATTTTTCTAGGGTTTATTCTTTGCTCTGCTGACCAGTTGCTAGGTGGTACATAGTTTATCTCCTTACAAGCTCTCATACCTACCCAATTCTAACAGATGCAGTCCAATTTTGAGCTCCCATCTCTCTACAATTTTCTTGCCTTCATACTATATACCATCTGTTTCTTGCTTAAACTTCCTGAAGCCGAAGTCTGATATTATTATTCGCTGCTCAAGAAAATCTTCAATGATATATCCACATACGGCACTTAGAGGAGTCTCTTTTCGAAAATCACAGGCTTCTATCTTGACCAAAAGATTGACTTGTTTATTCTCCTACAGACCATTTGGGCTTAAATTTTTTTTAGCAATTTAAATACTGTAAAATATAGGATACAAAAGTGCATAAAACTCATATTTATAGTTTAACAAACATTTGTAAAGTGAGCATCCATGAAACTACCACCCAGGTGAGGAAATAGAAACTTCTTGACACATAGGAAGCTTCCTATGTCTGTCTTCTCAATTGTTTTTCTCTCAATCCCAAGCTCCTTGTCTTTCTCCAGAGAAGATCACTCTCCTGACTTTTATAGAAGTACTTTTCTTGTTTTTCTTTATAATCTTACTACTTGGGTATATACCCCTGAGTAATATAGGTTGTGTTTCCCTGTTTTTGACATTTATATAGATGGAGTCATTATTGTCCATATTATCTGTGTGACTTTTCTTTTCTTCTATGGACTTTGTTTTAAGAATTATTCCTGGTCAGATGCAGTGGCTCACGCCTATAATCCCAGAATTTTGTGAGGCTAAGCTGGGCAGAATACCTGAGGTCAGGAGTTCAAGACCAGCCTGGCCAACATGGCAAAACCCCGTCTCTACTAAAAATATAAAAATTAGCTGGGTGTGGTGGTGGGCACCTGTAGTCCCAGCTACTCAGTAAGCTGAGGCAGGAGAATCACTTGAACCCAGGAGGTGGAGGTTTCAGTGAGCCAAGATTGTGTCACTGCACTTCAGCCTGGGCAAGAAGAGCAAAAACCCATCTCTAAAAAAAAAAAAAAAAAAAAAAAAAGGGATTATTCTCGTTATTTATAGTTACGGATTGTTCCTTCTCATTGTTGATTAAGACCACACTTCTGGGTGGAGTGGTACATACTTGCTGGGTGCAGAGGAGCTTCCTGTAATCACAGCTCCTCAGGAAGCTGAGGCAAGAGGATTGCTTTAGTTCAGGAATTTGAGGTGGGAGAGATGCAACATAGTGAGACCCTGTTTCTAAGAAAAAAAAGATCATGCTTTATTTATCTGTTCTACTGCTAATGGACATTTGAATTGTTTCCAGTTTTGGGTGATGATAAACAATCCTTCTGTGGATATTCTTGTACATATATGCTGGTATATTTTTAAACATACAATCTCTAAGATAAAGATTTGGGGGTAGAATACTAAGGTCATAAGGTAAGCATATCTTCAACTTGATTAGATAATGTAACACATTTTCAAATAATTTGTAGCGATTTACACCATTCACATTGTGTAAATTCCTAATGCTCCATATTTTGGATAACTCAACATAATTATTACAGTTAATGCCATCTGTATAATGTAGTCTGTATTATTAGACTTTTATATTTTTGCATATCTGATGGATGAGTAGTAGTATTTCATTGTGGTTTTAAAATACATTTCTCTGACAAATAATGACACAAATAAATAAGGTTTAAAAATATGGTATTGGTTATTGGGATTTTCTCTTTTGAGAAGTGCTTGTTCAAGTCTTACTTGAAGTACTTGTTCAAGTTTTACGCCTGGGTCATCTATTTTCCTTGTTATTTGGAGATGTTTCTTCATATTCTGGATACTAGTACTCTGTCAGTTACAAGCATGCCTTGTTTTACTGTAACTTTGCTTTATTGTGCTTCACAGATACTGCATTTTTTACAAATTGAAGGTTTGTAGCAACTCCACACTGAGCAAGTGTTTCAACAGCATGGGCTTACTTTGTGTCTCTGCGTCACATTTTGGTAATTCTTGCAATATTTCAAACTTTTAAATCATTATTATATTTGCTTTGATGACCTGTGATCAGTGATCTTTGATGGTACATTGTAGTTGTTGTGGGACACCATAAACCATGCCCATATAAGATGGAGAACTTAATTGATAAATGTGGTGGTGTGTTCTGCCTGCTCCACTGACTGGCTGGTCCCCCATCTCTCTCTTTGTCTCTCTCTCTGTCTCTCTATCTCTCTCTCTTTGGGCCTCCCTATTCTGTGAGACACAGTAATATTGAAATTAGGCCAATTAATAACCCTACAATGACCTCTAAGTGTTCATATGAAAGAAAGAGTCATACATTTCTCACTTTAAATCAAAAACTAAAAATGACTGAGCTTAGTGAGGAAAGCATGTTGAAAGCTAAGATAGACCAAAAGCTAAGCCTCTTGTGCCAAACAGTTTGTTGTGCATTGAAAGAAAGTTCTTGATGAAAACTAAAGTACTGCTATACTGAACACGTGAATGATAAGAAAGTGAAACAACCCTATTGCTGATATGGAGAAAGTTTGAGTGGCCTAGAGAGAAGATTAAGTCAACCATAGTATTCCTTTAAGCCAAAGCCTAATCCATATCAAGATCCTTATTCTCTTAAATTCTGAGAAGGCTGAGAGAGGTGAAGAAACTGCAGAAGAAAAGTTGGAAGCCATCCAAAGTTGGTTCATGAGGTTTAAGGAAAGAAGCCATCTCCGTAACATATTAAGTGCAAGATGATGCAGCAAGTGTTGATAGCGAAGCTGCAGCAAGGTATCCAGAAGATTTTGCTAAGATAATTAATGCGGGTGGCTACATAAACAACAGATTTTCCATGGAGACAAAACAGCCTTCTATTGGAAGAAGATGCCATGTAGGACTTGCATAGTTAGAGAGGAGAAGTTAATGCCTGGCTTCAGAGCTTCAAAGAACAGGCTGATTCACTTGTTAAAGGCTGTTGCAGCTGGTGACTTTAAGTTGAAGCCAGTGCTCATTTACCATTCCCCAAATCCTAGAGCCCTTAAGAATTATGAACTTGCATTCACAATTGTTCCAAAAAGAATAAAATACCAAACAATACAGATAACAAGGGAAGTGAAGGACCTCTTCAAAGAGAACTGCAAACCACTGCTCAGAGAAATCAGAGAGGACACAAACAAATGGAGAAACATTCCATGTTCATTGGCTAAGAAGAATCAATATCATGAGAATGGCCATACTGCCCAATGTAGTTTATAGATTAAATGCTATTCCCATTAAATTACTATTGCCATTCTTCGCAGAACTAGAAAAAAACTACTTTAAAATTCATATGTAACCATAAAGAGCCCAAATAGCCAAGATAATTCTAAGCAAAAAGAACAAAGCTGGAGGCATCATGCTCCCTGGCTTCAAACTATACTGTGAGGCTATAGTAACCAAAACAGTATGGTACTGGTATAAGAACAGACATATGGAACCAATGGAACAGAATAGAGAACTTAGAAATTAGACCACACACTTACACCATTTGATCTTCAACAAACTTGACAAAAACAAGCAATGGTAACAATTCTTCCTATTTAATAAATGGTGCTAGGAGTGCTGGCTAGCCATATGCAGAAAAGTGAAACTGGACACCTTCCTTACACTATATAGAAAATTAACTCAAGATGGATTAAAGTCTTAAATGTAAAATGCAAAACTATAAAAACTCTAGAAGAAAATCCAGGCAATACCATTCAGGACATAGGCACAGGCAAAAATTCCATGACCAAAAGCCAAAAGCATTTGCAACAAAAACAAAAATTGACAAATGGGATCTAATTAAACTAAAGAGCTTATGTACAGCAAAAGAAACTCTCAAAGTAAACAGACAATCTACAGAACGGGAGAAAATTTTTGCAATTTATCCATTTGACAAAGGTCTAATAGCAGGTCTACAAGAAACTTAAATTCACAAGAGAAAAACAAGGCCAGGCATGGTGGCTCATGCCAGTAATTCCAGCACTTTGGGAGGCTGAGGTGGGTGGATCACTTAAGGTCAGGTGTTCGAGACCAGCCTGGCCAAGCGTGGTGAAACCCTGTCTCTATTAAAAATAGAAAAATTATCTGGGTGTGGTGCTGGGCATCTGAATCCCAGCTACTCAGGAGGCTGAGGCAGGAGAATCACTTGAACCTGGGAGGCGGAGGTTGCAGTGAGCCGAGATCATGCCACTGCACTGAGGCCTGGGCAACAGAGTGAGAATCTGTCTCAAAATAACAACAATAATAACAACATCAACAAAACAAAAACAACCTCATTAAAAATTGGGCAAAGGACATGAACAGACACTTCTTAAAAGAAGACATACATGTGGCCAACAGACTTATGAAAAAAAGCTCAACATCATTGATCATTAGAGAAATGCAAATCAAAACCACAATGAGATACTATCTCATGCCAGTTAAAATGGCTATTATTAAAAAGCCAAGAAACAAAAGATGCTGGCAAGGTTTCAGAGAAAAAGGAACACTGTTACACTGTTGGTGGGAGTATAAATTGTTTAACCATTGTAGAAGACTGTGTGGCAACTTCTCAAAGATCTAGAGGCAGAAATATCATTTGACCCACCAATCCCATTACTAGGTGTATATTCCAAAATATATAAATCATTCTATGATAAAGATATATGCATGCATTTGTTCATTGCAGCACTATTCACAATAGCAAAGACATGGAATCAACACAAATGCCCACCAATGATAGACTGGATAAAGAAAATGTGGTATATATATACCATGTAATACTATACAGTCATAAAAGGAATGAGATTATGTCCTCTGTAGGGACATCGATGGAGCTGGAAGCCAAACTAACACAAGAACAGAAAACCAAACACTGCATGTCCTCACTTATATATGAGTGGGAGCTGAATGATGAGAACACATGGACATATGGCGGGGAACAATATACACTAAGGGTTGTCGTGGGGGCATTCGGGGAGGAAGAGCATCAGGAAGAATAATGGATGTTGGGCTTAATACCTGGGTGATGAGATGATCTGTGCAGCAAACCAGTATGGCACACGTTTACCTATGCAACAAACATGCACATCCTGCATAAGTACTCCTAAACTTAAAATGCAAGTTGAAAAGAAAAAAAAGAAAGAAAACCCTCAAGATGATGGTACTAGGAGGTAGGGCCTTTGGGAGGTGATTAGGTCAGAGGAGTGGAGCCCTCACAATGGGATTAGTGCCTTTATAAAAGAGGCTGTAGGGAGACTGCTTTCCCTTCTGCCATTTGAGGATGCAATAGGAAGGTGCCAGCTTTAAAACAGTAGCCCTCATCAGACACTGGGGAAAAAAAAAAAACCTTCTGGAAAGGATTCACAACTCTAGAAGCCATTAAGAACATTTGTGATTCATGAGACAAGGTTAAAATATCAACATTAACAGGAGTTTGGAAGAAGTTTATTCCAACCCTCATGGATGACTTTGAGGGGCTCAAGACTTCAGTGGATGAAGTAACTGCAGATATGGTAGCGATAGCAAGAGAGCTAGAAGTGGAACCTGAAGATGTGACCAAATTGCTGTGCTCTCATGATAAAACTTAAATATAGAGTTGCTTCTGATGAATGAGCAAAGAAAGTGGTTTCTTGATATGGAATCTACTCCTGGTAATGAAGTTGTAAACAATTGTTTAAATGACAGCAAAGGACTTAGAATGTACTTACTTGATAAAGCAGTGGCAGTGGTTGAGAAGATTGACTCTAATTTTGAAAGAAGTTCTTCTGTGGGTAAAATGTTATCAAACAGCATTGCATAAATTTTTTTTTGTTAAAGGAAGAACTAATCAGTGCAGCAAAGCAACTTTGATTTCTGTTGTTGTGGTTGTTGAGATAAGGTCTTTCTGTCTGTCACCCAGGCTGTAATGCAGTGATGTGATTATAGCTCACTGTAATCTCAAACTCCTGGACTCAAGCAATCCTCCTGCCTCAGCCTCCCAAGTAGCTAGGACTACAGGCACGCACCACCAAACCCAGCTATTAAATTTTTTTTTTTTTTTTTTTTTTTTAAATAGAGATAGGGTCTCACTATGTTGCTTAAGCTGGTCTCAAACTCCTGCTCAAACAGTTCTCCCGTCTTAGCCTCCTAAAGCTCTGGGATTACAGGCATGAGTCTCCATGTCCAGCTCATTGTTGTCTTATTTTATGAAATTGCCACAGCCACCCAACCTATAGCAACCACCTCCCTGATCAGTCAGCAGCCATCAGCATAAGGCAAAACTCTCTACCAGCAAAAATATTATGGCTTGTTGAAGGCCTAGATGATCATTAGTACTTTTCAGCAACAAAGCATTTAAAAAAATGTAGATTTTTTTTAGACATTTGCTATGTATACTCAATAGACTATGTATAATATAAATATACTTTTATATACACTGGGAAACTGAAAGAATTGTGTGGCTCATATTATTGCAATATCAGTTTTATTGAGGTGGTCTGTAACTGAACTGGTGGTATCTCTGAAATTATGCCCATATTGCAAATATCTTTTCTCACTCTGAGGGTTGACTTCTTTCTCTTTCTGTATTGCCTTTTATAAGTAGAAGTTCTAAAATTTTCTTTTTCTTCATTATGAGTGCTTTTTGTGTACATTTAGGAAATCCTTCCCTAGTCCAAGGTCAAAAAGAAACAATCCTGTATGTATTCTATTCTCAAATCCATTGGGTTTTATTTTTGCATATGCATCAAAGAGAGGTCTAATTTTATTTTTTCATTGCTGCAGTATCAGTATTAGCCATTGAAAAGTCCATTCCGTCCCCACTGCTCTGCAATGCCATATCTGTCATAAACCAGATTTCACACAAGTCTGTTTCTGAGCTGTTTGTGGGCTCTCTTTTTGGGTCTATTCATCTGTTTCCCTATCCATGTGCCAATACCACATTGTCTTGCTCAGTAGAGCTTTATAATATATCTTGATGTCTAGCAACACACATCTTCTTCCTTGTTCTTTGTCTTCAAGTGTTTTGTTATAGGCTGAATTGTGTCTCCTCCAAAAAGATATGTTGAAGTTTTCATCCCTCAGAATGTGACCTTATTTGGAAATAAAGTAATTGCACATAATGTTCTCATTAGTTAAGATGAGAACATATTGGAGTAGGGTGGGCCCCTAATCCAGCACGAATGGTGTCTTTGTAAGATGAGGGCTAGGTGCTGACAGAAACACACAGAGAGAATACTACGTGATGATGAAGGCAGGTTGGAGTTATGCAGCTACAAGCCAAGGAAAATTAAAAACTGCCAGGAAATCACCAGAAGCGCAAGGAAAGATTCTCTCTACAGGCTTCAGGGGAAGCATCAACCAGGAAATACCTCAATTTTGGACTTGCAGCCATCAGAACTGTGAGGCAATAAACTTCTTTTTTAAGCCAGTACCACCTGGTTGTGGTGTGCTTTGTTACAGCATCCCTAGAAAACTAATACAAATGCCTTGACTGTTTTGGCTTTTTGCATTTCTATATTAATTTTAAAAGCAGTTTGGCTGGGCATAGTGGCTCATGCCTGTAATCCCAGCACTTTGGGAGGCTGAGGCAGGCCGATCACTTGAAAAGTCAGGAGTTCAACACCAGCCTGACTAACATGGAGAAACCCCATCTCTACTAAAATACAAAATTAGCCGGGTGTGGTGGCATATGCCTATACTTCCAGCTACTTAGGAGGCTGAGGCAGGAGAATCACTTGAATGTGGGAGGCAGAGGCTGTGGTGAGCCAAGATCTTGCCATTGCACTCTAGCCTGGGCAACAAGAGTAAAACTTCATCTCAAAAAAAAAAAGCAGTTTGTCAAATTCCATAAAAACTTGTGATTTTGATAAGATTGCATTGAATCTATGCTTAAATGGAGGAAGAAATGCCATATTTTTAATGTTGACTTCCAGTCCTTGGACAGTCTCCTCTATATTACTTTTCTTTAAGGTCTCTCAACAAAGTTTTATAATTTTCTCTATAAAGGTCTTAAACATCTTTATTAGATTTATTCCTAAGGAATTGGTAATTTTTAATGCTATTATAAATAGTATCTTTTATAAAATTAAAATTTCTATTTGTTGCTAGTATAAAGAAATAGATTTTTATATACTGGTTTATTATCTAATAAATTTGACAAACTTTCTTGTTCTAAATGCCAACAATTTTTTGGATTTTGTATAAAATCATTATTAGCTGTAAATGATCATAGTTATGTTTTTCTTTTAATTTCTTACCTTTAATTTCTTTTTCTTTCCTTATGGCTAGGCCCTCCAGTGAAATGTTGACTAGAAACAGTGATAGCAGACTTTCTTGTCTTGTTCCTGATCTCAGATGAAAAACTTTCAGCATTTAAGCTTGATGTTTGCTGTACGTTTTTACCCTTTTATCAAATTAAAGATTTCTTCTGTTCTTAGTTTGTGCAGAATTTTATTTAATGAAATCGTAAATGGATGTTAAGGTGTATTAAGTACTTTTATCTGCCTATACTGAGATGATCATACGATTTTTTCCTCCTTTAATCTGTTAACATGGTGAAATACATTAATTAATGTTTGAATATTAAACCAACCATACATTTTCTGGGATAAACGGGATAAATCCAGCTTGATCATGATCTTTTTTTTTTTTTTTTTTTTTTTTTTTGAGATGAAGTCTCACTCTTGTCCCCCAGGCTGGAGTGCAATGTTGCGATCTCGGCTCACCGCAACTTCTGCCTCTCTAGTTCAAGTGATTCTCCTGCCTCAGCCTCCCGAGTAGCTGGGATTACAGGCCACCTTGTCCTGCTAATTTTAGTATTTTTAGTAGAGTTGGGTTTTTGCCATATTGGCCAGGCTGGTCTCGAACTCCTGACCTCAGGTGATCCGCCTGTCTTGGCCTCCTAATGTGCTGGGATTACAGGTGTGAGCTACCGTGCCCTGTCAGTTATGATCTATTTTTATAGGTTGCTAGACTGGATTTGCCAATCCAGCTGAGCAAACTATTAGCTCAGGATTTTTGCGTCCATGCTCATATATTAGGGTTCTTTAGAGAAACAAAACAAATATATGCACAAAGGGAGATTTATCATATGGAATGGCTCATGCAATCATGGAGGCTGAGAGGTCCCACAATATGCTGTCAGTAAGCGAGGGACACAGGAAAGCTGGTAGTGTAATGCAGTCCGAATTCAAAGACCTGATGAGATTAGATGAAATGAGATGTCATTAACATAGTTAGATACAATTTCCAAACAGTTTTAACTGGAAATGACATAGTTAAATAAAAATATATCAATAATTACCTTCAATGTAAATACACTAAATGTTCCAGTGTTAGAAACAAAGATTTTTAACCTGGATAAAAGGACATTGAGAAATTGAAAGTTAAAAGATGCAAAAATCCTAAACCATGTGAATAATAACCATAAAAAAGCTGTGTCATTTTATTTTATTTATTTTTATTTATGTTTGACATACCTCGTCTACATTTTATTCTCTCCTTGTTTGCTTTTTTTTCTAGATTGACTGGCAATATTTTTTAAAATCATTAGCTTGGTAGCTAATTCCTTCAGTTTTATTCTTTTAGTAATTACCCTATACATTATAATATGTCTTATTTACTTATCAAATTCTAATGTTAATAAAAACTTTGCCCTTCTTCCAGTTAATACAAGCAATTTATTAATAGTATTTCATTTCCCCATGCCTGACTTTATTTTTTCCTCCATTTTAACTTTGTTACTTCAACATCATTACTCCATAGAATCATTGAAATGGATAGGCAATTTATTAATAGGAAGACATGATAAATTTAACATTGTTAGATACAATTTCCAAAAATAGTTTTAACTGGAAATTCACAATTTATTAACACGTGTCTTCCATTGAGTTTTGGAGCTGCTAAGGAACATTGCAATCCATGTATAAGTTCTTATATTTAGTCTTCTAAAGATTTTAAATATAAATATGCATTCTAAGGGTAGATTTTTTACTTTAGCATAAATTTGGCCCACTTACTCTGTGTAGCACTTGGTGGGTACTTTTAATCTGAAGACTACTGTATTTCTTCTATTTTGGAAAAGTTTATGCCATTTCCTTAATGTTATTTTCTGTTTCTTCCATTATATATATGCTGCAGATGCCCAATGATTTCTCCATATTTTTATAATGTGTTTGCACCTCTTTATTCCACCGTAATAGGTTCTGGGTAAATTCCCAGTACTCTTTCAATATATCAATTCTGGATTCCATTACCTCAATTATTAAGGTTTTTGAAAAATTAAACTCTAATTTTCATTTTCCAGGATTTCTGCCTGTATCAGTCTGTTTTCACATTGCTATAAATACCTGACATTGGGAAATTTATAAAGAAAAAAGGATTAATTGGCTCACAGTTCTCCAGGCTGTACAGGAAGCATGGCAGCATCTGCTTCTGAGAGGCATCAGGGAGCTTTTACTCATGGCAGAAAACAAAGCGAGAGCAGGTGCATCTTATATGGTAGGAACAGGAACAAGAAAGAGAGAGGAGGTGGGGGGAGTTGTCACATACTTTTATACAGCCACATCTCATGAGAACTCACTCACCATCATGAGTCAGTACCAAAGGGGTGGTACTAAATCATTCACGAGAAGCTGCCCCCATGATCCAATTGCCTCCCACCAGGCCCCACCTCCAACACTAGGGATTACAATTCAACATGAAATTTGGTGGGGATGCAGACCCAAACCAAATTGATAACTTTTTTTTTTTTTCTTGAGATGAAGTGTTGCTCTGTCCCTCAGGCTGGAGTGCAGTGGCACAATCTTGGCTCACTGTAACCTCTGCTTCCCAGGTTCAAGCAATTCTTCTGCCTCAGCGTCCCGAGTAGCTGGGACTATAGGCAAGGGCCACCATGCCCAGCTAATTTTTGTATTTTTAGTAGAGATGGGGTTTCACTATATTGGCCAGGTTACTGTCATACTCCTGACCTCATGATCTGCCTGCCTCGGCCTCCCAAACAAAGTGCTGGGATTACAGGTGTGAGCCACTGCACCCAGCCAATAGCTTTTTAAAAAATGCAATTTTGTTGGAAAAGTTTCAGGTTCACTGCAACATTAAGAGGAAAGTACAGAAATACAGCTTTTTCCATCTTCCTTTCCAGTCTCTCTCTCTCTCTTTTGGGGGTTGGGGGTAGAGATAGAGTCTTGCTGTGTTGCACAGGCTGGGGTGCAGTGGCGTGATCTTGGCTCACTGCAACCTCCACTATCTGGGTTCAAGCGATTTTCCTGCCTCAGCCTCCCGAGTAGCTGCAATTACAGGTGTGTGCCACCATGCTGGGCTAATTTTTGTATTTTCAGTAGAGATGGGGTTTTACCATGTTGGCAAGGCTGGTCTCAAACTCCTGACCTCATGCAGTATACCCACCTTGGCCTCCCAAAGTGTTGGGATCCATCCAAGCCTCATTTCAAGCAGTGTGACTGGATTTGGTCTTCTACCTCACATAGGATGCTTATAGTCTTGATTTTCCTTAAGGATGTAAATTCCTGTCTGCCTTTGCCTACCGCATCTACCGGTTTATTGCTTTGTGTTTCTGTTAGAATTCTCTTCTGTTGGAGCGTGAATTTCATAAGAGCAGGAACTTTGTTCTGTTCAATTTAGCATCCTTTGTATAGAACAATGTCTATCATATTGTTACTAAATAAAAGCTTGTTAAGTGAATGAAAGAATGAATGAATATTTGGTTTCTGACCCACAGAAATGTTTGTCTTTTTGTAAGCTTGGCTACATTTTTTTTTCAAATTTCTATTTTATCTTTCATTGCTATAAACTTACTTGGGGTGGGGAGTGGCCCAAAGCATGAATATATGATATTATCTCGATCTGAAGTTGTGGCTAAGTATATGTATTAATACAGTTAGCTATTTGCCAAATAGGAATGGATCATATGTGCTGCATTATGAGTCCTTATTATATCTCACACAACCTTAAAATGCTTAACATTTTAAGAATTTGATCTTCACAAACTCAAACTAATTTCCTAAGCACATCTTGATTTAATTTGCCTCCATACTCTAATGGTGAATAGCATTAAAATTTTCATATTATATTTAACTCTAAGGAAATCTGCCAAAAATAGTCATCAAACATAGCTTGTCTAATTAGCTTTTTTCTGTATGATTGTAACTGTGAAAGTGGCAGAAAGTACTGCAGGATATAGCATGCCCAGAGAATTAATTAGAAGCATACCCCATAGAAGATTTGGCTTATGTATTAGTTTTCTCTTGCTGCTGTAACAAATTGCCACAAACGTAACAGCTTAAAACGATATCCATTTGTTTTCTCACAGATCTGTAGAACAGAAGTCTGGCATGGGATGGCATGGATTCTTTGCTCAGGATCTCTCAAAGCCAAAATCAAGATGTTGGTAGGGCTGCAGTCCTTTTCGGTGGCTATTGGGAAGAATCTGTATCCAAGCTCTATCCAAGGTATTAATCATGCCTTTTTATTTCTGTATTTCTGATGCTTTGACATCGAAACTTTGCTGGCACTCCAGTGCCTGTACCTCCCAGGGCTAGCCAATTCCTAGAGATAGTAAATGACTTGCCTTTGATATCTCTAGCCAATATCTCTAGCCTTTACTATCTCTTAGCCAATTCCTAGAGATAGTAAATGACTTACCTTTCATATGCAAATTAGAAAACCCAGAGCCCATATCCTAACTACTTCATTTATCAGACTCACGCTCATGACCACTTTCCACTTGCTCAATTATCCCAGGGCCCAGGTACCAGGCACGTAGGGAAAACCTCTATTCTCCAGAACCCAATGTAATTTTTCAAACTAGCCAGTTCTAAACCTGCATACCCCGCCTCACCTGTTTCTTCTCATGGAAACCACAATTAGGGCTCTTGTATCCTGACCAACCTGACAGGTGCTTCCCTGTGTGGTGTGGTGTGCCCCCTCCTTTCAGCAGCTGTGAGTAACAAAACTGTCTTTTCAATGGCAACTGTCTTCTGATCTTTTGGCCCACCATACCTCAATAATAATAGAACTTACATTTTAAAGCACAAACTTATTCAGGTTGTTGTCAGAGTCCAGTTCCTTCTCATGCCTCCTACACCACCTCTTCACCTTCGAGCCCACAACCAGCACATTACACATTTCTCATACTTTCAATTCCTTTGACTTCCTTTACTATTGCATCTCTCTGACTTCCGCTTCCGTTTTTAAGGGTAAATGTGATTATTTGGGATCCCCTTGGATAGTCCCAAATAATTTCCCTATTTTAAGGTCAGCTGTTTAGAAACCTTTATTAGGTCATTAATATCCTTTTACCATGAAATGAACCATAACCATAGAAGTAATCCCAGGGACAAAGATCATGCAGGCTAAAATTCTGGAGACCACAACATTTTAGAAGTTAAATAAGCAAAGAAAAGCTGGCTTCAAAATTTGGGAATATATTACTAAAAGTTGTAATTTTTAAAAATCAGTTTTATTTTTATTTTTTTGTCATTTGTTATTTATTTATTTATTTATTATTTAGAGACACGGCGTCACTGCATTGCCCAGACTGGTCTCGAACTCTTGGGTACAAGCAATCATCTTAGTAGCTGGTACTATACGCGTGTGCCACTGTGGCTGACTTACTGGCTACAGTCTTCGAGTTTCTGTGTTTAGAATTTCTATTTTAAGATGACTTTAGATGACTGAAATAATTACTCTGTAAGAAATGGACCAGTTAAGTATGAGTCTAATTTTGCTCCTATTATGCATAAGGGCAAGATATTAAGCTTGCTTGACATTTAGACTGTGTTCTCCTCTATTTAAAATTCCTTATTTTTTTAAGGGAAAAGCTTAGGTGTTTTTGTGTTCCTTCGTGCACAATTACCCTCACAGGACTCCTTCATACTCATCATATTTTTCCATCATAGTAACTTTATATTGACTTTATTTGCTTATATGCTTATAGGAGAGAAAGTTCTGAGGCATAGTTATACACTGATAGTTTAAAAAATCTGAATTACATTGCCTAGTACCTGAAGACAATTAAAAATACGCTATTTGCTGCAATTAATACAGGACCAAATAATGCAAATGTAAAACCTCTCAAAGATATTGAGATGTTTTGTCTCATTACCTAGGGGCTTTTTGAAATGTTTGCAAGTATATTCTTCTTGTCCTGTAAGTGCTTAGTCCCTCACTTCCTCTAACCCTGTTTTCCTATGTGCTTTTGTCTTCCTTTGTCTTTTAGAAATTTTTCTTATGTTTGCTTCTTGCTTTTCTCTTCTCCATTTTATACGTATTCCTCCGTGTGCATGTCCTAATCCTGCTTTACAGATTTCTTCATTATGTGATTTTATCACTCACTTTGTTTATCCTAATTTTTCAATTTCCTTGGATTGCTGTTTTCTTTTTCTTTTCATTGTGTTTTTTTCAACAAGCATTGTTGCCTCATATCATTTGTTCCTCAAACATAGTATTTTCTTCCAAAACAGATCTATGCAATATTTTGGCAAATAAACTTATAGTACCTGCTGAAGTCTATTGCGAGGAGAGGTAGGATTAGTAATATTAGTGATAGTAATTGGCAATGTGAAGTTGTGTTTAGATATAGGGTCTTCCTCATCTTATTCCCAGTTACTCAAATTTTAGCTTTAGTTTTCTGTCTTCAGAATATTACAGATTAGAATAACGTGATGAAGACAGATAACTACCCGAAGGTTAAGTGTTTTCTAATTTCTTGCCCAAACAGGAGGGCATGGCAGTCTTATGAGCTGGCCCAGGTTCAGAGGCATGCTTCTCATGTTTTTCATGCCTTTATAAAAGAAGTTCAGAGTTGCTCCAGCCCTAATATCTCATAAGCCAAGAGCTCTGAATTTACCCCTGTAGGGTACACTGTGGTTAGTACACTATGTGCTTAATGAGTCTCTGTTTGGGGATAAAGCTTGACTCTGAGCTCCTTCAAATCTGAACTGTCATTATTTTCTCAATGTAAGTTACATTGACCGTAGCCTTGCCATTTGCTTGGTATGCTGCTCTGCTGCTGCTTTAACTCATGAAAGATTGGTGAAGTTTTCATTTGGCCATGGTAGTTTCAGCAAAATCAGAGTTGGCTTTTGCAAAATCATTTTGCTTGTAAGATCTGGCCTTTGAAAACTGTTAGGATCTTTTGCAAGGCTTTTAAGAAAAATAGCTTGTGAGAGTCAAGTACAGTTTTGTTTTGTTTTTCAACTGCCACTATCATGGGAAATCTAGGCAGAGGAATCAATTCCCCCTGTTTTCAGAGTTTAAGCAATGCCATACAAGACATAAATGGGTAGCATTTTGCCTGTTAGGATCTTTCCACTATTTTTTCTCCTGCTACAATTATTTAAAAAACCCAACAGCAAGACATTGGTCCCCTAGTTAATCAAATGATTCATATCTCTCCCCGTTTTTTTTTGTTTGTTTCTTGGTTAGTCAGGGCTTCTCTTCCTGTGTACTGATATGACACAAGGAGGCTCCCATAATTGTGGTGTTTAAGAGATATTTTACTCTATGTGTTATATAGTACCATACTGTCTATGCTGTACTAAAGATCAGGATGGTTAACTTGATGTAGAGTTTACATTCAGCCTGCTTTTCTTCTCTTTCTTTCTTTCGTTCGTTCGTTCCTTCCTTCTTTCCTTCCTTCCTTCCTTCTTTCCTTTCTTTCTCTCTCCCTCTCTCCCTTTCCCATCCCTTCCTTTCCCCTCCCCTCCCTTCCACCTCCCCTCCCTTCCTTCCTCTCTCCTCCCTCCTGTCCCTTCCTCTTCCCTTCCCTTCCCTTTCTATTTCTTAGAAAGGGCTTCACTCTGTCCAACTTGTTTATGATACATTTGGGCAAATTTACAGCTGCTATTTTATTTGCCATAATCTGGTTATAACACTCTTTGTGGTAGAAAAGGAGAACATGCAAAACACAAGCACGCACACAGAGTTGTGATTCTCAGTGCCAAGCTATAGGACAATGATTATAGATCAGAATTAAGTCAGCTTCAGGTTATATGCATCAAGACCCTGAATAAATCATGCCACTATATTAATTTATATTTATGTTTCATATTCAAATCATATTTTCCTAAAATGTAGCAACTGCATGTGATAAAAGCAAATAAGAACATTCTGCAGGACTGTTTTGCATACCTTCTATCTGGTTTCCACTGATTCCTTATTAGTCATGGAGAGCATTTATGATTAATTTATATATGAAACAGTTGTTTCCATTTTACACGAGTATTTGTAACTGCATATACCAGTGCGTATGCCTCTACCTCTATCCATAAGAAAGTATTCCAATCTTTGATTTCAAAAACTCCAAATTAGCCTCATGAAGAGAATTCTTCCCTATAAAAATTAAGACCAAGAAGAAAACAAATACGTGTGACTTATTCAATCAAAATAAAAAATAAGCCATAAGAAAGTGTCATTGATTAAAAAGAATATCTGGAATGTAGCCCCACTCTTTGAATGGGATTCATTTCTTACTGCTTATGAACTATCAATTTAGTAGCCAGAAACCATGGATTTATTTTACTGTACAATGCGAGGTTTAAATTTTATCAACACTCCATTAGTCTAATGTAGAAACTAGCTACTTCTATTTTTTAAGTTGGGGGTGGGGAGTAAATTACAGGATAACTAAATAATTTTTTAAAAACATTTTAGAGTTGTTTAAAAATGCATCAGAAAAATGGCACACAAAACAAAATATCTGGACCTTTACAGAAGATGTTTGCTGACTCCCACTTTAAAGGATTTGAACAGTCTTCTAGAATTGAGGAATATTTATTAAAATACCTGTAAAGAAAATAGTGAATGACTGTAGCAATAGCTTTGATTCAGATCTTAAAATTGTATAAAAGGAATTAGAACATGTTATGAATTTTTAAATGACAGGCATTGCAATTTTTCTTTGTGCAAAATACTGAGTAATCACTGGAAAAATATTTCAGATGAAAGGAATGACAAAAGCATGTTGCACTTTGCATCAGCAAGGTATTGACATCTGAAAAAAATGATCTGAAAAGAAGGTTTCATCATTTGTCTTCTTACCTCATTTTAATAAGCGTGTGGAAACAGGATGCTATAGATGAGTGAGAATTTCAGAAATTGAGAACAATTTCATAATAAAACTGCTATTTTTGAATATTTTGCATTTAAAGAGAGAATTCATTTTATATAAACAGGAAAGTACATTTGACACTTTAATTATGGAATTAACTTTTATGAGACTTTTTGTGGGAATAAAAGGTCTTCAAGTTGTAAAATATAAAGATTGCTCTTTTTATCAAGTCTTTAGAAGGGATGTATTCCATTGTATGTTTTGGGTATGGCTTTGGAATAAATCATTTTAGATTTTACTTGAAAAAAAAAATGGAGAAAGGGTCTCACTCGGCCACCCAGACTAGAGTGCAGTAGCACAGTCACAGTTTACTGTAGCCTTGACTTCCTGGGCTCAACTGAGGACTTCCTGGGCTCACCTGCCTCAGCCTCCTGAGTAGCTTGGACTACAGGCATGCACCACTATGCCCAGCTAATTTTTATATATTTTTTGTAGAGATAGGGTTTCACCATGTTGCCCAGACTGGTCTTGAATTCCTGGGGTCAAGTGACCTGCCTGCCTCAACCTCCCAAAGTGCTGGGATTACAGGTGTGAGCCACCATGCCCAGCCTCCCTTTATACTCTAAAACGTACAGTACCTTGAAGTACTAAAGATTTACACACACACACACACACACACACACACACACAAACACACAATCTTTCACAGTGTGAAAAGAAATAAAAAAATGTAAAAGGAAAGATTTAAGCCTAAAATAAAGTAGAATTTATTTTCTTTCTCCTTCCTTCCTCCCTTCCTCCCACCTTCCCTCCCTCCCTCCCTCCCTCCCTCCCTTCTTTCCTTCCTTCCTTCCTTCCTTCCTTCCTTCCTTCCTTCCTTCCTTCCTTCCTTCCTTCTTTCCTTCCTTTTTTTAAAGACAGATCTCTGCTACTGAGGCTGGAGGGCTGTGGCATGCACAGCTCACTGACCTCCTGGGCTCAAGGTATCCTCCTACCTCAGCCTCCTGATTAGCTGGGACTACAGGCACACGCCACTATGCCTGGCTAGTTTTTAAAATTTATTTTTGTAGAGATGGGTGGGTGGGGGTGTCTCACTATATTGCCTAGGCTGATCTTGAACTCCTGGCTTCAGAGATCCTCTTGCCTTGTTCTCTCAAAGTGTTGGAATTGGAGACGTTAACCACCCCACTTGGCCTAAAGTAGAATTTCTTGAATGCTGAGATTATTAAGGGATTTGGTATTGATTCAGAGTCCACTGTGTACCTACACTTACATATATAATCTTATTTAATTCTGCTAACTACCAAGTGAGGGAAGTATCACATTTCTCATTTTATAAATTAAATAAGGACTCAGAGAATTAGAAGTATTTAAGGTAACTGGGAGTTACCTTAAATACTTCTAATTTAAGGAATACGAAGTCTGTCTTTCTCCAAGGTTTATGCTCTTTTCAGCACAGTGTCAAGAATAGTTTTTAAGTTTTTTTTTTTTTTCTTTTTTTTTTTTGAGAAGGAATTTCATTATTGTTGCTCAAGCTGGAGTGCAATGGCACGATTTTGGCTCACTGCAACCTCCACCTCCAGGGTTCAAGCAATTCTCTTGCAGCCTCCTAAGTAGCTGGGATTACAGGCATGCAGCACTATGTCTGGCTAATTTTTTGTATTTTTAGTAGAGACGGGGTTTCTCCATGTTGATCAGGCTGGTCTCGAACTCCCAACCTTAGGTGATCTGCCCTCCTTGGCCTCCCGAAGTGCTAGGATTATAGGCCTTTTTGAGTTTTGTTTTTTTTCCCCTGCGAGATCACTTAGTTTTGCATTCCCCAACCTGGGAATGATCTTTCTCCTCACCTTCTAAGTCAACCACTTAGGCTAATCTACAAATGACAACTAAGAATCTTCAAAATAAAAGGACCTTCCATAATAGTTCCCTCTAACAGACCCTAAAACACTGGCATTGCATCTGCTGGCCCTAGATCACCATATACAGAGCACCTGGGTTAATTCCTCTAGTTTCAGAAACAAGTTGTTCATTGCTTTTCTGTGAAGTGAGTAGTGGGCGTCGCAGATCTTTTCAGCAAAACTTCCCTTAGTAGCCTCTTTTCACTTCAGGTGTTTAGAGTCTGCTATCTTATTCATCATTTAATACACCAAGATGTGAATATTTTGCAATTCTCTGATTGTGCCTGGTGTATATGCATCCGTGTAGCATTCCCTCACTCAATGTTGTTTCATACTGGAATGGCTCTCATCACAGCAAGTTCTTGCTAGCTGTTTGTTAGGAGCTCTGTGAAGAGGATCCGCGCATAAGATTAAGGTTCAGTCTAGGTAAGTTTCTGGGCTCTCTTAATCCTGTAAAACTGTGGTTTTATGATTTCAACACTGGTCAACTAAGAGCCATGAGCCATAGATAACCACTTGCTAGTGATAGCGATCAGTACAGACAGCCACTTTGAATTAGTGTGTGTGTATATATACATTTTTTTTTGAGACAGATTTTTGCTCTTGTTGCACTGGCTGGAGTGCAATGGTGTGATCTTGACTCACCACAACCTCCGCCTCCTGAGTTCAAGTGACTCTCTGTCGTCAGCCTCCTGAGTAGCTAGGATTACAGGCATGCGCCATCATGCCTGGCTAATTTTGTATTTTTAGTAGGGACAGGGTTTCTCCATGTTGGTCAGGCTGGTCTCGACCTTCCGACCTCAGGTGATCCGCCTGTCTCAGCCTCCCAAAGTGCTGGGATTACAGGCGTGAGCCACCATGCCTGGCCATGTGTGTGAGTATTTTTAAATGAGGCTTATGTTTTAAATGCCTCATAAACTTTCAAAAGGGCACTGGGAGAGTTATATCTTTAAATGCTATTGGATAGTGTCACACTAGCCTTAAAGATGATAGGAATAGGATAAATTTGTTAATTTCACTGCTTGGCTATTAGGGTAACCATTGTTACTCTAATTTTCCCTGCATCGTCATGGTTATAACAAATGTTTTATGTAAACGGACAGATAGTAAATATTTATGCTTTCTGGGTCTCTTAAGGTCTCTGTCACATATTCTCATTTTTTTTCCTCCTTTTCCTCTTCCTCTTATTTATCCTGTTTGTCCTCAATTCTTTAAAAACCATCCTTAGCTTGGAGACAGTACAAAGACAGGATGCAGGCCACATTTGGCTCAGGGGCCAATAGATTATCAGCTCCTGGTCTATATCATAGTTGTTTCTTTTTTAAACAGTTCACTATTAATGGAAAGTTAGGTTGTTTACAGTTTTCACTATTTCAAGAAATGCTGTAGTTAAAATCCTACTACTTGTGTTTTTGTGGATATATGCTGTATTAGTCCGTTTTCATGCTGCTCATAAAGACATACCTGAGACTGGGTAATTTACAAAAGAAAGAGGTTTAGTGGACTTACATTTTCACATGGCTGGGAGGTCTTACAATCATGGCAAAAGGCAAAGAGGACCAAGTCACATCTTATGTGGATGGTGGTAGGCAAAGAGAGAGTTTATGCTGGGACACTCCTGTTTTTAAAGCCATCAGATCTCATGAGACTCATTCACTATCATGAAAACAGTATAGGAAAGACCCACCGCATAATTCAATCACCTCCCACTGGGCTCCTCCCATGACTAGTGAGAACTGTGGAAGTTACAATTCAAGATGAGATTTGGGTGGGGACACAGCCAAATCGTGTCATATGGTGATAGAATCCTAGAAGTGTAGTCAGTGGTTAAAGGGTATTTGTATTTATATTGAGGTGGATCTTGCCAAATTAACCTTTGCAAAGTTTGTAGCATTTATTTGTCCACAAATAAGAGTTTGAGTACTATTCCCTACACCCTTGTATAAACCTGATATTATCAAACTTTTGAATTTCCACCCATCTGATGAAGAAAAAACAGTACTTCACTTTTAAAAATTGTATTTTCCTCTTCCTTAGCAATGTCAGGAAACTTTTCATGTGTTATCAGGCATTGAAATGTATTTTCTGTGAATTTTCTGTTCATTAGTTTATTTGTCCTTTTCCTATTAACTTGTAGAGCTCTCATTAATTCTTTCTTTATTTACATGCTGTAAAATTTCCAAGTGTGTCAATTGTCTTTTATCCCTGCTTAAAAATTTCATATTTTTATTTTATACAAATGAATAATCTTTTACTTTGTGACTACTGAGGATGTTGTGTCTTGCTTTGGATGTGTTCATTATCAGATCATTAGTATGTATTTTTGATAGTACATTTGACTAAATTCCTATTTAGATTTGATGTAAGGAAAACACTGGTTTCTCTCAAAAACAACTTCTATGCTTTCTTGTCTTGGTTGTCAGGGCACTATTGATGATTCAAGTGTGATAACTATCTTACTTTTTAGGCTATTCAATGGCTAACACACATTTTCAGCACTAAAAGGGTAGTTACAAACCTGAAAACAGAGGCTGGGGATAAGCTGGGCACTATGAAAACCTAGTTCCCAAATCAAAATCTATGGTAGAGAAATAGGACATCAGGAGACCCTAAATATGAATGGGTCAGCTTTGAGAATTTGAGTTTGTGACAAACTCGATCAGCAGTACAAGGGCGTTGGTAGGAATCAAGGCCTGGAAATAGGGATGAATGCATGAAATCTAGGGCAGTCTGTAGCCATGTGTCCTGAACCTGTGAGCTCACAACTTCTCCAGGCTCACAATCCTTTATCCACAATTCAGAAATCCAAAAAGCTCTAAAAACCCATACTTAAAAAATTTTTGTTGTCAAAATCTGACCTACATGATTATGAGACCATTTAGTCTTTATCCTACTTAGTTTTAAAATTCATACATTCTGCTGTATAAATAATAATGTGGTTGATTTTACATTGTTGCTCTTGGCCCTACTGGGGGGCATTGTGTAATATATGGTATATGTATCTCCTTACCTTTCTGAAATAAAAAGGTTCTAAATTTTGAAGCATATCTGCTCTGAAGTGTTTTTCTTAAGGAATTGTAGACTTCTAATAAATTTCTTACCTGAAGGCCCAGGCAGAATTAGCTCCCTTCTTGCCTCTTTGTGGTTTCTGGTTTGACTTTCTAACATTATTTTTAATGATTTTGATGTATACGCATTTTTAGATTTTTTTTTTTGCAATAGGGTTATGGAAACCAGCCCCTAAAAGGATCCACACTAATCCTTTCCCTTGTGTAGTACCATCCTATATTAGGTCAGAGCTGCTCTGTGTGCCCATATAGAATACGGACAGATGTGAAAATGTGAGACTTCGGAGGCTAGGCTATAAAAGTCATTTCAGCTTCTGCCTTGGTTTCTTGAATCTCTTTGCTTCTGGGGGAAGCCAGCTGCTATGTGCTGAAAACACAGAGCTGTAAGAAGAGGCCCAAGAGGAGAGGAACAAATTTGTCAGACATGTAAGCAAGACATCTGGAAGTGGATCCTCCAGCCCCAGTTAAGCCTTCAGATGAGTGTAGTCCTTACCTACACCTTGACTGCAAAGTTATGAGACACTCCAAGTCACAACTGCCCAACTAAGCCTCCCCCATATGCATGATCCCCAGAAATAATGAGAATAATATATGAGTAGTATCCTTTTAACCACTAAGCTTTTGGGTGATTTGTTATGCAGAAATAGATAACTAAAACAATGAATAATAATTAACAAATAATGGATTAATAAAAAAAGTCTACAGTTTGGAAACTGCTTTTTATGGAGCCCCAAAACTAGATTTAGTGTGTTACTTAATTTCTGAATTTTATTTCCTGCATAATTTGTATATTAATGTGATATTTTATGTATTTAATATTTTGCCCCCTTTTTTCCCTTTCTGTGTCTCATAGAACTGCTGTTACAATCAAATTTTTATAAAACCCCTTATTTGGGACTGTTCTGATTAGGGTCCAGAAATAATTTTGTGTTGACGACTTTTTACTATATAACAAGCTACCCCAAAAATCTGTGTTTTAAGACAATGACAATTAACTGTATCTCATGACTCTGCAGATTGACTGGGAAGTTCTTCTACTGGTCTTGCTCAGACTCCCTCACAGAGCTGGTTCTGCTGGAGCTGGAGGGTCTAAGATGGTCTCACCTTCATGTTTGAGACCTTGATGGGGATGATTGCAAAGGTAGGACCTCCTTTTTCCCAGAGTCTCTCCTTGGCATTTAATCTCAAGATTTTTTTCCATTGCAGCTGGGTCCTAACAGAGCAAAGGTAGAAGCTCTAAGGAGTCTTGAGGTCCAAGGTTTGAAACTTTCACAATGTCACCTCTATTACATTCTAAAGGTCAAAGCAAGTTACAAAGCCAGCCCAGGTTCAAAGGGGAGAAGAAAAACTCTCACCTTTTCATTGGAGAAACAGCAACATCACATAGCAAAGGGGGCACAGGCACAGGGAGAAGTGATTCATTGAGGTACATTATTATAATGATAAATCACACTATTTATTGAGAGAGATATAAATCCTAACTTAAGATTCTAGTAGTTTGAATTCCTCAACAAGGAGCCAGAAGATTCAGAATGAAAAAATTCATCAAACACACAGATTTTGAGAATCTACTATGTGCTGACTCTAGGGAACACATTATATAATTCCTTGCTTGAAGCAAGAAACATACTTATTCCCCTAGTTTCTTTAAATGCAGTTCATTAGGATCAGAAAATGCAGTTCTACATAAATAAACAAAGCAACAGATATTTCTTGAGTGCTTTCTGTGCTTAGAATTCTACTATTTATGCCTGAGGTACTCTGCTAGGAGATGAATGTGGCAGCTTCTGAGAGATACTGATGCTCTCTGCAGATGTGTCTGTGGATCCCACACACTTGGCCATAACATCTGCCCTTAGGGTGTTTGATAGGGCATGAGAGTCCTGTTGGGCTCCACCCGCCTTTCCTGTTACACATTTTTCCATATGGCAAAGATGCCAAGAGTAAACTCTCATGGCTGAAAATAACTGGAATAGGCGTCAGAAGGAGGTTATGGAATTGTCTGTACTTTAGGTGTAGAACAAAGTGCTGAGCATTAGATTACAGAGACCTGAGTAAAACATAAGTCATGAAATCATAGAGCTGGGAGGAAAAATGCAAGTCATCTGGCTATCCCTCTCATTTAAAAGATAAGAAAACTGAGACTCAGGGACATTCGGTGACATTAAAATATCTATTTAGCAGCAGTCCTGAAACTATAACCTAGGAATTATGATTTGCTGTCTGGTGTTATTTCAACTGGTCCTTGCCATCTTAAAGTCTTATCCCTGCCATCTTAAAGTCTCAAGGAAGAGAAATAATATCTAAGTCTCACTGAGATTTAAGTTAGTGTGTGCCACGCAGTGTGTTAAACTTGGAGTTTCTCAAAGAGGAGTGGTTGTAGTTAGTACTCCTACTTATAGGGAAGGAGAGCTTAAGTAACTTTCCCCAACTCCCAAGACTAATAATTTCAGAGGCAAGTTTTCACACAAGCATTTGTACTACAGAATTTGTGCTGTGCTCTGAATCATTGTGCCAGACCTTCTCTACGCATGAGGTTGATAATACTCATAAAGAGCCCAGAAGAGGCTGGGAAACTGCTGCGGTTCCCTGAAAAGTTTTCAGGTCCCAAGTGGGGAGTGCTGCAGAGAGGAGACATGCACCTCTGTGGGCAGAACACAGCCTGGCTCATGGTGGAAGCTTAGGCTGGGTTTATTGAGTGAATGTTCAGATACCCTAGCTTGCTGATGGACAAACACATCAGTACAGTATAGAGTATGAATCTTCCTTCCTTTCTCTCTCTCTCTCTCTCTCTCTCTCTCTCTCTCTCTTTCTTTCTTTTGACAGAGCCTCACTTTGTCTCCCAGGCTGGAGATGCAGTGGTGCGATCTTGGCTTATTGCAATCTTTGCCTCCTGGTTCAAGTGATTCTCCTGCCTCAGCTTCCCAAGTAGCTGAGATTACAGGCACCTGCCACCATGCCTGACTATGAATAGAATTTTCCTTTTGCACTGACAGATATTGCTGATAACAGTCTTGTCCTGAATGTATTAAAATACGGCCATTCTATGACATGCACAGTAGATTCTTTCTTCATAGTCTACTTCAGAAGTAATTAGATTTGTGAGCCATTCATTCATTTGCTAATTGTTTCATTCAAGAAATATTTTTGAACATCAGTTGTGTGCAAGAAGAGATTGTACTAGGCACCGAGCCACTTCAGGGGTACCTTAGAGGCTGTTTCTACCTTCCTTTTAGCTTGGATTGTGTCATCCTGTTTAAAATGGCTCATGGTGCTTTCTTCTTTTTCTTTCTTGAGGTGACAAGATTTTCACATTCTTATTTAAGTTCATAGCACAAGTAAAATTAGAAAGTCATATGTCTCACATGATTTTAGATCTGGCATTTTTTTAAGGGGATCCCAGAAAGAAAAGCATAAATCTACCCTTGGCCACCAATTTGAATACGAAATTGTGGATTTATTAGAGTATAGCTAACTGATGTAACAAAGCCACCGAACACTGGCTAACACATAAGTTTATTTCTTGTTCACATTAAATCCTAAATGGGTTTTTCTGGTAGATAGGTGAATCTCCTCCAAGTGGTAATTAGGACATGCAGTTCCTGTCAAAGTTGTCACACATGTCCACATCAAGCAGCAGAAGGAGAAAGAGCATGGATGGTCATACATATGAAGTTTTTATGGACTGGACATGGAAATGGCATACATGTTTCTAATTACATTCCTTTGGCGGGAACTCAATCACATCTTCAGAGTCTAATTGTGAGGGAGCCTGGAAAATGTACACCACCATATTCCCAGAAAGAGTCAATCGTTTTGACAAACAGCTGGCCAGTATCTGTCAAAGTGTTTATATACAACACACAGCAACACACACACACACACACACACACACACACACACACACACACACACGGGATCCTGTGAATTACAATATTTATTTGAAAAGAAGAGAAAGGACTGTAAAATCTCCTAACTTATTCCACTTTTGTCTTAATACACTAACTCTTCTTTTAACCTATCCATTTCCTTGAATTTCATGTATTTATAAATTTAAGTTTTTCATTTCATAAAATTAAAAAATTATGTTAGCAAATTTCTTTTGAAATCATGTTCAACCTTTTTGTCTTATAAATGAGAAATGAGGTCAGAGAGGTTAAAATTACTTGCCTAAGATCTCACAAGTGATAAAGCTGAGACTTTCAGAGTTTTCTTGATTTTCTCCTTTATCTTAATTTGAAATAATATTAATAATATATGCCCAAACCCTCGTTACCTATTTGATATTTTAACTTTACACAAAACAATTTTGTCAAATTCATTTTGTAGAAGTCTGCTGCGATCATTTTTTATGTTTTTTTTTTTTTCTTGGCTAAAGAAGTTCTTACTATAACCTTTAGATGGCACAAGTTAGCTAATCCAAGGCTTTTTTGTAGCTACAGTAATTATAGGAGGTTAAAGAAAAGTTTATGGAAAATTGGAGCATTGAATAATCATTTAGATGAAGTAGAGATGTAATCAACAAAGTTTTCCTGCATTTAGGATCATTCTTCTGAATGAGATTTTATATACAAGAGGCAAATGTTTAGAAGATTTTTCAGAGGTCCTCTAATTCTGCCAATGGCAGGAATGACTAAAAATAAATGACTCTTGGGATAGATTTTAGGGCACAAATTGGAATTGGAGAAGCTTTTCTGAAGTGGGTGGAATATAAGTCTGGGAGCTAGGAGGCCTTCGTTTTCCACAAGTCCTCAAGTATGCAGGACAAGTTCTCTCTCCACTGCTTGCTGCAGCTCATCATTTGCTAATTATTTATCTCACCAGAGTGTTCTGAAGACCTATATGACAATGACTGAAAAGCTTTTTGTGTACCTCTGTAGGACAGGGCTGCAGCACAATATTGTGCTCTTATTAGGGCTACAGGAATTATCTGTAGAATTGAATTTTCTCACTTGATTTTCCTTTTCTCATTCCTGTGCCTTGGAGGAATGAGAAGAAGAAAATCCTAACGTGTTAATGAAAAAGGGTATTTACCAAGTGCCTCTTATGTTGACCTGCCCTCTTGGCACCAGTGTGAGGAAATCTGCCCTTTCCTGAAATGTGGTTTGGTTCTGAAGACAATAATTAGCTAAGGAAGAAAAATCATACACAGAAGAGGCAATATAAAACCAAAACACTGAATGATTGTATGCATAGTTAGTGCTTTTGCTGTGAGCATGAGCAAAGAGTCGTCATATACACCAAAGAAAGCAAAAATGCATTAAATTGAGGAATAAGATAGTAAGTGTTGCTTTGTATTCACTTAGAGTGTGCTCTTTAACCTAACTGTGTCTAATTTTCAAATTTCATGATTTATGAATGTTGGAATCTAAACTAAATTTGAATACACTAACTTCCTTTTTCCTGAAGTTGAGCCTTGAAAGGTAGATGAGGTTTGCGTCTGCAAAAAAGGAAGGGAGACAAGATTCCCATGTGCACATAATATGTATTAAGGTTGGTTTTTCTTGAGTATCAAGAGACTTGGGATTCTTCCATGTTTCATAAATAAGCTGCTTCTAGGGCCAGGTTCTGGCAAGACCAGGAACACTGTTGCTTCAGGGCCCTGGGTTTGATGAATTTGTTCTGTGAGGATTAATAGAGTAGACGAATGAGTAACAGAAATGGTAATTAAGCAATATGATAGGACAGACTGTGGCATAACAGTGATTAATGGGATGCCTCAGGTGAGCATAGAGGCACAAGGCAGAACTGAGAGCTCTTGGTGTACCAGATAAGTGTCATTAATCAGCATTACCTCATGCTTGAGTGTGGTTTTATTGAAATTATGAAATAGGTACTTAAAATAACATTAAAAGCACAATTTTAAACATGCACAACTGATTCCAGTGACGTACTATGCCAGAGAAAAATTTCAACCTTGCAGAGGACTGTACCCCTAGAAAAAGAAAAAAAAAAGCTGTGCTCCTCAAAGCTGAAAGTAGCCCATTGACACAGTTTTACCCTGCCAACTTTACCTTCTTAAAAACTGTTCTTTTCATTGGAAACCACAGTAGAGGCAGCAAAAACAGAAACGAAATCTTGGCAGTGCTTCTTCCTGCTTCATGTGCCTTGTAATGTCACCCAAGCTCTCAATCAAGGTTGGCTATTTCCTCCACGTCAAATTGCAAGGAAGTGTGTAAAGGAAGAAGTTCTGGACAACATGCAAGCATCTGTTCAGTTTGGGGCAATCTATTGCATCTACAGATCAAAGAGAAAACATGAGGTTTGGGATCTAATGGTTGGGGAAAGGGATTAGGTCTCTCACCTTGAGCCACTATGGTGGGTTCATCCCAGTAGGGGATGTAGTTCAGCATCAAGCACTCTAAATCAAGGGATTAGACAAGAGGTCAACATCTAGTCAAGTACAGGTTGCTAGTTGGGTACCCTGAGATTCTGGGATGAGCTTGAGTTTTGGAGAAGGCCTTTCCAAACTCAGATTGGAGACCTGAGGGCAGGGAAACCAACATAGTCCAGAGCTGATGGACCTGGCATGCCCTGGAGAGCTTGGTGTTATGCCTAGAATACCTGGTAAATAAAGAATTGTGACTTCATGTTCAACTAAAACAAAATAAAACAACACAAAACCGAAACTGTTTGCCTTTTTTTCCTACAAAAATCTGCTCTAGTCATATTAATTTAGATTACTACCTCATTAGAATTGCACATTTTTTTTTAGTTTTAATCTTGCTTCAGCCTGAGAGCAGGTTGCATGGTGGTCTCCTGAAAGATAAGTCCATCTACAACATGTGCATGTGAACCTCATTTGGAAAAAAGGTTTTTGCAGATGTAATTAAGTTGGGGATCTTAAGATGAAATAATCCTGGATTGGTATGGGCCCTAACTCCAATGACAAGAGTCCTTATAAAAGAAAAGAAGAGGGGAAGACACAGATAAGAAGGGGATCTAGGCTAGGCGTGTGGCTCAAACCTGTAATCCCAGCCGTTTGGGAGGCCGAGGCAGGCAGATCATGAAGTCAAGAGATGGAGACCTTCCTGGCTAAAATGGTGAAACCCCATTTCTACTAAAAATACAAAAATTAGCCGGATGTGGTGGTGCATGCCTGTAGTCCCAGTGACTCGGGAGGCTGAGGCAGAAGAATTGCTTGAACCCGGGAGGTAGAGGTTTAAGTGAGCCAAGATTGTGTCAATATTCTCCAGCCTGGCAACATAGTGAGATTCCTTGTCTCAAAAAAAAAAAAAAAAAAAAAAAAAAAGGAGATCTAAAGAACAAGGCAGAGAATAGGAGTGATTGGCACTTAGAAGCCAAGGAATAGCAAGGATTAAGAGCAATCACTAGAAGCTAGAAGAGAAGCTTGGAATGGTTTTTCCCTGGAGCCTCCAGAAGAAATCAAACCTTGCTGATAGCTTGATGTTAAACTTGGGGCTCCAAAAACTGTGAGATAATACATTTCTGTTATTTTAAGCCACCAAGTTCGTGATAATTTGTTATGGCAGCCATAGAAAATACAGCCTTTTAGAGCCTGCATCAAGGAATAGTTTTAGTTGAAGGGGCTGAGAAACTTGTTAACTTGCTGATCTTAGTACCCAGGGATGATCCTCTTCAGTTCAATCCTGATGTTGGGATTTCTGGAGCCAAGGGAGCAGAACACTTTGACACGGATGAATAGATGGAGTACTCTGCCAGTTTTATTGCAGACCATGCTGTAATACTGTTCTTTTTCTGAAATTGGTGGAAGCCCTTTATTGTACATTTCATGCCAACCAGCATGGTATGATACTTGTCAAATCAAACGAGTTTAAATGCTTTAATGGGCAGCTAAAATAACATCTTAAAATGTAAAGTTGTTAACAATCTGCTGAAAGAGTACGATTCTGGAAACCACAGACCAGTGCCCTGAGTTCTGGTTTTATTAATCTAATCACTAAGATGTGCAATGAGCACATTCAAATTCTCTGTCTTTCTCGGATTTACATTCTGTGAGGTCACTGCATTCAGAACAATAGACTTCATTAGACTTGGTTTACTCTTTCTTTGTTCCTCTCAGTTGATATAAAGATCCAGATTTGCAAAAAAGGAGGCTGATTTGCTTTACACAAGGATCCTTTGCTTTATGAAAGGATTAAATGTGTGGTTTATCCATTCAGCAAGTAATTATTGAGAATCTGTGTGGCAGATGCTGTCCTATATCCTGAGAGTACAGGAAGGGAACAAGGCACAGTAAGCTCCTATCCTCATGGAGCTTACTTTCTAATAGGAGAGTTAGATGCTGAGCAGATATACAATTATATGAATTAATAAACGTCATATGATATCAGATAATGTCATATAACATGAAGAAGTTACTCCTTCCCCAATGCCAAGACATATTTTGACAGGAACTTTTTTTTATCATTTATAATTTTTTTTTAAACAAACCCTGGTTCCTCAGAAGACAACAGCCTCCTAGTTGGTCTCCTGGTTTCCACTCTTGAACCGCCTCAAATCTGTTCTTCATCCAGCAGCCATAATAAACAAGGTGATGTCCCCTTGCACCCATTTTGCCTTTCACTAAGAATGGAATCCACATTTCTACAAGATCTTGTGCTATCTGTCCCCTGCACATATCTACCCTTGTTTCCTCCCACTGGCCCCACGCTCACTTGTTCCGCCACATTCGTCTTTCCCTCAGTTCCTTCAAGATACACGTATAGCCTCCTCTGCTTGCAATGTTTTTCACTCCTCACTCCCTTCAACAGGTCTTTCTTGCTCTTCCCCATCACATAAATCTATCACAGCATCTATCAGGGATTGAAAATGTACACACACACACACACACATTTACATAGTTGTTCTCCCTTAATGGTGGTTTTGCTTTCTGTGGTATCAGTTACCTGCAGTCAACTGTGGTGTGAAAATATGAAATCGGAAATTCCAGAAGTAAACTATTCATAAGGTTTACATTGTGTGCCATTTTGAGCAGTGTGATAAAATCTCTCGCCATCCTGCTCCATCTTGCTTGGGATGTGAATCATCCTTTTATCTAGGGGATCCATGCTGTCTGCATTCCTCACCTGTTAGTCACTTAGTAGCCACCTAGGTAATCAGATTGGCAGATCACAAGAAGGGTGAGTATAGTAAGATATTTTGAGAGGGAGAGATGGACAGAGACCACATTTACATTATTTTTCTTATAGCATATTGTTCTAGTTGTTCTATGTGATTATTACTCATTGTTTTTAACTCTACTGTGCCTAATTTATAAATTAAACTGTATCTTAGGTATGTGCATATAGGAGAAAAACCCATAACCTATCTAGGGTTCAGTACTATGTGTGGTCTTAGGCATTCATAGGGGGACTTGCGACTACTGTCTATTTATTTGCTTGGTACTTGTTCCCAGCAAGTCATCTGATTTTACTAATTGGAAACTCCAGGAGGGGATGGCATCACAGCTGTGTACCTAGAACCTAGACTGGCACTTGACTCATAGAAACTCTAGGCAGATACTTGTTGAATGGTTTAAAAAAAATGTGCTAGTGAGTGACTATCAAACAATTTTTAAGAAATTAATCCCTTTCAAAGACTGAGTTACCTAAATTTGTCTTAGATTAAATCGTATTCCTTTGTAAGTTTGTTATTTTTTAATCTTTTTGTATCTACTGTTGTAGTCCCAGAAAGGAGAAAGTTTACTGGAATCAGGTGACTTGTGGCCACAGAAATACTTTCATGTTCCTTTTCAGCACAAATTTGTTGGTTAACAAATAGAAGGAAGGCATTTAATAAATATGACTAGTCGTTGATTGTGTATATCCTCAATGAAAGAGGAGATGGTAAGATAGTTCTTCAACATATTGTAGCAAGCAGCTCCCTAATTTGTGGGCAGTCACTTTACCAATGATCTTTGTGCACTACAGGTTACTGTCCCCTTTTTTAACCAGGCAGTTTCATCTTCCTTCTGACTGTGGAAACCTTGGGGGCTCTTGTGAGTGCTGTTTGAGGGAGGAGGTACCCACAAAGTCAGTTCCTGTCTGTGGAAAGTCGAAGTTAGAGATCACTGTTTGATGTCCAGTGGGTGCCAATGGCACACGTTCAGAAATAGCTGCCAAAGTCTCTACCTCCCAATGGGAGCCTAGAGGCTGGTGGCTTGGTGTTCTAGCTTCAATATGCTAGAATTCAGCTCCATTATATATCAAGGAGGATTTTGTGGTCTGATCTGGAAACCTAATAGCCTTTCATGACATTATTTTAAAAGGAGAATGCAACCAGAGTGCCAGATAATAAACATTTAAGGAAGTTTTTGGAACTTAATGAGTCCTTAAAATAAGACAGAGTTTCACTTTTTTTGTTCCCTGGAGAGAATCAGAAAACTTTTAAAAAAATTATTCGGCAAAATCTAATACTTAGCCAAGAGCAATTGATTTTTATATTTTCTAAATTTCTGTAATGAATATGTACTTTTTATTAAAATTTATTTTTAGGAGAAAGGAAAGACATTATGGGGAAAGGGAAAGATATTACAGGGAATATAATAACATAAGTATAATAAATTATATGAGGGCCCATTGCAGTGGAGGCAAGGGTGGGAATGTACACACTGCCAGGAGTGTCACATATGATACTGAAAATGACTAGTGGTACCTTCAGCCTCAGCCTAAAAAGGTGTGGACACAAATGAGCACATTAGCAACCCAACTTACACTGATGTGGTTTCTTGAACCTCAGCAATAATCTTTCCATTTGGAAGTGACCCACTGGGCAATGCAGAAGGTGGCCAGGGAATGCATTTGCAATCAGTCTTGGCCCTGTACTCACTTTTCCCTCTTCATTTCTGTTCTGCCATTGAAGCTGCTGAAGTACAGATGCTGTCATTTTACACTAGGGGTCTTCTCTTTCCGTCACCTCTTCTAGAAATCCAGAGGATTGAAAGTGAGTCAGATAAAATCTTTTGGAGAACGTGCTTGTTTATAAATGAAAAAGAATTAAAACTATAATTAATAGTTAGAATTTGTATGGCACTTTGTAATTACCAAGTATTTTTTAAATTAAAAATTTAATGTACAATACATATAAAAGTTACCACTTTAACTATTTTAAGCATATAGTTGAGTAGTATTAGTTACATTCACATTGTTGTGCCCCCATCACCACCATCCATCTCCAGAACTCTTATTATCTTACAAAATTATAACTTTATATACCCATTAAGCAAATCTACCGAGTGTTTTCCTACACATTACTTCATGTGCTCTTCTTGATATCCCTGAAAGTGGGAGGGAAGATCTTATTAGCTCAATAGAGCTCAGTGGTTAATGGGGCAGGTGCTGGAATAAGACTAGCTGGTTTAAACCTTGATCATCAAGTATTAACTGTTAAAAATAGAACCTACGTTACCAGGTTGTTGTGAAGATTACATGAAGTCATTCATAAAGTGTTTAGAACGTAGCTATAATCATCCACATCTTTCAGATAAGAAAAGTAAGACTCAGAGACTTTGAGCATTTGCCAAAACTCAAAGAATTAAGAAATGATGGGTGTGGTGGCTCATGCCTGTAATTTCAGCACTTTGGGAGGCCGAGGTGGGAGGATCATGAGGTTAGGATTTCAAAACCAGCCTGGCTAACATAGTGAAACCCCGTCTCTACTAAAAATACAAAAAATTAGCCAGGCATTATGATGTACGCCTATAGTCCTAGCTACGTGGGAGGCTGAGGCAGGAGAGTCGCTTGAACCTGGGAGGCAGAGGTTGTGGTGAGCTGAGATTGCACCACTACACTTCAGCCTGGGCAACAGAGCAAGACTCTGTCTAAAAAAAAAAGAAGTGGTTGATTCAGTGTTCTTTCCTTTATACCCATTAATAATTAACAAAGACCCAGCTTAATACTGCCCACAGAGATACTTTTGTGTTTCTCAGAAACATGTAATAATCTAGATTTTAGGCTAGCAAAAGGAGGCGATTTTACTTAAACATGTTTTGCGTTTTGACTTCAGAGTCAAGGGCTTGCAAATTTCCTTATCAGCACTGGCATCCCTTGGGAGGTGCTGACAGCACTGACCTCAAGGCATGCTGTGAACCTAGGAGAGCATGATCTGGGGATGGAGAGATTAGAGGAAGGTAGATGAAGTCAAGCAGGAGTGAGAGAAATTTAGTCCAGCTCCAAGCTGGCATTGGAAGGCCAAGGGGAGACTCTTTCAGGAGGATTGGCATAGGAAATAATTTTAAATTGCAGAATAGCA
Source organism: Sapajus apella (assembly GCF_009761245.1). Lineage (NCBI taxonomy): Eukaryota > Metazoa > Chordata > Mammalia > Primates > Cebidae > Sapajus > Sapajus apella. The sequence continues at coordinate 17,416,607 of NW_022436966.1, read as the reverse complement.
ATGCTGAAGGAACAAGGCAAAGCAGGCTTATGCCAGGATGAGGAATAGGGTAGGATCCAGGCCCAAGGCATAAATTTGCAGAGATGTGTGTGCGTGTGTGTGTGTGTGTGTGTGTGTGTGTGTGTGTGCGTGCATACCTGATCAGGTACCTAGGATGTAAGGCAGGAGTCTCTCCTCACCCTCCTGCCCCTCTCTTTGTACTAGTGTCTGGGGTATGAGAAAAGCAGAGGAACTTCTCCACCTTTACGAGAGGCTGGGTAGAAGAGGGCAGAAAGGTAATTTGATCACCCTATAGTTCAGGGGTTGGTGAGGATGAGAAAGAAAGGCTGCTTTTGATAGCCTTGTAAAGTGGCCAGGCTTTGGTTCTGAGGCATTAGAGTTCTACCAATTATTTCCAATTCCTATGGTTCAGATACTTAAGGCTCTTGGTCAAAGACTGCAGGAGTAAAGTGGGATAGTGTTTACATAGCAGAATGTTCCCTCCAGTGCTGGGATGAGGCTAGGACGAAAGAGGAAATGATATGGGTAAGACTTGCAAGGTGAGCTGCATAATTCCCTGCCCATGTCCTGTTGTTTTCCCTCAGAGATCATCTTCATTAACTGCCTCTTTCTTTTTCTTTTCTTTTTTCTTTTTTTTTTTTTTTTTTGAGATGGAGTCTTGCTCTGTTACCCAGGCTGGAGTGCAGTGGTGCGATCTCCACTCACTGCAACCTCTGCCTCCCGAGTTTAAGCAATTCTCCCTGCCTCAGCCTCCTGAATAACTGGGATTACAGGTGCCCACCATCATGCCTGGCTAATTTTTGTGTTTTTAGTAAAGATGAATTTTGTCATGTTGGCCAGGCTGGCCTTGAACTCCTGACCTCAGGTGATCTGCCTGCCTCGGCCTCCCAAAGTGCTGGGATTACAGGCATGAGCCACCATGCCTAACCTACCTCTTTCTTTTCTGTACTATTAATCTTTTTTCTCTGTGGCACATTTATTTTTGTATTACGCATGTTCAATATTCTCAAATAATATAAAACAAAGTCAGCAAAATAACCCTTCATCCTTGGCTCCCCATCTTCTTTAGTTAGTGTTCTTTATTCTTGTCTTCTGTATGGTTACACTTCTTGAAATAGTTCTCTCCAATTACCCATCCTCACTTCTTAGTCTCACCTCAGTCCACCATAAACTGGCCTCTCACCTTCCCCTCCATTGAAACTACTATTGCAAATGCCATACAGTTTTCCACAATCCCAAATTTCATGGCTGTCTTTCTCTTCTTTTGATGATAATGACTGGGTTTGTGTTTTTCACTGCTCTATCCTCATTACACACTAGCATATGCCTGGCACATAGAAAGTGCTCAATAACTATTTTTTGAATGGAATTGATCTCTCTGTGGTGTGTGACACTTTACCACTGAAAGGGATTAGACTATGTCAACCCAAAATATGCCAGTTTGGCACAGGGATCATTTTGAGCTGAAGAAAATGGAGAATCAACAGATGCAGAATGAAGTCCTTCTAGAGTTACCGTTATCTGACTAAAAGCAGAAACTTCTGAGAACTGAGGATTGCCATAAGTCCCCTCTCTTGGGCAAATTTTATGACTGTGAAGAAAATGGAAAGTCGGCACCAAGATGGACTTGCACAAACAAAGCTTGCTAATATAGCCCTTATTTTCCATTAGTTTTCTCTATATATTTACCTTCCCACAGTTTGCAGCTCTTAGAAGCCTAAGAACTTTCTTCCTTTGTCTTGTTCCATTTCTGCAATTTATGTTTGTTTTTGCTTTTGTTAAAATGGTATATAAACTCTCAGACCTATTCCCTTCTTTGTTCTTCACTTTTTTGGTAAGAAGATCCATGTGTCACATAAAAACTACACATCAAATACAATTCATATGCCTTTTCTCTCCTTTTTATCTGTCTTTTACTAGTTTAATTTGTAGGGCCTTAGCCACTGAACATAAAAGGATAGATAAATGCTTTTCCCTCCTGCCTTGCAATAGTCTCTCTCTTCTATTCTTTTTCAGACTTACCTTCCTTCCCTCCCTTCCTTCTCTTCCTTCCCTTCCTTCCTTCCCTCCCTCCTTCCTTCCCTCCCTCCCTCCCTCCCTCCTTTTTTCCCTTCCTTCCCTCTTTCCCTCCTTCTCTCCTTTCCTACCTCCCTCCT
>NW_022436966.1:17374041-17414441 GCF_009761245.1 Sapajus apella | reverse complement strand
CCTCCTTTCCTTCCCTTCCCTTTCCTTCCTTCCCTCCTTCCTTCCCTTCCTTCCCTCCTTCCTTCCTTTCCTTTCCTCCTTCCTTCCCTTCCTTCCTTCCTTCCTTCTCTCACTCCCTCCCTCTCTCCCTCTACCCCTCCTTTCTCTGGCACATGCCACCATGCCCAAATAATTTTTGTATTTTTGTAGACATTGGGTTTCACCACATTGCCCAGGTTGATCTCAAACTCCTGACCTCAAGTGATCCACCTGCCTTGGCCTCCCAAAGTGCTGGGATTACAGGCGTGAGCCACTATGTCTGGTCTCTCAGGCTTCTTTTTGATCTCCTTCCTTGGCTTGCTCCCTAAAGGTCAGTAGACCCCAGGGTCTGTCCTTTGACCTCTGCTTTCCCCAGACTATAGACTTTCTCTGGATGATCCAATCAAAATCCAAGGCTTCAACTATCTGCTCTGAGATCATTATCTTCCAAACCTATATCTGCAGCCCAGACCCTGTAGTCCAACTATGTGCTAGAAATCTCCAACTGAATGCCTGCCATGTACCTCAAACTCAACATATTCAGAGCCAAACTCATCATCTGCCCCCTCAACCTGCTCCTCCCGTTAGTTTTGGCTCAGTGAATAACACCCACCATGCACCCAGTTGTCCAAGTCAGAAACCTACAGCTGTGTTTCCTTCTCTCTCATCTCTCAAATCCAATAAGTCATGAAATCCTGCCAATTCTGATTTTTGAATGGCTGTCAGATCCATCTCTTTTTCTCTAACACCACTGCCATTTCCCAAGTCCAAGCCACCATTGTCTCTCCCCTTCATTATTGCAGTGGCCTCCTCACTGTGCTCTTTGGTCTCTGGCCTTCCTCAGCCTCATTGCCTCTTCTCCATCCTCCTTGGCATGAATAACTAATTCCTAGTCATTCCTCAAGTGCCACTCAATGTCACTTTCCTTGGGAAGCTTCGCTGACTAAGCCCTCCCTCCCCATGAGCCACAAGATATATTGAGTGTGTCTGCTATATGTGTTCCAAGCACTTAACTTGTCTTATTATAATGGATTGTTTAATTGCTTAACTGTACAACTAACCCACTAGATTGGAAAAACTCTGTTTTGCCCTGCACCTATTCCTAGCACCTAGCACAGGGCCTAGAGTGTATGGTACACAGTAGCACACAGCACATAGTAGATACTCAAAAAATATTTGCTGAATGAGTAAGAAAAAATATTCTAAACTGAAGGACTAGCATTTTGTAGTTCATCTAAAAATAAACAAGGATCAATGGCTAGCAAATAAATCTATGGTGTATGTGTGTGTAAACCTCCCACTCTCAGTTCATGTGGTTGATGAACCTCAACTATGTAAGTGAAACCTTATTTTCCAAATAAAAATATTCAGTGTGAACAGCAATGCCATAACTTTTGGTGTGCATGGCAACAAACAGCTGCAACAAATAAAATAAGCAAAAAAACAAAGGTAACAAAACCCCATTTATTCATCCAGATCTTTTCTGTTTAACTCTGCAGTCTTAACAGTTCAATAATTCAACTGCAAATTTGTTAAGATTCATTGCTTTCCAAGTCTATCACATGCTCAGGCTTATTTGCTTGTCTCTTTCTGCTGGGAAACTATTTGTCTGCAGAGTGGCCCAGAAAACAACTTTTTTTCCATATTAATTACTCAAAGATTAAGAAAGGTAAAATAAGAGTTATGTAACAGAGGGTTTGTTTTGCTCCTAGGATTACACAGTAATGAGCATGCATATTTATCCTTGGGAATGCTTACAATGATATTATCTGAATGATATATTCTCTTCTTGTATCCCTATGAATAAGGTACTCATTTCCATCTTCCTGTCTGCATTAAATAGTCTGAACCCTCTTGTACCTGTAATTATCTGCTATGTATAGAGCACTGTGAGGGTTGCCGGAGCACTTAGATGTGTCCTATATCCTTGATCGCTTTGGAAGAATGTGACCCAAACCCCCATCAAACACATAGGAGAGGGTGTGAGAAGTAATTGTACTAAAGCCTGCCAGGCCAGGGTTCCTTCCTACTAATCATCAACCAGTGTTTTTGGACTTAATATAATCACTTGGGTTGAACTTGAATACTTAACTCTAAAGGTGAGTGTTTTAAAAAATGAAAAGTTGGGGCAGTTGCTTTTTTCTATAGTTGTAGTCTCTAGAACTATGATTATATAAATATTTTTATAGTTTTACAGCATGCACATATATCTACTTTAAGGAAATAACTTCATTCCTTTCTCTCTCCCTTCTTTCTTTCCTTTTATATAAAAATTAATATTTTCCTTTTTTAAAAAATCAAAGTAATGAGTACAAGTTTAAAAAGTCAAATAATGCTAAGTGACTTATAGCAAAAACCAATATTCTCCTAATCCCTTTACCTCAAATTGCCTCTTGTCCTTCTGAATACTCCCACCTCCCTTAGGTAACTATTTTCAAAATCTGCTCTACTTCTAATATCAAAATACTGCTATTGCTTTTTTAAAGCAGTATTTATTTTGGTCCTTTTGTAGCTCCTTTCTTCAGTCCATTCTTTCCAAAGTAGTACTATCACAATTTTTGGTTGAATCCATACTCATCAATTTATTATAACCATTTTGTAGTTAAATATGTACATAGTTTGTATGTGTGAATATACATAATATATAGTTTGTACTATGTATATATAATTGTATATACTATATAGTATGTCTATAATTTGTATCATATGTATTATCTATATAGTTTATACTATATATTTGTACTATTTTGTCATAATATGTGCATACAGTTTATACCATATATAGATTATAATATAAACTATGTATAGTTTATACTGCATATACTATGTGAGGTTTAAACAAGCTAAAACAGTATATATATACACGTAATATATACTTTATGCTATAATTGCATTTCTTAAACAATTTCTGTTTTCTTGGAGTTAATTTTTAAAAATATTTTCACTTGCTTGGTTTTTATATTTTTGGAAACTACAAACTTCTTTGAAAAGTAGCTCTCATTATAGCTTCCTACATGGTAAAATTTGTAAGATAATCTGCAAATTCCATTTAGGAGGAATCTATTCTGTTATCTTTTGTGCTTCTGTTTTGATTAGGATTGGTTGCTTTTTGAACCTGCTACACATTTGTTTATTAGATTTTCACTTTGATACCATCTTGATAATGCTCTTTCAAGGAAATCTCTCTTTACTGTGCTGAATCTTCTTCTTTCTTGGTTTTAGTGGAGGACATTCCTCAGTAGCTTCCAGAGAAAGGGTGCCCAGGAATTTGCATGAGACTTTCTATGTCAGAAAATGACTTCATTTTGTCCTCATACAGTTTGATGTTAAAATTATTTTTCCTTAGAAAAATAACTGGTCTCTTTTTAAAAAATAACTTTTCTTCAAATATCTGGCAATCCCTGGCTATTCATTTATTTTTAAAACTGAGGCATTAAAAAGAGTTCAAGTTCAGTGTGTCTGCTAAACTGGTTTGATGGGGAAGGAGGTAATGAGGCTGCAGAGGTGTTGGGGAGGTGTCACAAAAGGCTGTTTCCTAGCAGTCAACTACAGGTCTTTTCGAGTCTGTTTTTTCTTTTCAATTTTGTTTATTCCTATGTCTGAGACCTAAAAATTTCCATTTTGAAAATTTCTTAAGATTTTGAACCTGAATTCTATTTCTTTTCTTTTCTTTTCTCCTCCCTCCTTCCTTCCCTCCCTTCCTTCCTGCCTTCCTGCCTTCCTGCCTTCTTTTTGATGGAGTTTCACTCTTTTTGCCCAGTCTGAGAGTGCAATGGCACGATCTTGGCTCACCACAACCTGTGCCTCCTGGGTCAAGCAATTCTTGTGCCTCAGCCTCCCAAGTAGCTGAGATTACAGGCATGCACCACCACACCCAGCTAATTTTGTATTTTTAGTAGAGACAGGAATGCTTTTCTCCATGTTGGTCAGGCTGGTCTTGAACTCCCAACCTCGGGTGATCTGACTGCCTTGACCTCCCAAAGTGCTGGGATTACAGGCATGAGCCACTGTGCCTGGCCCTTTTTTTCCACATCTCTTAAAAAGAGAGCACACCAACCTGAGCTAATATATTTATTTTTAATTTAAAAAGATTTAAAAGTTTTTAAATTTTTGCAGAGATGGGGGTCTTGCCATGTCACCCAGGCTGGTCTCAAATTCCTGGCCTCAAGTGATCCTCCTGCTTTGGCCTCCCAAAGTGCCAAGATTACTGGAGTGAGCCACCATGCCTGACAAATGTATAATTAAAAATGACTGATATTGCTTACATTCATTGTTGTTGCTCTATCATTTATTCCTTAATTTTCTCTAAGAAAAAAACTGTCTGTCTGTTAGTTATGATTTCATTTCAATTTCTTCTTGCATTTTTGTCAAAAAATTTTTTTACATATGCTCTTGCTGTGTGGTTTCAATATGTACATTCAGTATTAGTAGGTTTCATTGTTAATCTGTATTATCTACCATGTAGTAACCATATTCATTTCTATTAATGATGTGTGCTTTAAGAAATCACCCTTATTGGCTATTAGGATAATAAGCTACATTTCTCTTATAGACATACAAAGATGATAGACTTTGACCATTAGATAATTTTCAGTGGAAGAGTTTTTAACTTGGCCTATAAGGTATCTGAAATTGTATTCCAAATTTTTCTGTGTATTCCTGTATTCATTTCCCAACCCTGACTCAAAGGATCCCCAGCCTAACTACCAAATAGGTAAGAGCCACTATTAATATGCCGTGGATGTGTTTCTCTTGCAGACAACAATGAAGTGAGACCACAAAAATAACAACAACAACAAACAAAAATGAAATATCATCTTTTAATTTAGCCGGTGTTCTTGGGAATTAAGGCTGTTGTACTTATTCTTTGCTTTTTATTTACATGGTTTCTGTGAACTAATTTTCCATTTATTTATTATTTTGACCACTAAAATTGGTTTAACTATAAAAACTCTAGAAGATAACCTAGGAAATACCATTCTGGACATAGGTCCTGGCAAAGATTTCATGACAAACATGCCAAAAACAATAGTAATGAAAACAAAAATTGACAAACGGACCTAATTAAACTAAAAAGCCTCTGCACAGCACAAACAAACAAACAAAAAAACAACAAAAAACTATCAACAGAATAAACAGAAAACATACAGAATGGGAGAAAATATTTGCAAACTATGCATCTGACAAAGGTGTAATATCCAGAATCTATAAGGAACTTAAACAAATTAACAAGCAAAAAATGAACAACACCATTGAAAAGTGGGCAAAGGATATGAACAGACACCAACAAAAGACATGCATGCAGCCAACAAGCATATGAAAAAAATGCTCGACATCACTAATCATTAGAGAAATGCGAGTCAATTCGAGAAGCTTTTTGGATGAGTCTTTAGGGTTTTCTAGGTATACAATCATGTCATCAGTGAACAGTGACAGTTTGACTTCCTCTTTTCTAATTTGGATGCCCTTTATTTTTTTCTCTCATCTGATTGCCCTGGCTAGGACTTCCAGGGCAATCAGATGAATAGAAGTGGTGAAAGAAGGCACCTTTGTCTTGCTTCAGTTCTCAGGGGGAATGCATTCAACGTTTCCCTGTTCAGTATAATGTTGGCTGTGGGTTTGTCATAGATGACTTTTATTACCTTAAACTATATCCCTTCTATGCCGATTTTGCTGAGGGTTTTAATCACAGAGTGTTGCTGGATTTTGTCAAATGCTTTTTCTGCATTTATTGAGATAATCATGTGATTTTTGCTCTGCACAGCAAAAGAAATCAGCAGAGTAAACAGACAACCCACAGAGTGGGAGAAAAATCTATATAATTCATACATCCAACAAAGGACGTATATCTAGAATCTACAAGCAACTCAAACAAATCAGCAAGGGAAAAACCAAACAATTCCACCAAAAAGTGGGCTAAGGACATGAATAGACAATTCTCAAAAGAATATATACAAATGGCCAACTAACATATAAAAAGATGCTCAACATCAGCAGTTATCAGGAAAATGCAAATCAAAACCACAATGTGATACCGCTTTACTCCTGTAAGAATGGCCATTATCAAAAAATTAAAGAAATAATGGATATGGTGAAAAGGGAACACTTCTACATGGCTAGTGTGAATGTAAATTAGTACAACCACTATGGAAAACAGTGTGGAGATTCCTTAAAGAACTAAAAGTAGATCTAACATTTGATCCAGCAACCCCGCTACTGAATATCAATCCAAAGGAAAAGAAGTCATTATACAAAAAAGATATTTGCACATGCATATTTTTAGTAGCACAGTTCACAATTGCAAAAATATGGAACCAGCCCACATGCCCATCGCTTAACGAGTGGATGAAGAAAATATGGTATATGTATACCATGGAATACTACTCAGCCATAAAAAAGAAGGAAATAATGGCATTTGCATCAACCTGGATGGAATTGGAGACCATTATTCTAAGTGAAGTAACTCAGAAATGGAAAACCAAACATCGTATGTTCTCACTCATAGTGGGAGCTAAGCTATGAGGATGCAAAGGCTTAAGAATGATACAATGGGCTTTGGGGACACAAGGGAAAAGGTGGGAGGGGAGTGAGGGATAAAAGACTGCACATTGAGTACAGTGTACACTGCTCAGGTGCTGGGTACACCAAAATCACAGAAATCATCACTAAAAAACTTATTCATGTAACCAAACACCACCTGTTCTCCCAAAACCTGTTGAGATAAAAATATTTAAAACTGCTCAACATCACTGATAATCAGAGAAATGCATATTCTTAGAGAGGGAGTTCAAGAGAACTGATTTTTGTTTATCTGACTGTGTGTTCTTTATCTTATATAATTATCTTAACTGTCTTTTGAGGTAGGATTATTGTACTCATTCTATGGAGGAGTAAACAGAACAAGTATCAGATATCTAGGACCAATGGGATTTAACTCAGACCTTTCTAACTCCCTGAACATTGCTTTCCCATTCTGATATTTCTGCTGAGCTTTGTCTGGAGCTTTCTATATAGCTTTTCTTATTTCCAGGCGAGATGTTCAAAATCGTTCACACCACTGGACTTTGAAACGTTGTCTTTAAAACCTCCAAGAGTCCAGTCACAATAGCTCATGCCTGTAATCCTAGCACTTTGGGATGCCTAGGTGGCCAGATGGCTTGATCCCAAGAGTTTAAGACCAGCCTGGGCAACATGGCAAGACTTCATCACAAAAAATTAGCAGGGCATGGTGGCGCATGCCTGTTGTCTCAGCTGGTCAGGAGGCTGAGGTGGGAGGATTGCTTGAGACTGGGAGGAAGAGGTTGCAGTGAGCTGAGATTGTGCCACTGCACTCCACCCTGGATGACATAGTGAGATTCTGTCCCACCCAACCCCCTAAAACCCCAAAACCTCTCAGAGCATAAAGGCACATTTCATTATCATTTAAATAAAATATTTATTGAGTACCTATAGCGCTAAGTGTGGGGGATACAGATTTCTAAGCTAGTCTTCACATTCATGGATACATACATAAAAATATCAATGACTTTCACATTAGTACTGACTCCATGGAAATTTCTAAAATCTTTTCTTTTAATGGTAAACACTTGACAAATACAAACATTTGTTTGGGGGAGTAGTAGGGGAGTTGTCATTCTTTGCAGAATGTTTCTGAGAATAGCTGACTGTTTTCATCCAGATGGATGTGTTTTGTTTTTTTTTTCCAGATCAAACAAATCAAATATTCCACTGGTGCCAGCTCCTTTGGTTTTCTTCATATACCATTGTTCTTGCAAGTTAGATTTGATGGTTCCATTTCTTCAGGTATGTTTACAGCTGTGCATGGTTTCCGTTGTTTGTCTAAGTTGGTTGTCTTTTTAGTGCATCTTGTTCGTGGCATTGCTGACTTCTTTGCTGTGCCCTACCAAAACTGATACTTCACAGTCTTTTACAGTTAAGAAAAAATTTTCTGGTCTAATTAGTGGTGCTCAAGACAAGTTGATTTTGCCTCTAGGGGGGACATTTGGCAGTGTCTGGAGATGTTTTTGATTGTCACCATTGGTGGTGGTGGGAGGAGGTGAAGCTGCTCCTGGCATCCAGAGAGGAGGCCAGGGATGCTGCTATCTCCCTGGGATGCACAGGACAGCTCCTCCCCAATGAAAGGAATTTTCTGGTCCAAAATGTCAATAGTGCTAAGATTGAGAAATCCTGACTTAGATAATTACAAAGTTTAGCATAGGTGCCTTCTTCAGGTGGATAATATTTCCAGCATTATGCATGACATGCAGATTCCTATCTGAGATATATTTTGAGGTCTTCCTTTTTTGTTTCTCCAGAGACTTTCCAAAATTACCTGAAACATTTTTTTGGATAGAAAACAAAATACAGTAGCCTGTCTTTATAGTTGCAGGTGTTTACTTTGGCACTTAAAACAAAGCTCTCAGTTGAGGCTATTTCCAACAGTACATTATTGGCAAATCTTAACCATCACTCCCCCCTGCCCCTTTACTCAAGGGACTTCATAAATCAGTCAATAAAGAAAGGTGATTGCATTTATAAAGCTAGCATAATAGGCCTTGATTTTAACTTGGATCTTTTAAAAAATGTTATTGAGTGAAAAATATATTCTTCACAAACTCTTTTAAGACTGGATCATTTTAAAGCGATTCTCAGCATGAGCACATCATAACATATGCTCAAGAAGTGATTTAACATGTGAGTTGGAAACTCTCAAGTTGAGAAACTGAACAACTAGATCAACCTTTCATTCCCTCTGGTTGAACTTCAAGTATTAATAAATACTATAGCATGAAAACATATGGCTATTTTGGGTCTGGGGCTTGGTTTGCAGCCTTGGTGAAAGGTATTTTGTTTTGTTAATTTTTTTTTTCTTCTTGTATGTAGGGTTCTAATTAAGATACAAAAGGAAGTAGGAAAGTTGAAATTTGCCCTGAAGTTTTAAAAAGAGAAAAGGGAGGATTTGGGTCTACTCTGTACTTGCTGATTAGTGTATCTTAAACACCAACCAGGCAGATGGCTTCCAGACTTCCTGAACAGAAGTGGAGTCACTGTAACTTTCTCATGGTTTCCTGCACACATGGCCTTTAGAATATGGGAGTACTTTTTATTATCATTTAAATCAAATATTTATTGACTGCATATTGTTCTAGGTGTGGGGAATACAGAGAATTCTTAGATGTAGTCTTTGCATTTAAGGGATGCATATATTAAAATATCAACAGCTTTTCAAATTAGTACCTGCTAAGTGCAGAAAGGATGACACAGGCAGTTCCTGCTACTGCAGTTTGCTTCCCCTTCTCCTGGAGTCAGCCTTGCCTTGAACTAGCTGTAGGGCCAAGTGTGCTTTCTTACGGATTTGCTTGGTATGGCTCTCTTGCTTCTCTTGTGCTGGGCTCAGCACACCCTGGCTCTTGGGTATTCACCTTGATAATGAGGTTTTGTGTCTGTGGCTAGGCTTCCTTGGCTTGGTGACTCAGATCTCTTTTTTGTATTACTGACTTTAGTGTCCTGCCTGTCTCTGCTCTGCAGCCTGTCTTGACTTTGCTTCTTGAAGCTTCTGGGAGGTGATAATCCCTCCACTGGCCCCACAGCACTCTTACGAGCACTAAGCAGCTAATACCTCTTGCCACTCCTTTCTTCTGCCCTGGTCACTCTTCCCCTCCTGCCCAGGAAGATGCCAGACTTTATGGAAGAGCTGGGACTTTAACTGAACCTCGTGCCAAACAGAGTTTTAAAAAGATTAACCCGAGAGTAGCATGTCTACTGGAGAGAAGACAAGAAGACTTCATGGAAGTAACCCAGAACCAGAAGATAAAGGTCCAAGTCGATAGCAATAGCAAAAGAGGGGATTGATGCTAGACATATTTTTGAGAAAGAATTAGCCAGACTGACTTAACAGAAAGAGAAAAGAAGATGAATGTCTTTGAATTCATAGAAATGTTAAGATAAAAGATAAAAGTTCCACCTGGAAGAAAAAAACGAGAAACCTTTGAGGGTTCACCAGTAGGGTGACCATTGGTCTCAGTTTGCCTAGGACTGAGAAAGTTCCCGGGACATGGGACTTTCGACTTCATAATGGGATGGTCCTTGGCACACCAGGTTGAGTTGGTCATTCTATTCCTGACCAGTGCCAATATCATACAGTGTGATGTTGAATAAAAGCTTTTATCTTTCTATGGGGCTCTTTTGACACTCCAAGTCAACTTGGCCGGGATCATCTTGAACAGGCATTTCAAAGAGCTGTTGGGATTTTAGTCAAGGGTTTGAGACTTTTATAACCAGGACAGAATGCTACATATGAGTGGTTGACTGGGTACAGTGGCTCACATCTGTGATCCCAGCACTTTGGAAGGCCGAGGCGGGTGGATCGCCTGAGGTCAGGAGACCAGCCTGGCCGACTTGGTGAAACCCTGTCTCCATTAAAAATGCAAAAAAATAGCCAGATGTGGTGGCTGGCACCTGTAATCCCAGCTACTCAGGAGGCTGAGGCAGAAGAATTGCTTAGAACCGGGGAGGTTGTAGTGAGCCGAGATCGTGTCATTGCATTCCAGCCTGGGTGACAGAGTGAGACTTTGTCTCAGAAAAAAAAAAAAAAAGAGTGGTAGGTGCCTGTGTCAGTATAGCCAACCTCCCTCAGGCTTCCATTTTGGTGAGAAGCAAACTTAAAAAATAAAATGTTCAAATAATCTCAAATTTCAATGTACTTTCATGCTTCCCTCACCAAAAAAATTGAAGTTCAGTTTGCTTAGATTAAAATGTTTTGCTCTTTCCTTAATGCTTTCTTTCCTGTTGGTGAATAATTTAATGCTTACTCAAAATAACTCAAAGCAGAAATCAGAGAGACAACAAGAAGATGAGAACAAATAGGAAAGAGGAGAAGTTTGATAGTGAAAAAATTGATTACTGACCACTGAACTTAACTGTGCAATATCCAGAGATGAGTGTTTGGTAATCACTCTTCTGTGAAATATGAATAAGGAGCTGGAATTAAGTCCTCAAGAACTTTATACAACCAGAATAGATGTCATGCATTCATATGCTGATGTATATGCTTTTAGATGAGAAGGCAGGACCTCTGAAAACTCTAGAACTGATTTACTTTTAATGTAGATGTTGTTGCAACAGATTTGTTTATTTAGGTTTCTAGCCATCTGCAAACTGGAGGTAATAAACCCAAAGTTTGTTTCTAGACTGATACATGAACTTCAGTGCAAAATGACTATGGATAGTTTGATAGTGTAGAAGGAGAGAAAAATGAAACACAAAAATTTGCCAAAGTAACAAAGGAAGAGTAGTAGCCTGGGGCTATTTAATGTAGAGGCAACTCATTCTATGCATTTGTTATTGTTTTATACCCCTATGTAATGACCTATGGTTTAAAGATGACCCTAAATCATCAAGAAAAAGTAAAACACATTTAGTGTACCTTGTTTGAGACCTAGGGGAATTATTTAACATTTTAGAAAGAACTTCCAACAAACTCTTAGATTAATGAGTTTTCAGCTATCTGAAAATTGACTTCTGTGGAATAATGTTATTCTATAAACTATCAATAAAGATAATACTACATTTTAAACGAACGAACAAACAAAATGGAGGAAACTAAGTGAGATTCAGGACTCTGTATTAGAGTACTAAGGACCCTGCATTTCTGAGAAAATTGACTTGCAACGTCCCCATTCAGCTGGGGCTGTGCAATGAATGCCAGCTGCAGGACAAAGCTGGGTCTCGCAGACATCCCGTTGCCCTGACTGCCGGCAAAGAGCCATCACAAGCTTCAGCGCAGCCCCAAGGGGTGCATATATTAAAGAAAAAACAAGAGCTATGCTCCAGAATGACTTTCTTTAAAATGCAAAGGGTAACAAGAGAGCTACATTTGGGGAAAGCCCAGCTCTCAGAAACAGGAAAGTAATACTGAATCTTGGTTAAAGTTGCTTGCTCTTGAACTAATTAGCTGGGGATTGAATTCAGCATGAGAAGTCAGAATGTGGGTTAAGAGTGAAGAAAAATGTTATTTTTCCTCTTAGGTACCAGCCTGGCACTTTAGAATGTAGTAGCAGGCACCACATGAGACTCAGCCAATTTGACGAAATCACAAAACTGTAAAAAACACTGTGGCTGATTGAAAAGGGGTTCCAGAGATATAATGTGGGCCAGATGTTTGATAAAAGGCAGTTTTTATCTACTTTGGTGGTAGCCTCTTTGTAATAAGATATTGGCACATTTATCATTAAGGAAAAATAAAGAGAAATGAATAATACAGAATCCAGTGGAACAGTAAATAAGTTTCCACCACTTTTGAAGTACTATTCCTACCTAGCATTGAGCTGCTATTTTTTTTAAATCTCTTTTTTCTTGTTTTTCTAAGATGGGAGGTTTGTGGGAAATTATACATAAAAGAAGGAAGCCAAAATCTTCTGCTTTTGTTTTACTTGAGAGCCTTTAAGGAAAAGATGGCACTTATAAAGTCATATTTCCCATTGATGGCATCCTTCACAGGTTACAATCCCTTGACAGAACACGTCTGCAAATAACAAGATCTTACTTCTTAACAGGTCTGTACTAGATTCAAAATTTTCATGCTTTATTGACTATGTAAACAAGTTTGGAATTTAGGGAATTTTCTATATTACAAGGGAGTGAAGGTTTCCCACCTCTTTTTTGGTAGATGGGTTCCCTACCTCCAAACCTGAAGTGTTCACATTTTCTGAATCTATGCTGTTTCTTCAGTGTTCCCTTTGACTCTTGCAGTGTGCATTTCATGGTTTTTTTTTTGCTGCTACTTCTGGATTCAGAAGTGTTCAGAGCCAGAAGCAAGAGTATACAGTCTCAGAGAAAGTGACAATGCCCACAAATTGCACAGTGCACTTTAGCCGAGGGCTCCCAGCCCTTTTGGTCCTGCCCTGCCAAAGCCCAACTGTTACATAAGATTCTCATGCCCAGATCTCTGCCAGGGTTGGGGATTCTGTGAATTTCTTGTTAGTCCATTGCAGAATGAAAGAAGAGGCAGGAAAAGCCTGTGCCAAATAAAGAGGTAGGAGAGAAATGGACTAATTGGGTATGGGCATCTATTGGCAGAGAGTGTTCACCTCAGCATCAGTCAGGAATCCACAGAGAAGCCAGGGGGCCACATTGCAGGTCCCCCGCAGGCTTTATCTTCTGTGACTGACACTTAAACGGCAGAGCTCATTTGATGCTGTTCCAGGCTCGCCGCTGGGTGTTTCTAATTGTGTGTTTTAATTAATGTTTTTATTGTACTTGGTCCCAAAGGCTGTTTCAACAGACCAGCATATATTTAGAAGTCTCTAAATAAATAAATGTAAAACAAAGGAAAACTGACTCTGCTGGAATTTTGAGAATTATTGTTTCTAAAAAGACAGGGTAAAGTTTCAGACTCTACTGCTTGAAACCAACTTTGGCAATATCAGGGCCTGTCCACCTAAACACATCCTATGGGTATAGCAAAGCATGGCTTGAGGATCTTATCCAGGGTTTGGATTTAGAAACCTGTACTCTGGGTCTTGAGACAGTTGGTAGATACTGTAAAATTTATTGTGTTCGTTTTTGCTTTTTTCTTGTATTTAACAAATAAATAGGAATATTGGGGTGGGAATAGTAGCAAATATCTGCAGCAACATTTATTTGCACCTGTGTAGATTTCTTCCTGTTGCTAGATAGAGAAGGTAATTAGAATGGGATAGTTCCTTTGCACCCCTTATTGTTGTCTCTTGAATTTTGTTCTCCCCTTTAAAAGGGACAGTAACACCTGAGGGAGTGAATTTAATTCAATTCAGCAAATATTGAGCACTTCTTCATTCAAGCAAGGAGCTTGACTTTATGGGGGAAATGAGGTGTTTACGTTATAGGAAATGTATTTACAAGATATATCTGGCTTCTGAATATGTGCTGAGTTTGGAGTAGATGAAAGCATATTTGGTTTCTTCTTGTCAGAAATCATTATTAGTTAAATTCTTCTACTGTAATTTTCTTGGGGCCCTAGAGAGCTTGTGAAAGTTACTCAAGAGCTGTAAGGCTGGAGTGTTAGCAAATTGCCTGGCGATAGTAATGAAGGCCGGGCCTGGACGGAAGAGTGAAGTTTTGAAGTCTGTCTGGTTGTTTGCCATCATTTTTTGTCTTTCCTAATAGTGGCATCCCTTTCTTCCCTTTTCTCTATCTCCTTCAAGATGACCTAAATTAGTGGCTCTTGACCCTGGCTTGCAAAGAGCTTTGAAAAAATACTGATGCCTGTGCTTCCTACCAAAACCAACTGAAAGTGCCACAGTGATTTTATTGTGCAGCCAGGGTGAGCCCAGGTGCCTTTGCCCACCTTCAGCAGTCCTCTTCTGCATGCAGCATGGCAAGCTTCTCCTCAGGAAAATACCTGCTTAAGTCACTCTAGTTCCTTGATTATAAGATGCCATCGGTTCTAAGATATACTATAGATTTAATACAACTTTTTGATTAAAAAGAAGAATGGACAAGAGGCCAGGTATGGTGGCTCACGCCTGTAATCCCAGCAATTCGGGAGGCTGAGGTGGATGGATCATTTGAGGTCAGCAGTTTGAGACAAGCCTGGTCAACATGGTGAAACCCCATCTCTACCAAAAATATAAAAATTTATCAGGCATGGTGGTGGGTACCTGTAATCCCAGCTACTCAGGAGGCTGAGGTAGGAGAATTGCTTGAACCCGGGAGGCGGAGATTACAGTGAGCCGAGATCATGCCACTGTACTCCACCCTTGGCAACAGAATGAGACTCCATCTAAAAAAAAAAAAAAAAAAAAAAAGAACAAGAAAAAATATCACATTATGGGTACACTGTAATTTTAGGTCATGCCATGTCTTCAGAAACATTAAAATGTAAAAATCATGTAAATCTTGGAATAAAGAAAATAATATAACATCACATTGGTTGAAAGCAAAACTTTGCCTATACTTTTTTGAGGGCTATTTGCATTGTCAAAGAGGATACTTTCAAAGCTAAAATATTGCAAATATTGCTTTTTTAAGGATAAATTTTCAAACTGGGTACTCTGCTAGGGAAAGGTTTCTGAATCTCGGCAGTATTGACAATTTGGGCTGAATACTTCTTTGTTGCGAGTAGCTGTCCTGTGCATTGTCAGATGTTCAGCAACCTCCTTGGCCTCTCTCCAGGCTCTTGATGCCAATGACACTTATTTGCAACTACTCCCCCACCCAACATCCAGCAGTCACAACCAAAAATGTCTCTAGACATTGCCAAGTATCCCCTGGGTAAGTGGCAAAATTATCTCTGGTTCAGGACGACTTGGCTAGTGGGATAGATGTTTTAGGGGCAGTGGCTTTTGTCAGTTAGCATTCAGTTGCAGAGAACAGACCCCACCATAGATGGCTCAAGCTGAAATGTATTAACAACAGTATTTAACAGTCCACAAAACTGGTCTGTGGGCTGAAGAAACAGAGTCTAGGCTGGAGCCTCCAGAAATGAGTTCTGAAGCTATACCACCACTGAGTCATCAAAGGACCTGCTTCGCTTGCCTTGATCTAGGCACCACCAGTCGATGGAGAAGCCATGATTAGGAAGCCAATTCTGTTAAACCGGGCAGCTAAGAAGCCTTCTGTAGCAGCAGGAGGACAACTTATGCCCAGCCTCTTTCCTTGCTTCACCCACTTCTGAATCCAAGTTCTAAAAGTGCATTTGATAATGCAGCCTGAAACATCCCTAGATTGCAAGGGAGCCTGGAAGAAAAGTAGTTTTTAGGTTACCAGTCTGCAATAGACAGAAGGCATTTTAGAAGGAGATTGGAATGGATATTGAATGAGCCCATTTTTGGTATCTTCCATAGGTTTCTTCCCAGAGATCCTCAACCCACACCAGAGTAACCACCTATTATGGGCAATTGGTGTTGGCTCAAGTGTTCTCTTCACTTCCCATTTGCTTATTTTATAATTAGCTATTTTCTTCTTTGTCTTTTTCCATTCTCCTCCCTATCTTCTCTCTTATTACTATTCTTCTCATACCTCCTCCCTCTCCCACTCTCTAACTATAGGTTTTCTGAGGACTTGAAGGTACTTCATACTAGGCCCTGTCCATGCACATGACATGTGAAAAGTCTTTGTTGATGAGTTGTGAGCTAAGGCCTAGGATAGTCACCTGTTACCATCTGTGTCTCTAGTCTGCTGATGACACTATGGGAATAGATATTTTGGGCCACAGGGTTATATCTTTGAATAATATTGTCTCTATCTAGATGAATAGAGCACAAGGTAACATGAAGAATTCCATTGTCTGATATGAAGTAAATGTTGATAAGTAGCTTTAAGTCCAACCAGATAAGAATCAAACTATGTTTTCTGTCCCTGGGGTGGAGGCCTTCACTATTTAAAAAACATGACTCATTATGGGTAAGAGTAAGTGATTGCTTGCCTGATACATTTTTCTTCCAGTCTGTTCCAAAAACCTCCTAATCATTAATTTAGCTTATGGTATGGGGACTTTGAGCCTAAGTTAAGATTCAGTCAATATCCTTAGGAGAGATACACAAGTCATTTACTCATTAGTGCAGGACAACCACATAAAATACAGGAGAACCAGTTAAATTTGAGTTTCAAATAAGAAATGATGAATTATAGCATAAATGTTAGTATAAATGTGTAAATGTTAGTATAAATATTGCATGGAACATACTTACGCTAAAACATTATTTGTTCTTCATCTGCAATTCAAATTTAACTAGATGTCCTGTATTTGTATCTGACATGAATGAGCTGATCAAGATATTTCTGGAGAATATATTTCTTGAGAAGGACAGGGAAGGAAGAAAACATGAGGGTAAGGGACTCTTGAGAGGAATAAAGATGAGCAAGAAAGGAAGAGGGGTAACTAAAAAATTCCATTACTGGCTGGGCATGGTGGATCACGCCTGTAATCACAGCACTTTGGGAGGCTGAAGTGGGTGGATCATGAGGTTAGGAGATGGAGATCATACTGGCCAACAAAGTGAAACCCCATCTCTACTAAAATACAAAGAAAAAAATTAGCCAGAGGTGGTGACGCTTGCCTGTAGTCCCAGCTACTCAGGAGACTGAGGCAGGGGAATCACTTGAACCTGGTAGGTGGAGGTTGCAGTGAGCTGAGAGATCACACCACTGCACTCCAGCCTGGCGACAGAGTGAGACTCCATCTCAAAAAAAAAAAAAAAAAATCCCATTAATCCCATTGCTAAACTCACCCTAGTTATCAGTGACTATTTGCTAGACATGCAAATGAAGCCCTGATTGGCAGATAAAGACCTATTCCTTCTCTGCAAATGTGGTCACTTTCCTGCAGCATTTGGATCTGTTCCCAGTGCAGCATTGGATCTGTTCCCAATGTAGCATTCTGTTGCCCGGACTGGACATGCAAAGCTTCGAGGTAAGCAGAAGAGATGAGCAGCACAGCCACTGGATACCTTGGAGCCTTGTAATCTTGCTTGCACAACCTCCAGATTGCATGGTTCTTGGCTTCAGTGCAGCTGGGCACAATTTCAATGCACATCTATGGAGACCATGTCACAACAACAAAACAAACCAATGTAGCTGCAAGTTACATTAACAGTTTGAAAAAACAAGTCAACAGACTTGAAGACTGCTCTGGGAGCCCCTCCCTGGGAGTCAGCCTCTGGCAGAAGGGAGTTACTGTGCCTCCTTTTGGACATTTTTTCAGCTAAGATTATTCTATATGATCTGCATCTTGTCCCTTTCAAAGATTTGGTTTGTTTGTTTTTTTTTAGAAAACCCTTATTTGCTTTATTGTTAGTCATTGTTAGATCTTCCTGAGGTGTGGAGTGGTCTGTATTGCATGCAAATTTCTCATTATAAGACATGATTTCCCTCTTCTGATGTCACACCCAATGCAATGGTACATACTTTCATAGGCTCTTATGTTACTGTTGGTCAGAAACCTATAGAACCAGATTTTCCAAATCTTCTGATGCCTCAGTCACTGCCTGCTTGCAAATTGGTAGTTAGGAAGCATTTATACACCTTGCAGCAATATCCCATACATCAATTCTGTAGTAATTTGTTAGAGAAATTTTGCTACTTATGGAGTGTACATTAGGGCTAGTAACACCTTCCTTATTATTGAACTAAGAACAAACTGACTTTATGTTAGTGTATCAGGCCCAGGAATATGTGTGGATTGGAGACTTGCCAATATCAGGAACCTCCTGTACTCATATATTTTTTATTTCTGATTTTTATGAAAGATTTGATTTACGTGCCAGTAACATCAGGGTGTGTGGGTGAACACACTGTGAGGAAGCCAGTGAAGAGAAGGAAACTGAAACATTTTGGAAGGGATCTTCTTAGCTGCTTAATGTGATTTCTTTAAAAACAAATGTAAGATATGTTTATTTTGCATCTTCACTTTTTAAAATCTGATTTACATTTTTTGTTAGACTTTCATATTTTACCTCAAAAATTTTTCTCCTACATGTACAGTACATTATAATAATTTTAATTTTTATTTACTGTAAACTTACACTTGTAATAGAACAACAACAACAAAAACAGCAAGGCCATCCTCATTTTCCTTATTTTCCTTTGGTTGTCTTTTTTTTCCCCTTTAAACCCAGCCTCCTCTGACTCATATCCTGGGCTATCTCAATTTGCACATGTTTCCAGAAATTTTTTTAGTTTTTTTCATTTTTATTATTTTCCCTAGTTGTTCTTTTTCCCATTTTCCATTCCTCAACTCCTGTTTCCACATATTCCTCCCCTTTCTCTACCTTCTCTTCCAGTTTCTGTAGGCCTTTGTAGAGAGACACAACCTTCTTTTGCTCTTTTATCACAGAACTTTCATGAAGTTTTGCCCCAAGTCTCCTTAAACTATATAAAACAAAATTGTCCAAGCTCAAGTTAACTCTAGTGAGACATGAAATGACTTGGAGTTGTGGGTGTGAAAGGGGATAGGTTAGGATCTCTCTTAGGTCCATTCTTCCCTTACGATACCATGATTCCATGAAGAAATACTCTTCAGATTGGTGGATCAGGTAAGCTCTTTTTGTGCATTTAGATCCTCCAACTCAAATATTATTGTTGAACCTCATAAGTTCCACTGAACTGAAAAAACAGACAGACAAAAAAAGCCGTAAGAAGATTTAGCTGTTTTTAGAGAGACCAAAAGATCAATAGTATCAGATGGCCAGAAATCCTTATATTATCTGAGAGAAGGTTAACTCTCAGAAGGGAGAGTAACTGTGGTGGGATTAACTCTGAATGCAACTAAAGGGTCTTTCTCTGGCACACCTTGGCTTTTCCCACCAATATGATAACTTTAAGCCCTTCTGGGAAATTAGAGGTCATGGACATCTGCAGCAAGCCATGCCTTCCCTGGGATTTCTGTGGCGAGATTTCATTTCAGAAAGAGCTGGTGCCTTTATAAAACCATGGCCAAATGGGAGCCATTGGAAAGGGAGACTACAGATTTATATACCACAAGTAATAAGCATCAATTTGAATCCACTTGTTTTGTCGAGGCTATTTATTTACTTGTTTGTTTCATAGCGCACCGTTTCTGTTCCAGGCACATTGTTAAACAGTGGCAAACAATGGTGAGCAAAGCCAGGTATGGTGCTCCCACCTTTCTGGAATATATAGTCTAGTGGGGAAGACAGTAACCACATGACCACAAAAATACATGAAAAATTGTATCAGTCATAAGGGCTAAAAATGGGAAGTACATGGAGCTATTTGAGCACATAATATGTGGGTCTGACATAGTCATGAGATGATAGAAGAAAAGTGAAGGAAGAACAGGACTTACTTGGAGGTTGCAGGTTGGTGTGAGCAGTTCCTGAGAGGCAGTGGCCAAGTGCTGAAGCTCTAGGATAGGAAGGATGGAAATAACAGGCCAGTGCACCTGGAATAGAGTGAGGGTGAGCCAGCCACAGGGGACAATGTAAAGAAGGGTAGCAGTGCCAGGTCATCCAGGGGCACAAAGGCCATGTTTCAGATGATTTTGGTCTTAAATCCTAAGAACAACGAGAAGCCTTCAAAATACTTTTGAGGGCAGGCTAGGAAAGGTGATCAAATTTACATGTGAAAAATATTTTACTTTGGCATCATAGGAAACATCACGAGAAGTATTAGAGGACCTCAAACATTTGAAACTGAGATATATTTTTTAAGAGCTGACTTTCATTTTTGGCTTACTTCCTAGGTAATTGTGCACCTTGGACAAATCTTTAAGTTCCTCACAGTCCAGTTATCATTATCTCTCTAATGTCCTATCAACGTTCCAGAGTGGTTGTGAGGCTCAATTGAGGCCATGGATGTGAAAACATATTGAGAAGGGCAGACTGCTAAACAAGTAGACATTATTGAAATTTTTAGGAACCTTGAGGAATTATTATAGAAAAAAAAGCATGAATAGGTAACAGTTTTTGCTATGAATTACAGGGTTGCATTATATTTTTAGCTTATTGAACTTAGGATAGAGTTATTCCTAAAACTGAAATGGTTGCTAAATTATGATAGAGAAGGTAATAATGAGTTTTTTCTTTTTCTCTTTCAAGGGGGTCTTGCAAATGAAATATCATGTGTAAATGAAACTGGATATTTTGATCCCAATTTTTGATATTGCTGTTCTGAGCTTCTTATTTTGGCTCCATCATATTTACATTGAGGACATTTTGACTCCTCCATCTACTCTTTTCTCTACCACTAATAACAACAGTACAAATTATAATAGCTATTATTTATTAAGTGCTTACTAGGTACCAGATTCTGTTCTAGGTGTTCTACATGTATTTTTTCTTGTGATACTTTTGATAAGGCATACACTGTTATAGACCTGATTTTACAGATAAGAAAACTGAGTTACAGTCAGGTAGTGAGATTAAGCAACTTGGCCAAAATAATCCAGTCAGTAACATATGCAGTTTACAGCCTACAAAAGTGATTAGAAGTATCCAAACCACACAACTGGCCAACCGTGAATGACAGTTCAATCCTGGATTATTTGAGAGAAATTTCTCACTATATTATCATAAACCAACAGTTCTTTCTAATCAATAATGAATATTACAGAAATAGATAATCAATAAGGAATAATTATAATAATTAAAATATCACAGATAAAATGTATTTTTTTCTAAATTTAACAGATGAATAAAATATTCTTGGCAAAACTTAGATGGCAAAATTCTTACTTGGTATGAAAATCCAGTCACAGAAAGAAAGCAAAATGGCCAAAGATAAAATCAGTAGAATCAGTAAAACTAGATAAAGATGAAAACCTCATAAATGAATGAAATCTTTGTTGTAAAATTTATCCCCCAAAGAATGGACCTGATAAAAATAGTATCAGAAAATTAAAAAAATGGAAATTTACAAATATTGTAAGTATGTATATAGAAACTTGGTCAAAGAATTATAATGATTTAGTGAAATGTACTTCATTATATCTCTCACCATAAAAAGGTGATCAAAATAGCAGAGTGCACTCTTGCCATTTCTAATCACCATAGTACTGGAAGTTCAAACCAGAACAATTAGACAATAAAAAAATAAAAGGCATCCACATTGGAGAGGAAGAAGTAGAATCATCCTTATCTGTAGAAAATTTTAAGGACTTAGAAAACTATTTGAACTATAAGTGAATTCTGTGAAGTTGCAAGTTACAAAGTCAACATACAAAACTCAGTTCCATTTCTATACACAAATCATGAACTGCATACAAAATAAACTGAGAAAACAATTCTATTCACAATAGCAGCAAAAGAATAAAATACATAGGAATAAACTAAAAAAAGAGGTGAAACACTTTTAGACTGAAAATTATAAAACTAATGAAGTAAGTGAAATAAAACACAGATAAATGAAAAGACATCCTGTGTTTGTGGATTGGAATAATTAATATTATTAAAATGTCCATACTACCTAAAGTTAGTCAATGCAACCCCAATTAAAATCTTCATAGAAATTAAAAAAAAAACTTAAAAAACGTATATGAAACCACAAAACCCTGAAAATTAAAAGCAATCTTGAATAATAAAAACAAAGCTGAAGGCATCACACTTCCTGATTTCAAAATATATTATAAAGTTATAGTAATCAAAATACAACAGACATAAAAACAGACACAGACCAGAATAGAATGGAGGGCCCAGAAATAAATCTACATATTATAGTCAACTGATCTTCAACAATGGTGCCAAGAACACACAAGAGGGAAATGATTATATCTTTAATAAATGGTGTCGGGAAAACTGGATATCCACAGGTAGAAGAATGAAATTGGACCCTTATCTCATATCATATACAAAATGAACTTAAAATGGATTAATGACTTGAATATAAGACCTAAAGCCATAAAACTACTGGAAGGAAACGTAGTGAAAAAGCTTCTTGACGCTGGCCTGGGCAATGATTTTTTAGATATGACACCAAAAGCATAAGCAACAAAAGCGAAAATAGACAGGTAGGATTGCATCAAACTAAAAGTTTCTTCACAGCAAAGAAAAAAATCAATAGAGTGAAAAGATAATCTAGAGAATAGGAGAAAATATTTGCAAACTATGTATCTGATAACTGGTTAATTTCCAAAACATATAAAGAAGAATTACAAATCAATAGCAAGAAAACAAATATCCTGGTTTAAAAAATGGGAAGGACTTGAAAAGATGTTTCTCAAAAAGAAGACATAGAAATGGACAATAGCTATGTAAAAAGATGCTCAACATCACTAATCATCAGGGAAATGCAAATCAAAACCATATGGTAACACCCCACACCTGTTAGAATGGCTACTATCAAAGCAAGTGTTGACAAGGAGATAGAGAAAAGGGATCTCTTGTACACTGTTGGTGAGAATGTAAATTGGCACAGCCATTATGAAAAATAGTATGGATGGTCCTTAAAAAACTAAACATAGAATTATCATATGATGCAGCCATTTCACTTCTGGGTATATATCCAGAGGAACTGAAATCAGTGTCTTGAAGAGATATTTGCACCCCCATATTCTTTACAGCATTATTCCCAATAGCCAACAAATGGAAACAACTTAAATGCCACGACAAATCAATGGATAAATAAAATGTGGTATATATTACACACAATGGAATATTCTTGAACTTTAGAAAAGAAAATCTGCCATTTACAATAATATGGATGACCCAGGAGGACATTATGCTAAGTGAAATAATCCAGACACAGAAAGACAAATACTGTATGATTTCATTTATATCTGATATCTAAAATAGTCAAACTCACAGAAGCAGAGAGAATGGCAGTTGCCAGGGGACCAAGGGAAGGAGAAATGAAGAGATGTTGAGCGAACGGTATAAAGTTTTAGTTTTGCAAGATGAAGAAGTTCTAGAAGTCTAATGCACAGCAATGCGACTATAGTTAAAAATACTGTATTATACACCTGAACTTGCAAGATGGTAGATGTTTTTCAGCCCTCCATTTCCAACATACACACAAAGGTAACTGTATGAGGAGATGGATATATTAATTAGCTTGATATGGTGATTATTTCATAAGTATTTAAAAGTATCAAGTTGTATACTTTAGCTATATAAAATTTTAAGGAAATAAAAAATGCATAGTAAAATTGATGACACTCAGTGTGGTAAAATTGTTTGGGATCTATTTTTAAAGTTTTAGGTATATCTTATCAGCATCTAATATGAAGTCCTGTTCATCTCATCACAAGTAGTTTACTAATTGGCATAGCTAATTTGCTTCTTTTTCTTTAAGACTAGTTTTTAATTTATCTTATTTGAAAAACTAGTAAAAAATTAAATAGCAAAGATCTGGAACCAACCCAAATGCCCATTGATGATTAAAAAAAAAAAAAAAAAAAAAAGAAAAAGAAAAATTAATTAGTTGGCACCCGTAGCTGACCTGAAAAGGAAGAGCTAAAAAGAGGCTGATCTTTAACATTTAATCAATAAGTAACCTTCTTATTTCTGCTTGTAAATAATGTAGATACTTGTTTGGGACTGCTGTTTACTAGTTAGTCACATTATAGTCATCTAATAAATTCTATTGAATTAAATTATCTTGTAATTTGAAAGTGAATTTATAATTTTTGACAGTGATTCATAATTTGGAGGATTCTGATCAGCTTAAAAGTATAAGATGAGTATTTGACAAAGAAGTCATCTCCTATTTCGTCTATTAAAAAAATTCAGATTCTGGCCAGGCACAGTGGCTCATGCTTGTAATCACAGCATTTTGGGAGGCTGTGGCGGGTGGATCATCTGAGGGCAGGAGTTCGAGACTGGCCTGACCAACATGGTGAAACCCCATATCTACTAAAAATACGAAAAATTACGGCAGGTGCCTGTAATCCCAGCTACTCCAGAGGCTGAGGCAGGAGAATCGCTTGAACCCAGGAGGCAGAGGTCGTAGTGAGCCAAGATCATACCACTGCACTCCAGCCTGGGTGACAAAAGTGAGACTTCATCTCAAAAAAAAAAAAAAAAAAAAATTCAGATTCCATTTCAAAGGGCTTACCTAAAGTGATAGTTAATTTCCCATTGGTAAAATAAGTGGTCACTATCAAAATGTTTCATTTACCCTTAACAGAGAGTAACCCCATTTCCAATCTGCATGAGTTGTTCCAAAACTAAGCATAATTTCCACTAATAAATTACGCGAAATACAAGTTAAGAATGATGACCAAAAGATACAAATGCTAAATATTTAGCTTAAAAAATCAATATTGTAAAGAAAAAAATCCAAGTTCTTGAAAAATATTAAAATAAGTACATAGCTATAGTTCTTAAGCTGGGAGCAATCATATCGATTAGTTATAACAATTAGCAATTGAAATAAAATGCAGCACATCAGTAGAAAAGGCAGCTTGAGAATTGTGAGTCGGAATTATTCTACTGTTTTAGGTCAGCAATTCTATGACATACTATAAAAGAAGGAAATTTTCTAATTCTGTATGTAGAATGAAACTTTTTTTAAGTTCTGGGAAACTGATTTGCAAATCATTTTCATGCATGTTGTTTTACTCGTGTATGTTAAATCTAAACCTAGGCAGTGAAGCCTAGTAGTAAGAGGAAGCCGCTGGCGGCTGACTGCTTAGATTCAAATCCTTGCATTCTCATGTATTAGCTACAGGACCTCCAAGACCTTGGGAAATTACTCAACCTCTTCAAGCTTTGGTTTCCTCGTTTCTAAAATGTGGATAACAGTCCTACTTCACTGGACTTTAGTCAGGATTTTAGTCAGGATTAGATGTCATAACACATCTAAAAATTTCTAATTATTATTATGCTAGCTATAGGGGAGAATGTTCTGGCTTAATCCAAATAACTTTCATTTTAATATATAGTTGGTGTCTTGAGAATGTTCCGTCCTGCCTAAGTTGTTTAATCTTTATGTCCCTGTTCTTCCTAAAGGCCTCTGAGACATCTGTGGGCTGTGTGTGTGCTTGGCGTGACCACGATTAGAAAATGGAAATATATTGTGGATCTCTCTACTTAATATGGCTGATTAGGCCGGGGACGGTGGCTAACGGCCAAACTCAGCCACACTTTGGGAGGCCCAGCAGGACGTGCTTGATCCCAGGAGTTCGAGAGTAGCCTGGGCAACATGAGGAAACCCCATCTTTACAAGAAATAATAAAAAAAAAAGCCAGGCCTGGTATTGCGTGCCTGTAGTCCTAGCTACTCTGGAGGCTGAGGCGGGAGAACCACTTGAGCCCCGGAGGCTGAAGCTGCAGTGACTCAAAATCTCACCACTGCACCCCAGCCTCAGAGACAGAGCAAGACCAAGTCAAAAACAAAACAAATAAAACAAAACAAAACAAAACAAACAGGCTGAATGGAAACAGCTAGTGTGCCCTGCTTTCACAGACAGAAGAAAGTGGTAAGTAGATACTAGCTCTTTAACTGATCATCCAGGCAGATTTTGGGATTTGGCAAGGAAGCAACGCCATCCACGGAGAAACAGAGATGAGTGAGACAGGACAACTGCCCACCCAGAGTGGCACGGAGCCAGGGGAGGCCCCCACCATGGGGAAATGGTGAGTGAGTGAGAGTGCCTGGGGACCTTTGCAACACTGGGCTCAGGAGAACAGCCATGACCTTTCCGAGTCGGGGCCTGCAGATTTACACGGAGAGCTAGGTGGAGTCTGGGCAGAGCCGCCACTCAGGTGCATGCAGAGTGCTGGGGGCCTTTGATCTCAGGGCACCCTGACACTAGTGGCTGCAGTTCCGGCAACCAGGAAGGCCAGGCTCCTTCCCACACCACCAGGATAGGGACCAAACCCATGGGGCTATGCAGCAAACTGCAGGCCTCACCTCCGCTGCACCTCCTTGGACAAAGTCCACTGGCCTGGGACCTTAGCGTGGCCACCCAGCGCCAGATGATCTCTCAGGCCAGTAGCGGCTCTGCGCTTCCCTGGGACCGAGCTCCCAGAGGTAGCAGGCAGTCCGCCATTTTCGCTGCTCTACAGTGGTGTCTCCTGTTGCCCTCAGGCCCCCGAGGGAGCACAGCTGCCTTACGGAAAAGCGGCCAGATTGTCTTCAACATGGGACCCCAGCCCTGATCTCCCTCACTGGGCAGAGCCTCTTGGCCTGGCACTCCAGCCTCACCTTGCTTGGACCCTTGGGCTGGTAGCAGTTCTGCACTTTCCTGGGATGGAGCTCCCAGAGGTAGCAGGTGGGTCGCCATTTTCGCTGCTCCACAGCCCTGGAGCCTGTTGCCTTCAGGCTGGGGAGTGCAGTGACTAGGGACTCAAGCGGGGCTCCAGCACAGTGCAGCTGCCTTGCAGAAAAGCAGCCAGACTGTTTTCCATGCGGGTCCCTGCCGCTGCTACTTCTCACTGGGCGGGATCTCTTGACCTGGGCCTCCAGCACAGCCACCGTGCCCCCCGCTTGAACACTTCCATTAATGGCGGCTCTGCCTTTCTCTGGGGAGGAAATCCCAGAGAAGATCCACAGTCCCTCTGTCACTGAAGCTGCAGTGGTCAGCAATTCTGGTCAACAAAGAATTGCTGGATGTTGCAGCCACTATAGAGAGAGGGCCCCAGTCTCTCTTCTGTCTGACGCCCCACCTCCCACCCTTTACCAGGTAGGGCCTCCCAGCTCGGGACCACAGAGCAGCCATCCCACTCCCAGCTAAGCATTCTCACTGGTGGTGGCTCTGTGTTTCCCTGGGGTGGAGCTATCCAAGGCAACCAACAGCCCCATTGCCACTGCAGTGGTTTTGCCTTTGCCGCCCTAGGAGTGGGGAACGAACAAAGAGCTTGCGGGATTACTTGTGGCACCAGCATGCCACAGTCACCATATGGAGTCACCCACTCTGTGCTCCCTGTGAGCCCCCAAACGCCTGCTCTTCACCAGGTATCCTCCACCTTGGGCCAGCAGCACAGCTGCCCCACCCCCTGGCTGAACATTCCTATTGGCAGAGGCTCTGCATTTCTCTGAGGTGGAGCTCCCAGAGGCAACTGAAAGCCCCTCTGCCACTGCCACTGCAGGGGTACTAC
Source organism: Sapajus apella (assembly GCF_009761245.1). NCBI lineage: Eukaryota > Metazoa > Chordata > Mammalia > Primates > Cebidae > Sapajus > Sapajus apella. The sequence goes on along the minus strand of NW_022436966.1, from coordinate 17,386,948 downwards.
TTCTGCTGGCCTTGGACTGGGGAAGGAAGAAAGACCCTAAGTGCTTTACCCACACCTCCAGCAAGCCACAGTTGCCCTAAGGAGAAGCCAGTCTGTCTCCCTTATGAGCCTCCTGCAGCCCCCTGCTCATCATCAGGTAGGGCCTCCTGGCTTGAGCCCACAACATAGCTGTCCCACCCTGGACTGATTGCACCAATTGGTAGTGGCTCTGTGTTTCTCTGGGATGGATCCCCAAGAGACAAGGGAAAGGCCCTCTGCCACAGCCACTAACAAGTTCCTTTCCCCTGCCGCCTCCAAGCTGAGGAGGAAACATCAAACTTGAGCTGGCTCGAGGGCTTCAGTGTGCAGCCCAGGAGTGCCAAGCCAAGATCTGCAGCCAGCACTTGAGTGGAATAGGAGCCCACACTCTCAGAGAATTGAGAGAGAGCACAGCTGCAAACATGAAATACAGAGGAACCATGTGACTGAGCAAGAACCTACTTACTGGCCATTACCTTTACGGCTATCTACCAGATCACAGTCCAAAGTGTAACATCGAAAATACAACCCCTCATGCAACCAAGGACAAGAATTCAGCTAAAAATAAAGACCCTGCACAAAGCTTTGGCATATTGAAAACATTCAGAAATGAAGTCAACTGATTGTATTTAAATTATACTACAGTTAAGGAACATCAGCCTACACAGATGAGAAAGAACCAGTGCAAGAACTATGGAAACTCAAAAAGCCAGTGTCTTTTTTCCTCCAAATGATTGCACTAGTTCCCTAGCAAGGGTTCTTAACCAGGCTGAAATGGCTAGAATGACAGACATGTAATTCAGAATATGGATAGGAATGAAGATCATTGAGATTCAGGAGAAACTCAAAACTAAATCCAAGGAATCTAAGGATTACAATAAAATGATACAGGAGCTGAAAGACAAAATGGCCATTATAAGAAATAACTGATCTGATAGAGGTGAGAAACACACTACAAGAATTTCATAATGCAATCACAAGTATTCACAGCAGAGTAGACCAAGTTGAGGAAAGAATCTCAGTGCTCAAAGACTGGGTCTTCAAATTAACTCAGTCAGATAGAAATAAAGAAAAAAGAATAAAAAAGAATGAACAAAACCTTCAAGAAATATGAGATTATGTAAAGAGACCAAACCTGTATGCACCCAACAGGTTCACATTGCCCGCTGCCTAAACAGAGCTGATTTATCAAGACAAGGGAATTGTAATAAAGAGTTATTCACGCAGAGCTGGCTTTTTTTATGATTTGAGATTTTTATTATTACTCAAATCAGCCTCCCTGAGAATTCGGGGATCAGAGTTTTTAAGGATAATTTGGTGGGTAGGAGGGCCAGTGAATCAGGAATTCTGATTGGTCAGGTTGGAGATGAAATCATAGGGAGGTGAAGCTATTCTCTTGTGCTGAGTCTGTTCCTGAGTGGGGGCCGCAAGACCAGATGGACCAGTTTATTGATCTAGGTAGAGCCAGCTGATCCACCGAGTTCAGGGTCTGCAAAATATTTCAAGCACTGATCTTAGGTTTTATAATAGTGGTGTTATCCCCAGGAGCAATTTGGGGAGGTTTAGAATCTTGCAGTTTCTAGCTGCATGACTCCTAAACCATAATTTCTAATCTTGTGGCTAATTTGCTAGTCCCACAAAGACAGTCTATTCCCCAAGTAGGAAGGGGATTTGTTTGGGGAAAGGGCTTTATCATGTTTATTTCAAAGCTACAATATAAACTAAGTTCTTCCCAAAGTTAGTTTGGCCTATGCCTGGGAATGAACAATGAAAGCTTGGAGGTTAGAAGCAAGATGGATTCTGTTAGGTCAGATCTCTTTCTCTGTCTCAGTTATAATTTTGCAATGGCAATTTCAAACCTATGACTCATTGGTGTCCCTGAAGAGAGGTAGAAAAAATATGCAACTCTTAAAACATATTTGAGGATATTGTTTACAAAAATTTTCTCCACCTTGCTAGAAAGACCAACATTTAAATTCAGGAAATGCAGAGAACCCCTGTGAGATATAAGATACAAGATGACCATTTCCAGGACATATAATCAGATTCTCTAAGGTTGACCTGAAAGAAAAAATATTAAAGGCAACTAGAGAGAAGGAGCAGGTCACCTATTAATATAAAAAGGGAAGCCCATTAAGATAACAGCAGAATTTTCACTAGAAACTCTATATGTCAGAAGAGATTGTGGGCCTGCATTCAACATTCTTAAAGAAAAGAAACTTCAACCATGAATTTCACATCTAGCCAAATTAATTTTCATAAGTGAAGAAGAAATAAGGTCCTTTTCAGAAAACCAAATGCTAAGGGAATTCGTTACCACCAGACTTGCCTGCCTTACAAAAGGTACTTAAGGGTATGCTAAATATGGAAACAAGAGACTATTACTGGCCACCACAAAAACACATTTAAGTGTATAGCATTAACTTTATAAAGCAACCACACAATCAAGTCTGCATAATAACCAGCTAACAACATGACAGGATTGAATCTGCACATATCAATATTAACTTTTAATGTAAACAGGGTAAGTACTCCAGTTAAAAGGCACAGAGTAGCAAGTTGGATAAAGAAGCAATGGCAGTGGCAGAAGATTTTAGTTGCTACCAGGAAACAAAGCTTAGCAAGTGAAAAGAGCCAGAGAAGGGACATGGGAGCTACAGGTTACAACAGATTTGTGAACCAATCCAAACACAGTGGTGGCAGGGCCTAGCTGCTACAAGGAAGACATGTTTTAAATAAATACTCCTGTGTATGTACAAAAAACTCGAGGACAGTATTTGTTAGTAATTTTATAACAGGTTATTTTAGTTTTTGTTCTGTGGAAAGTATACAGCATTCCAACAAGGTTTTCATGTAGACTTTTTTTTTTTTTGGCCCATACTGTTGTTTGCTAAATGTAATAGTCTGATATGACACTGAGTAAATGTGTCTTAAAAAAAAGAGAAGCAAGACTGAGCTGTATGATGTCTCCAAGAGACCTATTTCACATCTAATGACACCATAGGCTCAAAATAAAGGGTTGGAGAAAAATCAATTAAGCAAATGGAAAACAAAAATCAGGGATTGCTTGTTCTAATTTCAGACAAACCAGACTTTAAACCCATAATGATTTAAAAAGACAACGAAGAGTATTATATAGTGGTAAAATGTTCAATTGAATAAGAAGATGTAACTATCATAAATATATTTTCCCCCTGTACAGGAGCACCCAGATTCATGTAGCAAGTTTTTAGAGACCTACAAAGAGACTTAGATAACCACACAATAATAGTGGAAGACTTCAACACCCCATTGACAGTATTAGACAGAACATTGAGGCAGAAAACTAATGAAGATATTTGGGACCTACCTCGACACTTGACCAAATGGGCCTAACAGTTATCTACAGAAGTCTTCATTCCAAACAGCAGACTATATGTTCTTCTTCTCATCTGCACATGGCACAAACTCTAAAATTAATCACACAATTGGCCATAAAACAGTCCTCATCAAGTTCGAAAAACCTGAAATATGAAATACATTCTCAGATCATGGCACCATTAAAATATAAATCAATACTAAGAAATCACTCAAAGCTATACAAGCACATAGAAATTAAACAACCTGCTTTCCTAAATGACTTTTGGGTAAAAAATGAAGACAGAAATCCAGAAATTCTTTGAAACTCATGAGAACAAAGATATTACATACCAGAATCTCTGGGACACAGCTAAGGCAGTACCAGGAGGGAAGTTTATAGGGCTGAAGGCTCACTTAAAAAAGTTAGAAAGATCTCAAGCTAACAACCTAACATCACATCTAGAGGAACTAGAGAAACAAGAGCAAACTAACCCCAAACGTAGCAGAAGACAAGAAATAACCAAAATTAGAGCTAAACTGAAGGAAACTGAGATGTGAAAACCCATACAAAAGATCAGCAAATGCAGTAGTTTGTTCATTAAAGGAATAAATAAGATTGATAGGTTACTGGCTAGAAGAATAAAGGAAAAAAGTGAAAAGATCCAAGAAAACATAATTAGAAATGACAAAGGGGACTTTATCACTGACCTCACAGAAATAAAAAGAACTCTCATAGACCACTATGAACACCTCTATGAAGAGCAACTAGAAAACATAGAAGAGATGGATAAATTCCTAGAAACATATAACCTCCCAAGATTGAACAAAGAAGAAACTGAATCCCTGAACAGATCAATAATGAGTTCTGAGATTGAGTCAGTAATAAAAAGCCTACCAATCAGAAAAAGCCTAGGGCCAGATGGATTCATAGCTGAATTCTATCTGATGTATAAAGAAGAACTGGTACTGTTCCTACTGAAACAACAATTGAGGAGGAGGGACTTCTCCCCAGCTCATTCTATCAGATCAGCATCACCTTTATACCAAAACCTGGCAGAGACACAAGAACAAAAAAGAAAACTTCAGGTCAATTTCCTTGCAGATGACACTATTCTATACCTAGAAACCCCCCAAGTCTCTGACCATATACAACTTCAGTAGAGTTTCAGGATACAAAATTAATATACAAAAATCAGTAGCATTTCTATATATCAACAATATCTAAACTGAGAGCCAAATCAAGAATGCAGTCCCGTTCACAATAACCACAAAAAGAATAAAATACCTAGGAATATAGCCAACCAGGGACGTAAAAGATCTCTACAATGAGAATTATAAAACACTGCTCAAAGAAATCAGAGATAACACAAATAAATGGGGAAACATTCCATGCTCATGGATAGGAAGAATCCGTATTGTTAAAATGGCCATACTGCCCAAAACAATGTACAGATTCAATGCTATTCCTGTCAAACTACCAATGATATTCCTTATAGAATTACAAAAAAGCTATTTAAAAATTCATACAGAAACAAAAAAGAGGCTGAATAGTCAAAGCAATCTTAAAAGCATTATGTTACCTTGTTACCTGACTCCAAACAATTAAGGCTACAGTAACCAAAGCTGCATGATACTAGTACAAAAACAGACACATAGACCAATGCAACAACATAGAAAGTCCAGGAATAATGCCGCAGTTCTACAACCATCTGATCTTGACAAAGTTGACAAAAACAAGCAATGGGGAAAGGACTCCCTGTTCAATAAATAGTGCTGGGAAAACTGGCTAACCATATGCAGAAAATTGAAACTTGGCCCTGTCCTTACATCACATACAAAAAAATCAGTTCAAGATGGATTAAAGGCTTAAATGTAAAACCTAAAAGTATAAAAACCCCAGAAGATAACATAGGAAATACCATTCTGGACATAGGTCCTGGCAAAGATTTCATGATGAAGATGGCAAAAGCAATAGCAACAAAAACAAAAATTGACAAATGGGATCTAATTAAATTAAAGAGCTTCTGCACAGCAAAAGAGACTATCAACAGAGTAAACAGACAGCCTACAGAATGGGAGAAAATATTTGCAAACTATGCATCTGACAATGGTCTAGTAACAAGATTTTATAGGGAACTTAAATCAGCAAGCAGAAGCAAACAACCTTGTTAAAAAGTGGGTGAAGGACATGAAGAGATACTTTTCAAAAGAAAACATGCAAGCAGCTAAGAAACATATGAAAAAACACTGAACATTATTAATCATTAGAGAATTGCAAATCAAAACCACGATGAGATACCATCTCATACCAGTCAGAATGGCTATTATTATTGTTGTTATTATTATCATTATTATTTTGAGACAGAGTCTTGCTCTGTTGCCTAGGGTGGAGTGTAGTGGTATAGTCTTGGCTCACTGCAACCTCCTCCTCCTAGGCTCAAGTGATCCTCTCACCTCAGCCTCCCGAGTAGCTGGGACTATAGGTGCACAACACCACACTTGGCTAATTTTAGTATTTTTTTGTAGAGACAGGGTTTTGCCATGTTGCCCAGGCTGGGGCTGGTCTTGAACTCCTGGGCTCAAGTGATTCATCCACCTCAGTCTTCCAAAATGTTGGGATTACAGGTGTGAGCTACCGTGCCTGGCCTAGAATGGCTACTATTAAAAAGTCAAAAAATAATATGCTAGTGAGATTGCAGAGAAAGAATGTTTATACACTGTTGATGGAAATGTAAATTAGTTCGGCCATTGTGGAAAGTAGTGAGGTGATTTTCTGAAGAACTTAAAGTAGAATTACCATTCATCTCAGCAATCCCATTATTGGGTATATACCCAAAGGAATGTAAGTCATTCTACCATAAAGATACATGCACACATATGTTCATGGCTATTTACAATAGCAAAGCCATGAAATCAACCCATCAATGATAGACTGGATAAACAAAATGTTGTATACCATGGAATACTATGCAGCCATAAAAAAGAATGAGATCATGTCTTTGCAGCAACATGGATGGAGCTGGTGGCTATTATCCTAAGCAAACTAATGCAGAAACAGAGTAACAAATACTGCATGTTACAGATATTGGGGCCTACCTGAGGAGGGAGGGTGGAAGCAGGGAGAGGATCAAAAAACCGCCTATTGAGTACTATGCTTATTACCTGGATGATGAATAATCTGTGCACCAAACCCCAGTGACACACAATTTACCTATATAACAAACCCGCATATGTACTCCTTGAACCTAAAATAATTTTTTTTTAAAAGATGGTAAAGTGTAACATGCAATTATATTCTGATTGAATTCTGATATTATAGATACTAAAAACAGAGGAAACACATGGAGAATAAAACTAATTCTGAGAAGATGCTTATAATTATGTGATCTTGGTAAAACATTTTCTCTCATGTCTTAGCTTGTTAAAAAATTTTTTTTTAAATCGTGTAAAATGCTGGCATTGGACTAAATCCTAATTGCCTTTCTGGGTGTCAGATTTATCTGACTCTTTCTTCTTCCTGAAATTCTCTCCATATACACTTGTTCCATTTTTATGATACTATTCATCCTTGAGCACTTGTGGGATAGAGCAGTGTGAAGTAGATCATCTGTTTTTAACCTGCTCATGTTGTCAGTGGAAACCACAATATAAGGAGTAAACACACTCAGAAGTGAAGTATGCAATATTATACACAATATTAATATGAAAGCAGTGCCAAAACGGCAAAATGAGGTGATGAAAAGAGGGGGCCACCCAGAATCCTGCAGTACTTAGTGTTAATAGATATTTACAAACTTACTCTAAATTCCTTTAGGCGTCATGTTCCAGATTGAAGCTGCTGGGAATTTCTATCCTTATTAATTTTTATCTCCTCTATCCCCCCTACATTTATAAAAAGCTACTGCTCAAAGGGCTGTTTGTTAGCGGTGCTGAGTGTCTCCACCATTAAGGACTCACCGTATTTAAAGCACTCTACTGGTGTTGAGTAAATATTTGGCAGTGTTCTAAATGCCAGGGCCTCTTGACAACTCAAGAGGAATGTTGCTTAGGCAGGAATGGGGGAAGGGAAGAATAATGCCTATCCCTGCAGCTGTGCAGCAAATTTTGGAGGACTGGGCTGAATTCCTCCAAAAAAATGTACCACATTACTACTGCCTTGATTGTTGTTACTGTGTTGCTGACCGCATCTGCCTCAGGCTGCCTTAAAATACTCTCTTTCATGTTGACGCTTTGGAGGAGATCAAGAATTTTCTTCTGGTTTGGATTTTGATAAGTGTTTGAAAAAGGAATCATGAAAACATAGGTTTGCCAGAGTGTGACAAAGCAAGCTGTCGACCTCACAATGAGGGCTCAGCAAGTTGCTTCATGTTTTCTATTCATAGCTGCCTTCTCTCTGTTAGCTCTTTTGAAGCACCCATAAAACAAAATAGGCTCATTAAATATGAGGGGGTAAATGAAATTGGCAGTTTCACTTAATTCAAAAAGGCTTTCTCTTTAGATGTTTACACTCCAGAAAACAAATAAACAAACAAACAAAAAAAAACTATTAGAAGATGAATGTCTGCTTATCAGTGGCTATTCATGTCCTTCCTTTTGGGTAAGTGATGTCAGCCAGGCTTTGGAAGATTACGGGTATTTTGTTCCAGATCTGGCACTAAACTGGGCCACAAAATTAATGTCACAATAAAAAGCCAGGAAAGTCTTGTCTACCATTTCATTTACTAAGTTTGCCTATAAGGATAAAAGCTATACTGAGTTCCTCTCTAAACAGTAAAGAGAATTTCTTCATCACTCTTCCCAGATGGACAGGGGCTTGTCCTATGTATGCCCTTTTGCTGACAGGAACAGGCAATGGTTCTGCCCTGTGGATCAGCTCTTCCAACCCCTAGATTCTGTTCTTTCATGAACCTCTTCCTGCACATTTGGCTGCTTTTCTGAACCTACAGCATCTACATTTTAATGAGCTGAAGGGGATGCCAAGAGGCATAAGAGATGGATGGTCTTAACCCTCAAAATCTTGCTGTCTGTAAATGAGGTAACATGTGATGATGTTTAGTAAACCACCATATGCAAATGTGAGGTAACTTGAGCATATCCTTGAAAGATGGAAAATGTTTCTGTGGTCTCTGGTTGCGGGAAAGGACATTCCAAACCAGGGGAATAGTTTGAGCAAAGGCACAGAGGTTTTTCTAATCAGTGGACACTCTTTTTTAGTCCTTATTTTATTTGGCCTGAGCAATATTTGATGCTGTTGACCACTTGATTCATCTTGAAGTATTCTCTTGGCTTCTGAAAACACATTCTGCTGTGTTTAATTCTGCTTTTCTGATGGCTCTTTTCAATCTAATCTCCAGGTTTCTATGACTGTGTATATATATACTGATGATGCCTTGCCTATGTCTCTAGCCAGTCTCCCCTCTGAAGTTCAGATCTACATAGCTAACTTTCTGCTGTGCACATTCATATATACAACTCTTACTTAAATGCCTTAAGTTCTGCATGTCCAAAACTGAACTCATTATCTTTCTCCCCAAATCTGCCTCTTCCTCAGTTTCCTGTCTTAGTGAATAATGTACACCCAGTTATTCAACTCAGAACTATGGTATAATCTTGACTCCTCCCTCCCCACACCTTCCATGTTAAAAAAAAAAAAACTACACCTTTTAAATTAAATTAAATTTTATATTTCTGCATCTGTCCAGGTCTTTCCATCTCCACTGCTACCTTTTTGGGTCAGCTCATCATTATCTTTTGCTTGGATGACTGCAGTAGCCATCCTCCTTCAACTTTTCCATCATGTAATTTTTTCTCTACATTGTAGCCAATGGGATCTCTCTAAGGTGCAAATATGATCATTGTGTTTTCTTTCCTTACAGTGCTCTAATATCTCCCTTTTGCTGTAAGGATAGTGTCTAGGTCTCTAATAAGTCTTCTTTGTCTTTCTCGTTCTGGAGCTGCTGATATCTCTTGCCTCATCTCTTGCCACCACTCCTCAAGCTCCTAAGCTTCAGACATTTTGAAGTACACCCACAGTTCACTCACATACCAGGCAGGTTTTCCTCTCTCTCAGACTCCGTGCACACTCTTCCCTGTTGAGCACACTCTTTTCCAATGCTCTTTCTCTGGTCTCAGCTGGGAAATCGCTGCTCCTACTTTATCCTACTGGCCTGTTTACTTGTCTATATTTATTTAGGCCAATACTCCTTGTAGAGTCTGAAGCATTCTAGATAATCAGTAGACACTTTCTGGATGAATGAGTGAGGGGTATTGCATGAAATGGCTTAAAGGAATGGCAGATCACCCAGACTGACTGGAGTAGAGGATATACAAAAGACAAAAGTGGAGGATGTGAAAGAAAGGTGGTTGGGTGTCTTAGTCTGGGTTCCTGAGCACAAACTGTGAGATGAAGATTCCAGTGCAGGCAGTTTATTGGGGAGTGCTCTTAGGATCAACTCCTGCGAGAGACTGAGGGAGTAAGAGAGGCAGGATATGGCAGAGGGTGAAGTTGAATGGAAATGAAATTGAAACAGGGCTCTCAGTACCAGGTGGTACTTAGAAGCTGGCATTACCTTATAAAGTTCTGAATTGAGGCAATGGGGCTGTGTCTGTATATCTTCACAGCAATCAGTCATTGAATGTGGCCTAACTCTGGGGAGGGGCAAACTCAGGACAAACTGCTCCTTTTGCCAAGGGCAATTTCCGATGAGGGATTCAACTATAACCTGTCAGAGGCCAACATTGCTGGTATCTAGGGGAATGACTATCCTGGTACTGGCAGACCTGGGTGGCACATGACCACATCCAGTACACAGGGCCTAGTTCAAACCGGATTGAGGAATTTTTGCTCTATTTGGTAGGCCTTGGGATGCCATTGGAGACGTTTACACAGAGAAATCATGTGAGTTAGAGCTGCATTTGAGAAGATTACTCTAGTTGTATGTTCAGATTAGATTGGAGGTGGTGGAGAAACTGCAGGTAGAGAGGCCATTGGGAAATTACTGAAATAGTCCAGGCGAAGAAATAAAGGCCTGAACAGGTATGTTGGCAGCAGAAATGGAAGAAGTGGTGGTTGCGAGAGATAATGACAATGCTAAAATTCACAGGCCCTGGTGACTGATTGAATATGGGAAATATGGAAAAATAAAAAGTGATTTCATAGTTTTGAGCCTGGCTGAAATGTATGAATAATGGTTCTGGTAGTTGATATTTAAGAAGGATAAGGCTTGGTGTAGATTTGTTGAATTTGCAGTATGGCAGCCACCCAAGTAGAAGTGGACTATAGGTGGCCGGGCAGTTTTTTGGAAGGGCAAAATACACATAAAAAAAGTTCTGTAATGATATGAGAATGTTCATGTAGCAGCATTAGTATCAAATGAGTATAAAAGCAGTTAATGCTACAAGAGGCCAGAGAAAACAGAAATCACTGTAGCCAAGAAGTGTTCATGGAGGATGTTGCATTTGAACGAGGTCTATATGGTAGTGTTAGATTTATGATGAGGAAGAACAGATAGGAAAGGCAGGATGATGACATTCTGAGTGGAGCCAACGGTTTGAGCAGAGGCAGAGAGGTAGAAATATATACTACATATTTAGAAGACCATGAGAAGATCAATTTAATTGGAATATAGCATTCATTTAAGGACATTTTGGTTTAAAAGGTTGAACAATTGATTGTGGAGAAAACTGAATGACAGCCTGAGTGATAGGGAATGTAAAGGAGTTTAGATGAAGTTTTGGTAAAAATTTGCCTCTGTTTCTGAAGTTTGATTCTTTCAACTGCCTGGATGTGGGTCTTCATAATCCACAGAAATAGAACTTTCCACTTGAGAGACACTCTCGGTGTTTTTATGCCTCAGTGCTTCTGATACAGAAGGCTACTGGTCTCTGAGAGTCTTTTTCATGGAGATTATATGAAGACACATTGGAGGAAATTCCAGCTCCATGTGTTTCAGAGGCTTTTACATCCACAGTCTTTGCTTAGCTTTCATGAGGCACAAAGAATGTGTGGCCTAATTGGTCAGCTGGTTTACTGGCTCACCCTGAAAAGTAAATATTTTGTATTTGTAAGTGGAAATTCAGTATGTGCAATCTAGCTGCCTAGTCACGCCTGCCCCAAATGCTGTTGAAAACTTTGACCAAGGACTATAAAACTGTCAAGAGCTAGGACCCAAGCTTGCTTTCACACCAAATAATTCATTATTGAAGCTATTGGGAAGATAACAGGACATGCATTTGACTTGCTGAGATTCCTTGTTTGCTACAGAAGCATCTGGCAGAGCTAAATGGCTTTGTATTACATCATGTTTGATTTCTTCTTTTTATTTATCATCTACTTTTATTTGTTTGACATGGAAACTTGCCCCACCCACCTCTGAGCACTCTCATTGAAGAAAAAAATGTATCTTGTTATAACTTCAGTGACTTCAAAATGGAATCTTCAGATTGACATTTGGACCATTAAAAAAAACAATGCTAACAAAATTTCTTTTGTGTCTTTGGGCAGATATTTAATTTTATCCTCTTCCCAAGTGGTCATAGGCTGCTATTAGACTTCCTGACTGCCATTTTGTAACATGCACAGGATCATTTGTTTCCTTTGCATAATTGTATCACACAGAGTGTTTGAAACAGATTTTGGGAACAGGAAGAGAATTGCTGTTTAAGGAATTATCTTTTTTGGAGTAGGAAGTAAATGATATGTGCTTAAGCCCCCATGGATGCTTTTGGAATGGCCCGCTAGATTTAAGGCCAGAGCTGGAGAATATGCAATTGATGATGTACAGTTACTTCTGTTAGGGCAAAGTGGCCCTAGTGTGTCTGTAGCTTTCCTCGCAGGTAATTGCATGCATGGGCTTTCACTCAATAGAAGAAATGTGCCAAATCCTGAGCAATTAAAAAAATGCAAAAATCTGATCATGTTATTAAATTGCAACTGATATTGAACAGCTCTACATTAATCTCTAAGAAGCAAACAAAGGAGTACTTAGTATTTTATCAATTCTTCAGTCCTACACAATTGAATATATTCATCAGCCCACACAAATGTTTACTGTTTCATATAGTTTTTTTTAATGTTTAAACTTTATATTTAACAGTGTCCTTTAGATGTTTGGTCTAAAGGAAGTACATTTCAGTATCTAAAAAAGAATCTCATAGCAATGTATATTGTGTTAAGACATTATAATTGCTTAATGCCTTACCTATTCCATTTTGGTCCTTCCTGAAAACAGACTAATTTTCATAGCTGCCTATGTATTCCTAGTATGGATCCTTCCTTCCTTCCTTCTTTCCTTCCTTCCTTCCTTCCCTCCTTCCCTCACTCCCTCCCTCCCTCCTTCCCTCCTTCCTTCCTTCTTTTCTTCCTTTCTTCCTTCCTTTCTTTCTCTCTCTCTCTCTCTTTCTTTCTTTCTTTCTTTCTCTCTCTCTCTTTCTTTTTCTTTCTTTCTTTCTTTCTTTCTCTCTCTCTCTCTCTCTCTCTTTCTTTCTTTCTTTCTTTCTTTCTTTCTTTCTTTCTTTCTTTCTTTCTTTCTTTCTTTCTTTCTTTCTTTCT
>NW_022436966.1:17371141-17373941 GCF_009761245.1 Sapajus apella | reverse complement strand
TCTTTCCTTCCTTCCTTCCTTCCTTCCTTCCTTCCTTCTTTCTTTCTTTCTCTCTCTCTCTCTCTTTCTTTCTTTTTCTCCCCCTCTTACTCCTCCTCCTCCTCATCCTCATCCTTCTACTTTTTAAGACAGAGTCTCTCTTATTGCTCAGGCTACAGTGCAGTGGTAGGATCGTAGCTCACTGCAGCCTTGATCAAGCAATCCTCCTGCCTCAGCCTTCCAAGTTGCTGGGACTATAGGCATGCATTTTCTAGTGTAAAGTTAGTTTTTTCCCCATTTGCCTTGTCTGGAGATGGGGAAGAACAGTCATCTCCAGTCCCCATCATCTGATGTTAGGGGTGCTGAGAAGACTTCTGTATTTCCCAAATTAACTTTCATAAATCGTTTTCTATTAGTACAATTACTGTAACAGAGACCAAAGAATTTAATGCAATTTACTTACTCATGATGTCTGTCAGGCTACTTTGGTTTATTGATGGTAGTCTAAATAAAAGAGAGAGGCTTTCTAAAAGAACATGATATTTATTTGGGAATAGAGCACTACAATGGAAATTGCACAGTCTTTGCTTAGCTTTCATGAGGCAATCTTTGCTTTGCATGTGCCATAGTAAACTATATGCATACTCAGGCAGGGAAAGAAAGACGAAGTTTTTAAAGGAAAAATGAGGAGGATTACATAATTGTTTTGAGATAATTATCCTTGGCTACAAGGATCAACAATAGTGACACCAGCCCAAAGTTAGGCACTTGCTGGGGAAATATCCTTGAAGAAGTATTTTTATGTGTTCAAGTTAGCAGTATTTGCAATATCTTTTGTGATAGTTTTTTCAGTCATTTATGAATGAGAACCGCCCTCTTCATATCCCTGGCCTTATTCATCAGGGTATTTTTTTTTTTTAACACAGGTAACTCTTTTGATTCTAACAACTCTCACATTTCCACTCATCACTGCCCTCTTTTTTTCTTTTTTCTAAGAAAGAGTCTTGCTCTGTCATCTGCACTGGACAGTCGTAGCTCACTGTAGTCTCAAACTCCTGGGCTCAAGTGATTCTCCTAGCTCTGACTCCTGAGTAGCTAGGATTACAGGTGTGTGTCACCACACCTGGCTAATTTTTTCTACTTTTTTGTAGTGATGGGATCTTGCTATGTTGCCCAGGCTGGTCTTGAACTCTTGGCCTCAAGAAATCCTCCTGCCTTGGCCTCCCAAAGTGTTAGGATTTTAAGTGTGAGCCACTGCACCTGGCCCATTTTCCCCTTTTGATCAAGATATCTCTCCAAACACATTGTTGATTAATCATCCTGTAGTTAAATTTCTATGCCCCATTTGTGCCAGGATGGGCCTGTCCTGGGTTTCTGGTCTGGTCTTATACTGGAAAGAGTGAATGGTGACTAGCAGTCAGAGTTAAAACTCTTAACACATTTGAGCAACAAAGGAGATTTGAAGGGACAGGCTTTCAGGCTAAGCCTACTTGGAGCTCATTATTAAATTTAACTTTGTTCTGTAGTCTTTTCCCATCATCTCAAAGTACTGGGACAGCATTTAGTAGTTATATTTCTGCAAAAATTTAACAAGTACCAGACACAAAGTTTAAAAACAGAAAATGCAAAAGTAAAATTAACAGTAATATTACAATCTCAGTTTGCATAATCGGTTTTAGCCATGAACCTTGACTTCAAAGGCAACCAATTAAGTAAGTCAAGTGAGTGTAGAGAATTAGGTGAGTAACCATGTGGTCTGTTTTCTTACTTTGTGTGTATGGGTTGTAACCATGTGGCCTGTTTTCTTATTTTGTGTGTATGGGTTTCAATTTTCCCAGAGGAATTTATTCAGGTACAGCTTATAGTATTAGCAATAGCACAGACCTTTCCTTGTTTAACCAATAGATACAAAAGATTTCTTGGGTCAGGTTTTGTCAAGGTACCAGCAGAAACTACTGATTGTGAAATTTCGATTACATCATTATCCTGCTAAGTGAAAAAGGCAGACATCAAGTGGGGATAAGAGTCTCATTATGATAGAAAGCCTGTTCTAATGTATTGGGAAAAATTGTTTACAGTGTGAAAATGTCAGCTTCTTACCCTGGTTTGTGGTTTGAATGTCTCTGGTTATGCATTGGGTGGTTTGGTGAACTTTTTGTGTGGCTCATACATTGGGTATAAGACTTGTTTCTTAAAATTCATCTAGTTTCAACTTATAGGGCTTCAGGAGTAGAGCAGTTCCTGTTTTTAGTAACTTCATGGACAGAGTTAGATTGAAGGAATTAAAAAGAATTTAGGATCTAGTCTAGTCTATAGGTAGATAACAAAAACTTGAAACCAATGCACAGGGCTACAATCTAATAACAGGTGTATTATAGCTTTTCTTTAGAAACATAAGTTTTTTCTCTCTACATTTATCTCATAGAAACTTCAGATTTACAGACCTCTTGAGGCTAGGCAGCCAAGCCAAGGCAGACTTCAGATTTTATGTACAGTCTTAAGACTCCTGGGCCTGTCAGAGAGTGGCATTTTAAACTTAATCAAATAGCCTATTGTAAGGCTGGAAAGCCAGGAATTCTACGCACATTCTCAAATATGACACAAAGGTCTTGGCAATATAAACCAATGTTTCCAATTGTATCCTGCTATAAAAAGGGAGCATATTTTTATTAGACTTATGCAAGGAACCATATTGCCATCAGAACACTTACAAATAGTTTATGAGAAAACACTAATGTGGAGGGACGATCCAAGATGGCCGTTTAGGAACAGCTCAGGATTGCAGCTCCCAGTGAAAGCGCAGAGGGTGAGTGGACGCCGC
>NW_022436966.1:17360732-17371131 GCF_009761245.1 Sapajus apella | reverse complement strand
TTTTATTGCCCACAGACTAGGAAATTCCCAGGCAGAGGAGCTCCACAGTCGCCAGCGCGGCTGTTTCGGCCAGCGCGGCTGTGAAGGCCAGCGCCGCTGCTTTGCCCCGCGCGGCTGCTTTGTTGGCGCCCCGGAGTAGCGGTTCTCCATACAAAATACACCGGTCCGGGTGCCCTTTTGGCTGCCGATTGGAGCCACGGGAAGTCGCCCATTCGCCGGTTCAAAAAGGGGACTGAGCAGAGAACCAGGACAGTAGATTCCAGGGCAAAAAAAAAAAAAAAGGCGCCACAAACCTCAGTGCCGCTGTTTAAGCCAGCGCAGGGGAAAACAAACAGACCCCGGCGCCTCTTCAACAGGCGACTGGAACACCAACTTAAAAAAGGAGCTGAGGCAGGGAGCCAGGCGATCAGGCTCGGCTGGCCTCACCCCCACAAAAGAACAGCAACAAGAAACTCTGGATTGAGACTTTCACAGCAAGCGCAGCTGAACCGGGGACAGTCCAGCTCTATGGGGGAGGGGCGTCCGCCATTACCGAGGCAGCCCGCCGTTGCCAAGGCAACCCGCCATTGCTGAGGCAGCCCTACGTTGCCAAGGCAACCCACCACAGCAAAGAGACTCCGCCTCAACAGAGGCGGGCCATCATCGCCAAAGCAGTTCTAACTACACCCATAAAAACAGGACTGCAGGGAAGTTCACTCGGCAGCAGGGCAGAGCCCACAGCAGCTCATCAAAGCTGCTATAGGCCGACAGTGACCAGGCTGCCTCCTTGCTGGGCTGGGCAGGTCTGAAGGAAAAAAAAAAAAAAAAGAAGGTGGCAGCATAACGGAAACTCATAAATAAAGCCCCAAATCCCTGGGACAGAGCACCTGGGAACAAAAAGCAGTTTATGAGTTCTGCTGCAGCAGACCTAAAAGTACCTGCCCAGCAGCTCTGAATGAACAACAACAGAGCTCACAGCTCACCATTTGAACTCCTATAAAGAAGAGACCGTCTCCTCAAGCAGCTCCCTGACCCCTATATATCCAAAGGGACACCTCATAAAAGAGAGATCAGATTGACACTAGGTGGGTATCCTTCTGGGACAAAGATAGCAGAAGAAGAAAACTGGTAACAACCCTTGCTGTTAAGCAGCTGCTGCAGGTGAACCCCAGGCAAGCAGGGCCTGGAGTGAACCTCAGCAGACCTACAGCAGAGGGGCCAGACTGTCAGAAGGAAAACCAAGAAACAGAAATAACCTCATCATCAACAAACAGAACGTCAATCTGAAAGATTTGAGACCCAATCTGAAAGCCAGCAACTACAAAGTCGACAGGTGGAGAAATCCTTAAAGATGGGAAGAAACCAGCGCAAAAAGGATGAAAACACCCGAAACCAGAACACCTCTCCTCCTACAAGGGATCACAACTCCTCACCAGCAAGGGAACAAGGTTGGATGGAGAACGAGTGTGATGAAATGACAGAATCAGACTTCAGAAGGTGGGTAGTAAGAAACTTCTGTGAACTTAAAGAACATGTCCTAACCAAATGCAAAGAAACTAAGAACCTTGAAAAAAGATTTGACGAAATGCTAATGAGAATGGACAAAATAGAAAGGAATATAAGTGAATTGATGGAGCTGAAAAATGCAACACGAGAACTTCGTGAAGCATGCACAAGTTTCAACAGCCGAATTGACCAAGCAGAAGAAAGGATATCAGAGGTCGAAGATCAACTCAATGAAATAAAACGGGAAGGCAAGACTGGAGAAAAAGGAATGAACAAAATCTCCAAGAAATGTGGGACTATGTGAAAAGACCTAATCTACGTTTGATAGGCGTACCTGAATGCGACGAAGAGAATGAATCCAAGCAGGAAAATACTCTTCAGGATATTATCCAGGAAAACTTCCCCAACCTAGCAAGGCAGGCAAACATTCAAGTCCAGGAAATACAGAGAACACCACAAAGGTATTCGTCAAGAAGAGCAACCCCAAGGCACATAATTGTCAGATGCACCAGGGTCAAAATGAAGGAGAAAATACTAAGGGCAGCCAGAGAGAACGGTCGGGTTACCCATAAAGGGAAGCCCATCAGACTCACAGCAGATCTCTCAGCAGAAACCCTACAAGCCAGAAGAGAGTGGGGGCCAATATTCAACACCCTTAAAGAAAAGAACTTTCAACCCAGAATCTCCTATCCTGCCAAACTAAGCTTCATAAGTGAAGGAAAAATAAAATCCTTTGGGAACATGCAAGTACTCAGAGATTTCGTCACCACCAGGCCAGCTCTACAAGAGCTCCTGAAAGAGGCTCTACACATATAAAGGAACAACAAGTACCAGCTCAACTAAAGGGCAAAAGAGCCAGCTAGCACCAAAATGGCAGTATCAAATTCACACATAACAATATTAAACCTAAATGTAAATGGACTAAATGCCCCAATCAAAAGACACAGACTGGCAAATTGGATAAAAAGACAAAACCCATCGGTGTGCTGTATCCAGGAAACCCATCTCACATGCAAGGATACACAAAGGCTCAAAATAAAGGGATGGAGGAAGATTTACCAAGCAAATGGAGAGCAAAAAAAAGCAGGAGTTGCAATTCTCATCTCTGATAAATTAGACTTTAAAGCAACAAAGATCATAAGAGACAAAGAGGGACATTACATAATGGTAAAAGGATCAATGCAACAAGAAGAGCTAACGATCCTAAATATATACGCACCCAATACAGGAGCACCCAGATACATAAGGCAAGTTCTTAATGACTTACAAAGAGACTTAGACTCCCACACAATAATAGTGGGAGACTTTAACACCCCATTGTCAACATTAGACAGATCAACCAGACAGAAAATTAACAAGGATATCCAGGACTTGAACTCAAACCTGGACCAAGCAAACCTAATAGACATTTACAGAACTCTCCACCCCAAATCCACAGAATATACATTCTTCTCAGCACCACATCACACCTACTCTAAAATTGACCACATAATTGGGAGTAAATCACTCCTCAGCAAATGCAAAAGAACGGAAATCGTAACAAACAGTCTCTCAGACCACAGTGCAATCAAGTTAGAACTCAGAATTCAAAAACTAACTCAGAACCGCACAGCTTCATGGAAACTGAACAACTTGCTCTTGAATGTTGACTGGATAAACAATGAAATGAAGGCAGAAATAAAGATGTTCTTCGAAACCAACGAGAATGAAGACGCAACATACCAGAATCTCTGGGACACATTTAAAGCTGTCTCTAAAGGAAAATATATAGCAATAAGTGCCCACATGAGAAGCAAGGAGAGATCAAAAATTGACACCCTATCGTCAAAACTGAAAGAGCTAGAGGAGCAAGATCAAAAAAACTCAAAGTCTAGCAGAAGACAAGAAATAGCTAAGATCAGAGCAGAACTGAAGGAGATAGAGACACAAAAAACCCTTCAAAAAATCAATAAATCCAGGAGCTGGTTTTTTGAAAAGATCAACAAAATAGACAGACCACTAGCCAGATTAATAAAAAAGAAAAGAGAGAATAACCAAATTGATGCAATAAAAAACGATCAAGGGGATATCACCACAGATTCCACAGAAATTCAAACCATCATCAGAGATTATTACAAACAACTCTATGCACAGAAACTAATAAACCTGGAAGAAATGGATAAATTCCTGGACACTTGCCTTCTGCCAAGCCTAAAGCAGGAAGAAGCTGAAACCCTGAACAGACCCATAACAAGGTCTGAAGTTGAGGCAGCAATTAAGAGCTTACCACCCAAAAAAAGCCCAGGTCCAGATGGGTTCACAGCTGAATTCTACCAGATATACAAAGAGGAGCTGGTACCATTTCTTCTGAAACTATTCCAAACAATACAAAAAGAGGGAATTCTTCCCAAATCATTTTATGACACCAACATCATCCTGATTCCAAAACCCGGCAGAGACTCAACAAGAAAAGAAAACTTCAGGCCAATATCCATGATGAACATAGATGCAAAAATCTTCAATAAAATACTGACAAGCCGATTGCAACAGCACATCAAAAAGCTTATCCACCATGATCAAGTAGGCTTCATCCCGGGGATGCAAGGCTGGTTCAACATACGCAAGTCTATAAACGTAATTCACCACATAAACAGAACCAAAGACAAAAACCACATGATTATCTCAATTGATGCAGAGAAGGCCTTTGACAAAATTCAACAGCCCTTTATGCTAAAAACACTCAATAAGCTAGGTATCGATGGAACGTATCTCAATATAATAAAAGCTATTTATGACAAACCAACAGCCAATATCATACTGAATGGGCAAAAACTGGAAGCATTCCCCTTGAAATGTGGCACCAGACAAGGATGCCCTCTCTCACCACTGCTATTCAATATAGTATTAGAAGTTCTAGCCAGAGCAATCAGGCAAGAAAAAGAAATAAAGGGCATTCAAATAGGAAAGGAGGAAGTCAAATTGTCTCTATTTGCAGACGACATGATTGTATATCTAGAAGACCCCATCGTCTCAGCCCCAAACCTCCTGAAACTGATAAGCAAGTTCAGCAAAGTCTCAGGATACAAAATCAATGTGCAAAAATCACATGCATTCCTATACACCAAGAACAGACTTAAAGAGAGCCAAATCAAGATCAAACTTCCATTCACAATTGCCACAAAGAGAATAAAATACCTAGTAATAAAACTAACAAGGAATGTAAAGGACCTCTTCAAGGAGAACTACAAGCCACTGCTCAACGAAATAAGAGAGGACACAAACAGATGGAGAAACATTCCATGTTCATGGTTAGGAAGAATCAATATCGTGAAAATGGCCATACTGCCCAAAGTAATTTACAGATTCAATGCTATCCCCATCAAGCTACCAATGACCTTCTTCGCAGAACTGGAAAATCCACCTTAAACTTCATATGGAACCAAAAGAGAGCCCGCATAGCCAAGTCAATTCTAAGCAAAAAGAACAAAGCAGGGGGCATCACATTACCAGACTTCAAACTATACTACAAGGCTACAGTAATCAAAACAGCATGGTACTGGTACCAAAACAGAGATACAGACCAATGGAACAGAACAGAGGTCTCGGAGGCAACACAACATATCTACAATCATCTGATCTTTGACAAACCTGACAAAAACAAGCAATGGGGAAAGGATTCCCTGTTTAATAAATGGTGTTGGGAAAGCTGGCTAGCCACATGCAGAAAGCAGAAACTGGACCCCTTCCTGACACCTTACACTAAAATTAACTCCAGATGGATTAAAGACTTAAACATAAGACTTAACACCATAAAAACCCTAGAAGAAAATCTAGGCAAAACCATTCAGAACGTAGGTGTAGGCAAGGACTTCATGGCCAAAACACCAAAAGCATTGACAACAAAAGCCAAAATAGACAAATGGGACCTAATCAAACTCCACAGCTTCTGCACAGCAAAAGAAACAATCATTAGAGTGAATCGGCAACCAACAGATTGGGAAAAAATTTTTGCAGTTTACCCATCTGACAAAGGGCTGATATCCAGAATTTACAAAGAACTAAAACAGATTTACAAGAAAAAAATTAACAAGCCCATTCAAAAGTGGGCAAAGGATATGAACAGACACTTTACAAAAGAAGACATACGTGAGGCCAACAAACATATGAAAAAATGCTCATCATCACTGGTCATCAGAGAAATGCAAATCAAAACTACATCGAGATACCATCTCACGCCAGTTAGAATGGCGATCATTAAAAAATCTGGAGACAACAGATGCTGGAGAGGATGTGGAGAAATAGAAACACTTTTACACTGTTGGTGGGAGTGTAAATTAGTTCAACCATTGTGGAAGACAGTGTGGCGATTCCTCAAGGACCTAGAAATAGAAATTCCATTTGACCCAGCAATCCCATTACTGGGTATATATCCAAAGGATTACAAATCATTCTACTATAAGGACACGTGCACATGAATGTTCATTGCAGCACTGTTTACAATAACAAAGACCTGGAACCAACCCAAATGCCCATCGACGATAGACTGGATAGGGAAAATGTGGCACATATACACCATGGAATATTATGCAGCCACCAAAAACAATGAGTTTGGGTCCTTTGTAGGGACATGGATGAACCTGGAAACTATCATTCTCAGCAAACTGACAGAAGAGCAGAAGATCAAACACCACATGTTCTCACTCATAGGCGGGTGTTGAACAATGAGAACACATGGACACAGGGAGGGGAGCACTACACACTGGGGTCAGTTGGGGGGAAATAGCGGAGGGACGGTGGGGGGTGGGAAGCTGGGGAGAGATAGCAAGGGGAGAAATGCCAGATGTAGGTGATGGGGAGGAAGGCAGCAAATCACGCTGCCACGTGTGTTCCTATGCAACAATTTTGCATGTTCTTCACATGTACCCCAAAACCTAAAATGCAATAAAATAAATAAATGGGAAAAACAAACAAACAAACAAATAGTTTATGAATTTTGGAGGAATCAAGTAGGGAGCAAATGCAAATGCTTTCATTCTTGCTCACAGAAGTATACCAACTTGCTGTAAACTATAGATAGCTTAAGAGAGAAAATTTTCTTAAATCTGGAAAACAAAATATTTATGTATAGAACCAGTAATGTTTCTAGTAACAGTCATAAAAACATTATTTTCATCAGTTATTTAATCTGGTATAATTAACTTTTGTTCTGTTTGATCTTGATTAGCAGTTTCATGAATTCTTCAGTTTCTTTATTGCAGTTCTCAAAATTTTATTTTGTCTATTGTTCTTAATGTTACTGGAAATCTATGTTCTCTTAAACATGCTGTTAGAATCTTTTTCATGAAAAGAAATTATAGGCCAGGTATTGTGGTTCACGCCTATAATCCCAGCACTGTGGGAGGTGGAGGTGGGCAGATCACCTGAGGTCAGGAGATCTAGGCCATCCTGGCCAGCATGGTGAAATGCTGTCTCTACGAAAAATACAAAAATTAGCTGGGAATTGTGGCAGGCGCCTGTAATCCTAGCTATTTGGGAGGCTAAAGCAGGAGAATTGCTTGAACCTGGGAGGTGGAGGTTGCAGTGAGCTCAGATTGTGCCGCTGCACTGCAGCCTGGGTGAGAGAGCGAGACTCCATCTTAAAACAAACAAACGGTAACTGTGGATGACAAAAACTTAGAATAGTCGTGGTTAAAACTGATTAGAATTCACAATTGGCAAGGAAACTTAGTTATTTCTATTATATATTTTAAGATTGACAACCGGAATCATGACTGAGCTACATCCAAACTTTTATAAATTCCACATAATCTTTAGAATATTCACATCAATATCATCAATACAAATATAACTTTAAAGAGAATTTAATATAACAAAAAGTACAACTAGCATGTTATATTCTATGAATTTATATAATTTTCAGAATACTTTTTGAATAATATATTCATAAATGTAACTGAAAGAGGATATAGTGTCACTTATTATTTGACAATGTTTCCTGTATAATTTTTCAAATAATAGTAATCACTTAATATCTCTACAAGATAAGAGATGTATCCTTTGAGACTCTCCAGGGGCTCAGCTGGAAAATCCCAAAGTGAATTCTATATCAAAAAGAATTGATTTGTAATTGTGATTCTGGATAAGCTTGACAAAAATATTAAAAGGTCAAAAATACTCACTCAAAATAGGATCACGGGTCATGGTGAAATAAGTCATTTATTTAAACAGTGATAATCAAAAGACTTTAAAAACAGCACGGAAAATTAGATGTATACCAAACCTTAATCATTTCAAAGCTTGGTTTTTCTAAGTAATAAAAAACCTAACAAAGAGGACACAGGAAATTATTCTAATGAAATATAAATTCCTGTTTTTGTTTTTGCCAGTTAGAAAAAAGGTGAAGAAAAATCCCCTGCAATGTGATTGCTTTTTCTTGTAGGAAGCCTATTTAGATAAACTGGAAGATGAACTTGATTTTAAAAAGAGTACTTGAATTTAATAAGACACAGGAAGAAGTATGTCCAAGGTCATAAGTGTGCACTTTACTATAGAGGAATGTAAACAAGAAAACTAGTACTTTGAGCAGGAGAATATATGGTTCTCAGTAACAGCACAGAGGTTTACTGCTTATGTGGAAAATTCAAACACATCAACAAATGCCAAGAGTCCAGAATATAGTAGAGCAAAACATTGCTTTTCTGGGCCTTCAAAATAAGCATTTTAGTGTTAGGTGATAACAGTAGAGTTAGAAGTGGGAAATAAAGATGTTCCACCAGCTAATGAAAGGCTCATGGAGAAAGTTATCATCCTTGGCCTTCCCAAGGGGAGAAAGAGCTGAAGGCAATGATGCAGCTACTTAAAAATATGTTTTGTTTTTTTGTAGAGATGAAGTCTCACTATGTTGCCCAGGCAATTTATGTTCTAGCTTTCTCTTTATTTGGAAATTTTAACCCTGACATTTAGTGGATATGTATTGCTTAATTCAGCATGACTTTAAAATCTCATTATATGAAAAGTTTATTGAAACACATTTGTCTCTTTTACATACTTATTTGCTTTTTAAAAACAATTTACATAGATTATGTGTGAAAACTGAAATATTAGACAAAGCTAGTCATCATTTAAAGTTATCCCTGTTAACCATTTTTATAGCCTGTTAATATCAGACATTCACCCAGCTACGAACCTTAAAGTTAAATATATTGGTATATTGTTGACAACTCAGAAAATACGGTCATTTTTATTAAGCCAACAATATTAAATTAGTGTTACTTATCAAAAAATTGCACAAACAAAGTTCATTCTGTTTTAGGATTGGCTTATAATTTTATAACCTTGTGTCAAATTTTGATACCTTGTTTACTGATCAGTTTTATATATTTGTCCTTGCTAGATGGACAAATATAGTAATGACAGATATATAAAACTGTCTGATCAGTAAACCCAGGAAAAAATGTATGCTGACAATTCTGAAGTTTCTATTTTTATTTTGCCAATAATTTAAAACCAGCTTATTTATGAAAAATTTGCTTAATTCACATGAAGTAAAATGCTGTGACTGAGTTCATTAGTATATATTTTATATGAGTGCTCATTTATCTAAGCCAATCTGAATAAAATTTCTTAGGGAATTTTTGGCCAACTATGCCGTATTTCACCGTGTAGACACAACATATAATAAATGTACATATGTATAAACACATAACATATATATACACGTAAATAAAGACCTTACTGGTTTCATTTTTAGAATTTTAGTACTATGTACACATTCAGTAGTTTTTAAAAGATAGTTGAATCTAAATTATATTTCTGAAAAAAGAAGTCTTATTTACATGGCTAAACTTTATTTGTCCCTATAGGTAATACAATGAAAGCTATGGACTAAAATCTTGACTAAAGCAGTTACAACACCAGTTTGGTTTTAAAAGCTGTCCCCCAAACTCTTTCTTAGTTTCAGATGAGTTTAGGGTTAAATTTTCAATGTTTACATTTTAGCTGAAACTGGCTGAATTGTATAAAAAACAAAAATTCATAAGTATCCTTGAATCTATTTTTTGTTTGTTAGTCTGTTTATCTTGACTAGTGAATGCAGGTAAATAAACATTTTTAAAAAGTTTTTTTTTTCTGCCTTTTTCTTTTTAATCCCTGCATGGTAGACAAAAGCAGTTTTTATGTTAGACAGAGATACTTTATATTTTTTCTGTGAACTCAAAATTTTGACCTGCTTTATCCAAGAGCCTATTTTTTTTTTTAAATTTAAATTCCTAGTGAAGATTAGCCATGAATTCTAATGTGAAAGAACTCATGACTTTAGCTAAGGCATCCTATTGTCTAGCAGAAGTTTCTGCAATAAAGGAAATGTTTGATAATCTGTGCCATCCAATAAGATAGCCACTAACTGCATGTGGCCTTTGAGCCTCTGAAACGTGATTAGTGCAACTGAGAAATTAAATGTTTAATTTACTTTATATTAAATTAAAACAATTACAAAAAAAGGAAGATACTCAGCATCATAGCTCATTAGGGAAGTGCAAAATAAAAGCAAATTAAGCACTACTATACACCTTTTAGTATTGCTAAAATAAAACAACTGATAATACAACATGCTGGTGAATATGTGGGACAACTGGAGCAAAACTCATATGTTTCTGGTGGAAACACAAAACAACATAGTCACTTTAGAAAACAGTTTTCAAAAAAAAAAAAAAAGAAAAAAATGAAATTTTTATTTTAGATTAGCCTGGCACAGAGGTGCATGCCTGTAGTCTCAGATACTTGGTAGGGTAGCCTGAGGTGGAAGGGTGGCTTCAGGTAAGGAGTTTGAGGCTGCACTGAGCTATGATTACATTACTGCATTCCAGCCTGGGCAATAGAGCAAGACTCCTGTTCTCTCTCCCTCTTTCTCTCCCTCTTTCTTTTCTTTCTTTCTCTC
>NW_022436966.1:16828198-17360632 GCF_009761245.1 Sapajus apella | reverse complement strand
CTTTCTTTCTTTCTTTCTTTCTTTCTTTCTTTCTTTCTTTCTTTCTTCTTTCATTCTTTCTCCTTCTTTCTTTCCTTTCTTCCTTCCTTTCTTCCTTTCTTTCTTTCTTTAAAAAAATAAATAAATTTAAATTTTATTTTATCATACTTTAAGTTCTGGGGTACATGTACAGAATGTGCAGGTTTGTTTGCTGCCATGTGCCATGGTGGTTTGTTGCACCCATCAACCCATCATCTATATTAGGTATTTCTCTTAATACTCTCCCTCCCCTAGCTCCCCACCCCCTAAAAGGCCCCAGTGTGTGATATTTCCCTCCCTATAGTCATGTGTTCTCATTGTTCAACTGCCACTTATGAGTGAGAACATGCAGTGTTTGGTTTTCTATTTTTGGGTTAGTTTGCTGAGAATGATGGTTTCCAGCTTCATCCATGTCCTTGCAAAGGATATGAACTTATCCTTTTTTACGGCTGCACAGTGTTCCATGGTGTATATGTGCCACATTTGCTTTATACAGTCTATCATTGATGATCATTTGGATTGGTTCCAAGTCTTTGTTATTGTGAACAGTGCTGCAATAAACATATATATGCATGTGTCTTTATATAATGATTTATAATTCTTTGGGTATATACTCAATAATGGGATTGCTGGGTCAAATGGTATTTCTAGTTCTAGATACTTGTCCCAATTACCACACTGTCTTCCACAATGGTTGAACTAATTTACACTCCCACCAACAGTGTAAAAGCGTTCCTATTTCTCCACATTGTCTCCAGCATCTGTTGTTTCCTGACCTTTTAATGATTGCCATTCTAACTAAAGGGAGATGGTATCTCAGTGTGGTTTTGATTTGCATTTCTCTAGTGACCAGTGATGATGAGCTTTTTTTCATACATTTCTTGGCTGCATAAATGTCTTGTTTTGAGAATTGTCTGTTCATATCCTTCACCCAGTTTTTGGTGGGGTTGTTTTTTTCTTGTACATTTGTTTAAGTTCTTTGTAGATTCTGGATATTAGCCCTTTGTCAAATGAATAGATTGCAAAATTTTTCTTTCATTCTGTAGCTTGCCTGTTCACTCTGATGATAGTTTCTTTTGCTGTGCAGAAGCTCTTTAGTTTAATTAGATCCCATTTGTGGTTTTAGTCATGAAGTCTTTGCCCATGCCTATGTCCTGAATAGTATTGCCTATGTTTTCTTCTAGGGTTTTTATGGTTTTGGGTCTTATATTTAAGTCTTTAATCCATCTTGAATTAATTTTTGTATAAGGTATAAGGAAGGGATCCAGTTTCAGTTTCTGCCCATTTATTAAATAGGAAATCCTTTCCCCATTGCTTGTTTCTTCAGGTTTGTCAAGGATCAGAGAGTTGTAGATATGTGGTGTTATTTCTGAGGTCTCTGTTCTGTTTCATTGGTCTATATATTTGTTTTGGTACTGGTACCAATACCATGCTGTTTTTGTTACTATCGCCTTGTAGTATAGTTTGAAGTCAGATAACATGATGCCTCCAGATTTGTTCTTTTTGCTTAGGATCGTCTTGGCTATGTGGGCTTTTTTTTTTTGGTTCCAAATGAAATTTAAAGCAGTTTTTTTCCCTAATTCTCTGAAGAAAATCAGTGGTAACTTGAGGGGGATAGCATTGAATCTATAAATTACTTTGGACAGTAAGGCCATTTTTACAATATTGATTCTTCCTATCAATGAGCATGGAATGTTTTTCTATCTGTTTGTGTTCTCTCTTATTTCCTTGAGCAGTAGTTTGTAGTTCTCCTTGAAGAGGTCCTTCACATCCCTTGTAAGTTGTATTCCTAGGCATTTTATTCTCTTTGTAGCAATTGTGAATGGGAGTTCACTCATGATTTGGCTCTCTGTTTGTCTGTTGTTGGTGTATAGTGATGCTTGTCATCAGCCAGGCATGGTGGCTCACACCTGTAATCCCAGCATTTTGGGAGGCCGAGGTGGGCAGATCACCTGAGGTCAGGGGTTCGAGACCAGCCTGGCCAACATGGTGAAACTCTGTCTCTACTAAAAATACAAAAATAAGCTGGGCATGGTGGTGCATGCCTGTAATCCCAGCTACTCAAGAGACTGAGGCAGAAGAATTGCTTGAACCCAGGAGGCGGAGGTTGCAGTGAGCAGATTGTGCCAGTGCACTCCAGTCTGGGCAATAGAGTGAGACTCCATCTCAAAAAAAAAAAAAAAAAAAGCTTGTGAATTTTGCACATTGATTTGTATCCTGACACTTTGCTGAAGTTGCTTATCAGCTTAAGGAGATTTTGGGTTGAGATGAGGGGGTTTTCTAAATATACAATCATGTCATCTGCAAACAGAGACAATTTGACTTCCTCTTTTCCTAATTGAATAATCTTTATTTCTTTCCCTTGCCTGACTGCCCTTGCCAGAACTTCCAATACTATGTTGAATAGGAGTCATGAGAGAAGACGTCCTTTCTTGTGATGTTTTTCAAAAGGAATGCTTCCAGTTTTTGCCCATTCAGTATGATACTGGCTGTGGGTTTGTCATAAATAGCTCTTATTATTTTGAGATACGACTCACCGATACCTTGTTTATTGAGAGTTTTTAGCATAAAGGTCTGTTGAATTTTGTTGAAGGCCTTCTCTATATCTATTGATATAGCATGTGGTTTTTGTCACTGGTTCAGCTTATTTGATGGATTGCGTTTATTGATTTGTGTATGTTGAAACAGCCTTATATCCCAGGGATGAAGCTGACTTGATTATGTGGATAAGCTTTTTGATGTGCTGCTGGATTCAGTTTGCCAGTATTTTACTGTGGATTTTTTGTATCAATATTCATCAGGGATATTGGCCTGGAATTTTCTTTTTTGTTGGATCTCTGCCAGGTTTTCATATGAGGATGATGCTGGTCTTATAAAATGAGTTATGGAGGATTCTCTTTTTCTGTTGTTTGGATTAGTTTCAGAAGGAATGGTACCAGCTCCTCTTTTTACCTCTGGTAGAATTTGGCTGTGAATCCTCTGATCCTGGACTTCTTTTGGTTGGTAGGCTATTAATTACTGCCTCAATTTCAGAACTTGTTATTGGTCTATTCAGGGATTTGACTTCTTCCTGGTCAGTCTTGGGAGGGTGTATGTGTTCAGGAATTTACACATTTCTTCTAGAATTTCTAGTGTATTTGTATAGAGGTGTTTATAGTATTTTCTGACAGTAGTTTGTATTTGTGTGGGATCGGTGGTGATATCTTCTTTATCTTTTTTAATTGCGTCTATTTGATTCTTCTCTCTTTTCTTCTCTATTTGTCTGGCTAGTGGTCTATCTAGTTTGTTGACTTTTTAAAAAAAAGCAGCTCCTGGATTCACTGAGTTTTTGAAGGGTTTTTTTGTGTCTCTATCTCCTTCAGTTCTGCTCTGATCTCAGTTATTTTGTGTCTTCTGCTACCTTTTGAATTTGTTTGCTCTTGCTTCTCTAGTTCTTCTAATTGTGATGTTAGGGTGTTGATTTTTAGATATTTCCTGCTTTCTCTTGTGGGCATTAAATGCTATAAATCTCTCTCTACACACTGCTTTAAATATGTCCCAGAAATTCTGGTACATTGTGTCTTTGTTCTCATTGGTTTCAAAGAATATTTTTATTTCTGCCTTAATTTTGTTATTTTCCCAGTAGTCATTCAGAAGCAGGTTGTTGAGTTTCCATGTAGTTGTGCGATTTTGAGTGAGTTTCTTAATCCTGAGTTCTAATTTGATTGCACTGGGGCCTGAGATACTGTTTGTTATGATTTCCATTCTTTCGCATTTGCTAAGGAGTGTTTTACTTTTAATTATGTGGTCAATTTTAGAATAAGTGTGATGTGGTGCTAAGAGGAATATATCTTTTGATTTGGGGTGAAGAGTGCTCGCTTTGGCAGCACATATACCAAAATTGATTTGGGGTGAAGAGTTTTGTTGATGTCTATTAGGTCTGCTTGGTCCAGAGCTGAGTTCAAGTCCTGCATATCCTTGTTAATTTTCTGTCTCATTGATCTGTCTAATATTGACAGTGTGGTGTTAAAATCTCCCACTATTATTGTGTGGGAATCTAAGTCTCTGTAAGTCTCTAAGTATTTGCTTTATGAATCTGGGTGCTCCTGTATTGGGTGCATATATATTTAAGACAGTTAGCTCTTCTTGTTGCATTGATCCCTTTACCATTATGTAATGACCTTATTTGTCTCTTTTGATCTTTGCTGGTTTAAAGTCTGTTTCATCAGAGACTAGGGTTGCAACCTCTGCTCTTTTGCTGCTCTCCATTTGCTTGGTAAATATTCCTTCATCTCTTTATTTTCAGTCTATGTGTGTCTTTGCACATGAGATGGGTCTCCTGAATATAGCACACCGATGGGACTTGACTCTGTATTCAATTTGCCAGTCTATGTCTTTTAACTGAGGTATTTAGCCCATTTATATTTAAGGCTAATATTGTTATGTGTTAATTTGATCCTGTCATTGTGATGCTAGCTGGTTATGTTGCCCGTTAGTTGATGCAGATTCTTCATAGCATCGATGGTCTTTACAATTTGGTTTTTGTAGTGGCTGGTACCTGTTGCTCTTTTCCATGTTTAGAGCTTCCTTCAAGAGCTCTTGTAAGGCAGGGCTGGTGGTGACAAAAATTTCTCAGCATTTGCTTGTCTGCAAAGGATTTTATTTCTCCTTCACTTATGAAGCTTAGTTTGGCTGGATATGAAATTCTGGGTTGAAAATTCTTTTCTTTAAGAATGTTGAATATTGGACCCCACTCTGTCTGGCTTATACGGTTTCTGCCAAGAGATCCACTGTTATTCTGATGGGTTTCCCTTTGGTGGTAAACCGACTTTTCTCTGTCTTTCTCTCTATTAACATGTTTTCCTTCATTTCAATCAAACATACATTTGTTGCTTTCACATAGTCCAACATTTCTTGGAGTCTTTGTTTCTTTTCACTCCTTTTTCTCTAATCTTGTTTTCTCACTTTATTTCATTGAGTTGATATTCCATCTCTGATATCCTTTCTTCTCCTTGATTGATCGGCTGTTGATACCTGTGTATGCTTCATGAAGTTCTCGTGCTGTGTTTTTCAGCTCCATCAGGTCATTTATTCTGAGATTATTCTAGTTAGCAATTCATCTAACCTTTTTTCAAGGTTCTTAGCTTCCTTGCATTGGGTTAGAACATGCTCCTTTAGCTTGGAGGAGTTTGTTATTACCCACCTTCTGAGGCCTGCTTCTATTAATTCATCAAACTCATTCTCCACCCAGTTTTATTCCTTTGCTGGTGAGGAGTTGTGATTTTTTTGGAGGAGAAGAGGCGTTCTGGTTTTTGGTATTTTCAGCCTTTTTGTGCTGGTTTCTCCCCATCTTCGTGTATTTATCTACCTTTAGTCTTTGAAGTCAGTGACCTTTGAATGGGGTCTCTGAGTGGACATCCTTTTTGTTGATGTTGATACTATTTCTGTTTCTTAGTTTTCCTTCTAACAATCAGGCCCCTCTGCTGCAGGTCTGCTGGAGTTTGCTGGAGGTTCACTCTAGACCCTGTTTGCCTGGGTATCACCAGCAAAGGCTGCACAACAGCAAAGATTGCTGGTTATTCCTTCCGATGGAAGCTTCATCCCAGAGGGGCACCCACCAGATGCCAGCCAGGGCTCTCCTGTATGAGATGCCTGTCGGCCCCTACTGGGAGGTATCTCCCAGTCAGGATACACGGGGGTCAAGGACCCACTTGAGGAGGCAGTCTGTCCCTTATCAGAGCTTGAACACCGTGCTGGGAGATCCACTGCTCCTTTCAGAGCTGTCAGGCAGGGACGTTTAAGTCTGCTGAAGCTGTGCCCACAGCCACCCTTCCCCCAGGTTCTCTGTCCCAGGGAGATGGGTGCCTTATTTATAAGTCCATGATGGGCTGCTGCCTTTTTTCAGAGATGCCCTGTCTAGTGAGGAGGGAGTCAAGTGACACAGTCTGCCTGCAGAGGCTTTGCTGAGCATGGGCTCTGCCCAGTTCAAACTTCCCAGTGGCTTTGTTTACACTGTGAGAGTAAAACCACCTACTCAAACCTCAGCAATGGTGGATGCCCCTCCCCCCACCAAGCTTGGGCATTCCAGGTCCATCTCATACTGCT
This sequence comes from Sapajus apella, assembly GCF_009761245.1. Lineage (NCBI taxonomy): Eukaryota > Metazoa > Chordata > Mammalia > Primates > Cebidae > Sapajus > Sapajus apella. Next base: position 17,354,530 of record NW_022436966.1, on the reverse strand, counting down.
GTAATGGCAGTGAGAATTTCAAGCCAGTCTTAGTTTACTGGGCTCTGTGGGGGTGGGACCTGTGGAGCCAGACCACTTGGCTCCCTGGCTTCAGCCCCCTTTTCAGGGGAATGAATGGTTCTGTCTCACTGGTGATACAGGTGCTACTGGAGTTTTGCCCCTACTAAAAATGAATATATGCAAGTGTGGAACTCTAGTTACTTTTGTAAAGACAAGAGCTATGGGGATAAGGAGAAATAAGTGAAACTAAACATAAATCTGGAAGATGGAAAACTGTTCTCTGTCCCCATGAAATACTTCTATGACTAGAATAAAGAATATGATCATTTTCTAGCTTTCCCATTGAGGCAGAGACTGCTAACTAGTGACAAAACTTGTTTGCTCTTCTTCCTGGAAAGATAGCCAGATTCTGTTTCCCAGCCTTCCTCACAGCCAAAGGAAGAAGAGCAGAGTGACATAAGCAGCTTCCACACTTGCCCCCTAACAAGTTCTCAATTCTATTCTTCATGCTTTTTCGCACCTACCTCCTGATGTGGGATGAGCACAGTGACCTTGAAAGTCAGTTGTTGAAGGTGATAGAACCCCACAATGGAAGAAGCTTGGATGGATCCATGAACCTCTACTTGCAAACAATTGCCTGCCTATCAGATTATGGGAGCCAGAAGCCTACACTCATTCTCAACATGTTCCTCTGCCTCACTTACCGCATCCAATACATTGTTAAGTCCTAGTTTTCATCTCCTGTATACAGTACAATCTGTTCATTTCTCATGCCCTCTAGCAATACTCTTGCCCAAGTCATCTTTCCCCTGGCTGCTGGAATAGCTTTCTAACATGCAGTCATCTGAGCTTGCTTCCAACCTATCTCCAGGCAAAAGGGAATTTTTCCAAATTGTGAATCTGATTGTTACTTACCTGCTTAAAATATTAAATACCTTCCCATTGATATAAGAGTAAAGACACAACTTCTTCAATGGTATCTACTTATCTCTCCAGCCTTATGTGTGGCTCCAGCTACACTGGTATTTTGGTTGATTGGACTGGGTCCCAGAAAATCTTCCCTCCCTCCAAAGGGTGTTTGCATGAGCAGATCCCTTTCTGAATGTTTTTACCTACCTATTTTATGTAGTTAACTCTTACTTATCTTTAAGATCTCAGTTTAAGGGACACTTTTCCCGGGAGACCTGATAGGTAATTTGATTTTCTCCTCATAGGCTCCTGTAGCACCTCATGCCCTTTTTTGTAGCACCGGTTACAGTTGCAATGTGTAAAGTATATTTACATGTAATTTCAAAAATTACATTTGTCTGTGGGATTGATTAGTTTGTTTCTTCAATAAACTGTATATTCCTTAAAAGTTGATATGTTGGCTGGGCATGGTGGCTCACGCCTGTTATCCCAGTACTTTGGGAGGCTGAGGTGGGCAGATCACAAGACCAAGAGATGGAGACCATCTTGCCCAACATAGTGAAACCTTGCTTGTCTCTACTAAAAATACAAAAATTAGCTGGGTGTGGTGGTGTGTGCCTGCTAGTCTCAGCTATTCAGGAGTCTGAGGCAGGAGAATCACTTGAACCCAGGAGGTGGAGGTTGCAGTGAGCCAAGATCATGCCACTGCACTTCAGCCTGGCAACAGAGAGAGACTTTATCTCAAAAAAAAAAAAAAAAAGTAGATATGGTGTTTAAACAACCATTGTATCCATGCTTGTTGAAAGAATGAACTATAAAGAGAAGCAAGAAAAGAGAGAAAAAAGGTTAGGGAAATAAACTGACGGATGGAGTGAGATTTTTCACCATATGATTCATTATTAGGAGTTAGAATCTTGGTTGAGTGTTTGGAACAACAAGGTTTATGAGGTTTCATGATATGTTGCTTGTTATGTTTTGCTTCCTTGCCTTTATGCATAAATTCCTTTCTGCTGAAACACCCTTTCCTTACTTGAAGAAACCCTATTCCACCTTTAAGATCAGCACAGGCATGCTTTCACTGACCTGATTTGATCAGGGTTAACTGCCCTGAGCTATGCTCCCCTAAGAACATATTCAGTCTTTGGAGAAAGATGGAACTTGTTTCTAGTTTTGGTTCTGCCCCTGTTTGATATTTGGACCTAAATAAATCATTGAATCCATTTCTTCACAAGTAAAATGAAACTAATAATCCCTTCTTTTTAGATGAATGTGAGGAGTCAGATAATGGGTTGAAAGCAGCTTATGAACAATAGACAATCAAGAAACAGTGACTTAAAAAAATTAAACCCAAAACATTATTTATTTTTCCCACCATCTTGTAAGTTTCTTTGAGGTCAGAGACCATGCCATTTTTATCTTTCTTCCTTAGTACTTAACACAGTGCCTGGCACATGGCAGATGCCCAGTGAAATGTTTATTTAAGTGAATGACATAGAATTACAAGGCAAGATCCAGGACCTTTGCCTTTTTATTAATGGCTGGTCAATAGATCTTAAAGGAAAGTCAAGGCAGATAATCACTGCTAAGAGACAAGCAGAGGAAACAGAATGTTGAAGCACTATGAGAAAAACTCATCTGTGGAGACCAAGGGTTGAAATATGTTTTTCAACTCTTGAGCTTGAGTCAGAACGTAACTCTTAACTCTACAATTGCTATTAACAAGACTAAATGATGGTTATAGGCAGTGGGGAAAGATTGAAATAAAGGACCACCTCCTGCACCTGCAATATGTAACTTTTTTCTGCCTAGTCAAATATTGGAAGGCCCAGAGTATATGTCCTTTCTAATTTGCACAAAAGCACCATTTAAGCTAGTGGCAGTACTGCTTTGTGCTTTTATTCCAGGATGTATCCAGATTTTGGATGAAGCTTATATGTATTTGAGGGCTCACTTTAAAGGAACAAAATATAAAATTAAAAGTACAAAATTAGACACAAAATGAATTTTTATTTAGAATGACATAAGAAATTACAATCAATTATAAATTTTAAAAGCTGATAAGTACAGCAAGAATCACAAAGTCTGGGAAAATAACTTTTTTTTTTTTTGTTAATTAGCTGCCTAACACTCCTTTGTAATCCTTTTTTTCCTACATTTTTTGATGCATACTCTGGTTGCCAATGAAAGCAATTTTGTATTATTTTCTTTTTTTTTGAGATGGAGTTTCGCTCTTGTTACCCAGACTGGAGTGCAATGGCGCGATCTCGGCTCACCACAGCCTCCGCCTCCTGGTTTCAGGCAATTCTCCTGCCTCAGCCTCCTGAGTAGCTGGGATTACAGGCACGCGCCACCATGCCCAGCTAATTTTTTGTATTTTTAGTAGAGATGGGGTTTCACCATGTTGACCAGGATGGTCTCGATCTCTTGACCTCGTGATCCACCCACCTCGGCCTCCCAAAGTGCTGGGATTATAGGCGTGAGCCACCGCACCCAGCCCTGTATTATTTTCTATAGAGAGAATAGTAAAATAATCCAGGTTTTCCTCTAGCATGGTTACAATTTTTTTAATTGGTAGTTTATAAGAATTTCTTTGCCTTCACAAATCATTATTACAATGTCATGCAAATTTTTAACATTGCTCAGATTTGGGACATCTCAGGTTTCTGTCACATCAGATCTATACGAGTTCAAATCACTCCAAGTGTTCTTGTGCAGGGGCTAATTTAAACATCCTGTGAAATGGTCATACTAATTAGCCAGTGAGTTGTTGATGTCCTGTTGTGGTGTATAATTACCAGTTTTCTGTTACCTTCACTGATATTAGTGTTCTAGATCAAAGTAGCAGGACATTTATGTTCTTTCCTAGTGTATTCATATGATTCACAGTCCTCTCCCTTAATTTATCAATCAACTCAAGAGTCTATTTATTACTTCTGTTTGAAATTTATTTCTTCTTCTCAAAAATTATCCCTTTTGGTGTTACTTACTTTTTATTGTTAGAATAATTTCTGGTGAGTTCCTAGAGAAATATATGAAAAATATTTTTATGGTATGGCACATTTATAATTGTATATGCTGCATGATTAGATATATTCGTGACTGGGCATTGATTAAAAACCACATCCTCTGCTTATTATTTTACATGTTTGGTGAATGGAAGAATTTTCCATAGATTAATTTATAGCTTTGCATATTTTAAACCTTGTTTTTCCTCTGCTATTTACATCTGGTGTTGGATGCTATAGAATGTTATAGTGTGATGGGAATTCTGGTCCTGAACTTTTGTGCATGCTGTCAGCTATGGTCAACACAGAAGGTGGTGGGAATATTTCTAGAGGCTATTCCTACCCCAGACAGGAGCTCAAATTAACCATACATAGAAGTGAATGTGAACTATATAAATATATCCTACTAAATACAAACTAAATGTACTCTCCTAACTCAATTTTCCCAGGCTGAATCCCAAACATACTTTGACCCACTTCAGAGCCATGTGACATGTGAAGTGTGATGGGGAGAGCCCAAGATGAAAGAACAATTCTAACCAGTTCAGCTAAAGTGTATTACTTCTACAAATTTTACAAAAATATTTGACTGTGTGAACGTAGGGTCCCTTTCAGGACCTTGGAAGGTGCTGGTACAAGGGAGGAGCCTTGAAGCTTTAGCTTCATTAGCTTCCCTGAAGATTAACTTTTGAAGGGCTACTCATTCTACTCGGTACTCTGCATTTGGACTTGTGATGAGCTCTAGAATCAGATAGGTTCATGGTATTAACTATACAATACCACTGCATAGTATTGCATGTGTCCTTGAATCTAATTCAGTATCATGTGCCTTGGATATGGTTAGTGCTGAGTAGAAGAAAAGAATGAGAGAGTGAAAGAAAGAAAAGATGGGAGAATGAACAGAAAAAGGTCAAGGAAGAGATTTATGTGATATGAAGCCATCAAGCCAGTAAGTAACAGAAGCTCCGGTTGTCAGAATCATCAAGCATTGCACTGACCTCGGTCAGTGAATGTTGATGGCCGCCCCACATCTCCTTAGCCACATGAGTTTACTGGATGGTGTAGTAGAAGTTTCTAGTTTGCCAACAGCATCCCATATCAAGCCTGTCTTTCTTATCCTCCACTTGAGGGCTTTCTCCAGTACTAGGAAGCATACCCCGCTGCAGGCAGTGTGTGTGGGCAACCTTTACCACAGGGATGGTAGTTGGTAGATAAATGCTGCAGCCCATGTGGCCTCTAGTGGAATGTTTCTCAGTTGAGTTCCATATGACTTCTCAGAGGAATTGAGCTCCAGTTGCTCACAGAGGTGACCTACTCATTAACTCACTAATTCATTGGCATCTCTTCCTTCCCTGGCCCACTCCCTCAAGTTTGCTCCCCAAGAGAACCTCTCAACCTACCAGAACTCAGTTCTTGTGTCAGAATCTGCATTTGGGGCAACACAAACCAAGACACGTTGTTTAGGCCATACGCAAGTGATTTACCACTTAAAGAAACATAATCTAAATATTAAAATACAAAAACATAAAATGGAGTTTTTAAAGGAAATAAACAATTTGAAGATACTCAAATAACTCAACAAAATCAATTGTTTGTGTTATATGCATCTGTTTAAAGATCATGCTGAGATTTTGCAGAAACTAATTTAGTTTCTATGGGAAGATAAAAAAGAACTGAAATATTGCATTCAGGTCTTTAAAATTCTCTTGCATTTATATTCCAACTCTGGCTTATTAAAGGGGTCTGTGCTCCGTTAACATACACATGCGCTTACTATATAAACAGCTTAACTAGACATCTGCGTTGACTGCATGTAAGAGGCAGTTAACTTTTTGCCTTGTTTCTGTTCAGTGATTTTGATATTTTAGTCTGCTGGCCAGATGAAACAAGATTGGTTTTTTGGTACCAGATGTGTCACAATTTGGGTTTGAATTTTGCAGGTGCTCCCCCCAGCTGGGAAGATGGAAGCTTGCCATCTTTCAGAGATGATGATTTGGGGTAGAAATATAAGTGTGTTAAAAATAATTCGACATATTAATAGAGGGCCTTGTCCCTTGTGGGCTTCTTATGCATAACATATGAGCAGACCAGCAGCTGTTCTATATTTTAAAAGAAGAGTTAGAAAGTTAGAACAATACATAGCTATTCAAAACACAAGCAACTGCTTGAAGTCATGGAAACAAGATTCAACAATAAACTTTTATTTGTGAAGCTTCCCCCAAAATAATAATCCCACTGGGCTGTGTTCAGGTGGCCTTAGGGGATTGAACAATCTTTCTATTTCCATCATTTGAATTTACTAAAGCATCTCCCTTGTAAATGAAAAATGATAGAAATTACTACATGTATTAGATATGGGGACTGGTTTCTAGCTGATTTTTATTCTTCAATACTTATTTTTTAAATTATAATTTTAAAAAAACTTACGTGTTTTTGCCATTTTCACTTAAACATGTGAAAGAACCCAAAGCTCCACTGAGAACTAAGTTGTTAATAAAGTGTGATATCTTGTCTTACTCTGGGCCTCTAAAACAGAAGCCATTAGGTTATGATGTTCCTTTTCATGTTTGCACCTTCGAAAATCACCTAATGAATATAAACCATTGTCAAGGAAGGGCAGTATTCTTTACATTAACCCTTTACCTTATCATAATCCTTATTGCCGGAAGGATGCTGTAAGATTTTCTGTCCAGCTCCTGGAACCAGGAGAGTGTTAGACTCATTTTATCTTCACCACTGTGTTAGGCCGTTCTTGCACTGCTGTAAATAAATACCTGAACTGGGTAATTTATAAAGAAAAGAGGTTTAATTGGTTCATGATTCTGCAGGCTGTACAGGTAATGAGCTACCACCATCTGCTTCTGGTGAGGGCCTCTAAAGCTTACAATCATGGTGGAAAGTGAAGCAGGGAAGCAGTTATATCACATGGCCAGAGCAGGAGCAAGGGAAAGGAGGAGACTCCTTTAAATAACCAGCTCTCATGTGAACGTGTTACTGTACCAAGCCATTCATGAGGGATCCACCTCATAACCCAAACACCTCCTACCAGGCCCCATATCCAACACTGGAGGTTACATTTCAACATGAGATTTGGAGGGGAGAAACATCCAAACCATATCAGTCACTATTTCTCTCAAAGGTCCCACATTATTAGTAGAGATCCACTTGGATCTCTACTAAGAGACCGTTTTCTTCAGGAAATTGCTGTCGTCTCAAGTGTAGTGAGGTCTACATGACTGCTCTTTGCATTTCAGTTTCCATAATTCAGGAGTATTTTGGGTAACTCAATTACTTCTGCCTCTCTGGAGTTAAAGAGAACAAATAAGCTACAGTTCAAGAAAGTAAATCAGAATCAGGTTGGTGTGGTATCTATGTTATTTCAATCTGATTGCATGTGACAGCAGCAGTGACAAAAACATGTAACCAGAAAGGCTGACCCAGGATGTGGAGGGGACACTGTTCAGGAAGAGGTTTAAAAGCAAAGAGATTGCTTGTTGGTGTTGAAATTTGGAGTATGGCCAATGAAAAGAGCCCTAATCTAAGTCATAAGAACTGCATTTTAGGCATTGCACTCTTGCTCAACAAACTGCAGTGTTGTGCAAGTCTTAAAAATAAGTGAATTTTACAGGATGGTATCTAAGTTCTAGAATCCTATTGTTATTAAAAATAAGGATATGAAATAGGAGATATTTTATGTTTGGAGGAGATGGAGATTGCCAGTTGTTGAAGAAACTACTTAAGAGGGAAATTTGGCAGCTGAAGGGAAATTATTTTCCTTTTGAGAGCTTAACAACCGAGAAGTCTTTCCTAACCACTGTCAAAAAATAACTATGTCCAGTCAGAGAGCATGGAAGTCTCAGAGCCCAGGCCACAGGTATTAGAATAGGGAAGTGTTGGAAACATCTAGGTCAGTCCTCATTACTGAGGCTCACTGAGTAAAAACATAGGAATTTCCCTGAAAGCATGTTTGGAAGTGTGGGAACTCATGAGTGGCCATTTTTTCCACTGGGGAAATAAGGTAAAATGACTTCCAGTTTAACATGAGTAATCAGATTGCAATTAGTTTTAATGGAAAGGAGCAAAACCATGTGTAAGAGTGAATACTAAAAGTAATTGTAGTTTGAATTGCAATTTAAAAAACATAGTTAAATTGGATTATTTCTTATGTCCTCGGCATTAATAATGAGCCTATAATGTGAAGATATGTTTTTTTTGGGTGTTCACTATTCATTTTTTCTTCCACCAATGACTAATGCTTCCCAGTAGCTGCTGCATACAAAGAAGACTCAAATGTTTTCAAAGATTTAGCAAATAGAGCTAACTCTTCTTTCAATGGTGCATTTCTGGGGTAAGGCGTGTGTGTGTGTGTGTGTGTGTGTGTGTGTGTGTGTGTGTGTGTGTGTTTTCCTGAGACAGGGTGTGTGTGTGTGTGTGTGTGTGTTTGTGAATTTTCCTGAGACAGGGTCTCACTCTGTTGCCCAGGCTGGAGTGCAGTGGTGCACTCATAGCACGTTGCAACTTCCACCTCCTGGACTCAAGTGATCTTCCCACCTCAGCCTCTCAAGTAGCTAGGGCTACAGGAACATGCCACCAAGCCTGGCTAATATTTGTTTGTTTTTGTAGAGATGGGGTTTTCCTATGTTGTCCAGGCTGATCTCGAAGTCCTGGTTCAAGTGATCCAGCTGCACTGGCCACCACACCTGTGCTAGATATGGTTTCTAAAGCTGGAAGAACACCTTATTTCAACATTCCACTTTAATAGATGAAACCAATGTACTGAGAAGCTAGGTTGACTTCCCCAAGATCTTTTGGCTGGTTACTTTAGAACAAAGGCTAGGCTCTTGGTTCTTCTATACTGTCACACTAGTAGACATTGGAAGGAATTACCTTGCAAGTTTATCAATAAATGCTGAGAAACATTACAGTAATAAATGATTGTGACAATAAATTATTTCCATAATTTTCATCTATGGGAACAGGCTTAAATAAGTGATTTTCATGGAGGAAAGGAAGGAGGCATGTGTAGTTTGAAAACAGCGGAATTTTGTCTTATTGCTTTGATTTGTTTTTAGACATGATATTTATTTTCAATTTCAAATTGAGAGCAGGAGATATTTATGTTTACTGAGGATGACTGCACCTGTAAAGAAACTCATGTGTTAGCTCCTCAAAGCTTTTTTCAGGTTTTTGCTTCCATGAATTAAAAAAAATTTTTTTACTTGCTACTTTTCTTAGTCAAAAATCAAACTAAAATGGGTGAATTTAGGCTGTTAAACTAGCGGGTGAATAGTCTAGGAAACAATTACTTTTCAACACTCAAGATTGAAAAGGAATAATCACAGGTTTAAACAGTTTACCAACTGAATTTCATCAACTGATGAATAAACAAAATGTCATAGATCTATGCAATGGAATATTACTCGGTTGGAAAAAGAAATGAAGTACTGACACGTGCTGTAACATGGATAAGCCTTGAAAACATTATGTTAAGTGAAAGAAACCAGACACAAAAGGCCACTTATTATTGTATGATCATATTTACGTAAAATGTCCAGAATAGGGAAATCCATAGACAAAAAGTAGATTAATGTTGACTCCGAGGGGCTTATGGGAAGGGGAAATGGGAGTGCCTGTTAATGGGTATGGGGTTTATTTTTGAATGATGAAATGTTATGGAACTAGATCAGCAGTCTCCAGCCTTTTTGGCACCAGGTTTGGTGGAAGACAATTTTTCCATGGGTGAGAGTAGAGATGGGGTCGGGGATGGGTAAGGGTGGAGGATGGTTTGGGGATGAAATTGTTCCACCTCAGACCTCAGATTATCAGGCATTAGATTCTCATAAGAGCACACAACCTAGATCCCTTGCATGCACAGTTCACAGTAGGATTCATGATCCTATCAGAATCTAATGCTGGGTTGATCTGCCAGGAAGCAGAGTTTAGGTGATAATGCTCACCCACCGCTTACCTCCTTACTTTTCTTAGTCAAAAACCAAACTAAAATGGGTGAATTTAGGCTGTTAAACTAGCGGGTGAATAGTCTAGGAAACACCCTAGACTATTTGTGCGGCCTGGTTCTTAACAGGACATGGACAGGTACCAGTCTGCAGTTGTTGGGGGAGCGGTTGGGGACTCCTGAACTAGATAGTGACAATATTTGCACAACACTGTGAGTGTACTCAATGCCACTGAACTGTACACTTTAAAATGTCTAAAATGGTAAATTTTATCACAAGAAAACAAAGAAATTGCCTCAGTGAAACTTCAGTGTCAACCCCCTCCATGTGTCTGTGATTTGTGAGTAGGACTAGGCTTTGGGATAAAAGGGCAAACATCTTGTCTGCAGTTAATGACTTCCATAGGCCCAGAATATATATATATTTGGAGGTAGAAATTGAGGGCCAGGGCTTAGCATAAACATTTCAGAGATTCCTGTTTCTTCTACAATTCCCTGGGGAGCTATAGACAAGACCGGTCCTCTTGTTTAAGAGTGAAAAATGTGTTGGAAGAAGGTCTTAGGCATTTTTTTTTCTAACTGTTGCTATTCCCAGCTCTCACTTGAGAGCTGTTTTCATATGCAGAAAAATCACTAGATTGATTAAAAATGGAAGTGTTTAGATCAAGCTGTAATTTATCCCGACCGTAAGCAATCATGGAGACAGGGTGAGAGGAATGAATTCAACAGTCTTGCTGTGTTGTGGCTGGTTGTTGACGCTGCTTCTGTGTTCTCCCTTGGTCAGATCTGTTCTCTCCACTGTTTCTGTGCCCTTTCAGCCTTTAAGAGCCCAACCCCTACGCTCACACAAGTTTGTGTTTTGTTCCTTTGTCCTTGGTGAATTTTCTTTTTAGCAATTCCTGTACATTAGTCAACTCTTTGAAAGATATTTGTTTTAGCAGCAAGGTTACCTGGAGACAGAGGCTATTCCTATACGCTGTGACACTAGATGTCAGAAAAAGTTGGCCGTGTACCTGTTTTGTGGCATGATTTTAACTGTCTTTTTGCCTCCTCATTTCTGTTTATTTATTTAAAAAAATTTAACGGTAGGCTTTGCACTGGCACCTACAACTGATGTTTTTTCCCCAGATATAAAAATTATATAGGGGGCTATTGGCTACACTGAAAAATCTCCAAAGATTGGGTGACCTTCTAAAAGAATATTTATTTTTATTTAAAAATATGATACATCAAAGTGAAGCAGTGACACTTTAAATAAGGAGATGTATTAAATCTTCCATAGAACTGGGTAGGAGGGAGGGTAATTTGCTTAAGTTCACTGTCACTCTGGATGCCAGAAATAAGAACTATCATCATTTTCTTCCTCTGTGAGCAACAGGCATAAAGATGAGAAATTTTATTTATAAATCACTAAAGTGTTAGGATTTAAATTTTACTTAGAAATTAAAACTTCTCCTGTGAAATACCTTTTTTTTTTTTTTTTTCATTTTGTTCTGCATCTTGTGGAAGTCCTGAATTCAGGGATATTATTACATTTACCAAGTTTGCTTCTTCAGGTCAGTTCCAATGTGTGGTTTAGAAGGAATTTATTTTCTCATATCCTCCCCATAGATTTCTCAATAGAATAATTTTCTAGAGGATATCTGGTTCACTTTGGGAATTTTGGGAAAATTTTGCTTATTGTTTTTTAAAAAATATTCACAATCTAAAATTTCTGACAAAATTCAAAATACTCTACAGAAACCAGCATATTGTACAATAATGATTTATTACTACGTAATAAAGAACCACCTTTAGCCTGGTCATGAAAATAAAAATCAACACAAATATTGCAGATCCCCATTTTCTAAAGAAATATATCTTTATTGACTTTTTCCATTTTCTTACAAAGCAGTTAAAAACTCATTCTTACCCTTGCATGCTATTCAATGTTACAATGGCTGACTCCTTATGAGACTGTTAGTGGAGCTCTAGTAAGTTTCCTTAAGTACCACAGAAGATCATCATTGCTTGGTCCCACTTTTATAGAAAAGAATCCAAGTTTCACCAGAGAGTGTATGCTTAGGTCTCTTGAAGAAGAACAGCTTAGTGGATTAATGTCTAATTTACATACAGTAATAAGGACAAACTTTGAATCTTTACAGATTAAATGCCCACTTTATACCATGGTGTAATTATTTGAATTATGGGTGAGTGTACAGTATAGAGATGTAGATGCACTAGATATATCTATAAATAAAATAGTGCTTTAAGGTAACAATATTCTTTGGCTGACTTAAATGCCTGTGACTGACTCTTATAAAAGACTAAAATGAAAATGGCCCTACTATTATTGTCAATCTTAACACAGAGCTTGTGCGGAAGGTCCCTATACTGCTGACTGTCAGCATCTCCAGGTCCACGATATGTTCTCTTGGTCCTGATAACGACTTCACAAGTACAAGCATTGCACTTACAGGACTTGTTTGCTAAAATAAAAGAAAAAAGAGAGGGGAAGAGAATAATTTTTCTTCCATTGGAGTTTCTGTGCTTTGTTAGTATACCTCCTGTAAGAATTAGGGGGAGAATTTTGAGGGTGATATATAAGAACCACTACTTGTTCCCTTCTTGGTTTCAACTCTCCTCGGTTCTTATCCATTGTTTAATACAATCATTAGCTCCAAGCTTCAAGGACTTGCTTTTTAAAAATAGTTCTTTGTTTTTGATTCCTCCCTCTCTAACATTTTTCCTCACTTTTAGTTGTGGTCTTTACAGAGGCTAGAGCTTAAGTGAGAATCTGATAATTTCTGAACTTGTAAACAAAGTTGTCCTTTTTCATTTACTTGACATTGTGCATCTGTTTACATTCTGGTTAGTAAAGAGAAATGTAAACAGTTTTTAAACAGAATGTGGTAAATGCTAAGATATATGGGGTTATGCAAGGCACATATGAAGATACGTGAAGGTGTATGTATACAGGGAAGCAGAGAAAGAGCCCTGAAGCACTGAGGGAAAGCTTTTGAAAACCTGAGGAGAGTCACCAGGGATAAAGGAAAGTTTTGTAAAATAATGTGTTCAGGAGAACTGGGTGCAGTTTCATTTTGATGAAAAATGAATACTCCCTCTTATGAGTAGAGGGAGATGAGGTTGGAGAGGCGGGTAAGTGGATGTGTAAGTCTGAATACCAAGGGATAGAGTCATGGATTAGGATTTAGTAATCACCTCAATGGGTGGACATTAAACCAAGGGAGATAATGCTTTGGTTAGGTCTACTTGTTATATACTCATGAGCAGCTTTCAACCCTCTGCTGCAGCAGTCAACCTCTTTCTGATCACTGTTCAATGTCTTGACCACAAGCTTCAATGGGGGCAGAAACTGGCTTGGCTTTATTCATTGTTGTGTCTCCAGGATCTTCCATGGTGCGTACCTCTTGTAAGCAATAGTTGTAGGTAATAACAACACCTTGAAGGTGTTTATTGAATTAATTTATTCATTATAACTTTTTTTGGCATCTGTTTTGTGCCAGGTACCATTCTATGTTCTGAGGATAGAAAAGTGAACAGACAGGCACAGCCTCTGCTCTCATTATGCTCACAATCTAGTGGATGACAAGGTCTAGTGAATATAGACTAGGTGGTGATAGGGCTATGAATAATAACAGTAAGTCTCAGTAAGGGAGCAGAGACACTGGAGGAGTGGGTCCGGGGGATGTTGGATATTCAACCTTCTATTTCATATACTTTCTTTACAATATGTTCTCTGTTCCAGAGAAGATAGTTTTCTCAGTATTTTCCCAAAAGGAATATAAATAAAATTTTATATTCCATGCATCCTTTCACAAATCTGAATCATTTCATCCAGACACATGACTATCAAGAAACCTTCTTTGATAGACCACATTGATTTTTTGATGTATTTGGACCATGGAATTAGGCATAAAATTGCCTCTTTCTATTTTCATAGATGTTAACTTTTGCTGCACAGTAATATTTAAAGCTCCTTGAAATCAGAAAATGTGCATTACATGTCCTTTTAATGCCTCATGACACCTAGCATAGAGTTGAGCATGTAGTAGGTGCTTAATCTAATTAAATAACCTAATTAATTAACTTAATTAATCTACTGTTGATTTGCATGCATTTCAATGCCCTCTGCACAAGTAGAATTTTAGTGGAGAAACTCTGTAGGATTTGATCCAAGTACTTTTTTGATTATGTGAAAAGAAATAGTCTTGAAATGTCTATTTTTATTATTTTAGATAATTTTTGAATAATGTAACATTATTTAACTCTGGAATTAGCAAAATTGGCAATGTTTTATATCAGTCATGAGAATAAGGATTTCACTTGAGAAAAACTCTGTGTTCTTATTTGAAAATATCAAGTCAATAAATGCACTGATATGAATAATAAATAACTATAAATGTGCCATGTTTAATTGCAAAGATAAAACATGTTGGAACTTTATTTTCTTAAATTATGGCTAAAAGTTCAAAATAGAAATTTTTTTTTAAAGATTTTGAGATGAACCCACTTTATTACCAGGGGTTACAAATAATGTTATTTGTTTAGGCTAGAATCAGTTAATTGGTAGTATCTCAACTGTGTAAAATTCATTCAGTGGAAGTTTCTTATAAATGGCAAATATATGTCAAATTTAAAATATCAAATGTTAAAGAACTATATTCATTTTTATTAGAAAAAATAATTGTAATAGGTTGCATTTTGCATTGGGTGTTTCTTTTCAGAAGTTGGTCATGAGAAATTAATCATTTTAAAATTTACTGGCAAAGAAATAACATAACTCTGGAGTTATAAGGGAAATTAATATATCAAAAAACAGGATAAATGGGTAAACATTAAATATCTGTAAACTGTACCACAAGGATGAATTTCTCAATTTAATTCATATTCTCAAAATGAAATATTGACTTTAAAATCTGATTAAAAATAAAGAGTGCCCAAAGGAGTTTTGAGAAAATTATAACTGGATGAATAACAACCTTAGCATGAAACAGTTACCGTAACTCTGCAAACTGCTTGGTAGGGTGCCATCATTTTCACATGAAGTGGTGAGCCGTATTTAAAATATGTCCAAATTTTAACCTAAAATGAACTTGCTGAGATTTTGTAGGGAGACTGGAAGGCTGAGGCTTTGGGGTCAGGGAGACCAGCTCAGAAGCCACTGAAGGGATCAGGGAAGTGATGGGAGCCAGTTTACAGGAAGAGAGATAGGGATATGAGGGAGCAAAGATAACCCAGGAGACAGTGTGAGAGGGAAATGGCAGAATTCAGAAAGTAGATTTCACATAGGCAGTAAAAGATTGGGAGGTGACTCCATACTGTCAGCCCAGAAGTTTGCAAGAAGTTTGCATACTCTGCAGGAAGCTGGGGTCACTTCTCACATACTTACAGGTTTTAGTTTTGGTGTGAATGTAAAAATGCCTACACATAATACCCTTTAAATGTTTGCTCTCCTTCCTTGTGTGGATACCACACAACAACAACCAACTCCCATCTTTCTCAATAGTTAAGGCTGCCTTCAGGATACTTACTCGTAGGTAGAACTCTCCATTTTCATTTCCAGATTTAATCCGAAAGGTATTGATAGTGTTGGCATAAATAGTTGTGGCCTGTATCTGGAAGATGTCTGATGGCACAGATCTATCAGATCGGATGCTCATGTATTTGTAGACTATTGACTGGGGCAGTTCTCGGCACACAGCATTTGAGACTGGGCAAACACATCGGCTGCAGAGACAAACAAAAGTAGTCACCAGTTTGGCTTGGTAAGACCAGAAAATCTTCACTTTCAAAAGTTCTGATTTTTCTTACTTCTCTGGTGTTAGAATGTAGGGCTCTTGACAAGGATTTCGTGGATAACAACGGAAGCCGCCATGATAATTCCAACACATTTCATCCTCCCGGCATTGATTTGCGGTCTCACACTCATTTATATCTGTAGAGATGTAGGGTCAAAGAGTTTACTAACTAAACTAATGAACTGATCTAATTAAATCATATAACTGGCAGATTCTGTTTGCAAGGAAGGAGGTGTGTGGGCATCTGGACTGTGTTCGATCTGCTTTTAGACACCATACTGGGTGTTCACTGCATTGAATTCAGGACAGATAGAGTTGAGACACTCTACACAGATTAACACGTGTCATTTCATGATATTTTATCAAGTACTTATTGTTCATCTGTTGAATTCAAAGCCCAATGTTAACCACTGACTCTGCTTGTATAAAAGTTAAAAAAACACCAGTTCCTGTCCTCAGGGAGATTATACTTTAGGGAATATGTGTATGGTTACTTAGAAAATAAAACAGAATTAAAGAAGAGATAGATAAGTATACTGGGGGTTTGGAGCAGAGTTGCATAATTTTGCCTGGGGGATTACGGAAGGCTGAAGGAATGAAGAGGCATCTCAATGTGGCCTTGAAGGGTGGTGGTTAGATGGAGTTTTCATGGCTGGGGCAGGGAAAGCTTTCCACGCTGAGAAATCAGCAAGCACAAACTATGGAGGGCAACTTATCATCTCTTTCAGGAGGTTGGGAGAGAGGAAAAGACTAGAAATGTGGTTTCAGTAAGCTGAAGCATGCTGGTGGCTAGTTAATGTGCTGGGAGTGGATTATACTCTCCAGAGAAAGCACAGCACAAGAAGTGAAGCTATTAAGTGTTCCTCCTCATAAAGCATAGCAACTTTAGGACGGTAAGGAAGAAGAGGAAGTTAAGGAAGAGGCTGTCAGTGGAGGGAGACAACCCAGGAAGAGGCAGTGCCAAAGCAGCTGGTGGGAGAGTCCTGGGAAGAAGGGCTGTATTTATGTCAGGCTGGACAAAGGCTGACTTTAGATTTGGGAATCAGAAGCCTCCAGATGACATCTAAGAGAACAGTTTTACTAGACAGCCATTACATTTATAACAACAACAACAATAAAAATAAAATTAATATCTACATCTCTATGACTCTGTCTCCCTTACATTTGAACAGTGATTTATATTTTATTCAATGTAAACTTTTTCTGAACCATTCCTTCTCTACAATGAGATATTTTTATTCATAAATTTACTCATTTCATACATAATTTACTGAATCCTTGCTGTAAGCCAAGCATGGGCTGGGGTATGATCTCTTTTGAATTCTCATACCTGGTGTTCTTTTTAAAGGGCCTTTATTGCTTTTTGCTTTGCATTATTGAAATCTGCATGTCTATCTTAACCCTTCTATTAGCTTGTAAACTCCTTGAGGGTAAGGGCTGTTGTACCCATCTTTTAATCCTTTCATCACCTAGCACTAATGCCATGGAGCACCTGGCTTTTAAGAAATATTAAATTGAACTAAGTTGCTCTTACCACAAGCTGTGTGGATATAGGTGAGAAAGATATTTTCACTTGATATTGGGTAAAAACACACAAGGGTTTAGTGGCTCAATCAAGCTCGATACTCTAAGAGTAATACATGCCTTGAGTTTAGAGAAAAAAAAGTACTTTAGCTTCCAAACTGGCTAAAGTTATCTGGAACCCAAGAGGAAACTGGGAAAGCTAGGTAGTCTCCAAGAGATGGTTACAAAATGTGTCTTCTTGGACTGGCTATGGCTTAAGAAAGAAAACAGATTCTTCAGATGAAATCAGAATTGACTTATGCTTTCAATATTTTCCACTTTTTTGAAAAATAAAGATGCTGTTTAGGTACAGGGAAAACTAATACTGTTTTGTTACATGGAGTCCAACAGAAGCAAAAGACAACTTTATAACTTCATTTATTACTTCCAGTAATTTAGAGCCTAGCATAATCATCACCTTAATAATTCTGGAAGACTTTTCAGAAATTAATACTCTCAAAATATTTGATGAGTAGGTGTCTATGTGTATGTGTATTCTTTTTCTCTCTGTCTCTGCAACCCCCACACGCACACACATACACACACACACACACACAGTTTTCATTTGTATAGGCCTGTGAAATGAGAAAAGTTATTTCATTCCCAAAATAAGTCTTTTGGAGAAAGTTAAGAATCCAAACCTTTTCAATTTCATTTTATTCCTGTGGACAAGGCTCAGAAGGAATGATTTCAGAGGGGGAAAGCAATTGCTTTATACTTTAGGAGAATGCTAAATCTTATTCACAAAAAATGTTTTGGCTTAACCAGGCATTCTAAAGCTGCATATCTTCAACATGTAACATTTATGAATCCCCCTCTTGCAATTTTAGTGCATATTCACCTTTAATTACAGTAGATATAAATGTTTCTAGATAGACAGACTAGGCAGGTAGGATCCCACTGTGCATTAATATGCTTCTGTGTTTCACTGAGCATCAAATCAATTTTTGATCAGAAACGCAGATATTTGAAAGACTCCAGAGAAATTTGTTAAGACATCTCACTAGCATTTTCTTGTATGTAATATGCATGTTGAAAGTCTCAATTAAGTTTCAGTAAGTAAAACCATTGGAATGCAATGTTTTCCCATAATTCACATTTATAAAGTCTCTAGTAACCCGGAAAGGGTTATAAAGATGTTCATTGTGCAATGAACGACATTCTGATTATGTTCATATTCAGTGGTTGCAGTCTAGTTGAATAATTGTGTGCATATTATAAAATCCCAGGTCATAGATTTCCTCTGAATTAATATTTTCCGGTAAAATCATGATATAGACTGAGAATCCTCAGTGTCTCCTTTCCTTGATCTTTTCTTTTCTTAACAGGATCTTTATTGTCCTTATGCCTTTGCTCCAACTCTGATTAAAAAGGACTCTCTACAGAAGATTTACTACTAGTCACTTACATTGGTAAGTAAATTTCATAAAAATACTTTGACTTCTACGGGCTTTATTGTTTACAAATTATTTGTATGTATGTCATTCCACTAAATTTCCACAACTCCCTTTTCCAAATGAGAAAGCTGAGGCTCAGAGAAGTTTGATATTTCTTCAAGATTGTGCAGACCGAATACAGTGGAGCTGAAATTCAAACAAGTTTTCTGTCCTCAAGTTCCATCATTTTTTTCATTCTTTTGTTGCTTTGTATAAATTTAAGCATTTGTACTAGCTTTTCCAGGATTTTCTACATTTTTGGTTTTATCTGACAGTCTTTTCTCTGTTAAGATTTTCAACTACATGCAACATCGGAGTTAGGATGCAAATTCTTTTTTTTTTTAGATCTTCCTGAGAGACTCTGAAATCATACCATTGTAGGGAGCTGCCTCTTCCACTTATGAATAGGTGTGAACATCATCTGAATGTTTATTTTGAAATGGATCCAGGTCATTAGCTATTTTGGGGTTAGTTTTTCTGCAAGATATTCAAGCACATTTTACTACCTATAGGCTGACTTTTCTCAGCATCTACATTCTTACCCAATTTATAATTTTGGTGTTTAAGACAATTGAGACTGGATTGAGATATGTTTAACTCACATATTAAGCTTATGCTCTAAACTCAAACTCACAAGTAAAACATTTTAAAAACTGAATCTTTTCTGGTGGATGATTTGAAGATGTATCTCAAAGAGATTATGTAGGTTAGAAGGAATATCAATATTTTATTAAAATTATTTAGCTTTTAAGGAGGAAAAATGATTACTCTGAATTTCAAGGAAAGTCAGTGTTAATATAGAGTTGCCTTCTTATGAGATATGTATATTTTATGATGGACAGGGGAAAAACGGGCTTACATTGTATATTCAAAGCGGTAAAAATGAAAGTCTATGGGAGAATCTCGTAACTTCCTCTCGGCTCTTCCTGGTTAAAACTAAATACCTAACGTATATGAAAATAATAAACTTACCTTGGCATGTTCTACTTCTCAGCACTTGGTATCCCTGGGGGCACACACATGAGAATTTCCCAGGTTCATTGACACATTGATACTGACACAGGTAGCTTGAGGTTCTGCATTCATCAATGTCTGTTGAAACAGACAAGAGCAAGGACACAGAGTTGAAAAGCTTATGCACCACTACTTTGGTTTTATATGTATATACATGCACATATATATAATTATATATATACACATATAATGAAAATTATTTATATAAAAATAATTATATAATATTAAAATAATTATATATAATTAAAATTATTTATACTTTAATGAGGAAAAATTATATATATATGTGTGTATATATAGGTATATGTAAAGAGATCTGGCTTCTGGTCTATTCCTGCTATGTTTTGACTTGGGCACATTTCTTAAGTTGCCTGGGTTTCACTTCTGTATGTATGTATGTATGTATGTATGTATGTATTTTTCTTCTGCTCAACAGTCCAGGGGGAAGTAATATACTTTTGATGTGAGCTCAAAAAAGTAAAAATATTGCAAATTCTGAAATAGAAATACAAAACTTTATAAGCAGTTCAAAGGCAAATTCTAACAATATCAGCTTATTTCCCTCTATAATTTCACAGCAGAAAGAGTTTTTCTTATCAGGAGTTTTACTGAATCATTTCTGACAGTTCGGCTAATCCTGGACCTAACTACACTAGCTGAACAGACTGAATGAATTGGCTTGTGGTTGACGCTCTTCATTTTAGATTCTGCAGAAATATCCAGGATGCAGAGTTCATTCATGTTTGTCTTCTCAGAAACTGGGTGACTTTGACGCCAAGTTCATCTGAGCTTTGAACTCCAAGTCCCCTACCTTTGCAAGCTTCCAGAATGACAGCTTGGCAGGAGCTGGCCTTCAGGGGAAGAATGCTTCGCATTTCTGAATAGTGATATCCCTACCATTAACTCAGAAGGGCAGAGGCAGCTGTCCTGAGGTAGCCTCTTTCAATTTTGCGCGTAATGGCATGATGTGAGGCCTCTCTCAGTGAGGTTTGAACTTTGTGTAAAGCTGAATGAAGGTCAGAGACATCAAGTGTCTGTGGCATTCCCCTCAGGGTATCTAATGCCTTTTGAATTATACAACGGAATATGCACATGCAATGGACTCTGAAGTTCATCAATTTAGTTAAATGGATCTCTTCTTGTTCACATGGAAAGTGAAACCCCGGCAACTTAAGAAATCTGCCCAAGTCACACAGCAGCAGGAATAAGACCAGAAGCCAGATCTCTTGATTTTTTATTTTAATGTTTTGACATTCACTCCGCTAATCTGAAACTTAAATGTGCACACCAGTCAACTGGAGTTTTTGTTAAATGTAGATTTGGACTCAGGAAGTCTGGGTGGGAAGCCTGAGTTTCTGCATTTCTCATAAGCTCCCAGGAGGTGCTGACACTCTTGGTCAATGGATAACACACTGAGAAGCAACATGCTAGAGCGCCCTTTCTAATTATTAGATCCAGCCTGCACCTAATATTTCAGTTATTTTATTTCTTTTCCTTTTTCTTGGTAACATATTAAAAAGGCAGTGTAACAACTGAACTACATTAACTGGATTTTAGAACAGAATTCTCAAGAGTAAACATTTATTTTTAGAAACAGGTACATAATCAGATAAAACAACAGCAATCACAGGAATTGGACTCTTTCATTTTTATTTTTATTATTTAATTATTTTTCTTTTTATTTTTAAAATTTTTTTTGAAAGTGATTTATTTAAAGAAAGAGAGAAACAGGAGAAGGAGAGAGAAAGAAACAGCTAACCCTCACACTGAGTGAGAGAACCCAGAAAGATGGAGTCCGGGAGAGGAAAGCAGCTTCCACACTGAGTGGAAGGGGATAGAGAGAAAGATGGAGTTTAGGAGGGGAAGACAGGCTTCCACAAGAGAGTGTGGAAAGGAACTCCAGAGGGAAAATCCAGGATAGAGGAAAACAGCTTCCACGAAGGGAGTGTTTGTGGAAGGGTACCCAAACATGGAGTCCCAGGAACTGGATTCTTATTCCATACTATTTGGGAAGATTTTTACCTTCACAGTTGAGCCTGTCACTGCTTAGCTCATATCCTTGATTGCACTGACAGATGAATGAACCAAGAATGTTGTAGCACTGCTGAGCACATTGATTGCTGGCATCACATTCATTTATATCTGAAAAAAGTTTTTTTAAAATATATATATAGGCTTTAAACATATCCTTGCTCTTTTGTACCTATGTCATCTGCTAAGTGAGTAATTCCCTAGCTGAATTACTTGCCCTGCAGCAGCTCACTGCAGAACATCCATTTAGGTTTCATATTTGTTGGAACAACTTCTACCATCTGTCATATACGTCTCTTGGAAATACCAAAGTATTTTTTCTAGGAATGACAGTTTGATGTTTGATGAATCTTTCCAAAGGAATTTAATGCTTCTAATAAATATACATTCCAGTATCTATTTTCTTTTGTTGTTGTTCAGATACAAAATGCCAAGTCTATAAATAATTGATATTAAGACACATACTGATATGGTCTCTCAACATGCTGTACTGAAGATTTATCTGTGCTATTTATTACTTTTTAAATGGGTTCTGTTAAATTCCATTACAATTATAACATAAGCCTTTGAGACCCATACGGAGTTTTGCAATGCTCTAAAGCACTGCAAATATTGTGAAAAGGCATTTTTCCTACACTAGATTTTTTTCCATGTCATGCCAATCTTTTAATTGTGTGCCATGACATTGCATTCTGAAAAAGGAGAAGCAGCATGTAAAAATCAGATGCACTTTCAATGGAAAGTTTATATACTTGAACTTGTAGTTACCCCTTTGGCACTTTCAGCATCATATCACTCACTGTTGACTAATTGGTGTGTGTCTATCAATTGATTTGTAGTTTTAAATTTGTTGATATATCCGCAGAGGATAATTAAAACCAAAGTTAAGAAGTTTTCCATTCACATCTTGATGTGTTTTAAGACACAGATTGGTTATCATCTTTTAAGCTTTATGATTGATGAAGGGAAGTCAATGGAAACTATTTACTCAAGAACATAGAAAACTGGAAATACTGCAACAGGGCATGGGGTTTCCTTTTGTGAAGACGGAAATCAGCAAGTTCTCAAAAGGCTTACCTACACAGGTATAGTTGTTTGCTGCCAACTGAAACCCAGGACTGCACTGGCAATAAAATGAGCCTGGTGTATTCACGCATCTTTGGTGGCAATATGGAGGGATGGTACATTCATCTATGTCTAGGTTATCAGGCACACACACAGAAAGAGAACCAAATTATTGAATTAGCATTGCTGTTTGCTTTCAAATTCTCTGTAGAGCATTATCTAGTGAAAAATCTCTTTTTAAAAGTAATAATTTCATCTCTATTTTGTTAAAATTAGAATATATATATTTTAAATATACTTTGTATTCTGTAGTTAAGACGTTAAAAACAAAGACTCAGTGTTCATGCCATTCAGTGGTAAATAAACTTGGTGAATGGGTTGAGATTTAAAGAAAAGAAAATAACTAAGACTATTGCACACATATATATAAGATGTCAGTTTGGGGAGTCAAAAGCTTATTTATAACTACAGAAGTAAAAAAGAACTACTAAAGTGCATGGTGCCACGCAAAAGAGAGGAAACAGTTGTGGGCTGTGCTCAAATGGTGACCTTGGCTAAGTCACTTATACATTTAGTATTTTGTTTTTTTTCTTCTGCAAGATGTAGATAGCAAGTTTTGCCATGTGTATCTTACGAAGTTTTTGTGTATCCAATAAAAGAACACTGTGGAAGAATAGGATGCTAAACAAGTTACCTCTTGAGAGTGCTCTTCTGACACTTCGGTAAAGTGTTCCAGCCTGTGTCCTTCTCATATAAATATTTTCAACTATAAAATGCTCAACTGAGAACTTGCAGAGTAGGACTAGCATCTTAGAAGCATAATAAAATTTCATTAATTCATGATTCTACACTTTGTGACAACTCCAACATGGCATGTGTAATTTAAAACAACAATTATGCATATACAACGTAACGCTAGTTAGTGGCACTGCCTTATGGTAAAACAAAACAAAACAAAACAAACCTTTATGCTGGGCTCTTTTGGTACTTTAATAACTAAAATTGTGGGAGGCGGTGTACTCAAGTGGCCTCAGGATAACCTGAGTTTGAATCTTTGTTCTGGCAATTACTAGCTTGGTCTTAACCTCCTGAACTTCTATTTCCTCTTCTGTAAGTAAAATTGTTGGGAGGGTTACATGTCATAATGTAGGCAAAGTTCCTGGCACACAGCAGGTAAACATAAATGGGAGCTAATAAGCTGCAAGATACATCTGATTCAACTTGAATGTTGAAATAAATGATAAGAAGGTATTCACATGGCTTTTCCCCTTGTTCAGGTGTCTGTTCAAATGTTACCTCCTCAGGGAGACCACTCTCCCACCAATATAAAATAGATTCTTCTACTCTATTCCCTTACCCTGCTTTAGACTTATTTGTAGCCCTTAACAGTGTTCAACATTATGTTACATGTTTATTTGCTTCTTGTCTGTCTCCCTCACTATAATGCCTGGCAAATAAGACCTGTCTTTTCCCCTTGAGGTGAAGGTAGAGGGTTTTTTTTTTTCTGTTCATTGTTGGATCTGGAATAGGGCCTGGCATAGTAGGTGCTCAATAAATATTATTTGAATGAATTGAAACTTCACACTGATTAAGAGCAATTTTAGCATAGTGCTTCCTAGTCTAGTACTATCGTCAGGTGCTAGTATTGATAGCTAATTCGTATGAATGGTATTATACTTTCTAATAGCTCCATGAGGGCTATCAATTTGTAAGCTCTGTTTACTACTATCCCAAAGCCTATAACAATGCTTGTTGCACAGTAAGCCCTCAATAACTATTTGGTGAATAAATGATGCATGTTTTCTCAACTTGTAAACGTTCATTGAACCATTGTTATTTGCTAGCATTGTGTTTGGCACTGCAAGTTTATAATGATAATAAATATACATATGTTCTGCCCTGTCTGGTATAAAAGACAGGCATGGAACAAATTATTCCATGGGATGGTAAGATCAACAATAGAAACGAGTGTATGGGACAAAGGGAGTACCATGCTACTCGAGGTGTGGCCTGCTGACTGCTGCTGGTTCATGGACTTTTTGGACCAGTCTGCAATGAGTAAATACAGAAACTGAGAGTACATGTTTAAACATAGCAATACTGTAACATCATTTTTGTTGTACTTTATAGAAGTATTCGTCCGTCACAGATTGGAAATTTACAAAAAATTATCCTTTACCATAATTTGAGAAGTACTGGCACAGGGGAGGGAGCAACTAATTATATTTGGGTAGATCATAGCGGGCTTCCCAGAGAAAGTGACCCTAAGCTAGGATTTGATAGTGAAATAAGAGTTTGCCAGGAGGGAATGTTCTTGGTGCTGTAAAGAGCTTGTGTAGAGGCACCAAAGTGTAAGTAACACTGTGTGATGTGTGTAGGGAACTGGTGGAATAAAGCTGGAGTGTAATTTTTTTTTTGGTGAGGGAAAGGTGTTTATGCAACAGAGCTGGACAAAGATCAGATTGAGCAAAACCTTTCATGCTCTGTCAAGGAATGTAAACTTGATTCTCTCGGTGAGGGGAGCAGGAGGGGAAGACACACGATTACATCTGAGTTTAGGAACATCTCCTCCTACCACATTAAAAGGGCTATGACCATATGTTCGATTCTCTTTGATTCACCCTACACCAAGTTGGATTAGTTCTTTTTTCTGTACTTTTGATGCCCTCAAATGTTTATTTTCCTGTCTAACACAATAGCAAAACTTTGGTATCGCTGGAGTTTTCCACACATTCTTCTTTTAAACCATAGCTTTATTTACAGCAAACCCTGGGCCTTCCTCAGAGGCTGGGCACTAACTCCAGCATCTAGGCACAGCCCTATGGCAGGCAGAACTGGGCTGGGGCCCACAAGAAACTCAGTGTTGACATGTGAACATTAACAGCTCACATTCTCAGATGAAAACTGATGCTGGTTGTCTGTCTCCATATCTTCACCCTCTGTTCCTAAGAGGAAACAAGGCTTCTTCACTGATCTGTGGTAAGAAGGGGTATGTAAATAAATGGACAGAGGGAGTTAGAGTTTCATGCCTATTGCTGAGTCACATGATTAAGCCCACAGTGTTATATTTTACTTCACTATCTGCCAGTTGGCTTCCTCATACTTTCTTCTCTATTCACTCAAAACACACACATAGAGCCTCCATCATGTGGTAGGCATGCTTCAGGGACTAGGGAGACCACAGTGACACAAGCTGACCTGGTCTTGCCATCAGGGAGCTCACGCTCTTAAGGCCCTCCAGCAGAGGCATAAGCTGAACAC
The DNA here is from genome assembly GCF_009761245.1 of Sapajus apella. Taxonomy (NCBI): domain Eukaryota; kingdom Metazoa; phylum Chordata; class Mammalia; order Primates; family Cebidae; genus Sapajus; species Sapajus apella. The sequence continues at coordinate 17,328,489 of NW_022436966.1, read as the reverse complement.
TTGGCTTTGTACTCCTGGTACCCTACGAAGGCTTGCAGCATAAACAGCCTTTAATACCCATCTGTTGACTCAGAACACAATGATAGTGTATTGCTTTACTGCACAGGGACAGGCACTGTTCTAAGTATTCCCTACATGAGCTCTGGAGTAGGGACTAGTATTATCTCCACAGTACAAATGAACATAGTGAGACACAGGATTTAAGTAACTTGCTCAGGGTCTCAAAGTGAGCTGGGGGTGGTACTTGGAATGCAACTCCACCATTTGCTCTCTGTGCTGTGCTGTGCTGTGCTCTGCGACACTTAATGGTGAACGAAGCCCACAGTACCAGTGTGTTAGTGCCATGGCCCCCAGAACAGCGAATTTAAAATTATTTTTGGTTGTTTTTATGGTCCCATTCATACCCTAAATATCTGCTCTTGCTTCGTCTAACATTTAATCAACACTTTGTTATCCAGAATAGGCTCAACCTGTAAGGTGAATTGTTTCTTGTTAGTGTAAAAACGGATGGGTAGTCTATAAAAGAATAGGCAGTTGTTGGCTACCATTCTCCAAAGAAATCTGATTGCTTTGATTGGAATGCTTGAGGTTGAAACAGTCAAGGTACTCAAGACAGGACCATGCTCACTGCACTGTGGTACTTACCTACACACTGCTCCCCTCGCTTCTGATATCCAGGAGGGCACTGACATGTGAAGGAGCCCCGTAAGTTGATGCACACTTGGTCTGCTCTACAGTTGTGTGTCCCTGAAGTGCACTCATCTATGTCTGTCAGAGACACACAAACAGAAAGAATTGTCAGTTGTGAGAATGTTGATATTTCCTCCATTTTGCCACTTCTTAAGTTTTTACTTTATTCTTAAAGCTTTATAATGTTGTTACATTGGAAGTACTTAAAATTATAAATTATTTCAAGTGTTCAGAAAATAATTTTGCAAATACCACTGTGTACCACTCAAATTTAACAAATGCTAACATTTGCCATGTTGGTCTCAGCTCACTTTGTTTTGTTAAGAAACATTTCAGATACAGCTAAAGCCTCACACCATCCTCATCCGCTGACCCATCACCTACCACTATCTTGGTAGGCATGAATCCTTCCCTGAGATGTTTCTGTGCTTCTGTTAGACAGGGATGCAGCCATTAGGACATAGGGTATTGTCTTGTATGTTAAAAAATTTAAATAGATTATATGATACTTGTTTTTTCCATCCAAAAATATGTTATATTTGAGATAATTTCCATTGACAAATTTCTAAAAATCTGACCAATAACTGGGTGTAATCAAACTTTAATATTGTATGTTCCCTGTCGCTATTTGTTTTTGCAAACAACAGAGTAACATGTATGTATAAATATTTCATTGCAAATTTCAGCATGCAAAGGATTCAATTTAATCATGTTCCTCTAGCCTGTGTAGTTTAAAAATCCACATTTTCTCAAAGCACTGTACTTCTGGGAATAATTTACTAAATGTACCTTAAGGAGTATGCAGGTTACAATTCTAGAAAAGTAAACGCTCAGTGATAGCATAATAAACCAGTTACAAGAAATTTCTTTGGGATCAAAAGGTAATATAAATTTGTGTGTGTACATTCATATTTACAGTAATTAATTTTGCCTTATCTATATCACCTTTATATTCATTCAAATCCATATTATGAAGTTAAGTAGCACACAAGAAAGGATCATATAATTTCATCATTCTTCAACAACCACTCTAAGCTTCATTAAAAAATATCTTAAAATTTGGGATTCCTAGATGACAAATTTTGCATAAAGAACAAAATACTATCCTGGGTCTACCAGAGTGATGATCTAAGACTCCTTAAATCTGCCTCAGGGGTCTTAGATCATCACTGTGGCAGACCCAGGGTAGTATTTTGGAAGAAAATGTAGATCAGTAACTAGAATTTACCCGATTTCTGTCTTCCCTCTAAGAATCTCAGAGTAGCCCCTAGGGTTGTTTTGCCTTTCACTTTTCTGTAGTTTTCAAGGGGGACTGCTGCATTTACAGTATGCAGTATAATAATATATGAAGTTGAGATTATAAAAGGGTTGTCTTCAGAAATCAACTTCACTTAGCTGGGTGTGGAAATGATAAGAGAGATTCTTTCCATAAGAAAAAGGGAGGGGAGATGAAAAACACTTGAATGATGTATGGCTATTTATTGGATAATAATCTATAAAGCATCCACTTACGTAATTCTTTGAACTTGCTTTTAAAGTTTTGGCTAAGGTTTTTGTTACTTTGTTTTGAAATTTATTATAATTACTACTAGTATTATTTTCAAATCAGTGATTACAAACTGTCCTTTCTAGGTACTATGCGATGGTGCAACAATCTTGCTTTGACATTATCTGCTGTTTTTTGTGTCTTTTATTATTTTCTCAGATGCACTTGATGAAAACCTTTCTATTGGGGTTTCTTCAGAGCTTTATGACTCGTTAATGCAGAAATGACAGCAGAATTTCTATTGTTTTATGTCAAGAACATTTGCCAGCATTTGCAGTGATAACAGTCCTGAGAGATATGGCAATGTTAGATTCAGATGTGGCAAGTTTCCTCTGGCAGAAGATCAAGGCCTTGGGCTGGCTGCTGCATTTTCTAAGGGAGGCCTCAGCAGTGACTGAGGCTTTTCTTTTTGACATCTCTCTGCAAACTGCCTCCACCCCACTGCATTCCTACAACCTATGCCCTATGACTTCCTTCCTACTTTCTTGTCACTCATTTCTTAGTGTCTGATAAATAGGCTAACATTTCCAGTGGAATTAATATATCATTACATAGATTTTAAACACAAAAACTTGTGCTACTCCTTCTTAAGAATGACATCTTCTGAGGGGATTATTTAATATAAATATTAGGTGAGTTAAATTAATTTAATAAAAACAAACAACAACAAAAACAAATAAAATACTACTGTGCTCACTGCCACTACTTTTCTTCCCTTTTACTACCAAAACCTAAACAAAGCTGCAGCAAGACTTGCCTCACCTAGGACTGACTGGTGATTACACATTCTACTTACTGGGACTCATAAAATCGTCCAAAAAAGTGACCTCTGTGACCAGGAAGCGGCTACTAACTACATTTCCATTTATGGCTTCTCTAGCTATACTTTAAAATACTTATCCTCTCCCTTGCTGTTGTCAGTTTATCTAATGCTAGGGGCTATAAACAGATTGAATTTCTTTGACCTATTTTCAATTATAATGTCCATTTATTTGTTTATCTAAAGAACACAATTTTATTATTTTGAAAATTATACTTTGAGATCCTGGAATTGCTTATTTACACATCTATACAAAGTCATATAAAGTTTTTAGACGTTGTTAAATTTATTATGTTTGCTTTTCTACTTCTATGCATTTCCATTTGTCTTAAATATCAGAAAGTTCACTATGATACAAAAATTACCAAAATGGACAATGATGTCAGAAACTCAAGGCAGAATATCCATCCCTGGGCAGATTCTATGGAAAAGCTGGCTCTCTCAGGAGTGTTGATGACAGCCCACTGTCCTCTACTTGCTCCTGACTCCCCATAGTGAAAACACTGCCTTTCGTAGATATCTCCATGGTGTGTAAGAAAAATCAGTTTCCTACATTTATATGGGAGAATAGCTGCATTAGCAAAAGCAATGCTTTATTTATAAAGGAAACTACTCAGGTCAGCCATGATTTTCCTGATAATCTAGGACAAATTACTATAGGGAGAAATTTTTTTGTTGTTTTTTCGTGATTATAATTTGTCATTAACAGTTAAGCTCACTTGGTTTTTCAGGCAGTCAGTTAATAAATTTCCTGGGACCTGGTCCCAAGCTCTTTGGGTGGGGGTGGGGGATATATATCTTACTTTCTCCCCACCCCCGCCATATTCCCAGTGCCTAGGATAGTGCATGAAACATGGTGAATTTTCAATAAGTATTTGTTCAAGAAATGGGTAAATGAGTTACTACCATTTGCTGAGAACTGGTGCCTAAAGTTTCAGGAAAAGTAGGATCAGTGTTTTACCTAATGGAGCTAAAAATGTATAAAGTAAAGTAAGAGGTAATATCTGAGAAACACAGCAAAATCAGCAAGATGTTAGTCAAAGAAAAATGATGTTGAGCAATTGAGTCCAGGAGTGCAGAGGCTATGAGGTATAAAGCAGAATCAGCAGTGGGCAGCCATGGATGATTAGCCAAAGGAAGTGAGTTCTCCATTGCATTTTGAAGAAAACGAGATGCATGGGTTGCCAGGAAAAGGAGGCTGTTTCTAGGCAGAAAGCAGCTAACATTAGAAAATGTTGATAAGACAAAACTGGTTTCCATGAGAAGAATGGCAGACAGATGGAGTCAGCACAGCTGCAGGGGCTCTGTGTGAGGAGCCTAGTGCAGTGCCTGGTTGAAGGGGATCACGAAATGCTAGCTCTGCGGTGAGCAAAATTCAAGTCTTAAAGGCAGGCTTAGAGAGTCTGAATTGAACAACATGGGGAGTCACTCTGAACTATGTAGACAGAGCCTAATGCTAACATCACCAAAGAACAAAATAATAGAATGTGCTTCCTAAAATATCACAACACATTTCATCATTCTAATACATTAAGAATAGCTAATGGCAATATTTGGTGATTCCCTCATTTTTCAAAAATGTGCCCACATGCTCCTTCCTAGTGATTTATACTATTGTAGGTCCCTCTCTTGCTGATTTTGGCACCATTAGTTGCTTTAAATAACACAGGCTAATCTTTGCTCAGCTCTCACTTCTAGCCTCTTTGTCACACCAACCCCCAAGTCTAGAGAACCACACATTTGATTTTCTCTCAAAGTTAATGGAGGCAACTATGTCCACATCTCTGTGGTGTCCATTAAGTCCCTGCTTAGGCCCTCATTCTCTATGTTTTTGGCTCCTTCCCTTCAGTCTGACTCATATTTCCCAAACCCCTGACTCATGCTGCTTTCTGTCTCTTATGCAACATTTTAATCTCTGCAATGTTCTTTCCATAATTTGATAACTTACCACGACATGGAGTCCCTTCAGCATATTTTCACAGGCAAAAATTATCTGCACCTTGAATGGTATTGAGTACCATTTAGACTTTTCTAATTTGTGCTGCTTTTGGTTTAAGAAAGAATTCAGAACTACTTCTGAATAAGCCACTGTTGACTAGTGATGAGAGTGCGTTAGTAATAGGACAAAGAAGGCTGAAATTATTTCGAATCTGTCACTCCCCATGTAATCTAGGGTCATGGTATCAATTTTTTTCTCTTTGTTTCTCCATCTCTAAAATAGTGTATACTCAACAATAACACACAGAGTTTTTAAAGTATTCAGATTCTTTACAATATGCTTTTTTGTTTCCAGACTATAAATCTCTGGAGTAAAATAACCATATTTTTACTAGTTCTGTGTGGACACTGTGCATGCTTTGCAAGTGTTATTCGGTGGTGCTATCCTGTGAATTCTTGTGGTTAAAGAAAAGGTAGTGGTTAAACTCAAGTTGCTGATACTTGTTGATCTGTGTAGATTTAAAATCGTATTATACCTAGCTTTCTCAATCAAACTGATTTAATCTCATAAATGGAGTAAAGTGGAAAAAAGGTCAAGGTCAGGTGTTCATGTTTGTTAAGAGGAGCCACTTTACCATTGGCCTCCTTCCTCCCAACATTCTTAATGATTTAGATACCCACCTGCTCAAAATGATTGCTCCCAATCCTTTCTAGGGAGAGGGTGATAAACTAGTTCCTACCAAAGTACTCTTTTTGCTTACTCTCTGAAACTTTTCAAATAAAAAGGGACTCATTGAGTGAAGGTCTTAGAGGTATTTGGAATATTTGTTTTTTTACTATAATCCTGGAAGGTAAGAACCACTTAAGCAAGAGCTGAGGACACTGCGGTTTACTACTGATTTACTCATTCAGTAATTACTATTGATAATGATAACCTGAGTAATTAATATGATAACTTATGTAGATTGAAATCTGATTAAGAAGAAAGTGTATAACATTTTACATAGCTTCATATAAAAACTTGGTAATATTCTAAAATGAATTGGTACGAAAATAGGTATATTCTTAGCAATATGAAAAGATCTATTATTTGATTGGGAAGGCAGAATTATAAAGCTTCTGATTTAATCCTAATGGCAGTCCTGTGGAAGAGGTAGTTAATTCATCCACAATTTACAGATGAGGAAGAAGGATATCACTGAAATATTGACTCAGTTGAGGGGACTTGCCCAAGGTCACATAGAGCGGAGATTCAAACCCAAGGTTTCCATTTTGTTTCTGCAATTTAGATCTTCAGAAAGACTTATTTCCTAAGAGTTCTGGAGAGCAGTTTTAAGTGGTGTTATACATGTTTTTAATTTTTTTAGCCTTAAAGATACGATTGTTAATGTCACAGCACCTTGATTCCTCCCTTGTGTCTTTCTTCTACTTAGAATAACATTCATAGCCCTCCAAGTTTTCTGTTTCTCTCCCCAGTTTTTAGCCAATTATCAACAATTTTTTGTTAAAGACTTTCTAGTTCCCTTGCTGTTTCTTTCATAGTACTGGAATCAGATTTATCTGGGCCAAATGCCCAGTTCCAGTTAGCTTTTCACCCTTCTGAAATTATCAGCTAGAATTCACCCAAGCTAAGCAGTTCTAGTGGAGAAAATAAATACTAATATTAAGTAACAAGAAAGAACTGTCTTCATCGATGGCCAGCAGTAGATTTACAGTTCTAGATTCTTATCAATTCTGGCAAAACAGATCGTTAATAATTTGGTGTGCTTTAAACGATAAACAAAAATATCACCAAAATCAACAAATATCAGCTTCCCTGATAGTTCGTTTCTTTGTTTTAGAGAGTGGCGAGTCAAGTGTCCTAGAAGTTGTTGGCATTGCATTGTGTTCTATCAGGACTTTACGATATGCTGTTCTCACAGGAAAAAAATCATGCTACTTCCAATTGCTCTTCTAGCAATGATGATGGATTTGCATTGCAAATGGACCCCCTCACCTAGCTTCCTCTGTGGACAATAGTGTTCATTTGCTAGATGATTGGATAGGCTTATAGTTCATGAACACGAGGAAGAAAACCAACTGGTACATGTGAACGACCAATCTGTGACTCATCTGTACTACACACAAACCAAAAGAACCAAAGGGTCATAGGCTGAAACAGAAGAGCAAGGAAACAAAGGCTTTACTTCTCATTCTTCAGCTGTTTTTGCCCACTGACAACGTAAACTTTATGCTTTCAAAATCTCAAGAAAACAACATTTTCTACTGATAAATGATGGTTAATAGGAGTATTTTCTGGCATCTCTGTGAATATGTCATACCCAGATAAACTCCCCTTTTTTTCCCCCAGCTTAATTATTAATTTAAAAAAAGTTTGAGAAAAGATAACCCTGATATTTGGGATATTACAACCAATCATCAATCTGCCACCTTGTGGAGGTAAACCTGTATTTTGAAACAAACAGCACCATAAGTCTTTGCTCCAGGGTGGCTCAGTACTAGGAATTAAAGACCCTTTGTGTGAAGGGTTAAGCCCATTCCATACAGGCTGGAGACCTACTTCAAAGTGGATGGCCTTTGGAGGAATTAAGATCCTGCTCTATTATGGGATGCCTCTGAACTGACATTTCAATTGTGTTTTCCTGGTGCCTGGCCACTTCATCTCTCCTCTCCCCTATCTCCCACTTCCCTGGTCTGGGTCAAACACTGGCAAGTGATGAACTGAATGGAGACTGACTACATTCAACTGAGTCCACCAAGCCCTGCCCGAGCACTGTGATTTGATTCTTGGCCTCCCTCCCTGAGGCCTTGCAGCCAGATTAGTCAAGTCTCCGGAGCCCAAAGCACACACATTCCTGGCTTATTCCTTCAGGCAAATCATCACTTGAGGTCGCATAAGCCCCTGGCTATGGCAGTGCCAATTATAACAAGCATGGCTTGCTGACCTCCTAATTATATGAGACCAATTACATTATGCTTGTTGTTCATTCAACAATAAGCAGCTTTTGTGCCCACTAAATTGAGGCATACTACTAAATTTGGTGAGTGTAACTTGGCAATACTTCTCCAACTCATTAACTGCTTGCCTAAAGCTTTTTCAATAAAGAATATCTTTGTGCCTCTTGCCTTCAGAGAATGTTATTTTCTTGTGTGTTTCCTGCCCATTTCATTAGATCTTACTTATGATCTTTCTGTGCAATGTTTCTTCATATGCCTCAGGGCCCTTATTTGCACTAAATTCTTTTTTTCTGTTCTCTTTTTGATTCAGAATTCCAGTACAATGAAAAGCAATGAAAAGAACAAAGATGTGGATAAATCTAAATAAATACTGCTGCCTAAAACAATAATAGTAAAGTATTTTGGGATTTACAAAATATTTAGAATTAAAGTACATAAGAATAATAGCATATATAGGTTGGCAAGAAGAATAGAGTTTAAATATTTTAAGGTCCTTTGCATCACACAGGAAGAGTTAAAAATACTAATTTGTCTTAAATTTTGATAAGTCATGGATGCATGTTCAAATGATCCCTAGGAAAAACAATAAAGAAATGGCAAAAAAGTAAAACGACAAAGCTAATAAAGGGGAAATAGAATAATACAAAATACTGCCTGAATTTAGAAAGAAGACAAGAAAGAAAAGGAAACTAAAATATGCAGGACAAATAGACGGTAAATAGAGTGGTAGGTAGTTTTAAACCTGAACATTATCAGTGGTTATAGTAAATGTAAATGGACTAAATGCTCTCACTAAAAACCAAAAACTGTCAAATTGATTAAAAAACGAAATCCAAATATACTATTTCAAGAAACATAATTTAAATATAACGACACAGATTATAAGAAAAAAGATGGAAACTATATGCAAACACTAAACAAAAGAAAGTTGGCTTTGCAATATTAGTATCAGAAGAGGTTGACTTTAAGGAAAAATGATTATTAGAGAATAAAAAGGAATACTACATAATGATAAAATTTCAATTTATCAGGAATATGTAGAAATCTAAGTTTAAATCCACTTAATCATATAGCCTCAGAATAGACAAAGCAAAAATGAATGAAACTAAAGGGAAAAAATGACCAGCGCAGTTATAGTAAGATTTTAACACACTTCTCCTAGTAATTGAAAGAATAAGCACATGTTTTCAGAAATGAATAGAAAATGTGATTAAAACCTTTGAACTAATTGACATGTATAGAGCACTGTACAGAATACATAGCCTTTTTAAGTATTGAGAGAACAATAAAATAAAATGGCTATATGCTGGCATTAAAGTAAGTCTAAATAAATTTCAAAGATTTGCAATATACAGATTATGTTCTCCAACTAAAATGCAAATAAGATAGAAACAACGACAACAACAAAACTAGAAAAAGCCCTTCTTTTGGAAAATTAGACATACGTCAGAACAACCCGTGGTTTAAAGACAGCAAAACTGAAATTTGAAAAATCTCAAGCTGAATGAAAGAATTTGTGGGGGGAAAAAAAAAAAGCCGGCCCATAAGAAGGCCCATAGCCCCACCCTACCTCCTCACACCATCCTTATCTTTTTCCCTCTAATCAATTTACAAGAGAAGAAAATGCAGATAAGATCTGTATCTGAGATGGTTTTCAGTGTAAAGAAAGGGTGCTCAGGGAAGGAGGAAAAAATCTTTTTCTTCTAATTATTTTAGGTTCAGGTTTACATGTGCAGGTTTGTTGTATAGGTAAATTTGTGTCATGAGGGTTTGTTGTACAGATTATTTTGTCACTCAGATACTAATCCTAGTAGTCAATAGTTGTTTCTTCTGCTCTTCTTCCTGGGAAGAGGAAAAGATTTTGACTGTGTATTTCCAAAAAGCAGAAGCAGAATAAATGCCTAGAAATGCAAGAAAGGCAGATTTTAGCTCAGTGTAAGAAAAAATGTGGTTTTTAGATATTTTGATGTATTAGGAAGTAATGAGCTTCCTATCACTGAAAATACACAAATGATTCAATGTGGATCCCAGCATGGGGTGGGGGATTTGACTAGTCACCTGTGTTTAAAAACAGTGTTAACATGCTACATGCAAATATGACAAAGTTTTAATAAGTTTTTAATCTGAATGGTGGGTGTTCTATGTTCATTGGTTCATTGTGCTATACAGTTAACTTTTCTCTAAGTTTGAAAATGATGATTAAAAATGGAAAACTAGATGCTGCATGCAGTCTAATATAGAAAATTGTGAGGATTCAGCAATGAATACCTTTACTTTCTCTTATTTGACACATGGTGCATATACATATAGCTTTGTATAGTTGTGAAGTTAACTTTTATGCCTTTACAATCTATCTCCCAACATCTGAAAAACTTGCCTCATGATAAAGTGTAGCAAGGAAAGATTTCATTGTAAGTGGTTATTTACTTCCTCCCTCTTCCTTGAGCAGGAAAACAGTTACAAATTTTAGACTTATTATTCCTTGTCCTGTATTAAGGATTTTTCAGGAAGGAAGATTCAGTTTTCATCATGTTAAGGCATAAGATTATTTAGGGATCAAAATGTTAAACTTGTGCCCAGATCCTTCAGATAACATTAAACCAAGTGAGATTTGACTTCTTGGTTTTGTTCCAAATTGATACCATAATTACCATTTCCTCCAAATTATCCATAAATTACCATGCATATTTTGGACTTAATTTGTTGATAATTTATGTTGACATAGGCTGTGGTATTTTCCCCTCTCTATGTTAAACCACTTTTAGTGTTGTGAAGCAACAGCATTCAAATAACTCCTGAATATTAATTCAAGGAATGCCTAAAGGCCATAAGGAACAAAAGAAAATCTGTTCAATAAAACTTCTGACCCTGTGAGTGTTGCAATTCTAAAGAGTTCTCCAAGCTAGCATATAAAATAGTCTTTGGACTTTAAAATGAGTCTGGGGCATTTTATCTTACATTTCCATTGGGGACAGAAATAAGTTTCTCAGAAAATACATTCCCTGTGATCTGTTTCAGTTTTATGAAACTGAAATTAAAGCTTACTTTGATAAATTCCAAAATGCTGTGTTTAAAAGTATTTGTTTTCTAGCTCTAATCTCTTCTTCCCTCTCAAACTTGGATCCTGGAAAACCTGAGTAACATGCTCTGGCTTTCTTGGGGCCATAGTCATGGATCTCCATTTCTTCTTCCCTCCTTTTCTACTTTTCAGTGGTGACTTCTCTATCCCTTTAATCTGTAGGATCAAAGGGGAGTCTGAAAATGGATTCATCTTTTTGCATAGGAGTAAATGGCTCTGTTAGCAGAGTGGGATGACTCTTCAAAGTTCTCTTCAATGTTTAAATGCACCACTGTGTACCTGTAAAGTTACATACTTGTCAAGAATTTAGAGTAGCTTAACGGCTGTTTGGCAATGCAAATTCTGAAAAAAAATCTGGTGGGGAAACATGCCCTCTACAAGGTTTATGTGTCTGCAGAGTACAAAGGCAGGTGGACCCACGCCAGTTATGCAGTTGATGTGTTATAGGTTGATGCCAAACTAAGTCAATCTTAAAGAAAATTTCTTGGCATGAATAAACAGATGAAAAAAACCAAACCCTACATTCTTAGATCTGTTATATATACTTAAATTGGTTACTGTATGGAGCACATCCATGGAGTCTATCATATTCCAAGTTTTCATTTTGAAAGAAAATGGAAAAATTGAGCAATTCAGATTGTTAATTTTAAAATTAGCCTAGAATTATTTTTTCCTGTAGAAATGTAATAATTTGTTTATAGAAACTTTTAAGTGAAAACCTTTGGCTTCAGGCACATATGTGGTTAATGTGGATGACTGTGAGACTGCCAGATAGGTGTAAGGAGGTAAGGTACCCTGTCAGTGACCTTCAATTATGAATCTCTTTTCATGATTTTCAGAATTAGAGAAATCATACTATTCTCTCACAGCTAGTATTTTTAAGTTCTAAGTTATTTTATTTGAGATTGTATCTTTCTGTAGTTGTTTATATGCTAGCTTTTACTAGCCTTATTATACCAAGAATTAATATTTACATATAATTTATTATACCAAGAATTAGAGTTCAAGGGAGGACTTGTTGATCTTTTTGAGAAAGTCTGAGAATCACAGAAGAACTTTTTCTCTTATGCAGCTCACTGACAACTATGCTTAAAACAGAAGAGTGGGTAAGATCACAAGTTTTAGAGTCAAATAGGCCTCAGTTTAAATTCAGGCAACATCACATGTTAGTTATGTGTCCTGGGAAAGTTATTTAACTTTTCCACTTTTCCAAATCTCACTGCCACATCTATGAAGTATAACCTCACTGCCACATTAATCAGGTCATAATGATATTGTGAGGACTAATTGAAACAATACACACTCAAAATGGATGTACCTGGTCCACAGAAGGTGCTCAATAAATTATACTTAACAGTATGAAGACTTAAATTGGTAGTGGGATCAGGGTGGTACTTCTGCTATATACAGATGGAATGAAGCAAGAAAACTGCAGGAAGTCAGGGCTTTTAATATAATTTTCTATACATTTTCACATTATTAAATATCCTACTTTTGTTTTCTTGCTTAGTGTTATGTTCTCAATATGGTCTTTATGACCGAAACCCAATCAGGAGGAGCATTATAGTACGACCTTCCCTTCCTTTGGCATATTCCAGATGAATGGATATAAGAAAAGGCAGACACAGCCTTTCTTGCTAAAAGTTACTCCTCATTAGGAAAATTGCAAACATTTAAACAAAACAAAATCTGTCAAAACAAAACAAATCTAGCATCTTCTGCATTTCATAATATTTGATTCATAAAATCAGTCCTGTCAGAGGAAAGGACTGTTGATGGCTACAGGATTGCTTCATGGCAATGAAGTATTAATATTTATAAAGACTACCTAGCACACATAACATTAACTAGAGCTCTAATTAGAACCTACATGTAACTTTGAGAGAGAACTTTTGTGTGAACAAGTTCTAGCTATGAAAAAGATATGAAAGATGTAAATTTTAGCAGCTACTTTTATTTATTATTTTGAGAATGTTAAGGCCATTATGGTCACCATTTTTCAAGACAGTACTAAAATTATCAACTAGAACTATGAATAAACAGGAAATATTTTCAAATGTCATAGAGTTAAATGCATATAAAGCCAGGACAAGGATTTTTTGTCATTTGTTCTTAAGGACAAACTTAGAGTTAGACTTTAAGATGAAGACATTGGAGGCCTGACTTTTTGAATGAGCAGGCCAGCACAGTCTTCATTATTGTATTTAATGAAACATTCATCCAGTCATATCATATAGGAAAGTTTAATTTTGGGCCACTTATTTGTTTTTTAAATGCTGTGCTAGTAATATAGTAAAACCATGGCATATTAGAAAAGCAGTCTTTTGGAAAGCTAATTTTAGTTTCTTTGAATACAAAATGACCTTCTTCAAATGCCTTCATTATAGCTGAAGGTAAATTATATGTGCGTACATGACTGTTTCTTGTTACTCTTGTAAGAGAGAGTATTAACAAACAGGAAAAATGAAAGAACTTAAGGCCCAAGGAAAAGCACCATGCTTATGATAATAAGGTGACAAATCTCATGGCTAGGCTGACTCCTTCTCTGTTGTCATCCTAGCCTATCAATCATCATCCTACATTTCTGATCCCTTCCTACTTAAATATTGAATTTTTCATTTGCTCGAGACCATTCTTCCAACTTGAGAACTCTGACTGCTGCCACCTCTGAAGTGGTGTGAGGACTGCCTCCTACTGGTCTATAGCCCCTGCACATTGCTTCTTGGGTTGCTTCCCTGGCCCAGTGCTGAGGCTCTTCAGTGCACTCCTTGCAGCCTTGGCAAGGCTGTCTCTGCCATCTTCACCTTTCTAGTGACACTGGGCTGCTGCCAGGCTCCCAGGGCTCCAAGACCTCTCTGTGACTGTGCACATAGGTGTTAACACAATGCAGATGGTCCTGTATGATTAGTGTGAACCTTCACTGCAACATAACAGGTGGTTCCATACACAAAGTTGTCTTTTCCTTGGGCTCCATCTCATCAGTGCCATCTCACATGACCCTCTACGTCAGTCAGGCCACCTACTGTCACATGCAACACATTCTTGCCATTTGTCTGCCTTTGTCCCTGAGCCTCCCTCTAAATTCTCTACCTTACCAGGAAGGTAGGTAGAGAATTACAAATTATCTCCAGCAGACCCCCACCGTTGAGAAGGAAAAGTACAGCTATGACTATTGCTAACGAAGTGTTTCAGAATGGAAACTTAAGTAGGTCAGTAAATGGATAAGTCAGGTGTTTTACCTTAGCAAACTAGCTGTGGGATCTCCCAACAAAAAGAGCTTCCCCTTGAGGGTCCAGCTCTCAACTCCAGGTCACCACAGAAAGTAGCTTGTTCAGATGACCTTTGGGACGCTGTGTCCACAAATTATCTTTTTTAAGAAAGAGAGCTGCAGCAAACTCACTCTCTCTGGGAACTCTACTGACCTGGGGAGGCGATCAATGGCTGCTCCCCACCTCATCCTTAGTTAAAGCCCCCTTAATGATGAGGCACCTTGTTTGGCTGGCTCAGGGTCCTAAACAAGTTTTGCTCTGACCACCAAAGTCTGGCATTCCCCACGGGGAACCAATAGCTGGATAACCCCAGGCTCCTATCAGTGGCCTATATAATTTTATGCCTCAACTTGTTAAAGATAGCAATTGAGCTGTCCATTAGACTGGATGTATAAATTCCAGGATGTTTATATTATAAACTGGCAAAACACTTAAATAACATTGGATCCTTCCATAGTATTTACACAATTATATTATAATTACAACATTTTGTTTTACGAGATTAGGGGTTGTTGTGACGAAAAATGTGAATGTGTAAAACTCTCTTGTAACTTCTGCAAAGGCTGAATTACGGTTTTGTTTTCAAACCAGTCTTCTAATAAGTGGTAGCACAAACTCTAAAATAGTGCAAACCTCAAACAGTAAAAATCCTTTAAAAGTTGCAGTTATATTCTATGTGGAGAAAAACTAGAAATGGCCTGAACTGATGCACTAAATGTATTTTTAGGGTTGGTTTGACTTCTGTAGCTTTTCCTTGAGCAAAAATATTTTCCCTACTCCTCATGTTTGATAAAAATTTAAGCTTACGAGCAGACCTGTGTTATTTTTTGAGTGAAATCCATATTTAATTTGCCACCATAGAACTATTATAAATGGACAACAAAACCATTCGTTATAATAAAATTATCTAGATAGGTTATAACAATTGAGAACTCAGAAATAAATTTTAAAGTAAATGATGTATTTAACTTTTTTTGTGAGCAAAGAGGGCAGATTTCATTTCGATTTGCATACACGAGTTTTCAGGGTGACATAAAGCATCTTTCATTTCTTATAAAGGGAAGCTGATTACATCACTTCCTACCAACTGTAGGATGAAACCCAAACTTTAAAATGTGACTGGCAAAGCCCTTCATGATTGTACTCCTGTCTACCCTCATGCACTGCACACTAAAGTTATGCAGAACAGTTTGCTCTTCCCTTTTCCCATCTTCTCATGACCTTAGCAAATGCTGCTTTCTCTACCTGGAACATTATTTCTCCTTTCCCTGCTTCTTTAAAGTCTAATTGCCACAACTTCCTAAGACTGAGGCCTGGTGTCACCTTCTTTAGGAAGTCACTAAAATGGGACATAAAATATCACACTTTAATTACTGTCTGCTTCCTCATAGAGCTCTTTGAGGGTAGGTCCCATAAGCTTTTATCTTTGTATTCTCAGCACCCTCTATGCTTTGCACATACTAGTTACTTAATTCAGGCTTGTTGAATAGTCTTACACTTTGAAATGATGTTTAGGGATCCAACTACAGGATATCTAGTGCGGGGTTTTATGCTATCTCCCAAGCTGTAACTAACAAAGCAATACTGATTTTGCCTCGATCTTATTATTCCTAAATCTGTTAGAAAATAAAAAAAGTAAATTCCAGATAATGAACAGATCATCTCCAGCAGACCCCCACCATTGAGAGGAAAAGTACAGGTATGACTATTGCTAATGAAGTATTTCAGAATGGAAACTTAAGTAGATCAATAAATGGATAAATCAGTGTTTTACTTTTGCAAAATAGCTGTGGCATCTCCCAAGAAAAGAAGTCAAGACTTAGTGAAGTAAGAGCTAAATTCAGTTAAAATTCTTTTGGATTAATCCATAAACTAAACTATCTATTCTTATGTTCTTAAATTCTTGCTTTATTAGCTCAGCACTCCAGCCTCACCCCTACTCCCAAACCTCTTTCTGTACCCCTTTTAAATGCTTATTTTTAAGTAAAAATAACTTTTAACTGGAAAATGTTTCCCCTAGATGTATCAGGAAAACTTGTTGCTTTCCTCTATCCGCAACCAGATTACTTTTTAGTTCATGCTTACTTGCAGAATGGATGGTAGGGGGGCTGTGGGGTAGAATGGGCCTATGGATAATTGTCCCTTGCCATAATTTCCAATATTGCAAAAACCTTGTTACCATGGCTCTGCTTACATTGAATTTACTGCATTTTGCAGGGTCACTGCCTTAAACATGCTAAAATAAGAGTAACTGCTGTCAATAGCCTGTTTAGACATAGTTTGTAGTTGGAGACTTGCTCCATATTCCTTCAGTCATATATTACAACTAATGAACATTCTATAGTTTAATGAATGTGGGCATGAGGCAGAAAGGCTGATTGTTCAGCAGAGCATGTAAGGGCTTACTTAACTCCAAATTGGTTATTTCATGAAGTGTGGGGGGGTGAAATTACACCATCTTATTAATTTGTAGTTGATGCTTAACTTTGTAATACCTATGACTAAATATATTGGTCAAGAATATTAGAAACAAACTGTTCACCTTACTTAGAGTTAAACTTATTTAGAATCACTGTTTCATGCAGGAGAAGTTGCTCCATGGCAAAATAATGAATGTGTCTGTTAGAAGTTTTAAATAGTTTTAAACTAATTATTATGATCCAGAAAATAGTCCTTGTGTATCGCACTCTCTTTTTATGCTTCTTACTAGTATAGCTACTTTATGTACAGTACTTGGAAGTAATGCAATTCTTTCTTGAGAAACTCACTCCCTTTTCTGTAAATCAGACTGACATAGGCCCTCACCACCAATGCTCCCCACCTCAGTCCCATTAGGATGATTTAACACATTTAACCATATGTGCATATGTATTTTTTTCCTCCTCATCCTACACCTTTCTGGAGATAGGGTTTTCATTATGTCACTCTTTGCTCAAAATCCGTCACTAATTGTGACAGTAATAAATCTAAATGGCTTAAACAAGAATTCTGGGTCCTACCTAAACTGTTTTCAATGGAATTTTCCAATCTTATTTCCTGCTGTACCCACAGTAACCCCCTTCCCTCAACCCAAACAGTGCCACTAGGACTGGGTGGGAAACGGTGGTGAGGGCTTATGTCAGCATGATTTATGGAAAAGGGAGTTTCCTAAAAACTAACTGCATACTTTCAAGTACTTTACATACAGTAACTGTGCTAGTAAGAGGCATAAAAGGAGAGAGTTTGATACACAAGGACAATACTGTCACCATTATGCTGCACCTAGGGTGTCCATCCAGCAAAGCCTGTCCTGTTCTTCTAAGGTTTGTTCACCTCTGGTTCATCCTTCATGACCTAAATCACATCTATTTTCTCAGAAAAGTCCTAACTGGCTACTGGGTGGCAGGACCAATCCCTCCTCTGACTTCTCCAGAATTTTTCAGTAATCACCACTTAACATTGATGATGTGGGAACTAAGGCTCTTAACTAGAGTCTGTTGACTTGAATCATTGAGCTGAATTATTTGTATCACTTAATTTTTGAAAGTCTGATCTTACGTCACATCTTCAGACAGACTGGAAAGTCCTTGCAAGAAAGGTAGTGTGCCTAGGCTTCTAGTATAGTTTGAACACATGTTAATTGAATGCACTGATGCAGTAACTGATGAATAAATCACTAAAAATTGAACAAATGCATGAATGGTGCAGACTTAAGGGTATAGATGGAGAAATATATCCTAAATTTACATTAACAAGGAAAGGAAAGATGGAGTTCTAAAAACCACTGAAAGGAAAGGAAAAGGAAAGGAAGAGTTCTAAAAACCATCTAGTATTTGAATCTTATCCTGTAATGTCTATGGGGCAAAAAGCAGAATTGACCAGAAACAGGCTCTTTTGGTTCCATAATCTCTCAGTTGAGCCCTGCGTGTTTGGCAATTTACGAGGAGCATAAGATTATAGTGACGACCTGGCCACACCATGTCCCCCTTTCCTTCTACCCAAGGAGTGACCACAAGCTCATTCTCTGGAAAGTGGATTTTGCTGCACCACATTCACAGGCCACCATTCTGAAGGATGAAATGCAATGCAGAATGGGGCAGGACAGAATAAATCTTATTCAGAGAGCATGCACAATTTCTGGGGGGAAAAGTCATTGCTAAGTTTTGTAATTTTTTTTTCTTCTGAACTTTTGAAAAAAATCAACTCTGGTTTCAGTTTAGTATTTTTTTTTTCCCCTAAAGAAACCTACATGGCCACTTCTTCAAATTTGTTCCAGATGGATTCAGTCATAGAATGATTGATTAGCCACTCAGTTGTGAGCTATGTGGTTAAGTTCAGAAACCTGCAACAAACTGGTTTGGAGCTGAGTTTCATGGTAAGGGGCAGCAAGGATAATCCTTAAACTGTCATTTTAGAGTTAGTGATGAGGAAAGAGGAATTTAGTGGTGCTACTTATGTCAAGAGAATATATTAGCAAATAGATGGCTGAATATGAGGGAATCTTATGAAAGTAATGGTTTTTTTTCCCCTCTGGGGTTCACCATAAAGGGAATCAGATCTGACTGCCCCCACAATCCCCCCACCACCAACTATTCTCTCTGCCTTCTTTGTGGACTAGACCAGCCTTCCCGGGATGCTCTGGGCTGGCCTCTACCTGGCTGTAAGGCGCCCATTTATCCCACAACCCACTTAACTGACTCATAGAGATTTGTATTATTGGCATAATAAACACCTGGAGAAATCTGAAAAATAACCTGGGGGAGAGTGAACTAAGGAGAAAATGTACTGTACTCCATATAGAGGTGTAGTATGTACTTTTAAAAGCAATTTAAGAATGTTTGGTCTATTTCTATCTTCTTTACCAAAAACCCCCCAAAACTTTCCTTTTGATTTTAGTTACACTTTCTAATAGCTGCATTAAGACTTTTCTTTATTTTTTTTTCTCTCTGGTTGACAATCTGGCTACTAGAGTATCTTCATGGGGAGACTGCATGTGGCTGGTGGCTGTCCCTTCATGTCATCATCTCATATCATAGTTCCTGCTATAATTGTTAAGCTGGTTTCCACCTTCACTGACTTTTAGCTACATATTTTTTCTCTTTTCCTCAGAGTGCTATCCTACCTCCTTAGTGCCCCTTCTCTAAAAAATAAGCCACTATCCTGCCTCTCATTGAGATACCTATTCCTTGGGACCCCAAGAAAATTCATGTTGGATTTTGTTGCTGCTGAAGTTTTACCTCTTACATAACCTATTTATTGTAACCTTAGGATATGTTCAGTGCATGTTGCTTAGTAGAATTTTGAGGCAACAGAAATGTAAACATATTTAAACATAGGGGTGATGATTCTAGGAGGAGAAATGTGGGAGGAGAAATGTGACCAGAACAGAACAGAGATTTCTAGGGGAGAGATGGAGAACATGATTTCCATGATTCCCTAACAAACACAAATACCAGAATGTCTAGGACAAAAGGTAACATGAAGCAAGAGCAGTGTGGATTAAATGTCTGTCATGTAACAAGCATGTGACGAGTACATGTTAATCAGCAATGAGGGAGTTTTTAATGCTTGCCCATAAAGTTTTTGTTTCATGAATATTATTTGTAGAGTGGAGTAAAATAAGACTTTAATTAAACAAGTTTTAAAATTAAAGGAGATGGAATCATTTGAGTGTTTCTGGGGAGGATCGATAGCATTTTAGAAGTCTCAGATCAGTGAAGAAAAGGCTACATTTATTCAAAAGGAGCTTCTAGAAACAGCCAGGTTCTTCTTTGCCTGTGCTACTGACCACACCTATTAGGCTGCCTATCTGCATGAGTCATACAGCCTCTTACACTGCTGGGGAGGGGGTATATTTTGCTCTGAACTCATATTCTGCTTTTTGAAATCATTTAAAATTCTAGGTTTAACTCTAAACAGTCAGAGTCAACTCAGGGAGAATTTTAAATCTAGATTGTGGTAGGCAGCTTCTGACATGGCTCTCAATGGTGCCAGCATCTTGGCATTCACACCCTTGAGTGTGGGCTGGATCTAGGGGCTTGTTTCCAATGAACAGTATATGGCAAAAGTGATGGGTTGTCACTTCTATGATTAGGTTACTAAAGACTCTGACTTTGGTCTTATTAGCGTCCTCTCTCTTGCTGGCACCTTCTTTTGCTCCCTCACTTGCTAAGAAAGCTGCCATGTTGTGAGATGCTCTATGGAGAAGTGTATGTGGCAAAGAATTGAAGGTGGAAGAACTTATGAGAAAAGGAGGCAAGAAGTCAATCCTGCCAGCAACCACTAGTATGTGAGCTAGGGAGTGGATCCTTCCCATTCAAGCCTTGAGAGAGCGGCAGCCTTGTCAGAGACCCAAAGCCAGAGGAGCCAGCTAAGCCACAGCTTGATTCCTGACCCAGAGAAAAGGGGAGGTAATAAATGTTTGTTGTTTTAAGTCACTAAGCATTGGGGTAATTTGTTATGTAGCAACAGATTAACCAGCACTTAGACTTCCTTACAGTTCATATGTGATGGAAAATAATAAATAAACTCCGGGAAGAGTCATTGCTTTGGTTATAAGCATGGTGTAAGCTGGAGGCTGAAAGAAATTCCAAAATGGGAAATGAACTAATTCATAGACTTTAAACACTCTCGTCTCCAATGAAGATGGGAAATCTTAATTCAAGAGTCAAGAAAATAATAAAGGGCTGGTCACATTTAGTGTTGACACCTTTACATTTAAAACGGGTTTATATTTATATATGCAAACCGTTTATTTACTGTGCACCAAATAAAATAAAAATAACTCTTTTCCAAGGTAGGGCTGAAATGAAGCCTTGGGCTATGGCATGAACCACAATACCATAATCACCCAGGTCAGAGCCTGGGGAAAAGATTGCAGTGATCTAGCTTTTCAGGCTTCAGTGATTTGGTCCAGACTTTTAGCAAACAACTAGTAGTAGGTGTGAACTGTTTTATCAATAAAGCTTGGGTGATTAGAACTGTCTGGTTTTTTGCTTCTGAGTCATTAATGCTATTGTAATCACAGAATGCACCTGCATTCTTTCCAAGGTGGATTTTGATTTGCCTGGCTATGTTTTTCTGATAAAAATGCCATCCAAAAGGCAAAGTTGAACTCCTATCAATGGAAACATCTTAAATGCCAGGCATGTATCAATTAGGAAACATATCATTACCATACGTCCACAAGGCTTACAGCCTAGACAAAAGTGAACTCATTTTCTCTTTCTTGTTCTTTTTAAATAATTTCAAGCTGAAAGGACAACTCTTAATTGTTACAGCTAAGAAAACTGAGACCCAGCAAGATGAACTGATTTAATAAAGTCAGCAAGTCATTCAGGGGAAGACCCAAATGGGAACTTTCGTCTCTTGCTTAGTTTCATGGAGTTTCCACCACTCTTTGCTGCCAAAGGCTACTTTCTGGAATCCTCTGAAGCCTTCAAGCATAAAAACATTCCACTACAGGAGAAATTAAGTAGTAAGAGAGGGAAATATCTCCGTATTATAGCCATAGCTGTTACAATGTAATTTGCACTGGAGAAACTGAGTATCTAACCAAAGGAGAAAAATGTATTTTTGAAAAGTAACCACATGCAAATTTGACTCTATCCAAATTATACCACATTTGCTGCTGCAGAAAGTAGAGAATGAAGAATCATTAGACCTATCAGTTTCTTGATAGGAAGGATACTGTCAGCTACTGGAAGACAGGTTCTGCATATATCAACAAAACCAGGGAGCTTGTTAGAAATATATAATGCCATACATTAACACAGACCTACCCAGAATCAGAATTTTCATTTTAACAGGATCCCCAGGGAACCGATATGTTCATTAACGTTTGAGAAGCACTGATCTTCTCAAACATAGCATGGAGGAGATCCTAAAAAACATATTAAACAATCAAAACCCAAATTTAAAGACTTCTTTAGCTAAGTTTATAAAAACAGCAGAACTGATTTATTAGGTGTCACCTTTTCTATTTTCCATCATCAGTCTTTTGTGGAAAATATGCATTTATCCAAATATATATGCATTTATACATATATATGTATACATACACATATATGAGTGGACAGTTGGTAATTACAATATCTTATGAGATACTTTAGAAGAATCTACTTTTGATTAGTATAGTCCTGTGATTGCTCATTGTCCTCTACTACCTTGTCTTGCTCTCTTTTAATCTACCTCCCAGTTCCATTCCACATCTTTTTCTCGGCCTGTCATTCCTCTTACAGATGGTCCTGTCTTTCAGGGTAAGAGGAGGCTTCCAGGGTAAGAGGTAGGGCTCAGTTGTTTGCTCTATTTTGCTTTTTTTCCACAAATGTATGTTTGAATATAGTCCTAGCCCCTACCCTAGTAGGTACTCTCTGAATTTTTGCTTTTTCCTTAGAAGGCTGATTTTCATACCTGAGTGCTATGTGGTAGTGGTAGGTGGTGCTAGAGGGTGAGTGTCACTGTTACTTAAGGCTTGCAGAAGCCAGAAATTACCATCACTAGCTTGAGCATTTCGTCTTAATAATATTCAGTATATGTTTTTTGAATTGACTGATGGGCAAGCAACACCAAGTCATGAATTTTCAGCAATTGCTGTTATCCAGTTGTGATCTTTGTGGTTAAGAGTCTGTGGTGGTTAAATTTATGTGTCAAATTGACTGGGCTAGGGGATTCCCAGATAGCTGATAAAATATTATTTCTGGGTGTGTCTGGGATGATGTTTCCAGAAGAGAGCATTTGAATGGATAGATTGAGTAAAGCAGATGGCCCTCACCAAAGTGGGTGGTGTAATCCAGTCCATTGAAAGCCCAAATAGAACAAAGAGTCAGAGGAAAGATGAATTTTTTCTTTCTTTTGTTGAGAGGGGACATCCATCTTCTCCTGCCCTTGAGAAAGCAGCTTTGGAGCTCCTGGTTCTCAGATTTTTGGACTCTGGGACTTATACTAGCAGGTTCCATCTCGCACCCACTTCTTAGCCCTTTAGACTGAGACCAAATTATACCACTGGCTTTCCTTGTTTTCCAGCTTGTAGATGGCAGATGATGAGACTTCTTGGCCTCCATAATCACATGAGAAATTCTCATAATAAATCTCTCTCCCTCTTATTCTCTCCATGTATCTTATTGGGTCTGTTTTCCCAGAGAACCTTGACTAAATACAGAGGTTCACCTAACTGTGACAGAGAAGAGAAATTATTTCTTCTCTTCTAAGGGATAGTGACATTTTTTTCTGCTGAGCAACAGCTTCGGCATAACAATGGTATGTTGGCTATTAGAATTATTACAAAATTTAGGATCTTCAACTGCAAAGGCTTGGTATGAATTTGAATCTGCACCGATTCTTCTTTTCATATCTTCTTAGCCTATTAAGATTTACACTGAAAAATAAGCAGGTCTGTTGCTTGCAGTTATCCATTTCTCAGGACTTTTACTCGACTTTTTTTTAGCTAGGGAGAAAATTCAAAATACCATTCACATTTTAATTAAATAATTACCGTAGTCTTTATTGAAGTCTTCCTGATTTTTTCTTGTCACTATAAACTTTTCCCTTAATCTGAAACCAGAAACTATATATTTTACTGAGAAAATGTCAAAAGTTTGCAATACTTTTGTAAAGTCTGCCTATTCCTGACTTTGATACTATAAACAGATTTTCCAATAATTCTATTATTATATTATTTTTTGAGACGAGGTTTCACTCTTGTTGCCCAGGCTGGAGTGTGATGGCGCAATCTTGGCTCACTGCAACCTCCCGCCTCCCAGGTTCAAGTGATTCTCCTGTCTTAGCCTCCCAAGTAGCTGGGATTACAGGCGCATGCCACCACGCCCTGCTAATTTTTTTATTTTTAGTAGAGATGGCATTTCACCATACTGGTCAGACTGGTCTTGAATTGCTGACCTCAGTGATCTGCCCACCTCAGCCTCCCAAAGTGCTGGGATTATAGGTGTGAGCCACAGTGCCCAGTCTCATTTTCCAATAATTATTTAAAGCTCTATTAGAATCCTAATACTGTTTCTTGCCAAGTGTTTACAACGGCAACTAGATAGTAAAAGCTTTTTCTAACAGAGTGATATTCTATTTGGGGTATTAAATAGTGATAGTCTATTTGGGGTATTAACCTTCTGGGATAGGTTGGTTTATTGGAAATTATTGCCCTGGCATGCTTACACAATCAATTTTTCTGCTTATTGAAAAATCAATGAGAAGGTTTTTCAGTTGATTTAGAGTTGAGCTCTAATTTATAATAGTTTGGCTATTTAACATTTTTTTGAATGAGCTACTCACCAACTAATCTTTCCTCTTTTTCAGAACTATTATTAGCTGCTTAAATTACCCTACAATTAAATTTCCTTCTTCCATTTAGTTTCTTTTTAACATTAGCTTACCTGCTACCTCCCTAGTCACTGAAGGAGGGAGGTCATATTATTAAAGTTCAGAACAAAGCTCTGCATCTTTTTTTTTTTTTTGAGATGGAGTCTTGCTCTGTTGCCCAGACTGGAGTGCAGTGGTGTGATCTCCACTCACTGCAACCACAGCTTCACAGTTTCAAGCAATTCTCCTGCCTCAGATTCCCTAGTAGCTGGGATTACAGGCATATGCCACCAGGCCCAGCTAATTTTTGTATTTTTAGTAGGAATAGGGTTTCACCATGTTGGCCAGGAAAATCTCAAACTCCTGACCTCAGGTGATCTGCCTGCTTCAGCCTCCCAAAGTGCTGGGATTACAAACATGAGCCACCTTGCCTAGCCAAAGCCCTACATCTTTACCAGCTTGTATAGAAGGACTTTTTTCTCTGGCTTCCTCACTGGATTAAGATTCTTCTGATATTCCAGGTCATGAACTTTTTTAGCAAAAGGCGCCCACAGCTTTTACTGCAAAGTTTATTTCATCGTGAATGACTGGAATTTTCCGCCTTGCTTGTTGAGTGGAGTTCCATTCCAGACTACTTCCTGACTATATAATTTACCAAAGTCTGAAGAATGAAAAAGCCTGGAGATTCAGTGTCAGTCCCAGATAAGTAATTTTCGAATCTATCTTAAAAGATAGCTTATTAAAAATGTTAATTTTTGCTAAAAATTAAGTTGTTCAGTATAAAATACAAATGTGGGTCAGGATGAAATCCAGGCAAATCTGTGAGAAAGATTAGTTTTGAAGTGATCAGCATGCTGCAGAAGTGTATTATGACAAAGCCTCAGAGGTTATATCTCAGCACCTTCACTTTTTTGTCAACCTTTTCTATATAATCCATCTAACACAAATCTTTGTTTAACAAAAAGTGTAGTAACTGTCTAAGGTGTCCTGTTCTCTTGTAATAGGTGAACATATGCATTAAGAAAGCAGTTTCTGGGAGATCCAAGATGGCCAAATAGGAACAGCTCTGGAGTGCAGTGCCCAGTGAGAGCAAAGCAGAGGGTGAGTGATCAGTGCATTTCCAAACGAGGTACCAGGTGCATCTCAATGGGACTGTTTGCACAGTGGGTATAGCCCAAGAAGGGTGAGCCTAGGTAGGGTAGGGTGCTGCCTCACCCAGGAAGTGCAGTCCCCAGAGGACTCCCCCTGCTACACAATGGAGGTCATCTGGGGCTTTTCCATCCACTCCATCACACTGGTTCAGATGCTGCGCTTCTCCTGCAGTTTATACCACCCACAGACGAGGAGATTCCCTGGCTGGAAAGTGCCATGAGTTTCCAGCACGGCTGTTTCAGCCGGTGCCCTGGGTTTCTGCACAAAAACTCACACAAATCTGGGCTCTATTTCAACTGGCACCTGGAATGCCTGGGAGACAGAGTCGCCCACTCAACTGAAAAAGAGAGTGCTGAAAGCAGGGAGCCAGGTAATCTGGATTGGCGGGTCCCACCCCACAATAACCAGCAGTCTGAAACAGTCTGGATTGAGAGTTTCGCAGCAAGCACAGCTGGACATGGGATGGTCCAGCTCTGTGGTGGGAAGGACATCCGCCATTAGCAAGGCAGTCCACCACTATCGAGGCAGTCTGCCATTACCAAGAAGGTCCACCATTACCGAGGCAGTCTGCCATTACCCAGGCAATCTGCCATTACTGAGGCAGTCCGCCATTACTGAGGGAGTTCTAACTGTACCTCTGTAAACAAAACTGCAAGGAAGTTTACACAGCAGCTGGGCAGAGCCTGTGGCAGCTCAGCAACACCTCTGCTGGCAGACTGTGACTAGACTACCTCCTTACTGGGCAGGACATCTCTAAAAAAAGGCAGCAGCATGTCAGGAACTTATAAATAAAGCCCCACCATTCCAGGACAGAACACCTGGGAAAAAAAGGTGGTTATGAGTCCTGCTGCAGCAGACTTAAACATATCTGCCCAGTGCTCTGAATGGAACAATGGAGCTCACAGCACAGCACTTGAGCTCTGATAAGGAATGGACTGTCTCCTCAAGCAGCACCCCAACCCCTGTATATCCAGAGAAGCACCACATAAAGGAGCGCTCTGGCTGACATCTGGCAGGTGCCCTTCTGGGACGAAGATAACAGAAGAAGAAACTGGCAGCAACCCTTACTGTTCTGCAGCCCCCGCCGGTGATTCCCAGGCAAGCAGGGTCTGCAGTTGACCTCCAGCAGTTCTGCAGCAGAGGGGCCTGTTAGAAGGAAAAGTAAAAAACGAAGGAAATAGCTTCAACATCAACCCAAAGGATGTCCACTAAGAGACCTCATCCAAAAGTCACTAACTACAAAAACCATAGGTAGATAAATCCACAATGATGGGAAGAAACCAGCGCAAAAAGGATGAAAACACCAAAAACCAGAACGCCTCTCCTCCTCCAAGGGATCACAACTCCTCACCAGCAACGGAACAAAGCTGGATGGGGAATGAGTCTGATGAGTTTACAGAAACAGGCTTCGGAAGGTGGGTAATAAACTTCTCTGAGCTAAAAGAACACGTGTTAACCCAATGCAAAGAAACTAACAATGTTGAAAAAAGGTTAGATAAAATGCTAACTAGAATAACCAGCTTAGAGAAGAACATAAACGACTCGCTGGAGCTGAAAAACACAGCACGAGACTTTCATGAAGCATACACAAGTTTCAATAGCTGAATTGACCAAGCAGAAGAAAGGATATCAGAGATTGAATGTCAACTCAATGAAATAAAATAAGAAGGCAAGATTAGAGAAAAAAGAGTGAAAAGAAATGAACAAAGCCTCCAAAAATATGGGATTATGTGAAAAGACCTAATCTACGTTTGATAGATGTACCTGAATGTGACGGGGAGAATGAATCCAAGCTGGAAAACACTCTTCAGGATATTATCCAGGAGAACTTCCCCAACCTAGCAAGACAGGCCAACATTCAAGTCCAGGAAATATAGAGAACACCACAAAGATATTCCTCAAGAAGAGCAACCCCGATGCACATAATTGTCAGATTCACCACGGTTGAAATGAAGGAAAAAATGTTAAGGGCAGCCAGAGAGAAAGGGTTACCCACAAAGGGAAGCCCATCAGACTCACAGCGGATCTTGGCAGAAACCCTACAAGCCAGAGGAGAGTGGGGGCCAATCTTCAACATCCTTAAAGAAAAGAACTTTCATTCTAGAATTTCACATCCAGACAAACTAAGCTTCATGGGCGAAGGAGAAATAAAATCCTTTACAGACAAGCAATTGCTGAGAGATTTTGTCACCACCAGGCCTGCCTTACACGAGCTCCTGAAAGAAGCACTAAACATGGAAAGGAACAACCAGTACCAGCCACCCCAAAAATGTACCAAATGGTAAAGACCATCGACACAATAAAGAAACTGTGTCAACTAATGGGCACAACAACCAGCTAGCATCAAAATGGCAGGATCAAATTCACACATAATAATATTAACCTTAAATACAAATGAGCTAAATGCCCCAATCAGAAGACACAGACTGGCAAAATGGATAAAAAGTCAAGACCCATTGGTGTGCTGTGTTCAGGAAACCCATCTCATGTGCAATGACACACATAGGCTCAAAATAAAGGGATGGATGAAGATTTACCAAGCAAATGGAGAGCAAAAAAAAAGCAGGAGTTGCAATCCTAGTCTCTGATAAAATGGACCTTAAACCAACAAAGATCAAAAGAGACAAAGAAGGTCATTACATAATGTTAAAAGGATCAATGCAACAAGAAGAACTAACAATCCTAAATATATACCCACCCAATACAGGAGCATCCAGATACATAAAGCAAGTTCTTAACAACCTACAAAGAGACTTAGACTCCCACACAATAATAGTGGAAGACTTTAACACTCCACTGTCAATATTAGACAGATTGAGACAGAAAAATTAACAAGGATATCCAGGACTTGAACTCAGATCTGGACCAAGCGGATCTAATAGACATCTACAGAACTCTCCACCCCAAATCCACAGAATATACATTCTTCTCAGCACCACATTGCACCTCCTCTAAAATTGACCACATAACTGGAGGTAAATCACTCCTCAGCAAATGCTAAACAACAGAAATCATAACAAAAGTCTCTCAGACCATAGTGCAATCAAATTAGAACTCAGTATTAAGAAACTAAGTTAGGACAGCACAACTTCATGGAAACTGAACAACTGGATCTTGAATGTGGATTGGATAAACAATGAAATGAAGGCAGACATAAGGATGTTCTTCAAACCCAACGAGAATGAAGAAACAATGTACCAGAATCTCTGTGATGCATTCAAAGCAGTGTCTAGAGGGAAATTTATAGCAATAAATGCCCACATGAGAAGGGAGGAAAGATAAAAAATGGAAACCCTATCGTCAAAATTGGAAGAGCTAGAGGAGCAAGATCAAAAAAACTCAAAAGCTAGCAGAAGTCAAGAAATAACTAAGATCAGAGCAGAACTGAAGGAGACAGAGACACAAAAACTCCTTAAAAATCAATAAATCCAGGAGCTGGTTTTTTGAAAAGATCAACAAAATAGACCACTAGCCAGATTAATAAAAAAGAAAAGAGAAGAATCAAATAGATGCAATAAAAAACGATAAAGGGGATATCATCACTGATTCCACAGAAATACAAACTACCATCAGAGATTATTACAAACAACTCTATGCACATAAACCAGTAAACCTGGAAGAAATGGATAAATTCCTGGACACTTGCACCCTCCCAAGCCTATACCAGGAAGAAGTTGAAACCCTGAATAGACCAGTAACAAGGGCTGAAGTTGAGGCAGGAATTAATAGTCTCCCAACCAAAAAAAAGTCGAGGTACAGATGGTTTCATAGTCGAGTTCTACCAGATGTTCAAAGAGGAGCTGGTATCACTCCTTCTGAAACTATTCCAAACAATATAAAAAGAGGGGATCCTTCTCAAATCATTTTATGAGACCAACATCATCCTGTTACCAAAACCTGGCAGAGACTCAACAAAAAAAGAAAACTTCAGGCCAATATCTGTAATGAACATAGATGCAAAAATCTTCAATAAAATACTGACAAACCAATTGCAATAGCAAATCAAAAAGTTTATCCATCACGATCAAGCAGGCTTCATCCCGGGGATGCAAGGCTGGTTCAACATACACAAGTCTATAAACATAATCCACCACATCAACAGAACCAAAGACAAAAACCACATGATTATCTCAATAGATACATAGAAGGCCTTCAACAAAATTCAACAGCCCTTTATCCTAAAAACTCTCAATAAACTAGGTATCAGTGGAACGTATCTCAAAATAACAAAAGCTATTAAGACAAACCCACAGCCAATATCATATTGAATGGGCAAAAATTGGAAGCATTCCCTTTGAAATCTGGCACTAGACAAGGATGCCCCCTATCACCACTCCTATTCAATATAGTATTGGAAGTTCTAGCCAGAACAATCAGGCAAGAAAAAGAAATAAAGCGTATTCAATTAGGAAAGAAGGAAGTCAAATTGTCTCTATTTGCAGATGACATGAGTGTATATTTAGAAGGCGCCATCGTCTCAGCCCAAAATCTCCTGAAACTGATAAGCAACTTCAAAAAGTCTCAGGATACAAAACCAATGTGCAGAAATCACAAGCATTCCTATATACCAATAACAAACTAACAGAGAGCCAAATCATGAGCAAGCTCCCATTCACAATTGCTACAAATAGAATGAAATACCTAGGAATACAACTAAGAAAGGCCCTCTTCAAAGAGAACTACAAACCACTGCACAAAGAAATAAGAGAGGACACAAAGAGATGGAAAAATATTCCATGCTCACAGTTAGGGAGAATCAATATCATGAAAATGGCCATACTGCCCAAAGTAATTTATAGATTCAGTGCTATCCCCATCAAGCTACCAATGACCTTCTTCACAGAACTAGAAAAAACCACCTTAAACTTCATATGGAAGCAAAAGAGAGCCCACATAGCCAAGGCAATTCTAAGCAAAAAGAACAAAGCTGGAGGCATCAGGCTACTTGACTTCAAACTATACTACAAGGCTACAGTAATCAAAACAGCATGGTACTGGTATCAAAACAGAGATATTGACCAATGGAACAGAACAGAGGCCTCAGAGGCAACACCACACATCTACAACCATCTGATCTTTGACAAACCTGACAAAAACAAGCAATGGGGAAATGATTCCCTGTTTAATAAATGGTGTTGGGAAAACTGGCTAGCCATGTGCAGAAAGCAGAAACTGGACCCTTCCTGACACCTTACACTAAAATTAACTCTAGATGGATTAAAGACTTAAACATAAGACCTAACACCATAAAAACCCTAGAAGAAAACCTAGACAAAATCATTCAGGACATAGGCATAGGCAAGGACTTAATGACTAAAACACCAAAAGCACTGGCAACAAAAGCCAAAATAGACAAATGGGATCTAATCAAACTCCAGAGCTTCTGTACAGTGAAAGAAACAGTCATTAGAGTGAACTGGCAACCAACAGAATGGGCAAAAATTTTTGCAATCTATCCATCTGACAAAGGGCTAATATCCAGAATCTACAAAGAACTAAAACAGATTTACAAGAAAAGAAAACACACAAACCCATTCAAAGGTGGGTGAAGGATATGAAGACACTTTTCAAAAGAAGACATATATGAGGCCAACAACCATATGAAAAAATGCTCATCATCACTGGTCATTAGAGAAATGCAAATCAAAACCACATTGAGATACCATATTACACCAGTTAGAATGGCGATCATTAAAAATTCTGGAGACAACAGATGCTGGAGAGGATGTGGAGAAACAGTAACACTTTTACTCTGTTGGTGAGAGTATAAAGTAGTTCAGCTATTGTGGAAGACAGTGTGGTGATTCCTCAAGGATCTAGAAATAGAAATTCCATTTGACCCAGCAATCTCATTACTGGGTATATACCTAAAAGATTGTTAATCATTCTATTATAAAGACACATGCACATGTATGTTCATTGTGGCACTGTTTACAATAGCAAAGACCTGGAACTGACCCAAATGCCCATTGATGATAGACTGGACAAGGAAAACGTGGCACATATACACCATGGAATATTATACAGCCATAAAAAATGATGAGTTCGTGTCCTTTGTAGGGACATGGATGAATCTGGAAACCATCATTCTCAGCAAACTGACACAAGAACAGAAAATCAAACACCATATGTTCTCACTCATAGGTAGGTATTGAACAATGAAAACGCATGGACACATGGAGGGGAGCATCACACACTAGGGTCTGTCACTGGGGTGGCTAGGAGAAACAGTGGGGGTTGGGGAGGTTGGGGAGAGATAACATGGGGAGAAATGCCAGATATAGGTGATGGGGGGATGGAGGCAGCAAACCACCTTGCCATGTATGTACCTATGCAACAGTCCTTCATGATCTGCACATGTACCCCAGAACCTAAAGTATAATTAAAAAAAGAAAAAAGAAAGCAGTTTCCAATGTTAATGTTACAGGAATAACAAGAAGAAACTTCTCTCTGCATTCAGCCATTTCAAAAGCAGCATCAACTTTGATCAGTTTCATTTTGGTACATGGTACCTTCCTACTGAAAATAATGGTGTGTTTACCTGTTTGTACATATGCATGTATATAGCTGTGTACTTGAATAGGTATCTGTATATGTGCACATATATGGGTGTAAATAGTTAGAATAAACTAGGCAATAAAAGGGATATTTAGCCTGCATAGGCAGGTTTCTAAAGTGTCTTTTAATTATTTCTCTTGGGATATTCTTTTCTTTTTATAAGTGGGATCTTTTGATATCACAAACTACTCAGGAAAGAACATGGATAAAGAGAGAAAATCATTTTATACAATAGTATCTCTTTAGACCCCAAATTATGATAAGCAGTGATTAGAAAAAGTTCACTGGTAGGTTTTGCAAAGTTGAATGATTCCAGCCAGAGACCTAAATTACTCACATATGAAGTCTTCAAATCAACAATTCTGAGGATTCAACAGCAAACTCTGAAAACAGACTTATACTGCCCTTTGTAATTTTTGTATATTAGAAAATATTGGGATATATAAGTTTTCAGAAAACAGCAAAAATGGTAATTTAATGGCATGCTGGTGTGACTGTATATACAAGAAAAGGGCTTTGCTGCAAGATATTTCACAAGGGAAATCTAACATTATCACTGAATAAAAATTCTTCCCTAACCCAGGTTGTGTCAGACTTGGTCTACAAGGTGGGAAGTGAGTAGGACCCCTGAGTTGTTTCCCATTTTGGATTGTGTTCTGTGGCTTCACTCAAGGGAGTGGGATTAGATTCCTTGCAACGAAAGGAATTTATAGTGAAAACTTATTTCACTGCCTTCCCTGCAACTTTCTGAGATTTAACTATATGCAGTTCCAGCTCCTGTCATGATTCTCACTTTAGGCACATGTAAAAGCAAATGCAGTTTTTATGGCTCTCTTGGATTCTCTTCCCCACTTCACTCTTACTTCACCTACAGTTCAAGTCTAAGTTAGTTTATCAGATCTCAGTGGGCTCTCAGAAAGCTCTGTTCTTTCTTCCTGGGCTCCTAAGAGCTATGGCTTTCCTTCTCACTTATCCTTCTCCCTCAAGCTTCTCTACTTCGGGAACAGATCAAAAAATTCTTCTTTTAAATCACCTGTACCCAACTAAGTGACTTTCTTGGATTCTAAAGACAGATTTGAGAAGAATATTTTCTAGCCAGGGAAATGTCTAAGATGAGATAGATTGCTCAGAGTCCTTCTTCCTTGATCTTATTTTATACAAGTTCATCAAAGCCTTGAGTTTCTTCACAGTATCAGAGAGCTCACATCAGTGTTTTCTAGCCTTATAGAAAGACAAATACTGCATGATCTCACTTAAATGTGAAATCTTAAAAAGTCAAACTCAAAGAAGTAGAGGGAGAAATGTGACCAGAGGCTGAGGCTGGGAATGGGGGAGATTGGGAGATGTTAGTCAAAGGGTACAGAGTTTCAGTTAAACAGGAATATTTTGAGATCTACTGCACAGTGTGGTGACTATAGTTAATAATAATATGGTGTATATTTCAAAACTGCTAAGCAAGTAGATTTTAAATATTTACATTGCAAAAAAAAGTGAGGTAATGGTTATGTTAAATAGCTTGATTTAATCACCCCATAGTGTATACATATATCAAAACATCACATTGTACCCCATAAATATGTATAATTATTTGTCAATTAAAAATAAAATTATAAAATCAAAAAAACTATTTTTCAGCATTATATTATTTCACTTCAAGTATCATAAATATTAACACTTTCCCAACCAAAATGTATTTTCATTATTCTCCGTGAGTTTTCTGAAGAAGGATATATTTGATAAAGAAATACATTTCCTGGTTAAATGGCTTATTCGAAAATAAAAAAGTATTCGTGTTTTTCTCAACTAGTTTTGCTCTAGGAATAACAGCATGCTCCTTAGTCACTAATATTTACTGAAAACCTAGTAATCCAGGATATAAATACTAGGTTTTATGAATCTTTCTTTCAAGTAGCATAAGCTTGAAACAGGGACAAGGTACCTAAGACTTCCCTGTTAAAGGGACAACATTTACTGATGGCCTATTCAATAATAAGTAAAACAGGAGGCAGTTCTGGAAGATGTTTAGACAGAGCTAGATGAACTCATTAGCATTTTGCTGGAGTTACTGAGGATGGAACCAGTCATAGATACTTGCTCTGTAAAGTGGCTCATCAATTATTTTTTCTGATTTGGTCTTCTTCCCCACCTTATCTTGCTAGCATTCCAAACAGAAGCACACTGTTTCTGGGGACCCCTCCTGGGAAATCATTCTAGAACAGATGGAACGTGGAGAAAATATAATGCTTCTCAGTTGTTCTGTGCAGTTACAGTGTGATTACTTCCTCTGACGTTTGGATCTTAATTTCCTTATCAGATTTCCCAATGTCTCCTCATTATTCTCTCTCAAATGCCCCATTCCAGGGAGGAAACAGACTTTGGTCCTTAACCACGTTTCTGTGAACATATTTTCTTTTCCTGTCCAAATATTTATTTTAGTATATTGTGGTGCTCTCTGTGTCACACACTAGTTTTACATCTACTTTTGGCAATTCACTATGTACTTCTAGTGATGTCCCATGTTAGTGTATTGAACTGTTGTTTGTTTCCTTTATTGTTATTTGATAACTCATGGGACAATTATGACAAATTCCCTAAGGACTATGAGCATTCCTTCCTTCTACTTTGACTCTATTAAGCAACAACAGAAAGTGGTTCTTAAACTTGACTGAATTCACTGAACTCTAATGGAATGCTTTTGTGTTCCATTTGATCAATTTCACTTGCAATACTGACTAGTTACCCTGGACTGGGATAGACGTATGTACAATCATTTGAAAGGTAGTTGAAGTTTTAGAATTTGATTTAGTGCAAATCTCAAGCTTTTTAGTCTATTTAGTACATATTTATATACATTGATTGACTGTTTCTTCTTTTAATCTGTGGCCATGCTAATATCTTCACATTCAGCCTTTTTTCATGTCATTTATTCACATCATTTTTATTAAATGTTTACAAATAATTTCAGTTTAAACTACAAACCTGCAATTCTTTTAAAAATTTTTGCAATGACAGCATTTTCTTTTGCTAATATTTGAAATGCAGTTTTCTTGATCAGTTTAATTTTTGAGTGTGCAATTTGTAATTACCTCCTGGAAAAAGCAGCATGCTAATGAATTTCAGATGTGGCGTGAATTACTTATTTGTACATTCGTGCAAAACCAAACACATTGGGAAAAATTTTGCTTACTCTTTGATTTCAAAGAATAAAATTGTGCCAGCAATTCAACACGTGCAAAAGCAATCCTTACAGAAAGGGCAACTTGTTGATTTCAGGGAATGTAGCTTGAGACTTCCTACTGGAGAACTAAATAATGAGCCAGTACCAGTGCACTTTCCTGAAGTTACCCAGGGTTGCAATTCTACTCTAATCAGCTTCTTCTTGCTGCAATGGGGAGGGTAAAATTCATTCAACAGATTAAATGTTAACTAGTCTTAAAAAGAATCTCCTCATCTTTGATGGGAAGTAAATCTCTGATAAAGTTTAAATTGAAAGGAGTTGCTTATGTGAACACTCTTCAAATACCTGATATTCATAGAGTCTAAATGAAAAGAGATGTTTAGCTGTGCATCTGATATTGGAAGGATCTCATATCACTCTGGTGACTGAAGGATGCTTTACAAGTCAGAGTCAAGTCAGAGTCAATCTCCTTCTCTTTTGTGGTTCTACACAAACTGAACAGCCAAATGGCATTGCCTCATCTCATAAGTTTGTGCCATGAACTTAAGGAGGAGCCCTATAGAAGACATAGGTGTCACTTAGCACCAATCATTGCCATAGCCAGAACAAAAATTAGAGTCTCACCTACTGACAATTTAAGAATAGTTATATGATTGCATATTTGTAGGTTTTGCAGAGATATGCAGCCCGTTTTCTTAATATGTCCCCTTTCCTTTAGATTGCATACATCATGTCCTTGGTTCAGGAATATGGTCTTAATCAGGACTCATGACCATCCATGTTTAGGAATCGGAGTACTAGAGATGACAGTAAGAAAAGCGAGAGAAGGACAACAGAAATATTATCTTACCCTAGAGGCAGAGTGTATATTTCTGATGTTTTCTTTTCACTGCTTCTTATATCCCATATGAAGTATTCTGACCCTGCCCTCTGATTTATATAGCTGCATGCAGCTTCTTGAAGTTAAGATTAAGTTAAGGCATTGGTTCTCAGATTTGAGGAGGTGTCAATATTATGGGATCATTAAAACAATATATAGTTATATAGTATATATAGTTATATATCATAATTATGTAAGTATATTTAGTTATATTGTTATCAAAATATATATAATTATATTTTTATAACACTATATGTTATATATATATTGTTAAAACAATATAATCCTATGCTCGCTTCGGCAGCACATATACTAAAACAGTATAATCCCAGGACCAGCTTTCTGATTCAGTAGGTCTGGGGGAAATCTGCTTTTCTAATAGGTTACCCAATGATGCTTGATGCTTCTGGTCTAGGGACTACACTTTGGGAACCATTGAATTAGGGAGGTGCATAGCATAGTCTTGCTGCAGTGGAGTGATCTTACTGACCTCTTCTATCCTCCCGTCTCAAACATTTGTCATTCAATTTTTACGAAGGAACTTAAAGAACATTTTGTGACTGTGTATGAATCAGATACATATACCTACTGTTCACAAATTCATATTTAAAATGACATAAATTGACTAGAAATTCAGTGCCTGCAGTATATTGAAAAGTAAATTATGAAACAGTGCTAGAATTTTTAGGAGCAAATCAATCACTTGTATAATTTGAAAAATAATTAAGTCTTCCCTATAAACTCAGCTCTTATCCATTTATATGGCTTTAGAGAATTTTTAGGTATATGAGGTAATTAACAACTAAAAACAATGAAGAACTGTAAGCAGGCTAAATGCCCATTTTCCTTATTGATTGAAGTACTTTTTCTTAGGTTAACATCATAATTTAACTCAATTATAGTCTTCCTTTTGCAAAATATCTATTTTCTGAGATCACAGGTCTTCACTGGGCTATATAATTATATGTAAGAAAAATTAGGCATTTCCTCAAAAAACTAACCTATGCAGCCAGTGACCCTAATGACATTAATGAGAATCAACAAAAGGGCAGTGTTTGAAAGCTGTTTGGTAATGACAATACCAGATAACTAAGCCACTTGGTTACACTATAATTTTCTGATTCTCTTCTGGATATGAAATCATTTAAGTTTAAAATAGAAGAAGTCAAAGAAAGATATCCCTAGCGTCTGAGAAGCTGTACATGTTAGTTCAAGTTCATCTTTGCAAAGGTAGATGTATAGATAATAATTTCTTTCCTTTTCAAAACAGTATTTTAGTTGCCCTTATGTTTATAAAGAAATGGTAGAGTATAATGGATGGTTCCTAAGTTTATGGAAGTTTTTAAATTTTTACCCTAGGTCACTGTAATTTGTTCCTTTAGGAGGCAAAAATACATTTTTTAGTGTTCTAATCACTCCTGTATCACATATAATCATGATAAAAATAAAATAAAATTGAAAATATAGTTGAAAGTTGGAAAAAATAAAAATTTTAGCAAACAAAAATTTATAGGTGAAATATGGTATTTAATTTGGCCATGTGGTGAAATTTTTTCCAGGTAGAAATGTGAAAAGATTCCCAACTTTCCCATAGTATGACACATATTTAAGCGTGCAGGTTCTGATGTCCAGGTATCCTACACATAAAACATCTAAAACAATGTAGAAACTTGCTCATTGGCAAACTGGCAAATGGGATCCCAACAACTGCAAAGAAAGACGCTGTCCAACTAGTTTAAAATCAGTGCAGTTTGGCTTTTGAAAGTTCAAAACAAATTGTAAAAATAGTCTCACTGGATAAGCAATGCCTCAACCTGAAAAAATGGTTCTAATGTTAGAATTTTTTCACTATTTTCTGTGAGGTGCTGGCGATTTGTCTATGGGGGTATGATAGGGGCGCAACCATTTTATTTGTCTGGGACGAAGGCATTTCCAGGAACATGGAACTTCTGGTTTTGAAACCAGACAGTTCCGGTAGACAATGATGGTAGAAACCCTAGGGTATGCCTTTTTCATATTTCTTAATGATATCTTATATAATATAAGCCAGGTACTGTACTTGATTTGGTTTTACAATCAGCTTTATTAGGCATTCATATTGAGTTCATTTCTTGATGGCATAGTTTCTTTACCAAGTTAGTAGTCATACCTGTAAGTTCTGACACAGTTTAGTAATGGCTTAATTACCAGCTATGCAAAATGCCCTGTGTTTTAATTTGTTTTAAAGTTCAATTAAACAAACAAGTTTCTTCAGTTAGGACAATCAATACTTTCTCTTTCTTGTCAGCTCCCAAAGGATTTTTTTAATACAGGAATGGAAGTCTTAGAAAGTTATATATGATTTAAAAAAAATCGTTTCTCAATTCCATCTAGTGATTTCTAACTCCATCTCCTTTAGAAAAATTATATAGAGACTATTGCCAGGCATGGTGGCTCACACTTGTAACCCCAGTACTTTGGGAGGCTGAGGTGGGCAGATCACCTGAGGTCAGGAGTTTGAGACCAGCCTGGCCAACGTGGCAAAACACCATCTCTACTAAAAATACAAAAATTTGCGGGGTGGGGTGGTGCATGCCTGTAGTCCCAACTACTCAGGAGGCTGAGGCACAATAGTGTTTAAACCCTGGAAGTCAGAAGTTGCAGTGAGCGACAGCATCGCTGCACTCCAGCCTGGGTGACAGAGCGAGATTCTGTCTCAAAAAAAAAAAAAAAAAGAGACAGATTATTATAGACACTATGCAATAAAGGTGTAGAAAATTAAAGGTGAGCCAGCAACAGTTTGTAATATAGTCCCCATTCAATTCAACATATTTTTGGTGTAAATGAGTATCTGTTGTTTTTGAGACAGATGACATCTCATGGAAACAATTTCTAAAATTATTTATACATGGCTCCAGGTATGTAACACTGAAATAATCTTCATTTTATAGCTGCCAAGAATAATGTCAGTCATGGGAAACTCTCAGTGGGACTGGCTCCCACAGCATGATCCTCATTTAGCAAAAATTACCTGAAAAAAACCTGCTCACTATGACCTGATCTTTGATGTTATGTTGCATTTTAAACTCCTTGTTTTTGTAAAAAACTGAACCCCCCAAAAAAATACATGAAGGGGAGTAAAAATATCATGCTTTCATTAAACAGTTAAAACAAGGATAGCTACTTAAAAGATATATTTGTAAAACAGTGTACATTTAAAAAATCTAATTATTTAAATTATTTAGGAGCCATCTGTGACTGGTACAGTGCATTCAAAGGCACAATAGATTTGAAGACTGAATCACAGTACAGCTTTCAGTTCTTACATTTAAAATGTCCTCAGTTTTAGGTTATATAATGATAAACTATACCTGCTAAAAAATGTATATGGAAAAAAGGAATAATTTTTATGCATATAAGACTTATCTGTAAGATTCATTTATTCTAATCCAGTAGACCATGAAAAATGTGTTTGGATTACTGGGTATAAATACGCAACATTTAAAAGGGAGTGTAGAGCTTTACTAAAACAGAAGACTCCTCAAACTCCATGATGATGTCAATAATATAGGTCCTTGGAGCACATTACTGTTTTAAACGGAGGTCCCCATACTTTCGCGTTGGTTATAAAACATTATTTTGTGCTGCTGGCCTGGAATGAGAATGTCATACATCTGCAGGCAATTAGAGGAAGCTGGACTGCATGTTTGATTAGCTCAATAATAAACGGGCACAAGTGTGACTCGACTTATGTTAGTCAAATTCCCTAGACAGAGTATCCCGTTGTTATCATATGAAATACCCCCTTTTATCAACAATTAAGTAAATCCACACTTCTGGGCACTTTGCAAAATTGTAAGGTGGGAAGAAATCCAACTTAAGCCATAAGTCTTCCAAAACACTTTTAACCCTGCTTTCAATAGTATAGACACCAATCTCAAATTTTAGAAACTGGCTGAATTACACAGAACAGTTAGGGTTGGAAATAACCTGTGTGCACACAGTCAACAAGTATGTATTTAGCATATTCCATAAACACGGCACTTAATAGTTTGCTTATAATTTTAAAAAATTCACAAAGAATTAAGAACTATAAATGTTTTACTATGTGAAATGTAACTTACTTTGTTAGGTAGTCTAAATATTTTCAAGAAAAGTTAAATAGGATTTTATTTTAATTAATCACAGTATAGTTTCTACCATAACCAATGCATGTGGTAAGCCTTGAATATATTTTATTCTAGGACCTCTTCATTTAGTTCTAGGCATTGTTCTTGAATTCAACCATATGTGTCAATGATGGTCTACAAACTACTTTGGCAAATGACTTATTCGTTTATCAGGTTTTTTTTTGTCCCAAGTACCATTAAAATATACATCTGAAGTATTCAACATAATTCAGTATATAAAAGTTGACACTTAAGAATTTTTCAGCAAAACTTTTTGATTTTGGGAAAAATAACACCAAACTTTCCAATCTAGTTATATAACTAAGTAACACAGTTTAAAGTTTGTATATCTTAAATAA
Source organism: Sapajus apella (assembly GCF_009761245.1). Classification (NCBI taxonomy): domain Eukaryota; kingdom Metazoa; phylum Chordata; class Mammalia; order Primates; family Cebidae; genus Sapajus; species Sapajus apella. The sequence continues at coordinate 17,287,624 of NW_022436966.1, read as the reverse complement.
ACTCAAGATATTTTTAATCAATAGTCACACAAATACATGTATAAGAATAACCTCATCATTTTCTCTCCTTGACATAATCCTTAAATTCAGTATTAGAATATCAAGCAGATGCTAAAGCATTCATCATCAATACTAGAATTCTGACTCATGACAGAAACACAGTGCACCCTCTGAAAAGTGACACCATCACAACATGGGTTAGGTCTTGATGTGGGGTACTTAAAACTTACAAACAAAATATGAAATAAATAAAAGTCAGAGCATGACAGGTTTCCTTACTTCATGTTTTTTTGTTGTTGTTTTTTTGAGACAGAGTCTTTCTGTTGACCAGGCTGGAGTGCAGTGGCACAATCTCGGCTCACTGCAACCTCCACCTCCCAGATTCAAGCGATTCTTCTGCCTCAGCCTCCCTAGTTGCTGGAACTACAGGCGCATGCCACCATTGCCAGCTAATTTTTGTATTTTTAGTAGAAACGGGGTTTTACCATGTTGGCCAGGCTGGTCTCAAACTCCTGAACTGAGGTGATCCGCCTGCCTCAACCTCCTGCTGGAATTACAGATGTGAGCTACTGCACCCAACCCCTTATTTCATTTTTAAGCCATTTAAATTCGAGTATCTTTTATACAGAAGATAAAACTAAGCATGGGTGAATACGGAGCAGCATCCCAGGGCACAAGAACATGCATCTTTCATTTAATGCAGCAGCCCAGCAGTCTTGTTGAAACCCTCGTTGTTAAGGGAGGATGGTGCTCTCTTTCTCACGCATGACCAGTTAGAAGGTAAGGACTCCTGGGCCCTTTTTATTGGCCCACATGTGCCATACATGCATGTGGTGGCGACATGGAGTTCTGCACTACGGGGTCTACCTAGTTAGCCTCTGGCAGGGAGAAAGGAGCCTGGGGGCTAAAATGGCCCCATTTCTGTAACACAATTTCCATACCAGGCTGCTGTGAAATGGTTTGCTAAGCAGGAAAAGGGAAACAAATCATCTCTTAGCACAGTTTGGTCAGCTAATATCCTGCATGTCTTCAAAGCCCCAGATTCTTATCACTTTGCTAGTATGAGCCTACAGCTGTTTCTAGAATACACCGTGATGTGTATGCTCTGTGAAAATAAACAAAAAAAACCTATGCAGATGATGCCATGGTGCAAATGATATAAGTGAAATATGCTCAAATGAGAGCTTTAAAAGAGACATAAATGTGAGTGGGGGACAGTACCTCCAAGGTAATGAGAAACAGGAGCCCCATTTCTTTATTCCTGAATGAGGAAAAGAAGTCCATGGCCAGTTAAATGAAAGGAAACTTGAGAAACCAAAGGGTACATCTGTGGAGTAGCTTGACATGACAATTTCAAATTCCCAGTGAATAACCTGATGGCAACTTTTGCCAGCTGTGACTTTGGCACCCGCCTGCCTGTGTTGGAAGGTCAGCTCTGCACTTAGCACCTGTGTGATCTCTGGTTCTCAAACTTGGCCACATATGAAAAACTGAAAAAAAAAAAAAAAATAGCCGATGCCTGCAATCCAGCCTCAGAGACTGTGATTTAATTGGGCTGGGGTGTAGGTTGGCCATAGAGAAGTTTTAAAGGTTCCCAAGTGACTCTAAATATGGGCAGCTAAGGTTGGGAACCACTGATGAATCTTCTGAGCCAAGTTTCCCATTTGTAAAACAATGATGACAACAGTGTCATCTACCCTTTAGGAATATTGTGATGATTATGATAATGTACACAAATCACTTAGCACTATGTCTGGCACGTGGAAAGTCCTTAATAAATGTGCACTATTATCATCCTCACCACAAGGTACACTTGGGCAAAAGCTTTCAGTGGTTAGGAAGATAAATCCTACCTACCTTGGCACACGTTGTGTTCGCTTTGCTCATAGCCTGCCGCACATTGGATACGGTGGGAAGGGTTGGAGGGAATGCGCTGAGGGTCAGCTGGGTTCCGCCTGATGACAAAGTTATTTCGGCTAGTCTGCCCTTCAGAGCCTGCGGCTGCAGCAGCACTGGCCACGAAACCACCCCCGGGCAGCACTCCACTAGTTGCCACGCTGCTGGCAGATACAACCCCGGTGGTTGCCCCTGAGGTTCCTTCAGCTGCTGGTGTTTCCTGCTGAGGCTGTTCATTATTGACAATAATCTGGGCTGTTTTTGGAAGGCAGAGGTATCCTCCATAGTGGTTGACACATTTCATTCCACCTTTACAAGCGTCTGGGACAATGTCACATTCATCAATATCTGTGGTCAGTAATAAAATAAGTCAGGAATCTTCTAAGAGGGAAAAGTCAAACATATAAATATAATGCTCATGCCTTTTTGGCATAACACAGACAGGATAGGAAGAGTGACACAAGAGATGGAGACAGAAGGCAATGATCACATGGGAGGTCTTGGAAGCTGGCTCACCTTTGCATTGCTGTCTCACAGGATCCCACTCATATCCGTCAGTGCATTGCTGCAAAGAAAACATCAAAGGAGGGGCCAGAAAACAGTTAACTGGTATGTCCATTCCGTAAGAAATCACTCTAAAAGCTTCACACTTGCGGCAACAATCCTTGCGCTAGAGTCTAGATATACGATGAGATGGGTGGTTTAACATTCTGTTGCTTTCTTAAAAGACAAGTCTGTGCGTTGGACTCATTCAAGGATCCATTTTCAATCATCAGCTGCCTAAACTCTTCTGTTGTTTTTGGTACAGTTGCCCAGTACCATCTTCTTTTGTTTTGAGACTAATCTTCTCCAATTTCTCTGACTGCTCTTTTTAAATTTGCCCTTTTTCACACATTGTAAATGTTAAAAAGAAAATTCTCTCTCATTTCTTGCCTCCCCCAACTCCCACCAGCCCCGGGCTCCTCTCTCTCTTTCTAAATCCTCTTTCAGCATCCATGCACCTGGCTTTCCCTACCATTCTTAGCTCTATCTCACACCCTGGCCTGCTTCCTAGTTTCAGTTACCAAGGAACAGAGGTGTTCCTCCTAGCAGTTCCCAGCTTCAGTCTCCTCTCCAGTTCACCCACTGAACAACCTATAGAGCACCTTCTGACACCAGGCACTGTTTTAAGGCCTGGGGATGCAAAGACGATGCAGACTTTGTCCCTGTCCTCAAGCAGCTCAAAGGCCAGAAGAGGAGACAGACAGGTAGACAAGTTGCAGCAAGATGGCAGGTGGCTTCTACAAGTGTATGCAGGAAGGAGTGATGAACTCTGCTGTGGTGAGCATGGTAGGGCAGAAGGGAAGGCTTGACAGGGGAGGTCACAGTGAATTGGGCCTTACAGGATGAGCAGGATTTTTTCCAGGTGAATGGGGGAATTCTAGGAAGAGAGGCTGTTGTGACAAAGCCATAAAATTATTAAAAAGTGAAGGAGCTGCAAGGAGTTCTGGGTGGGTGGTAAGGGATGAGGTTACAGAGGTAGGCAGGGCTAAGTCCAGAACACCTTTCTTTGGCACAGGGATGAGCTGAATTCTACCCTGAAGGTCAAGGAATCTCAAGCTTCACTGCGTCTAAGGATCACCCAGGGTGCTTGCTAAACTGAAGATTCCTGGGCCCACCCAAAGGATTTGATTCTATAGGCCTGGGTAGGGAGCCTGGAATCTAAATTCTTAGCAAGAATCCCAGGTGATTCCGATACAAGTTGTCTAGTAACTACTTCTTGAGAAATGTTGCTATAGGCTATAAGAAGCCTCTGAAGAATTTTTAAGCTCAGAAAACAATCTGATCAGATGTTCATCTGAGAAAGTCACTGTGAGGAAGAAGCCTAAGGAAGGATTGAGCAAAAGTGCAAACAAAAAACAAACAAATAAACTTAAATTCTTTTAATATAGCCAAGAGCTGCTTATGTACACAATGGATGCTTGACAAAGAAATAGCTGAATGGAAGCCCAGAGATCCATTTAGATATTTTACTGACATCTGAAACTTACTGTAGTGAGAACTAAACTCACTGTGTCTCCCAGTTTAGTTTTTTTCTTGTTTCTCAAACAGTGCTTAAGGTACCACCACCTTTCTCGAAACCCAGGATTCCAACTTTAATATCAGTGCTGAATGCTCTGCTTATATTCCTTCCATCTTTGCTGACTTTGTGTCCATTTAGACCTCTACCACATTGACCTAAGCCTTTTGCTGGCCCTATGAGCAGGCAAGATCCTGTATCTCTACATGCTGTACACAATCCCCGTGATGATCTTTCTTGAACTCTTGGTTATGTTGCACCTCTCTGAGACCTGTGGCCTGCAGGTTTCTCATTATCACCATCTCTGGGTTCTTTCCATTACCCAGTTCCAGCTGATCTGACCTTATCACTGCCTGGATTGGTCTCATGTTCTTTCAGCTCTAGTCTTTGATGATGCCACTCTCTGACTCAGTGCCTCTTCAGCCTTTCAATCTGAGGTCATCACTTGCCTTCAAGAACCAGCAGACTTCCGTCTCCTCTAATAGGCCGGCACCAACATTAAACACCTCCTTGCTTTTCTATTTCCTTGGCAATTTGTATAATCTGTATAATAGTATCATTTGTACTTGCTTAGGAACTTTGTAGTTTTCAACACTATCTTCCCAGGGTAAATTCCCTGAGAGGGGGCTAAATTTTCTTAGTAAACAAATAAATTCTTTTAATAGTGATGAGAATTGCTTATGCAGATACTTGTTGAGCATATAGCTGAATGTATCCTATCTTTAATATGGAAGGGGAGTATGAGGGGCTATTGTTTGGATACAAGCCTATTCTTCTGAAAAGTATCTTTCAAGCCAGGCAAAAATGGCTGTTCAGTTGAATAATTTGTATGGTAAATAGGGAAGACTTGCAGTTTGTTTTAGGTATTTGCTTCTAGACATTTAATGTGAGTATACTATTAAGTAAGCCTAGACTGGGTTTAGCTTCATCACTTGGCTGTGCAGCCCTAAGCAAGTTAGGCACTCTCTCTTCAGTTCTACCGTCAGTAGAGGGAAGATGCCGCCACTTGCCTTATACATTGCTGCAAGGATCAAAGGAGATCGTGTCTCCACAGTGGGGTACTCAAAAATAGTTATTATCTTGTCCTTTAACCATGAATTATTAGGTATATAAAATTGGAAAGAGAATAGGCCCAACCTTAGCACACAAGGGTACCATATCTGGAAAATTTGTTAAAATAATAATGAACCCCTAGTTAGTGGTCTTAAAACTATCATGTTTAAGCCACAGATAACCTTTGCTGGTAAAAAAAAAAATGAGTAAGATTTAGGTGATTAGCAAAGGGAAGGGCATAGAAGATAAGCAATTGGAAAAGAAGTCTTTTATGAGATGATTATAAAAGTGGGTAGTGAATTTAATTTTAGCTCCCTGAGAAGGCAGTAAGTCTAGTCTGAATAACAAAACATTTTCATTTTAAGATAAACAGCACATGCCTTCATTTTTCTTGCTTTATTTATCTTCAGCAGAGGAAGCAACTGCATTTAACATGAAGTTAACAAAATATTTGTATTAAGCTATTTTATTTATAGTGGATCTGAACAACAGAAAGGAACATTTGCCAGATGAATACTAACATTCTAGGGATAATGTAGTACCAAAAAGTGAGATAATGTTTATTATCAGTAATTGACATTAGTTCATTTCTAAGAGTTTTATTTTCAAAACTTTTTCACATTCTTTTGAGTAGGATTACTTAATTTTAAATTGGGAGCAGCAGAAAAATGTGTTTTTCATATTCCAATCCAGGACAAATGTCATTTGCTTAACACTGATTAAAGACAAGAAAACACAAAACAGAGGTGCAAACAGACTCACCAGATGTGAGGTCAGTACTGCCCTTCTCTGTTCTCACCATAGCTATTTGTAGCAGCAGGAGGGGTCAGATGATCTTTTTAATATTTTATTAAATATTGGTTATATCTATGCAATTAACTAATCAAATATTACTTGGAAATATTAGAGATGCTAATTAGAAAATGTAAAACTGAGTTGCACACATTACATTTTAAAACCACTTTAGCCAATAAGCATCCTGGTAACATATAAAGTGTGTCTGCCTTTATTTCTGAAGTTATCAGTTATACTATAAAAGAATGAATATATAGCCTTTACAAATTCAATAAAGGCCACTTACATGAGAACGTATGTCATGTATACAGAGGAGGCCACGTGTCTTTATGGTGTTTAATATTCTTTTTTTTTTTTTTTTTTTTTTTTTTTTTTTTTTTTTTGAGACGGAGTTTCGCTCTTGTTACCCAGGCTGGAGTGCAATGGTGCGATCTCGGCTCACTGCAACCTCCGCCTCCTGGGTTCAGGCAATTCTCCTGCCTCAGCCTCCTGAGTAGCTGGGATTACAGGCACGCGCCACCATGCCCAGCTAATTTTTTGTATTTTTAGTAGAGGCGTGGTTTCACCTTGTTGACCAGGATGGTCTCGATATCTTGACCTCGTGATCCACCCGCCTCGGCCTCCCAAAGTGCTGGGATTACAGGCGTGAGCCACCGCGCCCGGCCTGGTGTTTAATATTCTTACTTGAGTCACATATTGGTTTTATCTGCATGTATGTAAGAATCCAGGTTTTCCAGTTCCTTACACCCATTAATTTATTGAATGTATTGGAAACATGTAACTTTCTTTGGTTTTAGCTTTTAAACGGATCCCATTTTTAGCCTTACGCAAATGATTACATGTTGGTTGCTATCTTAGTTTGGTGAGCCCAGTGAACCTTTGAAAGGATCAAGGGGCAATTCACAACGAATCTTAAATATGAACCAGGAATAAAGTGTTCTTATCACCCTCCGCAGAGTTCAGCCCAAATACACTGGCAGGGGTGGGTAATGTCTTTTTTTTGTCACGGAATCCCGCTGAACAGCACTTATCTCAAATTCCATCACCCCTTACCGTGTACGTGATGGTTTCTTCGGTGTCCTGTGACTTGACGAGCGCCAGAGTCAGTATAGTTAGGAAAAGGGCTTTCAACATTGTGAATCTCAAAGAAAATACAGGACAAACTGATGTTTAGTATCTGCTGCGGGGAAAATAACAAAACTTTAGCAGTGAACACAAGCGAGGAAGGGAGGGTGGGAGAGGCTAAGGCTCCACCATAGTCAACTTCCAATCGGCTTTCTCATCTCCCCTCCCCCTCCCCCTCCCGAACCTTCCCTGTAGCCCACGAACCGGGCAGCAAAGACGTAAAAACTGCTGCAGAACTGCATTTCACGTTACTCTATCTTGATACACTGTTTACATACAAAAGACATTCAGCGTGCATTTTATACTGCTCCTACACAGCCTGCTGCAGAAAGAGGGGGGTTGAAAGGAAAGAACAGTAATCCATTTCAAAGCGGACAAGAACAGTAATCCATTTCAAAGCGGACGGTGCGTTTCCTCCCCCATCCTACCCCCACCCCCCCGTCACGGAGGTGGGGCTGCAAAACTCTGTTCTTCAGAACTTTAAGGCTTTCCCAGTATGCCCACCTTGAGCTAGCAAAATTTCATACAGCTTAGCAAAAATACCTGCGAGCCAATACGAATAGCCCTGGCCTCAAGCCTTTTATTTTTTAATCAAAATAACAAAACAAAACTTGAAGAGCAATCTCCTCCCAGTTCGTAGAATACTAGACCTTCTCCCATCTCTCACAGCTTCTCACATCCCCCAGCACAAACTCTCAAAGTGGCATTTCCACGCCTTACTCTGCGCAGAGCTTTGTTTAAAAGTCCCAGGTTCTGTGGAGGAGCAGCCCAAAGAGTCTGATTCTCTTTTGTCTTATCAGTCTCTGGGTCCCCGACATGCTACCTTCGCCATCAGGCTGCCCAGGACCGGACCCAGGGATCTCACCGCAGCCCGAGGTACCAGTTTCGGGCGACCGGCCTAGCCCCGTAGGGAGGTGAGGTCCCTTTCTCAGCAAGCTAACAGGCGGCGGTCCCCCGCAGCTGCTCAGCGTCCCAGCTTCTAGCCAGCTCCTGTGGAATCCAGGTGCGGCTGAAATCTTGCACACTGGTCCCCTAAACTTTCAAAACCATGTTTATGGGCAAAGCCCTGCCAGCTGGTTGTCGGCGCGCACACACATGCCCATCCCAACAGATGTCACCCGCGTACTCGCGCTTGCTGACAGATCGCATTCCGAGGCTGCACACCTCCACGTCCCTCTCTGCCTGAGACACCCTGCACAGTCCAGGGCAGTTCTCGGGTACTCAGCACCCCTCAGGTCACCCCACCTCAGTTACTCTCCCGCGTGCGGCCCCGTGGGCACTGGGCTTGCTTGGGGAGACTCCCCGTCGGGGGTTCCTACCTGCGCGGCCGCGCTGCGCTCCAGGTCCGGGCAGCAAGGGGAGTGCGCAGGGGAGGGCAGCCCTGTGGGTCTGATCTGGCGAAGTCTGGCAGCGGCCGCGGCGGCAGGAGGAGGAGGAGAAAGGGAGGGAAAAGAGGAGGGCGAGGGGGGCGGAGGAGAGAGCTGAGGGAGGCGCAAGCGCTGAGTCAAGCACTGCGAGCCCGGCGGGAGAGCACGCAGTGCAGCGAGGTCCGCGCCCCCCGGTGCAGGGGCTTTCTCCGCCGCCCCAGCCTGCCCTCTCTTGCCAGCCCCTGGGACCCCAGGCTAGTTGGCATGTGATGTCCTGGGTGTGCTTTAGCCTTGGGGATGCTCCCACCCTCTAGGGTGTTTTCTTGCTCCCAGAGGAGAGGAACACAGCATCTCCCAGAGAACAGAGGGTCTCTAGAAATTGCTGTTATTTTTTTTCCCCCATTAAGTGAATGCTAGGAGAGTAAATTAACCCCATTCACAGAACTGTTTTGCCTTTTCTTCCAGATATTTTTTTGAGGTGGTGTCTGCTTCCACAAATGGAGAAAAATGAGAATTCATCCATTTAACAAATACTTGTTACCTATTGTGTGCTAAGTGTTGGGAACAGGCCAAATCGAACTTTCACTAACAAAATTGTGAAGTGGGGTTTGTTTTATGGTCTCTTAAGCCTCCCTTTATGATAACAAGTGTCAGTGAGAATGGAGAAAAGGGAACGCTTGTAGGCTGTTGGTGGAATGTAAATTAGTACAAACATGATGGAAAATTGCATGGAGGTTTCTCAAAAAACTAAAAGCAGAATTATCATATGATCCAGCAGTCTCATTTCTGGGTATTTACTGGGAAGATTTGAAATCAGTATGTTGAACAGGTATCTGTAATTTCATGTTTATTGCAGCACTATTCACAATTGCCAAGATGATGAATTAACCTAAGTGTCCATCAAGGGATAAATGGATAAAGAAAATGTGGCATATATATATATATATATATGTATGTATATACACACATATATACACATATATACATAAATACATACATATATACACATATATATGTCTTTTTAAAGGCTAAATAGTATTCCATCATGTGGAATTCTGTCATTTGTGACAACGTGGATGGAAGTGGGAACATTATGCTGGGTGAAGTGAGCCAAATATAGAAACACAAATACCACATGTTCTCAAGTATCTAAATGTAATTTAAAACAATTGAACTCATAGAAGCAGAGAGTAGAATGGGGTTACCAGAAGCCAGGGTTGTGGGGAATGAGGAGATAACAGTCAAAGGGTACAAAGTCTCAATTAGATAGGATGAATAAAAACTGGACGAGGTGGCTCACCCCTTTAATCCCAGCACTTTGGGAGGCCAAGGCAGGCGGATCACCTAGGGTCAGCAGTTCAAGACCAGCCTGGCCAACATGGCGAAACCCTGTCTCTACTAAAAATACAAAGATTAGCCAGGTGTGGTGGCACATGCCTGCAATTCCAGCTATTTGGGATAGCTTGAACTCCAGGATGCGGAGGTTGCAGTGAGCTGAGATCACCCCTGTGAGTGACAGAGCAAGACTCCATCTCAAAAAATAAAGGATGAATAAGTTTGATTTTTTAAGATCAATTGCATAGTGTCGTGAATATAGCTGATAATTGAATACTGTATATTTCAATATCACTAAGAGTAAATTTCAAATGTTCACATCACAAAAAAAGTCAAATATTTGAAGTGATGGACATGTTAATTAGCTTTGTTTAATTATTTCACATTGTATTAAAAATCACAACATTACCTTGTACCCTATTAATATATACAACTATAATTTGTTGATATATAATAAAAATCTCCCTTTTTATGATTTTTTTTTCAATCTATACCTTCTCTTTTCTCCATTTATTGACTTAGTGAAATCGCCAATACTGCTCATTCAAATTTGGGCATTTCACTTTCACCTTTCATACTCAGTGGAATTTTAGGAATCCGGAGAGAAATTTTTTTTTCTGGCTTTATCAAATAATACCACACAAATTGCAGTTATCTCTGAAGGCTCCAACTCTAACGTCATAGTAATAGCTTGCTTCCAAGGCAGCTGTCTTCTAGGAAGCAAATGGCCAAATACAATTTCATGAATGAGACAACCTACAAACTGAAGGGTTTAAAGACTGTGACTCTGTCCTTGAACAGGAGGCAGAGCTTACAGGAGAGAGAGATTATTAGGTGGAAGCTACTCTCTTTACCTCTGGGCTTTCAAGTGTGGGTTACCTAGACATTGTCAGTTTGGCAGCAGGCCACACAGAATTGGACAAGTTGGGGGGGGTGTGCACAACCCTCCCTAAACCTTACTTGAGTATACAGGGTTTTGCTAATTGTATCGTATATTTTTACTATCAAAATTCTAGTAAGTGTTTTCCTCAAGTCATTAATGACCTACAGATTTTTCAGACAAAAAATGATTTTTGCTTTTTGTACAGTAAGATCTGCGCACATGGTTTTTCCTGTTTCTCTTAAGCTCTTTCTACCTGTCCTCAGCTACTTTTCCAGAAACATGGGGTGAAAACGCTCAAATTTGTATCTCCAGCCTGGAACTGTTCTTATATATCCAACTGCCAACTTGCTATCTTCATTTGGGCATCTAATGGATGTTTCAAACTGAACACAATTGCTGTTCTCATCCCCCAACCTACTCCACCCACCTTCACCATCTCAGTTAAAGCAATTTCATCTTTCCATTTGCTCAGATCCAGGACCATGGAGTCATCCTTGATTTCTCTTTTTCTCAGATAGCCTGCATTCCATCCTTCAGAAAATTCTGTTGGCTTCACCTTCAAAATATATCCAGAATTGAGCCTTTTCTCATTGCCTCCTTTGTGACCACTCTGGTCTAAACCACCACAGTTTTCTGCCTGTATTATTGCAGCATCCTCCTAATTGGTCTCCTTGTTTACAACCTTGTTCCCCTGCAGCCTTTTTGCAATGGGAATTCCTATGAATGGAATCATAGAGCATGTACTCTTTTGGGTCTGACTTCCTTCACTTAGCATGTTGTTTGAGATGCATCTTTGTTATTAGGTGTATCAGAAGCACTTTCCTTTTTATTGCTGAGTAGTATTCCATTGTGTGTGTATATCCTGATTTGTTTGTTCACATCGTGATAGATACTTGGATTGTTTATGAATAAAGCTGTTATGGACATTCATATATAAGCCTTTGATGGCATATGTTTTCTTTTAGATAAATGCTTAGGAGTGAAATTGCTAAGTCATATGGTAGGGGTATGTTTAACATTATAAGAAAGTGCCAAACTGTTTTATAAAGTGAGTGTGTTATTTTTTGTTCTTACCAGCAATATGTGAGATTCAATTTGCCTGAAATCCTTGCTAACTCCTGGTACCGTCAATAATTTACAATGTTAGCCATTCCGGTGGGTGGGTAAGTGCTATTTCATTGTGGTTTTATTTTACATTTCTCTGATGTCTAGTGATGTTGAATTTTGCTTTTGGTATGCTGATTGTCCATCAATATATTTTCTTTTACATTTTTGTTGATTTCTTTATTTTTCTGTCTTACCAGTTGTAAAAGTTTTTAAAAATAGTCTTTATATATTTTTTATATAAAAATATATAAAAAATAGTTTTTAGATTTATATTTTTTGAATATTCTTTCCAGTCTTTGTCTTGTCTTTCCAATTTGTTAATGCTGTCTCTTGAGACCAAACATTTTAAATTTTGATCTTTTTTTTTTTTTTTTTTGAGATGGGGTGGCTCTCTGTCGCCCAGGCTGGAGTGCACTGGTGCCATCTTGGCTCACTGCAACCTCCGCCTCTGGGGCTCAAGCGATTCTCCTGCCTGAGCCTCCTGCGTAGCTGGGACTATAAGCACACACTACCATGCCTGGCTAATTTTTGTATTTTTAGTAGAGACAGAGTTTCACCATGTTGGTCAGGATGGTCTCCATCTCCTGACATCGTGGTTCACCCACCTTGGCCTCCTAGAGTGCTGGGATTACAGGCATGAACCACCATGCCAGGTGGAGGATTTCTTTAATGGAGTCCCACTTTATGGATTCAAACTGGATACATGGATTAAGCAGAACACAAGTGGAGATTGCAGTAAATTCACCTTCCTAAATTGCTCTGAGCTCAGAGGAATCTGAGATTTTAAAGATTTGGGCTGGGCACGGTGGCTCATGCCTATAATCACAGCATTTTGGGAAGCTGACAGGTGGTTTATTTAAGGCCAGGAGTTCGAAACCGGCCTGGTCAACACGGGAAAACCCCGTCTCTACTAAAAATACAAAAATTAGCTGGGCATAGTGGTGCGCGCCTGTAATCCCAGCTACTCAGGAGGTTGTAGTGAGCTGAGATTGCACCACTGCACTCCAGCCTGGACGACTGAGAGAGACTCTGATTGAATAAATAAATAAATAAATAAAATTAAAATTAAAAAAGGGAAAGATTTGAAGATGTATTTGGTGACAAAAATTCATAATTTTAGAAGAGATTCACAGATGTTGATGATCACACACTGAGCACTATGCTCTATTTCTCTATATCCTTTGGAGTATGTCTGATTCAAACATGTACTACCAGTGTGGCTGAGTCTTAGAGTGCTTAAATCAGGCGTAGAATAACTGTGTCCAACAGGGACCCAGAGTGGGCATCCCTGGCATGCTAGAGACCAAGATATGAGTCACAGAATTAGCACACAGTTTCTGGCCATGTATCCAAACCAGTCAACATTTGGGTCCACTTGATTTGTAAAAGTATATTCTCCTAGGAAACCACTGAAGGAGAAGCCAAGCTGGAACCAGAATTGATGGAAAAAAACCCTCTCCTTCTTAGAGAAAGAGTTCATTTAAAAATGCTAGTATTCTTAGTGAATTGATAAAAAATTGATCATTGACTGCTGATAGCCCTGTAATACACTCTTGCAAGAATAATGTTGATTAAATTATTTATTTCCTTGGACTGCTTTCTTACTGATGCATAAAAATTCAATATTCTTGAATAGCAGAATTTACCATTAATATCCTTGAAAATATTCCCATGGTGAATACACATATGGATTTCTGATATACTTTGTATGATTGAAACAAGTCTTGGGAAGAGATGGTGTTTAATTTTTCTTTCTAGGGCTAAAATTCTGTGTTTGTATGTTGTCTTTTTGTCAATGATTTGGAGTTTGCATGAGGCCAAGAGAAGGGATGAACTTAAGTGAGCCTTCAGCAGATGTTAAGTCTTTTCTTTAAAAAAATCTACATTACACAGAAGTAATTTTAAATCTGTACATAAGAGATAATGTGTATTTATTAAATTGATTGCTAAAATATGCCCCAAACATTCACTCATGTGACACATTAAAAAAGGACTCATTGAAATACATGGAGGTTGGATTGCAGCTTTGGCCTCAAAGAACATTGGCAAATTTGCATTTATGCAACATTAATTTGCCTCAAGTATGTCACTGGTGAGTTCTTTGTTTTAGTTAGTGCCAGATGTATTCTTCTTCAGAATATATTTGGTGAAACTCTCTTTCTGAATGCCAAACGGACATGAGAAAACTTTCAGTCATCTGGAGCTTGTAAATTGTTCTAAAATTTTTGGAATTTTATTGAAGGCTTGATTTCATCATAAAGCAGAGAATACCCTGGAAGAATAAAAAGCAAATCAATCAGAAATGACTGGAACCAGTAATTAGAATTTCCTTGGAGAGATAAAAATGAATGATGTAAATCCACTATCTTACAAAAAAGATTGCTTTCTAACGAGTTGTCAGATCTTACAGAGCAACTTCAGATGCGAATGCAGATGTGAAGCTTTTTTTTAATTGTTGTTTTCAGCTACAAGTTTCTCCTTCTCTCCTTTCAAATTTAGACATTCCGGAACCTTCATTTGGCTAATCAAGGCTGGCTGATGGGGTTTCAAGATGATTGCATTATGGAGCATGAAATTAGAAATAATACCCTTCAAAATTAGTACTTTTATTTCAATATGTAGTTTAAAGAACTGGATCATCACTCCACTTTTGCCAATTTGGAACCTTTTAATAATATTTTGTTGATTTTTAGGATTTTCTTTGTTCTATTTTCCAACTTTATTTTACCTTACTTGAATTATTTTTTCCTTCACTTTGTGGATGAAGAGCACAGAAATGATCTTCATCTGTCTTTTTGTGAATATTTAATCTTATATCTTGAATCTGATCACAGATGACAAAACAGATTTTAAAATATCTTTGAAAATATTTAAATAAATTTTTAGAGAACAATGGTTTAAACAAAATCATAGATATTTTGTGTTTGATGACATTTAGAATTTAAAAAATATATAGCGTTAGTAAGACTGATTTATGATTTTTTTTCTCTTAGTATGTCATATCCTATACCAGGCAAACTGCTGAGACCAAAGCCTAGAAATGGAATGGATGTTATTATTTTCTCTCTGCTCTTCAAGGAACTTTAAAGCATAAATTATTTTGATAAACTAGCGTTAACTTCTGACTTCTTTCTCACTGTAGAATGTAGAAAGACAAAAAAAAACACAAACTTTTCTGCTTGGAATTTATAATATGCTGCTAGCAGATAATTTACAAGAAATGGCATATTTAACTTTTATTGTTGACTAAATAGGGAAAATGTAGAAACTATTCAAGGTAAGAGGTTAAAAGTTTATATATCCACAGAGAGATATTGCAAGGATATTGCTTGGATTTAAGTGTGTATGTGTGTATGTTTTGTAAAGAGCTCTGTTCAAGCAGATGCTTCAATTATAGTTAATTTTTAAAAGGGCCAGGAATTATAAAACACTGTTGAATTTGTTCAATTCAGTTGGAAAAAATGCTGGGATCAGAAAGGACTTTTCAATCTGATTTTAAAATAGCTAAATTTCATTTTATGGTGAAAAGAAAAAAGAAGAAAAAAGGGGATCTTAGCAGCCACTTGCTCCAAATCCCTCATGAAATTTAAAGCTTAGACAACTTGTCCAAGTTAACACTAGTTAGTGGCAGAACCAAGAGTAGGACCACAAGTCTTAACTCCTCAGTGTTGGAGCATTCCACTTCTCCACTTCCTTGCTCTACCTCTTTATTTACAGCATCCTTTGTTTATCTGACATAATTAATCTTCATTATCATCATCCATCCATCCAACTCACATTTGACTGAGGTATGTTTCCAGCCCTTAGAGAGCTGCTGGGTGGAGTGAACATGCAGAATAAAATGAGTGTTATCTCTCTTCTGCTAAGCTGTGATCTTTTTGAAGGCAGGGACTATGTTTGTCTACCTCCTTAGCAGCCCATATTGCATATATGCTCTACAAAGCTTCAGGCAGAATGCACTTTACCATGGGAAATTTCTGCGCCTGACCCCCTGTTGTGAATCCTCTTGTCTGTTTTGATTTCTGTCTCACTGCTTCCCACTCGGAGTCCTCTTTTCAGCTTATACCCTCTCTGGACAGACAATTTACTTGGCCAGCCTGGCTTTAATTCTAGAGATGAAGCCTGGCTTCTCTTCTAGAGATGACCTTTTTATATTATTGCCACTCAATTCTCTGCTCTGCAGACCTTGGGCAAGTGACTGTCATGTCTACCCCTGCTGCAAACTTCTAGGACATTAACCCCAGCCCATACTAATGTCCATGCCTCATCTGTCTGGGAGCTGAAATTCATAGTCATATCTTTGTATTGCTGAGCAAAAGTATATGACCTGGCACTTAATAGATACTCCATAGATGTTTGTGAAAATGAATCATAAAGATACTTCATGGTGTCACCTTTGTCCTCATTCTCCTCATTTTTAAATTAAATATTTAGCTAGGAGAAACCGTATTACATACCACGTGTGAAAATGGCTTATGGGTCAATTGGTCACACTCAGATTCATAAATATCTGGAAAATTGTATGAATAATTTTTTCTCCTCTGTATATTGTGAAGACTTTGTTGAATATAAATTTAAGCAATATGAAGGGGTTCTTTTCTCTCCAAGGAGTTATCTAATCAGTGAAGAAAATGAGATTGTACTGTACATAATGTGGTAAATTTCTATCATTTAGTCTTCTTTCAAACACTTCCAGAAATCCTGGGCTAGAGCTAATTAATAACTAATAACTAGCAAATTAAAAATAATGTTTGAACAAGCCATATTTCAGACAAAATAGCACTTCTTTTTCTCTGAAGTATATTAAGCAAGTATGACAATAGTCTTAAAAATGACAACCTCAATTCAAAGTTTATTTTCCATGGTTTGCCAACATATAAAAATGAACTTATGTTTCTAAACATTCTGTAGCTTTCTTCTTCCAATTGACTCACTAGCAATATTTGTTTTTCCCCAATTATAAAAGTAACACATACTCAATGTAGACATTTTATAAAAGATACAAAAATATAAAGATGTAAATTAAAATCATCCATAATAAAAATGGCTTAATACTATTAACCACTGTTAACATTGTTGTATTTCTTTCCAGACTTTCTATGTGTTTGCATTGACTTTCTCCTTCTCTCTCTCTCTCTATACTTATTCTGTGTATATATCATATCACTAGGGCACCAAAGTGGCATTGCATTAGACGTCACTATTTACACAGCCAATAGAAGAAACAGCTTCTTGGACCTAGTGGCTCATATGCACCTTTCCTTAAGAACCGGAGTGTGATGCTTTGGCCGGGGGAACAAATCCGGGAGATGATACTGAACTTAGTTAGTGGTGCTACCTTTTTTTCCTCTTTCCTAACAGTTGTGTCTGTTATTGAATCAAGTGTGGGTTTTCCCTTAAGAGACTTCCAAGTCTCTCAATGCAAATCAGTTTGCAGCAGGCCCACCCCACTGGTTCGCCAAACTCATATGTGTGAATTATAATGAAAAGCATGGTATTACTATCTCTGTCAAATTATGCTTGAGTCTGCAAGGTGACCTATTAGTTGGTGATAAAAAATAGAAAGGATTTTGAGTTTTTATCACAGAGTAAAGAACTTTTGAATATTTGTGAATCTTAGACTTCTGTTTGGATTTTCTTTGCGAAGTTTTGCTTTTCTTGCTATACGCTGGCTGTCATTTGCTGTGCCTAATCACTGTGTCTTCCTTCTCTTCATAGCATCTTCTGTGTGTCTTTCCTTCATAACATCTTTTATCCCCTCATTATTTTTTCTACTAGCTGTTGAGGAATGCCGGATTTGTGTTTTTTGTTTTCATTTTTTTGAGATGGAGTCTTGCACTGTTGCCCAGGCTAGAGTGCAGTGGCACGATCTTGGCTCATTGCAACCTCTGCCTCTGAGGTTCAAGCAATTCTCCTGCCTTAGCCTCCCAAGTAACTGGGATTACAGGCACATGCCACCATGCCTGGTTAATTTTTGTAGTTTTTTAGTAGAGATGGGATTTCACCATGTTAGCCAGGCTGGTCTCAAACCGCTGACCTTGTGATCCGCCTGCCTCGGCCTCTCAAAGTGCTGGGATTACAGGTGTGAGCCACCGCGCCTGGCCTAAATGCCAGATTTCTTAAACCAACATCATTGCATCTACATGGAATAAGTAACAACTGGGTCACAGAACATAAGGCTACCTTTGTTTCTTTTTTCCTAATTCTTTCTCTAAAAATAGCCTTGAAACTAGAGTTGAACAAGTTAAGAGTTCATTTAAGTGAAATAAAACATTCATAGTCATGTAAAGGGAGCTGGTTTTCTGTCTCCTATATTTCAGCCTGAGGATCATTTTTCAGACCTCTCTTATTCTCATGTTCTTGTATTTATCAAAGTCCCAGCAACATTACAGGGGCACTAGATCTTTAATTTTTTGACCTCCTAAGCCATTAGTGTTCTTTTTATGATTGTATTTCAGAGCTGAAGTCTCTAATACCCCTCCTCTATTGTATAGAATTTACCTGAAACACAGGCAGACAGACATATATCCACCCTCACATCTAGAATCCCATTTTCTTGCTTCTTATCTCATATAATATTAATCACTTCCTTCACTCCTGAAGGCTTTTTGAGCATCTACATTGTTCCAGGCCCTTAGCTGAGTGTGAGGGATACAAAGAAGGCCCAGTCTTGGACCCATCCTAATATGGAAGGGGAGATGGACAATGCTTAATTCTATTTGAGGAGTCAAAGGTTATTAGAGCAAGTGATGCTTGATGCTGAGTTTCTATCACTCAGTCTTCTTTCAAACACTTTCAGAAGTAGATTTCACAGGAAGATAGGGTTTTTTACCACATAAACCCTCTAGGGTTGGATGTCTTGGAGAGAGGAAACAGCATATGCAAAAGCACAAAGGCATCATAACTTCCTTATGGGAACTATGAACTCTTGGGTTTTGTTTCAATACAGGTACAAGGTAGAGGGGGATGGTGGAAGATGAAGTTGAAGATTGAGGAAAGGGTGAACAAGTGGGTCCTGAGGAATTGCTTGGATTTTGTCTGTGGTTGACAGGCGCCATTACAGAGTTTAGAAAAGTTGATAACTCAAAATTAAATGTTATAAATATTACATTGCTAATAGAGGAAGTGGTGGGTGAACTCTTGAGAGGAGGTGTGAGGTTAGAGGCGGTTGGAAAGCTATCTGAAATTTTCAAGTAATGGATGGAGAGATGTCAGGGCTGGGGTATGTTAAGGAAGCAGGCTGTTCAGGACATGATGATAGTGACACAAAGAAAGTTCAGATGACTTGGGTTTCTTTCTCAGGAGGACAGGTGGATGGTGGTGTTATTAGCCAGTAGACTAGAGGAAGAACCAGGTAAGAAAAAGAGTTGGGAATGAAAGAGAAAGAGAGAGAAGCTGTTGAAGTCTCATGAGCACTGAGGACTGTTTATTCTCCCAATTGGAAGTGGGTCTAAAATACTGGCTTTAAGACACATAGGCTTGGCATAGTGGCTCATGCCTATAATCCCAGCACTTTGGGAGGCTGAGGTGGGAGGATTACTTGAACTCAGAAGTTCCAGACCAGCTTGAGTAACATGGTGAGATTCCATCTCTATAAAAAATAAAAAAATTAGCCTAGCACGATGATGTGTACCTGTAGTTCTAGCTGCTAGGGAGGCTGAGGCAGGAGGATCACTTGAGCCATGGATGTCAAGGCTGCAGTGAGGTGTCAAGGTGCAATGATTGCACCACTGTACTCCAGCCTGGGTGACAGAGTGACAGCATGTCTCAAAAAGAAAAAAAAAGAGACACATAATATACATTTGAAAGATAGTTATCCAGGCCTGAGGAACTGTTTATAATAACAGAGTGAAATGATAAAGGCACATTATTGGGCTAAGAGTGAAGAGATTGTTTGATTTTTGTAGTAATAAGCTGCTGTTAGATATTCATTACATCTAACTCTAAACTCCATGAATGCAAGGGCTGTTTCTGGTCTCTCTACTTCTGTGTGAACGCTTGCCATGAAATAAGTTCTCAACAAAAATTTATTGGATGAATTATTGAGTGACTAGTTAGGTTTGTCTAAGAAGCTGTGGTTTTGCTGAAGAATCTCACAGAACACACATCACAAGGATATTATCAAGGAAACGGCTTCCTTTCTCCCCTTCCCTTGTTAATTAACTTCAACAAATGCTTATCATTTTCCTTTTGTGACTCCAGTTTGCTACTATTTTCTTTGGAATATTGAAAAACCTGAAGAGACTGCTTGCTTAATGGATCTTGGAAGTGTGGTAGCATTAATTTGTATATGTTTTAGTCTTTCCAATTAGATTTCTTAAAGTCTGCATTTCCAAATGTGTCTTATTCTTTTGAGTTCCTATTTCATTTGGACAATATTTTAAAATATATAAAATGTTTAAGATACACCCATATGCAAAAGTCCTTTGCAAATTAAAGTGAACTTGTATTTCCAATATATTTGTAAGCAGTAATGCATTAAGTCTGACTAGTCTCCAGTTTGTGAAAATAAGGTTTATGAGAAAGCTCTGAGTCATAGATTTGGAACTGATTAACAGGCTGTTCCTGAATTATAAAATCATTATAAAGCCAATGACTGTATGACCTTCAAGTAGCTTATTAAGTCAGTAAATTCTGTGAAAAAGAAAACCTAATAGTCAAACTATTATGGGCAGTCATGTAGTTTAAATTATTGGGTTTTTTGCTATGCAGAGATACCACTTTTTAATTTGATGATCGGAGTTAATTAGGTGATTATGTGCTGGCTAACTGCTAATGCATTTTATTTGAAATTGTTAAATTTATTTTGGTTGTCGTAATTGAATTTTATGAGTAGAAATTAAAACTTAGTCAAATGTCTATGTAAAATCATCTGGATAATTTGTGTGTGTGGATATGTGTTATTTACTTATACTTACAATTGTTTGTTTTTAAAAATTTTATTGGGCTTTTAGTTATTCTACAGATATTTATAAACACATACAATGAATTAAGCATTGGGTTTACCACCTTGTTCTTAATAATATTATAGTCTGGAGGGGCTATCAAACATCTGAGCTGGCAATTATAGCTCAATTTGATGGGGCAAACACAGAGTGCAAGGAAGAGGCAATCAATTCAACGTTGGGAGGCCAGGGAATGCTTGCTTCCCATAAGGAGGAACATCTAAGAGGAGTCCTAAGGGACAAGTTATCCAGGTGAATTAGTCAGAGTTCTCCAGAGGGACAGGACTAATAGGATGGATGTATATATGAAAGGGAGTTTATTAAGAAGTATTGACTCACACGATCACAAGGTGAAATCCCACAATAGACCTTCGGCAAGCTGAGGAAAAAGGAAGCCAGTCCAAGTCTCAAAACCTCAAAAGTATGGAAGCTGATAGTGCGGCCTTCAGTCTGTGGCTGAAGGCCTGAGAGCCCCTGGAAAACCACTAGTGTGGATCCAAGAGTCCAAAAGCTAAAGAACATGGGGTCCAATGTTCGAGGGCAGGAAGCATCTAGCACAGGAGAAAGATGGAGGGCAGAAGACCCAGCCAGTCTAGTCCTTCCATGTTCCTCTGCCTGCTTTTATCCTACCCACGATGGCAGCTGATTAGATGGTGCTGGCAGCTGATGGAGGGTGGGCCTGCCTCTCTTAGTGCACTGACTCAAATGTCAATCTCCTTTGGCAACACCCTCACCAACACACCCAGGAACAATACTTTGCATATTTCAATCCAATCAAGTTGACTCTCAATATTAACCATCAACTAGGCCAAGGGAGGAAATGGCTTCATGAAGACTCAGAGATCCTTCAGGAGATTCATAAGCAGTTCACCATAAATGGCGTGACAGATTGAGGAAGGGGAAATGGGAATTAGGCATGAGAGATAAACTGGGGTTGGTCATGAAGGCCCTTGTTTGCTAAACTAGGCAAACTGGCCTGCATGGTTCTGTATAGGTGCTGTATTAAGTTTTGTTTAAATATAGGTGCAAGATAAGGCGAATGGTGGAGGATGAAGTTGAAGATCCAGGAAAGGGTGTTCTTGTGGGTTTCAAGGAGTTGGTTTTTTTTTTTTTTTTTTTTGTTTTTGTTTGTTTGTTTGTTTTCAGTTGTAAAGTGTAGACTAGATCTAGAAACAGTGGTCACTGTTGAACTTGAAGAGAACAGTTTGTGTATGTGGAGGATTGGGAGTGGAAACCAGACTGTAACAGGTTTGAAGAGTGAATAAAAAATGATGGAGTAAAGACAGTGACTGTTGTCAAGTCCAGAGGTTGTTTGATTTATGAAACATTTAAGGTTGGTATGTCATGAAATGCTCAGAATTAGGTATGGAACTATTAGGTCGACTATAATAACAAATGATAGATTAACCATCATATACAATAGTTTGTATTAGTTTCTTGTCATTTGTTAATTTTAATGATTTTTCTAACTGCATGAGAATGGAGGATGCTGACTTGAAATAAGCTCAGAGTATGAGTTTATGGACTGCTTCTGAAGAAGATATAAACCTCTCCCTTAATGTGCAACCACTTTTATTTTCCTATGGTATTACTTAAAAGAAAGTAGGTGCTAAAAATGTTTCTTCCAAAATCAGGTGTCTTTTTATGATCAAGTCTAATGCCTTTTATTTAAGAATTATGGTGCTTATGAGCATATTCAATAGTTTCCACGAAGTTCTGTCTCATAGTGACTGAGAGAACTTAAAAGTAGACTATAGTCACAGCAATAAACAAAACAGGTCATAAAAATCTAATTTTTGACAACAGACCAGTCATTTCATGGAAGAATTTTTTGACATTATAAAAGATACTGGCTATAGGATTTCTTTGGTTCTTTTATACATGTAAAATTATTTGATTAACAATTCCTCTTTCATAATATTATGCAAAGCAGCCTACCTGTGCTGCAGGTACTAAGTTGGTTACCTTTCAATACAAATTATCTTCTTTCAGGCTATAAGCATTAAAAAATGCAACTAATAGATGATGCTTGTAATGTTAAAACTGCTGTTGAGGTAGATTTACCATGAAGTTAATGAAACTTCAGGGCTCCTTACTTGCATGTACCTAATTTTGTATCTCTAATTTCTAAGGCCTTGTACCTAATATTGTATTTCTAATCTCTTATTCTTTTTCTTAAAGAGGGCCTACAAATTGTATATGCTTCAAACCCACAAAAATCTAAGCCTGTCCTGATTTCTTTCTAACAGACAATGCCTAGATAGAGAATCTCATGTAATTATTTAATGCTTCTATTTTGAACTTTATTAAGAAAACAGATGTAGACTATTGAAGGTAGAAATATATTTAAGTTTTCAACAGGTGGTAATTAATAGACAATATTCTTGAAAACCAGCAAAGGAAGAAATTCCTACAACTAATTTATTTTGTTGTTGCATGGATTTGTTTTCTGGGAAGAGCCCACAATTTTTGAGTCTCACTGTTTGGTAGGCATCAGTTAATGCAGCAATGCTATGAGGTGGGACCTTCTACTAGCTGCATTACATAGGCAAGGAAGCTGAGGCCTGTAGACTGAGACTCTGAGCCTGCCTGTTTAGAATGTGTTTAACTTTGCTATGTACACTATTCTTCAAATTGTCAATATACACTGTTAAAATAGTCAGGGTTGTCTGTTTGATACCTGAAGAAACTTAACTTCATAGAGAATGGACATAAAGTCAAGTGCCTCTGGTCAGAGGAAACTATTAGAGGCCACGGCCAGCTCAGGGCACATCTATGACCACACAGGAAAAGGGACTCCAGGCATACTTCTCTCTCAGAGTGAGTCTATCTGTGGTGTTATTGACATATATAAATGACAACTTACTACCTTGGCGCATTTTAGATTACTGTTTTATACTAGAGGCATTTTGTTGTTTTTCCACCCAAGAGGGCACCAGACAACCCCAAAATCCACTGGTTTTCCATAGTCAGAATCTTGTTAGTAGATTTGAATGATTACCAAGAAATGAACTTTTTGAGAAAGGAAGGGTCCAGACAAAATAAAATAAAAGAAATGAGCCCAAATTAACTACGGTGATGGGAAAAAAGAAACACAAAACGTTCAATAAAAATTCCCTTGAGTAGTTTTTTATATCACCCAGATACCTGTTGTCATACAAACAGCCTAACACTGATTTTGTCACTAAAATACTCAGTGTGAAGAGGGCTTATGGTAGTCATAACCAGAGTAGGAATCTCATTTATTCTAAAGCCATCCATGAGTAGCTGAAAAACAGCTCATCCCATTTTTTACCTAGCCATCAAAGCGTTTATATTACCCAAGTGGAGTTGTGTTACTCTATAGAACCAAGGGTATGTTTATTTGAACCTCTCTGTGGTAATTGTATTTTCAGTCTGGTCCCTGGTCTTTAGAATGCTTCCTAGAAGCCTAGAAAGGGTTTAGTTGTTTGTTATAGGCTTTTTCCAGACTGTTAAACTCCCTCCTCCCAATTTCTGCCAGCAATATTTTATTTTTAAAGAGCACTCAATACTCCAGGCACGGTTTATTTTTACATTTCAAATTTGAGCTCTGATTTTTAGAAACATATAAAAAGTCAATATCTGGGATCAGGCAAAATCTGCTTAGTTTTAGTAACATCTTTCTTTTAAATTGCTTTAGTTGACTTTGTCTTTTTTCTTTTTCTTTTCTGATTATAAAATTTTCTTGAGAAGTTTGGTAGGATATTGATTTGAAACCAGTGAATTTTTGAGAGCACTCTATAAAGTTTTTCTATGATACTTTTTTAGGTCTTTGTATTTGGTAAATAACCATAAAAAGTCTTCTGTTAGAAATTTGCCATATCATCATAGCTGAAAGAACTGCTTCTAAGTGTTGTATTTACCCTAAATAGCTGACAGATTTATCCCTCTAATAACCTCCCACTGCCCCTAGCCCCCACCTTCTAATTTTGCCATAGTTAATCATGGGTAAATAACAGTTTGTGATGGCCCTTGGGAATTGTGAGATGCTCTCAGCTGGAATTTAAATTTCTATAAGCAGTAATCTTAATTTGTCAGATTTTGGGATCCTAGCCGTGTATACTTTGCATTATTCAATCACCATTCAAAGTCATAACTGTAGGAAAGAACAGGTCTCAACCACATAAATTCAGTCTCTGAATAAAAAAACCTGCATGAGTCAAACAGACTCAACTAATCAGGACTTCACTTTAAGGAATGTTTGTTAGCAAACTGCGGTGTCATTGTTCATTATCTGATTAAAAAAACCTTTTAATTCAATTAGGAAAATGTTCGCTATGAAGATATGAAACATGTGAATGGGAATACTTATTGAGAGTTAATGATTGGGGAGTTTATGCCATGCTTTAAAATGCAATAGAAAGCTTAAACTTTTTATGCTAGGATATCAAATTTGAAATGACATCTAAAAAGTATTTGAACTGACCACAATGAAAATTGTTTCATTTTCATTGAATGGTTTTATGAAAAGTTACCAACACTTGTGTGAAAGGTTAAAAATTGTATTACTTGGAATTGATGGTACCCACACCAAATTTTTCACGCCCTCATTTCCTCTTGCTACATATGTGTAGTTATTTAGAGAATAGGTAAAAGTCAGAATTGACCTTTTATTTCTACAGTGTCTGGGGGTACTGGTAGAAGTACCACCTTGGTAGGTAGCTCTTTGGATTGAATATTTTTTCTCTGAGCAGGGGACCATGAAACTGCTGGGAATGAAGTGCAGACTATAATTCTAAGTCATTGTTGATCTAGGCTAAATTCCAAACAATAAACTGGTAGTGAAAGTCCATAGGTCCTATTACTAATCTCCCTAGCCTCTTAGATTCCTTCTGTTTTTCTTCTGATTACATTATTAACAGTGTCTTGTCAAGGGATATATCAAACTCCCATAATGGAAGCACGATGTATAACCAATTTATAAGTTAAAATAATTCCTCATTCTATATTTAGGGTGCTCATATTTAATATGTGCCATCATTGAACTCTAGATAACTTTTTCTTAATTTGCTAAATTTCTGCATATTTTCTGTTTCCCTGATACTGGATTTTAATATTTATGACTTCTTGGCTCCTTTATATTAAATTTGTGGTCATGTGATGCTAGGGCATTTAAAAATCATTTCACTGGTAACCTTCATTATGTTCTGTAGTTATTCTGAAATTCCACAATCCTTCTTGAGCCTCAAGGTGTTCTCTTTGAAAAGTGCCAGATTCACCATAAAGACAAGTGTGAAGTTTTAAAAGTTGTATTTTCTGGTGCTGTTTACACACAATATTATTTTCTGAAATACTATATTTAACACTACAAAAATTATTCTTTATACGTGATTATTGTGGAAGATGACATGCCAAAAGATATAAGTTAAAGTCTTCATAAATCTCACCATCCAGATGTAACAAGTGCTAACATTCAGAAATACATCTTTTAATATCTTTCTATTTATAAATATAAATATATATATATTTTAAAGTGGAGGCCAGGCATGGTGGCTCATGTTTGTAATCTCAGCACTTTCAGAGCTGAAGCAGGAGGTTTGCTTGAGGCCAAAAGTTCAAGACCAGCCTGGGCAACGTAGCAAGAACCCTGTCTCTACAAAACAAACAAGCAAAAAATAATGGCATCACACTGTGCTTATTATATTGCAATTGTTTTCTTTCCTAATTAACTTATTATCAATACACTTTCCTTTCCACAATGAGGTATCATTACTATCATTTAATGATTGTGGAATGTAATGTAGAGATTGCCATAATTTATTAAGCCAATCCCTAATTATTGAAGATATGTTTCCAACTTTATATTGTTAGAGAGTTTTCTAATCATTGTTCTTATACATAAATTTTATGCATTTGATTATCTTCATAGAGTGAATTTCTAGAAGCATAATTACTAGGTTATTAAGCACATATTATGGCTTTTGCTATCTCACCAAGTTGTTTTCCAAAAATATTACCGCAATAGATAATCGCTCCTCCTAGGTATGAGTGATCGTTCATTCCACTCTCTTCTTTTTAAGACATTCTCACAGTTGAAAACGGCAAGAGCCATTTTCACTCATACTCATCACTCATACTCATGATCACTCATATACATGGTTGCTCTGATTTCTATTTTATTAGTTACTAGATTGAATGGCTTTTCATATGTTTACTTGTATATCTATAATTTTTAAGGATTACCTTTTTCAGTGTTTAGCCTGTTTTTCTATTCAATCTATTTGAAGAATTTAAATTTTAGTTCTTTATTAGACATTATACAAAAATTTTTCAGTTTGTCATTTGTCTTTTAATGTTTATAATATTTTTATACACAGCGTAAACTTTTAACATTTACCTTAAAATTAGATATATCAATTATACAAAAGATTATATAAATAACATGCATTTACTCTTTGAATAATAATAAAACAAGTAATCCTATATTCACATTCCCTTTTAGAAGTAGTACATTTTCAAAACTTTGAAGCCTTTATGAACTATTATATCACATTTCCCCTTCTCTCCAGAGATAATGGATGTTTTGAATTTTGTTCTTATTTTCTTTGTAGTTTTAGAAACCACATATAGATAATTCCTAAACAATGTATTATTTAATTTCATTCATTTTTGAGCTATATGTAACTAGAATCATACCTTACAAATTCTCTTGTGACTTTCTTTTATTTTGAAATTTATTACCCTTTCAGTATCATCCATGTTGATGCACCCTTTTAGTGCATGCATGTTATTATACTATATGGTCATATCGCTATTCATTCTGTTGTTTCCAGTTTTTTTCTATTACAAAAATGTGACAATAAACTTTCTTGTACATATGTGCAAAAGATGTATTCCTGGATTAGAATTGTTGGCTCATAAGATATGCATATTTTGTTCTTTAAAAAGAGCCAAATTGTTTTCCAAAGGGCTTGTATCATTTTATACTCACATCAGCAATGCTTAAGAGTTCTTGTTTCACGTTACTGTTAACGTTTGTTATTTTCAGACTTTAAAATCAGTGGTGGCTGTAAAATTCTAGCTCATGGTGGTTTTACTTTTCATTTCTCTGATTACTGATAGGTAAGCATCTTTTTCATCTATTTATTGGTCCTCTGAGAAATGCCTTTTCATGTCTTTGGACCACTTTGTTATTGGGTTGTTTTTTCTTTTCTTTTCTTTTTTGACTCCAAGATATTCTTCATAAATTCTGGATACTAATCCTAAGCCAGGTTTATGTGTGAAAATGCCTTCTGGCCAAGCATGGTGGTTCATACCTGTAGTCCCAGCACTCTGGGAGACCCAAGTAAGAGTATCACTTGACCCCGGGAGATTGAGACCAGTCTGGGCAACATAAGGAGACCCCAGCTCTACAAAAAATTTTAAAATTAGCTGGGTGTGGTCTCTGCTACTCAGGAGACTGAAGTCAGAGGATCACTTGAGCCTGAGAGGTTGAGGCTGCAATAAGCTGTGATCACTCTACTGCATTCCAGACTGGGCAACAGAGCAAGACTCTCTCTCTCTCTCTCTGTCTCTCTCTCTCTCTCTCTCACACACACACACACACACACACACACACCACCCACCCACACCCACACACACACACACACCCTCTGCCCGCCCCCCAAAGAAAATGCCATCTCTCAGTTTGTGACTTCTTTTTTCCATTTCCTTTGATATATTTTGATGTCATAATTTAATTTATCTAGTTTTACTTCATGAGTTGTGCTTTTGATTTCTTGTTTAAAGTCTTTTTCCACTCTAAGGATATAAAGATATTCTTCTGTTTATTCCAGAAAGGTGTAAAATTTTGTCTTTCACGTTTATTTATTTCATATTATTTAACTGCAGTTACACGTCTGCAATTTTTGTATATGGTTTCACATGCTGTGGTAGTTGTATTATTGATCCCAATTTGTCACCTCTCCCTGTAACCATATCCTTTGGGTATGTGGTTTCAAGTTTCTCTTGTGAAGTTAGATGATACTTACCCAACTTTTAGCTTTAGTCATATAGGTTTTTTTTTTGGCCGAGAGAATGAGCAGAAAGACATCATTTCTGAGCCTGAGACTGAAGAGGCCTTCTGTGTTTCTGCTTCTTCCATTGCTCAGAGAACACGTCTCAGCTAGTTCGCTAGTCCCAAGAGGTGAGCTACACCAGCCACACAGCCTAAGCTGAGTCCAGTTGATTTCAACTGAATACCAGGTTACTTGTAGAGTTTTCTGTGATGATAAACCATTGTTGCTTTAAACCACTGAGTTCAAGGTGGTTTGTTTTATAACAATAGTTACCGATACAGGTATTGATCCAATTTCATTTTTTTTCTGCATAAAAATAAATTGTCTCTCTTATCATTAATAGTAATGACTCAAGTCTTTTGGTTCTTTTTTTGGTTAGTACTTGTCTGGTATGTTCTTTTTTAAAAAAGAACATATTTATTTTCATAGTTTTTTTGAGGAACAGGTGGTATTTGGTTACAAAAGTAAATTTTTTAGTGGTGATTTGTGAGATGTTGGTGCACCCATCACCTGAGCAGTATACACTGAACTCAATTTGTAGTCTTTTATCCCTCATGTCTGGTATGTTCTTTGAAGGACAGTGTTCAGTCGTTTTCATTTCATAGTGATTATTGTTGCTTTTGAATTAATCACTACCATCTTACTTTTCATTTTCTCTTCACCTTATTTTTTTCTTTTTTCAGATTCGTTTCTTATTATGCTGATTTTTTCATTCTACTTTTTCCTCTTCTAGTTTTTAGTTGTAACTACTGTTTCTATTAATTTTGTGGTTATCTTAAACATTTTATAATGCATATTTAGCTTAAAAATGTTCAAAGGACATCACTATCTTCGGGACCTTAGAACACTTTAACTTTGATAACCATCTCCTTTACTATTGTTTTATTTTATATTTGTTCTAGCTTTCTAAAATCCCACAAGTTAGACATTGTTATATTGCAGTTAATGTTTATTGACTTCATCCACATGTTTCGTATATTTTCTCTTGGTATTTTCTCCTGAATTTCAGTTCTTTGTTCTACAGTGTTTCCATTAGAAATTGCTTTAGAAGGATATGTGGGTTGTAAACTCTCCATTTTTGATTGTCTGAAAATGTATTCATCATGCTTACCTTGAAAGATACTTTTGTTGGGTATATGATTCCAAATTGAGAGTTACTGTTATTTGGTATGTTGGGGATAGTATTCCACAATCTTCTGGCTTTCATGGTTACTCTAAGATGTCAGCAATCATTTTTATTAATAATTGTTTATTTGTAGATAATCTCCCTGTTCTCTCTGGCTTCTTGTAAGGTTTCTTGAACTCAGGTATGCTGCATTTTATGACGTCTCTAGGTGTGGATTTATTTTCATTTTTCCTTCTTGGCATTGTTATCATTCTGAATCTGAAGATTTATGCCTTTCCACAATTCTAGCAACTCTCTTGCATCTCTTCATTTGTTTTGTTATCTTTGACTGCCCTATATGTCTCTATATGTCCTATATGTCTCTCTCTTCTGACTCTGTTCTCTAAGTCTCTTGACCTCTCTTTTATATGTCAGTCTTTGATTCTTGTTGCTGCATATGGGTACCCAGATTTATCTTCTAACTTATGGGTTCTCTCTTCAGCTCTAACTTGAAGATTAGCTTAACAATTAAGTTTCTAATATTAAGATAGTTTCCAGTTTAACATTTTATCTTTTTCAAGAGTATCTATTTTTTATAGTCCCTTGTTTCTTCATTTTCAATATTTTTTTCTGTAAACACATTAAATTCATGTATTTTTAAATATAATACTTGATAATTCCAATATCAACAATTTCTGTGAGTTTGATTGAATTGTATAATTATTCTGCTGACTCTTGTTCATAGTGGCTTGTTTCCTTATTTGTTTTGTGATTTTTATTTGTGAGATCATAATTGTTGGAACTCTATCTGTGGAAAATCTGAGGCCTGGGTTAAAGTTGCCTTCTATAGAGAGAATTTAAATTTGCTTCTGCAAGCCAACTGGGGGAAAAATCAAAAGCTACTTTAATCTATTTTAGTCTGTCATCTTTTTTTTTCTCTCTACGTAATGGAAGTTCTGTTACCAAATCAAAATGAAAGTTTGCTCTGAGACCAAGAGTTCTTGGGAATTCTCTTCTTTTTTTTCTTTATTCGGAAACTGGAATCCAGAGCCCTTGCTTTGGGAGTCAGGGGTATGGTTTTGTTTTGTTTGTTTAGTTTACCTTTTTCTTTGAGAATATCTCCTTTCATGATTTCAGCTTTGTGGAAATGTCTTGATCTTAATTTCCATTTTAGGTTGGCCCTGTTTCCTATTCCTCATTAAAATAGAAATCTCCAAACTGTTAGAAATCACAAATTTCAGCAAATGCCTCCAGGCAACTGTGCTGTTTAGTGCTTGGCTACCTTTTTGGATTCTAGCTTTTAAGTCATTTTTACTACTGAAAACTACCTTATTTTCTTGCCATCTAAGCTATGCTTCTGAAAGCGTTTTAAAAAATGTTTTGTTCAGAATTTTTTAGGTATTCTATACAGAAAAATTCCTTGGGATGCACTATTATTGTTGGAATTTTAAATCTAGAAATTTAAAATTTTAAGGTAGTCAAATATATCAATTTTTTAAATAAATTTTGTTCTCGGTGTTAAGCTTGGGAAGTCCTGCTCCAATTCAAGACTATCCAAACGTTCACATGTATTTTCTTTCTGTAGTTTCATGATTTTATATTTTAAATGTTTAAATATTTGGTTCATTTGGGGTTAATCTTGATGAAACATGAAAAATAGATATCTAATTTTATTTTTTCCTCAGATAGTTAACTTGTTGTCCCAACATCTAGGCAATTTGTTAAAAAATTGAAATATAAAATAATAATGGCTAAAGGTATAACTAGTAATGAAAAAGGTTGTGTTTCAGGTATAGTTACAAGCATACTTGTTAGATGCATAATATGGAAAACCAATTGTAAAAATGAATGATTTTGTGTTTTTTAAAAGTATGTTGATTTCCTTTGTACTCTTTGAAAGAGGGTGGACTTTTAATTTTTTGGTTTTATTCACCAGTGTCTCCAACAGAAATATTTTCTAAAAAATATCCAGGATACTGTAAAATGAAGCATTAAAATAGGAGATTCTGGAAAGCAAAAGATTTTTTTGCTGACTCCATGTTTTTTGTTTTTCTAAAATCAAAATCTTGTATATATTGAATTTATTCATTGTGACATATTTATCGATGGTCTAGTACAGAATTAGAAACAGATGTATATTAATTTGGAAGGGGAAAATCAGACTTTTTAATTTTCCCAGGTATGAAGGCTATGAAGATGGAGACAGAGGCTCATGGATAACCCCTACAGAATATTATTATGCTCTTCCTCATAGGTTAAACTTGTGCTTTTTTGGTCAAGTCTCCCTTTACTCTGGAATTATTTCCACACATACTAGAAATTCTCTGTACTGAGAAATAAAACAACTTCCAATTGAAACTTGTAGCTTACATTGCTACAGATCCATGTAAGAATAATGTGGGTTTTGCATTATGGACATAATCTCTATCATTCAGCAATTATTTGTTGACCCTTTGAAACTCCATGCTGGGCCTTGCATTGAATAGGAAGAGACCTCAATCCTCAATTATGTATAATGTAGGAGAATAGGTTAGTTTTATTAATAGAACATATGAATGGTTAATCACATCAAAAAAGTCAAAAATAGAAATGCATTTGAAACTAAAAGTATATGGAAGAGACTTGACTGTCTTTGGCAGTTCTGGATTTCATAGTATTTTCCACTTACAGTCAGAGAACTTTGACTATTATTGCTTAGCCTTGTAGTTATAGGTGAAGAAGGCAGTTAGAGGTTGGATGGAAACAGGATTGCTTTTACAGATATATTAGAAGTTGCTTTATGGACTACATTTTTGAAAGCTTGTTTGCTTCTTCTTTCCTCATTAAAGAGAATTTGTAGAGTTCTAAGCAACAGTTACAACATCTTTCATTTGTTCAGTGTCCAACATAGTGTTGGGAACATAGTAGGCACTCAGTAAATGACTGCAAATTAACTGAAAAGGGGGCAAAGGAAAATACTACCTGTTTATTTTAACTTTCTGGTTGATTGCATTCTAGATATGACAGTTAATTATAGAGAGTAAAACCAGAACTGATGGAATCTAGAAAAGATGTGGAAAGGGGAGGTTGTCCAGCAAGTCAGGAAATTTGAACCCGATGTCAAGAGTTCTAAATGTTCTTCCTGTTCAATGTTGCAAGGTGTTTACCCATCATTCATTTTAGTTTGTTTTTATGTGAGCTTAAACTTTGGGTAATTTCTTGATTAGTGCTTTTTTAAATTTAATATCAGGTTTTGAAAAACGATTTGCATTTTGTTTTACAACAGCTGCCCAAAATATCCCTGAAAAGTGAGGGCTGTGTTTACCTTTAATACTTAAAAATCACTTGGAGGCAGTTCAATTGAGCATGAGTATGTGTTTGCAAGAAAGTAAAACATAACCAGAGTGAGTAACCTCTGTTCTCTGAGGCTTATTGCATATGATTTATGCATGAAAAAACAGTGAATTTATTTGTTTTAATGCCCAAAATTTTGACTCAAGAGTTAAAAGGAGCTAGCTGACCAATGAAGTAAAAATGGCAGCAAACTTACTTTTAACTGGAATGATATTTAATCTTACATCTCTTCATCATAGAACATGTTGAAAACAGAAATAATTTTCTAATGTTGGAAGCCCAATTTAGAATGTCTTCTCTGGTAATATAAAATGTAGGTTGGCCAAATTCAGTGAATAACCAAAGTTCCCAAACCCACTCTGGAGAGAAAGGAGAGTTATTTTTTTTAGCTTAAATTATCCAAATAGCTTATCTTTATAATCTCATAACATCCAGTAATTGCTCAATCTTCATCTGATCCCTGCTGCACTGTAAACTGAGTTATATTAATGAAATGAAAGGATTTAAGGAAATGGTATGATAGGAATCAGCAATGAAAGGCTCATTTTACTTTAAAAATGTTGTTTTTAAATTAGAGATGATACATGATAATTTATTTAAACCTGAAGAAATCCTGATTCATCCTCTCAAGTATCAGTATTTGGTTGATTATTCCATGGAGATTTTACTCTCTTGTTTTTATTTTCTCTAAAGAGTGGGTGGATCTAAGCTTGATTTGATGTTCCTTCCCAGGCCACCAATAAAGGGAGGGCTCTTTCCCAAATGACTTTTTTATTATCTTTCTAGAAAAATGCTGATGACAATAACTTTTAAAATTACCCTTTATACTAAGCCTCTTCATGCCTTCCTAATTGAATATGATAACAGCCAATTACTTAATATTTAAGGAGTAACTTGGGGTTAAACAAGGGCCTCTTCCGTTAAGATAGACCCTAGAAAGCATAACAAAGAATATAAGACATGTTTAGTTATATTTTTAGACTCATAGTTTGATTACAGAGAAAATGACATTGATAAAATGGCCTTTCAGTAATTAAGAACTTTTGTTTGATCCTTGGCATTGTGCCATATACACTGTGGGGTATAAAAGCTTAAGATGTGGTTACGGTCACCAACTTGCAGTCTGGATAATGTGAACTTACAGTCTAGATAACGTGATCATATTTACGCCTGAACTTCCAGCAATTAAACATACAACTAAATGCTAAAATAGGCAGTATAAACAGCAAGTATTATCAGAGTTCCTAATGGGGGTTACACATCAGTAGAGGCCAGTTGACTTACACAGTGGAGTCACATCTTAGGGGTTTGTTACTAAAGTCCGTATACGAAATAAAAATTATGCGAAGTCAATATCCTTGAAAACCTATTAAACTGCTCATAAATTTTAGTATATACCATCACAAATATATGCTATATTAGATACTAATATACACTCTCTTTTTCAGCAAGTGCTGTACAGTGTTTCCTTTGATATAGACATAGATCATTAAAGAAGTGGGCTTGGTTTTATCAGCATCAGGAGCTACTTAGACTGTTAGGGGCACATGGGGAATGAATACTCCTTCAATGGACTAGAGGGCAGAATTGCCTACCCTTTACAGTTCTTTTACTTGCATCCTTTCCAATAAGCATGTAGAGGCAAGTTTACATAAAGTGTGTACCTGATGTGTTCCATTTTATGTAAACTACATGTACTCTTGTCTTTTCTTTCCCTAGCTGTAGATGGTAAATGTTGACTTGTTTTTATTTGGCTGTATTTAAGATTTGTGTGGCATACTTAACAGCATATTATTTTTTCATGCTTATTTTTAAAATAAGACCAAGGCTGTCCTAATTAGGACTTTTGTATTCTTCTCTATAACTTTCCTGTATTTTTCTTCTCCTTTTAGTTTCATAAAAGAAAATACACCCTATCTGTTCTATAGCCAAAACTACCACTTGTCCTGGAACTCACCCTTTCTCACTTTCTTTAGGAATCCAACCACTCATACCCCAACTGAATAACCAATTAGCAAATATTTGCAGAGCACCTACTATGGTGAAAATTATTTGGAAAAGAAACTTTGAAATTCGTCAAAAGGGAAGACTGGGACATTCAATAGTGCAAAGTACCATGTTGTAAGTACCAAGCTGGTGATACAGAGAGTAAGTGCTGTGGTCATTTCAGAGGAGGGAGACACTCATAGCCTGGAGTGAGTGGCTGTAAAAGTCCAGGGAAGGGGCTGCTGACTGAGCCAGGCCTGGAACCTTGGGTAGAATTAAGACACAGAGAGTAGGGTTCATTCATAATTCCATTCATTCAGACTGAGATACATGAGTGCTGCCTGGTACTGGTCCTTCGTGAGCTCCTGGTCTAGTGATGGAGACAGACGGTGAAAATGATAAATTTCAACAATGTGGCAAATGTGTTTATACAGGGATTTGTCTTGTAGGGGCACGGAGTGTGAAGGGACCCTGTTGGATTCTGATAAGAGGTAAGAAAGGATGGGTCATTTGGGTGGCACTTTAAAGGTAGATAGGAGCTTCCCAGGGCACAGAAGGGAGAAAAGCCTCTTCAGGGAAAAGAAGACCCTGCTCCCAGGAACAAATCTGGAAAGAACAAGAAGCCCACCATGGCAGAGATGAAGGGCTGGATGCGAAGGATGTGGCACAGGGCGAAGCAGATTGTGAAACATCTTCCATGACTATAGAAGGATTTGCACATCACCTTCTAGGAAAAAGAGAGTGAAAAGCCACAGCGTGACATTATAAGACTTGTTTTCTAACAAGAAAATGCAGCTGGGCGCTGTGGCTCATGCCTGTAATCAAGCACTTTGGGAAGCTGAGGCAGGCAGATCACGAGGCCAGGCATTTGAAACTAGCCTGGCCAACACGGTCTCTACCAAAAATATAAAAATTATCTGGGTGTGATGGCACACACCTGTAGTCCCAGCTACTTGTAAGGCTGAGCAGCAGAATCACTTGAAACCGGAAGGTGGAAGTTGCAGTGAGCTGAGATTCAGCCACTGCACTGCAGCCTGGGCAGCTGAGGGCTACACAAGGGCAAGCTTGTGTTTAATTCCTCTTGGTATACCTAGCACCTAGCACATAGGTGTGTTACACTTTACTGAATTGCACCTTTGTGTTGCCTATATAGTCTAAGGAAAGGCTAAGAACAAACTAAGGCCTTAGCAATAGAAGTAGAAAGAAAAAGTCAAATCTAAGTGAGGTTTGTGAGATAGAATCCACAGGGACTATTTTCTGATGAGATGTAGTGGGAGGGGATTAGGAAGAAGAGAAAGTTTAAGATAATGCCAAGGTGTCTTAACTTGGCAGGCCAGATAGATTTGTTATGAATTAAAATAGAAAACGCAAGAACCACGATGGGATTTGGACTCTCTTTTGGAAGTGGTTGTTTTATTTAAAGGGCCTGTGGATTTCTGAATCAACTATGTCCAGTGGGCAGTGGGAAACACAGCTCTGAAGAGTGGGATTGGTCTTGAGGCCAGGGATACAGATTTCACAGTAACAAGCAGAGAACAGATGGGCTGGGGGCAGATGAGACCAGACTGGAATGGTCACTCTCTGGGGCTGGATGAGGACTGTACTGATTTGAACAGTGTCCTCCAACACCACAAGATTTCATGTCTACCCAAAACATAAGATTCTTATGTTATTTGGGAGCTTGTTTGGAGGTTCTAGCAGGGGAGTGCAGCTGTTTGTATATCCTTGACCAAAAACCTGTCCTCCTCTATCCAGATGGTCATCCTCTTCCCCTGAGTGTGCAGCTTCAGGAGGGACACACATGGAGTGGTGAGGGAGGAAGAAGACACCTGCCTAGCCAGCCATATCAGCCAAATCAACTCCGGTCATCAATGAGATGACAGATGTTGCAGTCAGATCGCTTTCACATCCTGTCACCTTATTTGGAATTGAGTCTCTGGAGATATAATTAGTTAAGTTAAAATCAGGTCATACTGGATTACAGTGGGCCCTAAACCAATGCCTAGTGTCCTTATGAGAACAGAAAACAGAGACAGATGCACAATGGAGAAAGCCATGTGAAGGCAGAGGCAGAGACTGGAGTAATGCATTTATAAACTACGAAACACAAAGGATTTCCAAGAACTCCAAAAAGGTAGGAGGAGGCAAGGAAAGAACCTTCTTATGGCCTTCTGAGACAGCATGGTTCTGCCAACACCTTGATTTTAGACTTCTAGCCTCCAGAATTATGAGAGAATATGTCTGTTGTTTCAAGCCACCTAGGTTGTGGTATTTTGTTGTAGCAGCCCTAGAAGATTGATACAAGGACCATGGATGAGCCCTGGAACCTGACAGTTAAGGGGAGCAGAAAATGAGGACATGGGAAAGGGGCAGTGAAGGAACATTACCAGAGGTAGGGAAGGCCATGTAAGTGCAGGTGGGGAGTAGCACAAGAATGGCTTGTTTAGGAGAGATGACTTGTGGTAAGGAATGGTTTAGAGATAAAGTCTCAAAGATGTTTAGAGCCAGCTGAGGTGCACTCCTGGGCCAGGCACAGCCATATATGGTACATGAGCAGCCTCTGATGGTTGGGGTAGGATGGCTCTGGGCTGTTTCCACATCTCCAATCTTCTGTCCCTTCCCCTATCTTGCTTCCAAACTCACGCCAGTCTCCCCTATTCTGTAAAGGACAAAAAAAATGACCCTGGGTCTAATCTACTGCCCCTTCTCATCTCCTTCTGCACACACTGCCTCCAATTCCTCACCACTCACCCTCCAGGACTTGATTTCTATCTTTAGTTTCCCAAGTAGTCTTTAACTTGTTAACTCCTGTACCTTTTTGTCTCTCTTTGTTTTCTTTGACCTCAGTGCATCTCTGCAGCATTAATATTTCTGATCTTCTCTGCCTGGTCCAAAGTTTCTTTTCCTATGACTTCTCTGCTGCTGTATTATTTCAATTCTTAAATTACATGTCAGACCCCCTAGGGTTCATTCTTCCTGCTGCTACGTAATGTGGACTAAATGATTTTCTTGGGTTAACAATGACTTCTATGATTTCCTCCCTCTCTCCCTCAGATAATTTATATAACTATTAATTGAATGGATTAATTATGAATTAATTCAATAAATGGTAATGCCACAAAGTTTTTTCACATTTGATCTCTCTCAGGCCTAATATAATTTTTGTCAGGAATATTAAGCATCAATTCTAACCATGTCTGTTTGGAATTCCTCTTGTTTTATTTAAAATGTTTCCTTAAAGAACTTGTTGAAGAAAATTTAGAAAATACAGAAAAAGAAAGAAAAGAAAAAAGCATTCAATATTTCCTTTCATCTTTTTTTACATGAAGGTTTTTTTTTTTTGTTTATTTTTATAAGCATAGTTATAAGCAAACATTTTTGTATATGTATGTGTATCTATAATACTGGCTTGTTTTCTGTTTTTTAATATTATAAGCATTTTATATTACTCCCATGGTTCATAGGTATTTCTTATGGCTGCATAGTAATCTTTTGAGAGGTTATATAATTTTTTCCTTAATCATTTTCACACTGTTCAACATATATGCTGTTTCTCTGTTTTTCCATTAAAAATAATGCTGCAGTAAATCTATTTGCACACCGAACTTTTTCCTATTGTAGTTTTACTTAATATATTCTTCAAAGTGGAATTTTTGGATCTGGGGTATAATCATTTTATACCTTAATATATATTGTCAATTTCCTTATATGGGGTTCTACACCAAATTGCACTTCAGCAATTTATGAGTGCCTATGTTACCATGGCCCTTAAATGCTTACTTAGACTTTCTGTTCTTTAAATACTTGACTGTTTTCCTGCAAGAACATTGATGATGTAGGTCTTCTTAGTGAAGAGACCTACAATTTGGATATTTTTGTAAGATATATATATCGAGAGAGAGAGAGGACTGTTCGTAGAAACTAAATTGACAAGATTCTGGCCTTTATGAATAAAAGCATGTTTACTTCCAAGTAGAATCTTAGAGAAAAAAGAAAAGATCTGAAAAAAAAATTGTTATGGTTTTAAAGGTAGTTTTTGAATCTGCAGGATAGCATTTCTCTGTAATTCCTCTCCAGAATAAGAAAATATTCTTAATTTCTTAATTTTAAGCAGAAAAACAATTCCAACAGAGAGGGAATAGCTTTCTTTATGAAGATATAATATTCACATATCCTTATAGAAAATATCTTCCAGGGGCATGGTCACATGAACATTTTCTGATATGCTTGTTATCTGCTGGCCAAATGAAGTGACTGTTTAGCAAAGCTTACAAAGAGATTTGTGTATTGCCCTAATGTAGGCATGTGTAGCCAGTGGTGTGTAGCATTGGCTGAGAACATTAATTAAATTCTTCCTGCTAGTTTATACAGAACGTACTGTCAGTTTATAGAAAAGATATTTATGTGTTTGTAGAGTTCTTTCAAAGGGCCTGAGCTCTACTATTTCATAGCAAACAGTCCATATCAAGTCTAATTTCTGAATAACTTTCTCATAATTCACTGAGTTTCTGGTTAGTGATACTTGAAGAAAAGTTAGAGAAAAGATAGGTGCTTGATAAGACATAATTGGTATGTCTGTATTCCCAGGTTTTTGAAAAAATCAAACCACTGGTGATATGCTAAAAACTAAATTTTGTAAAATGTTAAACATTTATGAAAGAAATGATGAAAGAAAGACTAGGTTTCCTGCCAGCCTTGCGGTCAGCAGCAATACTCTGGCCTGATTACTTAAGCCGATGTTTTTCCTAAATCAGTCATGAATCAGTAATTATCAAGTTTTGCAATACTAGGCAATTCTCTTGAGAACAGCAAATGATTTGTAATGTTAAGTTGATAGTTTTTTTTTAATAAAAGAAATAATTTGGCTCCTCTTGATGGGTTTCCCTGGGCATTGGGCAGAACCCCTATTGATTTAATGGGCTTTGTCTGTGGAAGCTTTGTAGATTTATTTTTCTTACATGATCAAATAGCACATATTTGTTTTCTTCCTCCTCAAAAACAAGAATGCTGCTGGTGTGTAGTGTATTGGTTTCACTTCTATTCATTTGGCTTAACTACTTAAACCACAATTTAGTTCCCAAATGGAACAAAAATGAGAAGTCATAGATACAAATTCAGAAATCAAGATTTTTGCTTTATTTAGTTTCTTCCAGCATGTTTTGGAATGACCTGCTGATAACTGTTTCTTTCTCCTATAAGATGTTCTCTTTTGTGCAGTCCCCAAGAAGTCTTATTCATTCTTTTTCATGCTGATTCAGGATTGTATGCCGATATAGGATTATAGATCCTACAGTTAGAAGGGACTTTGTGAAAATTTTCCAATTCAGTCCTCTGATTTTTGAAGCTCATGGGAGTTTAAAAACAGTATCAGTAACAGAATCCAGAAATGGTTGAATAGGGACCCAAACATGGGCTGTTTTTCTTACACAGTGGCTTTGTTTTAGAGGCAAGATACCCAGAGCTCACTGAATGACAGATTTTGCAATTTGCTTTGAGGTACTGTGTGGTGCCAGGATTTTAAACAACCTGTTTCTTGGTTGTCCAGGAACACTCAGGCTGTTCCTCCTCTTGTGCAGCCACCATCCCAGGCCTGTATACTTTTCTCAGGAGGCCTGTATAACTGTCTTGTCTACCCCCTGCCTATTTACTTTCAGAGATACTCTTCTTGGGCACATCTCTGACAACAGCTTTGCTTGGAATTTTCCAAGAATCTGAATGTTCTAACCTTCATGACAGCCGTTGAGGGGCCCTCAGCATCAGATAAGCCTTCCAAAGTACTCTAGAATCTTACATATCTCTTCTTCATGGGGCTGTTTTTTAGTTCTTTAGTTAGGTTTTCATCTTGGAGTCTCCTTGTCTAATAGCTATGATCCTTTTTGAGCACTAATGAGTTTTTGCATTCTGAAGCTCTCCCCAGGTACTGACTAGAACCCTGGGAGTTTAGTCAGGCTCTTGGTAGAAGTTAGATTGACCCATTCTCTGTTTTCTCACCACCATTCGGAATGGGCTCTGGTACCCCCAATAAGACTAACCCATAGCTAATCTTCAATGTTGACAACCTTGCAGTGTGGATTCCCAGGTTTGTTTATTGCGTTATCAAGGGGGAGCTGCAGAAATTCACACGATCATAGGACTGGAAGGGAGCCTACTGGTCATCGAATGCTTGCATCACCCCTACCAAATCACTGCCAAGTAATTATCTAGCCTGACGGAAAGCTTATTACCTCTCAAGGCAGTGCATTTTAATTCTGACAGCTCCAACTGGTGGAAAATTCTTTTTCATGCCTATTCAGTTTGATGTGTTTCTCGTATTGAGTAAACCAGAATTCCTATTAATTAAACTCCCCACAGTCTTTCCAGAGTTGATTTAACCTATTGCTTTTGGGAGGAAAATTTATTGGCATTTATGGAACTTGGTGGATCTTGCCTTGTGAAATTCAAAATGCCAGCATTATATAATCAACAGGCCTGTAGTGGGCATTTAATGTAAAACACTTGTTGAACTGAACTGAATTATTCTCTCCAGAAAGCGTCAATGGCTAGGAGTATAGTGCTTACAGAATGCATCATTAGTTTGGCAGCTACTG
This sequence comes from Sapajus apella, assembly GCF_009761245.1. Taxonomy (NCBI): domain Eukaryota; kingdom Metazoa; phylum Chordata; class Mammalia; order Primates; family Cebidae; genus Sapajus; species Sapajus apella. The sequence continues at coordinate 17,246,030 of NW_022436966.1, read as the reverse complement.
GCTTGGACTCTCAGTCATTTTATATGCACGGGTCTTGCCTACATAGACTGTTGTTGAGCTCCTTGGAGTGTGGACCTGTCTTGTATGTGCAGTCCCCAACAAGCCTTACTTGGGACCTTGCATTCACAAGATCAGCTAGTGAAAGAAAGTGAAAGTGCAAGAATTGTTCCTCCTGACACTGAACTGCTTTTCTTCTTTCTCCCAAATGATGAGTGGTGGTAATAGCAGTGGGTACGTGTGTGTTGGCATAAGCCCAGGGCCAACTCTATCTTATTGAAGGTCTGAGAACTAATCTCCCAACAGAAACAAGTATTCCCAGCTGGCCTACAAAAACCTATTCCATTTCTGTTTCTGACATAAGCCTGCGGCACTGGCGGAGCTACAGTTGGGGTTACATTGACACTTGGGTGTTGGTCTGGCAACCTGACAACCGCATACCAGGAACACCCTTCTCCACTCATCTGCCTGGTGCATGCTTCCTCATTCTTAGGCCTCAGTGGAATGTCTCTTTGTGGAACCTTCCTGATCCACCCAGGCAGAGGGCTCACCTCTTTTTTCTTGTTCTCACTGTACCGTGGATAGTCCTCTATTTTTCCACATGCTGCCTTGCATATGTATTATTTCTATCATGGTTTCCTTTATTCTTCTGTGAACTTCTGGAGGAACAAGACTGTGTCTCACTTTCTCTTCTCCTGTGCCAAGAACAGTGCAAAGTAAGAAGATACTCAGTGAATGTTTTTGAAGGAATGACTATTGAAGTATATGGGTTGTTGGTGTAGAGATATGCATTCCCAAGTGCTAAAGAATCTATTTGCAAGCATATTTTTGGAATAGAACATTTTTTGAAGTTGAACATTACTTGCACTGTTTTGTGTGCTGTCAGGTTTCTGCCATGGTAGGCATGACTAAACAGCATTCTTGCAGTTAACCCAGTGAGGGTCCTGTGGTATGGATGAGCCATGAGCTGGAACAGGAACAAAGTGAGTCTGGCCCCAAGGATAGAGACCTGTTTTAGACCCTGAGAGAGGACAGTTGGCAAATAGAAGGTGGTATCCACTGGATATGGCAACCAAGCATGGATCAGATAAGCAGTTGGCTTTACAGAGTCTAATGGGAGAAGTGAGAAGTCCTAAAGGTGGTTGAATGTAGCCGTAGGAATAGAGGAACATACCTTGTACTTCTGATGCTCTCATGTGTAGGCTGCTGGTGGTAAGACAGCATCAGGGAAGGCAGTCAGGAGTGAAGGGGTAAGGGATTAAAGGAGGTACTGACAAGTACCTCTAAATCAAGAGAGCTCTAAACCAAGAGAGACACTGGCATAAAGGCTTTTTTTGTCACTCAGTTAGCAAATATTTATTGAATACTTATTGTGAAATGCTTCCAAGAGGAGACAAATTCTTGATCTGATTATCCAAAGAAGAAGAAAGAAGATGCCCAGTTACCAGCATTGGGTTACACGATCAGGGCTGGTCTAACTAAGTACTGTGACATGATGTGAATTCCTTGTTATGGAGATAGAGCTCCCTTAAGTGTCTTTTGTTTTTACTTAGAATTGATCCTAGAGGCAGGATGTGCAGAGCCTCTGGGGTCAAATAAACCTAACAGTGGCAAGAAGAGGGCCTAGGGGTTAGAGTACCAAGAAGGGTCTGACAAACCATCACTTGACTGATAGACCTGGATCCAGCCTAGGATTGTTTATTTTATTTATTTATTTATTTTTGAGACGGAGTCTCATTCTGCTGCCAAGCTGGAATGCAGTGGCCTGATCTCAGCTCACTGCAACCTCTGGCTCCCTGGTTCAAGCAATTCTTCTGCCTCAGCCTCCCGAGTAGCTGGGACTACAGGCGTGCACCACCATGCCCAGCTAATTTTTGTATTTTTTTAGTAGAGACGAGGTTTCACCATGTTAGCCAGGATGGTCTCGATCTCTTGACCTCATGATTCGTTCGCCGTGGAGTCCCAAAGTGCTGGGATTACAGGCGTGAGCCACTGCGCCCGGTCGGAGTAATTTAATTAAACCATTAAATTGTGGATTGGCCACACCAAATGGTGGCAGTACATAGGACAGTACAGGAAACACTGATTTGAATAACATATTCTACTTGAAAAACACTCCATACTTACCAAAATACTTTCACATTTCACTGGATTCCAAAATTCTTTGATATAGGCGGGGTGTTATATCCATTATCTTTTAGAGGACATTAAGGCACTAACAATTGAAGTGGATAGTTTTACTCCTGGCTAGCTAGTGGCAGCGGCAGAACTAGAACTATGGGCTCCTTATCAATAGGTCACTGCTCTTTCCTTAATCCCACTGCTTTGCTAGTGTGATGCTGTCACAACTCTTGGAGGCCACCTTTACTGAGAATTCAGTCCAGGTCTGAGTAACTTCTGGGAAACAGGACCTGCTGAGTCTGAGGATTCAAGAGCATACTCTCAGCCATAGTCATGAGCCCAAATATTGTCTCAGATACTTGCTTTAGGAAACATGCTTCAATTCTGATTAGTGGGCTATTATCTCTTTTTAGGAGGTCTCCTTAAATGTAAGGAAGTAAATTAGTAAGGCCAGAGATTTTAAAATATCAGTTCCTAGTAAACATGCTTCAATTTTTGTGACTTTACCATGTTGCTGCTTTATTGAGTTCCTCTGATGTGTCAGGCACTGTTGTAAGTAAGATTTGAAGACATGGCAATAAACAAAATAGAAAAAATTTTGTCTTTGTCATGCTAGTTGGGGAGGGGGTGTTTGTGAAGGAGACTAATAAAAACCAAGTAAAATATAAAGTATTTCAAATGTTGATAAGGGAAAAGATAAAACAGGAAATGAGGACAGGGTATGTGGGGTGAGGATGTGAGAAGGATTGTAATTTTAAATAAGATGGTTAGGGGAAAGGCTCCATGGTAAATGTGAAGGAAATACATCATTATGTACATCTTCAAATTCTATAAACATCAATATGAAATATCCAAACTACTGACCTATAGTTATTAGTGAAAAAACAAAAAAATTATTAATGAGTATAAACACACAGCCATACCTATACACAGACACATGAACATATATACATATAAAATCTGGCACTTTTCAAATTAACTCCCCATTCTTTATGTACCTAAAAGATGAAATAAGTTTGAATTTGTTTTTGTGCAACTATAAGAATATGGAATGTAGCTATTACTAATCTCTGCTTTTTTGTTTGCAGACCTCCCACTGTTTAGCTTAGTGATAAAATTCCACAATAAATTATGACTTGAAAGATTTTAGGATATCATGCAAATGGGAATGATGAATGAAGGCTGAAATGAGGCAAATATTTGGCAAATCCTGTGAAGCACTTAGAACAAGCTTTATTATGTGTGGTGGAATCAGATAATCATTACTGTTTTTATTTTTATCTAGGGTCAAACTTAATTAAAATAAAACATTTTCTGTGGGTTTTCAAATTAGCCTAACAATTTACTGGTCTCCAAAGATCTCTGTAGATAGATGGTAACTTTGGCACAGAGTTCTAAAGCAGAGGACTCTCTATATCTGGAAAGAAGTTGGAAAATAATTTCTTTAAAAACAAAACAAAAAATGTCCCAGGAAACATCATGAGAGAATGTTTTGTGACATATGGGAGATTCAGTTGAAAGATATTGATAGGGAGTCCATGGCAAGCTGAGCCCCCAAATGCCCAGTTTGTCATAGTTCATAACTGCGAAGACCTAGGAGAAAATGTTGTAGCTGCCCTCTTGTGGCCACACTGAAAGTTTTACCTTTTTGTCTTAATACTTGTAAGAAACAATGATACATTTTTTTCCCTGGAGCTATTTATTTAATAACCTGAAAGCAATGAAATATTTCATTTTCAAATAGGCTTTAAAAAAAAAACCTTCCCCCCAAAGAGAGATTCAGTAGATCACTCAATACATACTTTTTAGTGGCACAAAACTCCCGCCTATTGGTAAATTATAATAAAATTGTGGTCCCTCCACCACACCCCAGGCAAAGTCATTTGAGACTTTTAAAGGAAATACCCAAGTCTACAAATACTCTCTGGTGGTGGTAGGGGGGTGGTCACTGCAGGGGGAGATGTAGGAAATAATAACGGGAAGTACTTTGGTGCTTGTCAGCTGAATGATCAATGCTCAATCACTTAACCCTAGGGCTTAGACTTTAGTTTTCTCACATGTGAAATGAGACTGTTCAAAGGCAACTTCTAATATCACTTTTAGCTCTAAAACTTTAAGAATATGTGACCGGATGGACAGGAAAAATGGCTTTTTGGTCTCTGAGATTTCCTTCCTTTCTGCCTGTGTGGCTTTAGGATTAGTGAACCAAAAAGTCATGAGGGGAATTGTGTGATGAAGCCTTTGAAAATTGCAGGGCTACAGGGAGATTTGTAGAACTGCCCCTACTGGTCTTGTGAGAATTTTTCGGTTTATTTGTACAAGCACTGAATTTATTATCAACTATGTGCTATGCATTATTCTTGGTGCTAGTAAAACAAAATAAGGGAGAAGGAGAATTCTTTAAAGTGTTTGTATTTCAAAAAAATTAAAATTCAATAATTTCTATGTAGCCTTACACAGTTTGCTTATATGTTCGTATGGTTTTAAAACTATTAAGGGGAACTTATCTTAACTTTGTCTCCAAAGAGCTTTGAGGTGGGATCATCTTGAAACTTAGCAAAACTCCCAGTGAACTTTGGCAAGAGCTGAGTCTGGATTCAAAACTTTGAGTTCAGGAGAAGTGTGCCGATTAGTGAAGCTTCCATTAAAGAGGTGTCTGACTATGCCCTGGTCGTTCTGAAAACTGCTTTTCCATGGGCCATTTTTTAACATAAAAGGAAACCCTAGTAAGCCCTATATCTTTTTGGAAAATGCCTTTTCTATGTTCTGCTTTTACATTCATAACATGCTATGCAATGACTAATTTAATAGGAAAGATTGTGTTTTAAAAATGATTTATGAATTTATTTAAAATTTTTGCTTTAGCAGGCTAAGATTGTTTTCTTGGGTTTGTTTATTCCTCAAGTCCTTGTGGCATGTTCTGATGTCCAAAGTAGAGAAATAATCTTAAATTTGGCAACGCTAATTGTTTCAGATGTGAGAAAATGTAAGCTATACATTATTAAAATGAAAATTGATTTATATTATTAGATATATGCCTATACACATGTGCTATGATTAAGTTACAGGAGCTTGATAAAAATGATTATTCTACATTACAAGTAGTTCTGGGAGGACCTCTTGATGACAGGTTTTTTTCCCTGTTGCCTTGGTATTTTCGGAATATCTTACACATCATCTACTATATGTGGCTTTGTTGTAAGTTAGAGTTTGGTTAGATAGAACATTTGAACACTATTCAACTTGGCAATGTGAAGAACCTGGAGTCCAGTGATTCGTCTTTAGGGCGGTGTTTAGGGAATAACAAAATATGTCAGAATCATTAAGGGTATTCCAACAGGGAATTTGGGAGTGGTTGAGATGCTTTGTGTGCTTCTAAGAAGGCAGGATGGGAGAGATTAGAAGAGGAAAATGTTTTAAAATTTCACTCAGAGATTTGTAAATATAATCAGTATTGCTGCTGGTCCATAATACAATAAAATGATTACAAATTGGTAAAAAGATGATGGCTCTTTCTGGTCTCAGTTTAATGAAACTGAGATGGTAAAACAAAAAACAATTTACATGTTACAAAGGTAGGGTTATTAATGTGTGATATTAGAGGTCTCCCCTGGCCAAAGATATAACTGTTAGGAAGACTTTTAGATAAAGACTTTTAAATAAGTTTGTGATATCATTTTGATACAAATGGTGACACCACAGATCACTTCTTTAAACATGATTTTCATGCAGATATACTCTAAGGAAGACACTGTGAAGTCTTGGAAAGAACAAAGGCCTGGGTTCAGAATATGCTGGGTCAGTAATTTGCTGGCTGTATGGTCTTAGGTAAGTTTTTCAGCCCCCAGGATCCACACTTACAAATTGAAGTGATTCTTCTTCTCTCATAGGCTTATGCAGAAAGGGCTCCATGTTTTCCTCTTGCCTCATCTTCCAGGTTTCTAGGAGCGTTTTGCTACATACCAACTGATCTCCAAAATCATGTCAATCATTAAGGCCTAAAGAGCTAAAAAAGAGAGAGAGAGAGAGAGAGAGAGAGAGAGAGAGAGAAATAGTTGAAATGTTATTGTTTGGGTTAAGTAGTACATGAAAACTTAAACTCCCTCTTTTAGCTATGCCAAACAAAGAGAAATGCATTTAACATTGAAGGCAAAAGAGTCTTTGCTCCATGGATTATAAGGAAACCTGCATTTTCAGGTCTTTGTTTAGGTGTGGGGATGTGGAGAATAGCAGGGGTTTACAATTTCTGCACATAGGGCTCAAAGGCTTGTCCAGGCATTTTCTATGTGGTTGTGTTTGAACTTGTTTGTTGATTGCTTTTCATGCAGACCTCTTTCTTAACATTCATTTTTTTTCCCTTCATTTCATTCAAACATTTTAACCATTGGGTACACATTATTGAACACAATTCTTGTGTCTTTATGGCTTAGACCATGTTTAGAGTGTGGCTTAATTCTGGATTACAAGTTCAAATGTGTGTGCGGGTCAGAAGTGAAGCAGCCTCTATAACACAGTTGTGAGCACCAGAGACTGCTGAACTGGGGACCTCAGTCCAGACAGCAGCCACCAGTCAATGGCTTGTGGCCACACCATTATGTGAGCTGCCTAGTGCCAGATCTTCCAACTTTTTTGAGAGCAGTCAGAAATACAGACTTGGTTTTTAAAACACTGTGCAAATCAAACAGAGCCCATTGTTTGGGGACTGCTTGTTTTGTGTACTTGAGTTCCAGATGCAGTTAGCACCTCTCTTACTATCTATTTCCTAATAATGTTATAGTTAAGAGCTAGATAAACTGGGATCAAATCATAGCCCCATCACATACATACTAACTGTGTGACTTCGGCAAGTTACTTGCCATCTCGTTTATGAAGTAGAGGTGATAATAGCTCTTATCTCATTGGGTTTTGGAGAAGTCTTAAATGAGCTGAAGTATATAAAGCACTTACAATAGTGCCTGGGATGCAGTAGGTGCTACTGAAGTGTTTAATATTGTTAGAGTCTCTTTTATGTCATCGTGAGACCACACTCCTCTTCTTGTGAGGCCTGGGAAGAGAGAATGAAGAAGAAAGGAAACGACCCTTTATTGAGTACCTCCTGTTTGCCAGGAATTATCCCATGTGCTTTGTATAACATTTCCTCAGTTAATCTCCATGTAGACTCTTGAGGTAGATGTCATTTGCATTTTATAGGAGAGAGAACTGAGACTCAATGAGATTCAGTGACTTTTTTAAGGTAGAGCAGGGATTTAGACTTAAGTAGATCTGATTCCAAACCAATCTTTTACTAGAAGGCTTACCACCCTTGAGCCAGGGAGATCTGCTGTAGATTTGTTGCTTGCTAGGAAATTGCTTTCTAGATGAACCCACTTGGTGTCATGAGAAAAACTTGGGATTGTAATGTTTCCTCCTCACCCCGAAACTGGGAAGGTATCAAGAGACCAAAGAGACTTGCAAAAGTCCAGCTTGGTGAGTAGATGAGTTTATTAAGACTCAAGGCACTCCCGGGCGGTAACAGGACAGCTCTAGAGATTCATTCTGCTTCCCATCTTTCATTTAAGCTAATTCTTTGGCTCTTTGCCTACTGTGTATGTGTGATGGAACTGTTTTCCTTGGTTTGGGTTCTCAGAAACACCTGCTCCTTGGCTAGGCATGATGGCTTTGGATCACAACCTGGCCTTCAAGGTTCAGGCAGTGAACATATACCCTTAAGTAACCTGGTACGGGACCCATCACACTACATTTGGGGCCAGATTAACTAGGGAGAGCTTTGCTACTCATAAATCTACTGTCCCTGCCGGGAACCCATCACGTCCTTGAGGGGAAGGATGGGATCTTTTTATATCTGAAGACCCCAGCATATTCAGTGAACTCAAATGCTGACAAAGATATGAAAGAGGGACTCAAAATAGGCCCTCACCATTTTGGAGAGTCTGGACATGGCATGTTATGATAGGTCTGGCCAGGCTAAGTATTAGCCTTTAATTCCTGCACTAAAAGCCCCTCAAATGTTATATAACTTGTGCCTCTCTTTCTAACAGTGTTCTTTATGGTATCAATGAACAGAATCAGAGTGGATGGGAGGTGTGAAAGTGTGTGTGAAGGGAAGGAGGAAGGGAGCCAGAAAAGAAAGTAGGAAGCTGTCTGTAGAGATAAGGAAAGCAGTGCTGTGAAAGGCAAAAGTCATTGAACAAACTTCCTGTCAGCTCCACAGAGTATTTCAGCTTAGATGAACTTCCCAGATCAGGACAGAGTCAAGAAGCACACACAACAGTTTCCTTGGAAAGCACTTTTCACCTCATTAGGCTCTGCTGGAAACAGCTTTTGTTTTTGGTAGGTAGATTAAAAGAGTATGAGAAGTTTACTCAAAAGAATATCTGCTGTTATAAATCACACAAAGCTTTCCCACTTATGGCTTAAGTCACATCTATCTACAACTCTGAAGCAGAAAAACATGAGTCTTTCTGCTGGTCAGTGAAGTTTTTTCAAAGGATTTTACTACTTCTTCCATCTGAGAAGTTTGAACACACAACTTTCTAGTTTTTGCTTCATTGACTCAAATGTGTTGGGAGTCAGTGGAATTACCAAAGTCATGAACTAAATGATTAATAGGTCTGTTTTTAAGAATCAAATGGAAAACAAACAGGGAAAGGAGAACTACAGTTTCCACTCTGTCCCTTTATCACTTTGCTCTCTGTCTCCCAGGAGATTGGGGGACAGTCAGGCCGCTGAGTCACCACCTTGCTGTTCACTTTCAGTCTCTCCAGATGGAGTGCCAAGGCTGCAAAGGCTGCGCCGCCCCATCCCGGGGGTCAGGCAGGCTCACAGATGGACCTTTGGAACTAATCCAGATGCAGAGCAATGCTGAGTCCATCCATCTAGAGCCAAGCGTCAGTGTCTGAATCAATGTGCAGCAAGAGCTCTTTAATAAGCTTAATATCTAGAGTCCTGTACTTCCTGGCTGAAGGAGCTCTGGCAAGTTACTTACCCTCCCTGATTCTCAATTTCCTCATCTGTGAAATGGGAATAATTCTAAAAGCTACCTCACGTGTGTGTGATGATTAAATGAGTTTTACCACGTGTAAAAGGCTTTGTGTGCAGTGACTGGCACATGTTCATTAATATTGTAGATATTAATAAAATGTTTTAGAGATGTATTGACCACACGAGCAGGTGACCATATTTGCATTGGAAATAACCCTTTCAAAGTGCTTTTATTTTGTGAATGATTTAAAAAGGCACTTGGCATGAGAACAGGTACCTTCATTTACCACTTCAAAAATTAGAAATGGAAATCTCCATTTCTATTATAAGCAGATTTTTATCCCTTTGTGTAAATTATCAAGATTTTATAAAGGGATATAATATGGTCTTTTTCCTTAGAGGGGGAAAATGGTCTAATTATACAGAGCCAACATGTAGATAAAGCAATGATCAATTAGATGGATTAAACATAATTTAAAAAAATTAGTCAAAGAGGGATAAAATTCTTTTTTTTGTTTTTAAAAGTAACTTTGTTCCATACTTATTGTTTCCATATACTGGATTGTTTCTTATTTATGCTAAATGGAACACAAAATTGTCAGGCCCAAATAAAAATTTCACAAAACTTGGTTTTTAGTTCGTAGCAAAGATGTTTCTTGATCAGTATTACATGGCGTTATAAATTCTCAGAGATATCATATTTTTGTATGTCGGAGAACTGACTGGCATTATAGCGGCAAAGCAGAATTCAGAACTGGGCTCTGCAGTCACAGATCTTCCCTTCGTAACGTTGGGATGGAAGAGTATAGTGTAGCAGAAAGCCACAGGCTTTAGAACCAAACAGACCTGTATTTGAATTCTGGATATACCACTTATTATTGAGTTTTTAATGTATTCGTTATTTTAATAAATTTATAGAATAAACAAGTGGTTCTCAAAATTTATCATGGATCAGATTCACCTAGAAGGTATGTTACACAAACTGTGGACATCACTACAGAGTTCCTGATTCACTAGGTCTGCTGTTTGAAATATGCATTTCTAATAAGTTCCCAGGTAATGATGGGGGCCTCATTTCAATAACCACTAGGATAAATTTTATGCAGTATGTTAGGCTTAGATGGTAGGCTGTGAATAGCTGGTTAACTATTTGGGGGCAGAGCTTTCATATCTATAAATGGGAAGAATTATGGGAAAAACTTGGTTTCCCATATAGAATAGAGATGTTGTACAGATACACATGACACTTAGTGGGCAGTCGATAAATAGTAGGTATTATTCTCTTAGAGTCTGATAACTTTGGGTTCAAGTTCAAACTCTGCTGAGTGCCAACTGAATAATCTGTTATGAACTCCTTCTTCTCTTGAAACATCATTTATTTGTAAATTGGATGCTATTGACTGAACTGTTCCTCCCTGACTCTCCCTATCAATTCATGGGTGGAAGCCCTAAAACCCATTGTGATGGTATTTGAAAATGAGGCCTTTGGGCAATAATTGGGGTTAAATGAAGTCACAAGGATGGGGCCCTTGTGATGGGATTAGTGCTCTTATAAGAGGAAACAGGAAACACCTGAGAACTTTCTGGCTCTCCCTTTCACCCTCTGTTTCTGTATCATCCCCACCCCTCTACCATGTGAGGACACAGTGAGAAAGTGGTCGTTTGCAAGCCAGGAAGAGAACTCTCACCAGGAACCAAATCAGCTTATACTTCCTGGTGTCCAGAACTGTGAGAAATAAATTTCTGTTGTTTAAGCCACTCGATTTTTAGTATTTTGTTATGGCAATTCTAGCTGACTAATACCGTGAAGATAATTCTACCCTGTAAATTATGGATATAATGAGATGCTGTGCATACAGCACCCAGGACAGAACTGGCTCTTGTAGTGATGGTAGCTAATGAGTGTTAGTGTTGTTATTTAATAAGAACAATCACCACTTTGTCCTTTCTTCCAATTTCTTTATAGGATTTCTCCTCATGTGAACTTTGCTAAGTGCTTTCCAAATCTGATGGTCAACAATTGTAGGGCATTTAGATGAGATAAGAAGCGAGGGCTAATTTAAGTCATTGCCTTTCTTAAGACAGAAATTAATTTCTGTCTCAGCATCTCATCTTGGTACCTGCCCATATTTATATCAGAACAAAATGTTATTAAACAATTTTCTGTGTTCAACCTGTTCAAGAGAGTAAGCCATTTGTGTGGCTCATTTTCATGACATTTCATTTGTTAGAGCACCTTGGTCAGTTGTCTTCTGGGTGGTATCTTGCACATGTGTTTCCTGTTAAAGTAGCAACTAAAGAGTGGCAACTGTGATTCTTTTCTGGCTGGTGCTCATGTTCTCGTCTCTTCTGTAATTAGCTTGGGGTGGATGTTTTCAGAGGAAGAGAGGGGGCAGCTTATTTATGAATTGAAAATTGGACTTGATACATTTGACACTGGGTTATATTGCTTAAACTAGCTATGATAAATTTTTCTTCTGGTTCTCTCTCTCTCATCAAAATCTCCTCATGTATAAGTAGATTCCTCAAGGCCTTATGCTTCTATAATGTTAAGCACCTAATTTCGTTTTAAAAATCACATTAAAATATTAAAAACTTTTTTGAAGCTTTAAAAGTAGAAAGAAAGAAATGAAGTCAAATGCCTCTGATTATTTTAAGAACATATTTTATTATGGTGAATAACTACTGGAATCCCCTCAACACAAGTAAGCAAGCTGTTGGGGGTCATTTTAATGGTTTTTATAATTTTACTTATCAAAAAGACATTATGTATAGCCATTCTGTAAAAAGTTTGCCAATTTCGTATAGTCGTATGTGTAGCATGTGACCCAGCAATCCCACATCTAGGTATTTACCAAAGAGAATGAAATGTTACATTCACAACATAACTCGTATATAAATGTTTATAGCAGTTCTATTTGTAATTGCTAAAAACTGAAAATAACTAAAGTGTCCTTCAGTGGGTCAATAGATAAACAAACTGTGGTATATCCATATAGCAGAGTATTACCTAACAATAAAGAGGACCAGGTTACTGAGACATGCAGCAACTTAGATGAATCTCAAAAGCATTTTGCTGGGTGAAAAGTTACATGACAAAAGTTATGTGACATTATTGACAAGAAAGCTACAGTGACAGAGAACAGACCAGTGGTTTGTTAGTGCTTAACTAGGTGAGGGACTATAAAGTAGTAACGTCAGACAATTTTTGGGGTGCTAGAATTCTTACACTGATTGCAGTGTTGGTTCCATGAATCTATACATGTAGTAAGATTCATAGAACTATACACCAAAATAAGTAAAATTTAGTGTTAATTATTTAAAAAATAATTTATGATTTCAGGGGGAATAGGGAAAGACATTATGTCTCTTTCAGGAATTTAATGACATCTCAGTGTGGTAGGCAGTGAGGTTTTAAATGTGTGTTGAGTTGAATCTATTATGGAATTTCTGTGCAGGTTGGAAGTGTCAGGAAGACATTTATTTTTTGCTTGCTGTGCATAATGAAGGAATGAAGGAAGGATGGGTTCCGTTTTACCCATGTTTTCACATATAACAACCAGAAATCATCGGATAATATAATGATATAACAATACTCATAAATTTCTTTTTAAAATCTCTAAACCTCATCACTTATTAACTTTCTGATCTCCACCGCCTTTCAGAAATGAATTGCATCTGGATTCTGAGTCTGAGATGCCCGGGATGGGAAGTGGTTGGGTCAAAAGTGGGAGTTCACCTTCCTTTATACAGCACATCAGCTCTTCATATCCTACCATCTGAAACTAATTTGTTGTACGTAATTTATTCCATAAAGTTGCTGGAATAAACAATGCATGCAAAGCTCCTTAGATATGTATTCAGCAGGGACTTGCTTGGCTGTGTGTGATTTTCAGCTCTCTCAGTGCTTTCAGATGTACCATCCAGCACTTAGGATGTCATGTGGGTTCTTAGAGGGTCTATTATTTATATACTAGGGTACTTGTGTGGGTGGTTTGCTCTCTGTAATTGATGTGAGATGGGCCATGGTCTCCATTCCCAACTTGCTCCTCAGTCCGGTTCAGTGAGGTAGCAGTGGGGAACAGACATGCCTATCCTGAGCCTCTGGCCTGAATAAACACAGCAGGACTGTGATTGGTCAAACGTGTGAGAAGTTACATTGTGGTTTGTCATTTTCCTCCCTGGAAATGAAAGGCACCTCAGATGGTGCATTTTCCACTGTGGAAATTAGTTGTTTGGTGTAGCCCAGCTTCACTTCTGTGATGTGGATGCTAAAGCATTTTATAAAGTTCCTCAAATCCTTCCACCTCTTATCCTTAATGCTGGGAGCCTTGCTGGGTGATGGCATGATATAGAGAATAAAGCACAGTTGTCCTCACTGCCCTCACAAATTTCTTCACAGTGCTTCCAACACAGCGCTCCCAAACTACACATGCCAAATTGCATTTTTACTCTTTTAAAAAGAGGCTATACTAGAGCCGGTGTGGGGCACCTCTAGTGTTCTTTCTCTCAAAAATCCAAATTTTCATTTTGTTCTCATAATTAAGTCAAAGCAGCAGGCTTAAATATTTCCCTTCTGAATCCTATACCATCACTGTCACTTTAAGGTAGAAAGTACAGATAATTACAGAATATTTTAGAATATTTGTCAGTTCTACACCTATCCTCTTGAGTTTCTCCTTGTAGCGAAAGGATTGCCCCTCTACAGGAATCACACGTGAAGGGCTCACACTTGAACTTTGGTACATGGTTTCTCTTGCCTTATATTCTTGTAGGCCAGAAATCCTTATGTTATTCAGAAATACTTTGTGAGCTTCTTCTATTTAACAGGCACTGTTCTAGGTACTGAAGAAATAAGACAAAGTCACAGCCTTTGTGGAGTGGGGGAAGAAAAGAAATAGACATGGAAGTAAAAAGATAATTTCAGAGCCTATGAAATACTGGAACGGAAATAAAATATGCAGTAAGATAGCAATTATAGGGGTGGGGAGACTGCATTATTTTAGATGACAGGTGGTCACAGAAAGCTACTTTGAAGAGTTCACATTTGAGGTGAGTCCAGAAACAAGACAGCAATGCAAAGATTGAGGAAAGAACATTATAGAGGAGGAGGCTGTTCATCCATCAGGCAATACAGGCAGTTTTCATGTTTGAGGGGTGCAGGTGGAAATTGCCTCTCTCACTATTAAACCTAATCATCATCATCATCATCATAAATACCCAATAATAATAATAAACAATTAATGAACTGTTCCTTCTCCTTAAAATCTTGGGCTGGGTGGGTTTGGAGGTCCTGGTGTCTAAGAGAGGACAGCTTCTACCAGGGATCACATGTCATAAGGTTGTTAAATTGGGGGCTGCTGTAGTCCTTGCCTCTGTAGCTGGTCCTAAGTCCTACGTTGATGACCATTACATTAATTCTATGTTCCACCTATTATTCCATGTCTCCTTGACCTCTGCCAGAACCTTGGCTGCTCAGAAATTTTTACCTGGTGGGGTTAATCAAACCTTATGCCTATGAGATACAAGTTCTTAGTGATCTTATCTTTATTGGGTTACCACAGTTTCCTACTGATCAGTATTTTTGGGATAGGACTACTGAGCTGTGTACCACAAAATCCCCTGATTCCCATACATAGTCTGCCTCGCCCCTACTGTGCTGCAGCAACCTGATTTACCCTTGGTAACTGAAGTCAACTGCTTTGCCAAATACACCTTGCCTGCTAGTAGTATTAGGAGCCCCAAGGAGTCTCAGCTTCCAACTGAATGGAACCATGTTTAGATATTAACTGTTTTCTTTCCTTCTTTTTTTCCTGATACTTCATCTGAAAGGCACCAGTGGTGACTAACTTCTTTTGCTGTGAAGAGAGTTCTTTGATCAGAACCAGTACTATGTGGGATACCATGATGGTGGATAAGGCATTCTGTAAGATGATAGTTTTGATGGAAGCAATGCATGCAGAGGAGGAAAATCCAGATCGAGAGTAAATGATAACTGCAGTAAGGACCAAACACTGCCCATTCCATGAAGAAAGAGGTCCACTGTAACCCACGTGCTACCAGATAGCTGGCTGATTACTCTGGGCATGGTGTCATATAGGGGAATCCATGTTGGTCTCTGCTGCTGGCAATTTAGGCACTCAGTAGTGGCCATGGTTGGCTTGCCCTTGGGAAGTGGAAACTCATGTTATTGGGCCCATGCATACCCCCATACTGCCACCATGTTCACTTTGTTTATGAGCCCATTGGGTGATGACAGGGGTGGTTGGGGAAAGAGGCTGAATGGTAACTGTAGAACAGGTCATCTTATCCACCTGATTATCAAAATCCTCCTCTGATGAGGTCACCCTTTGGTGAGCATTCATATGAGACACAAATATTTTTACAGATTTTTGCCCATTCAGTGAGATATATTCATATACCTCTCCCCAAATTTGTTACCAGTCATATTCCTTCTACGCTCTTGTGCATCCAGATAAACCATTGGCTACAGCCATTCACATTGTATGTAATTGTACATCTGGCCGTGTTTCTTGCTAAGCAAAGTGCACAATCAGGTGTTCTGCTCACTGGGCAGTTTCCCCTTCACCACTGTCCTTCAGGGATATCATACAAAAAAGCACTCGGTAAATGAGTGGGAATAACACCCTCCAATAAGAAATACATTGCCTCCAAAATCCAAAGAGGCCCAACAGGCATTATGCCTCTTTCTTGATTGTAGGTGAGGTCAGATGCACCTTGGAAGGGATATCTCAACATGCCCCACAACACTGGACCCCTGGAAATTTTACTGAGGTAGAAGGCCCCTGAATTTTTGCCAGATTTATTTTCTACCCTCTTACATGCAAATGTCTTATCAATAGGTGTAGAGTAGTTGCTACTTTTTGCTCACTAGGTCCAATCAGAATAATGATATCAATGTAATGAACTAATATGATATCTACTTTTGAGGTAGAATGGTAAAGGTGTATTGATATCCTTGCTAGATGAAAGCAAACTACTTCTGGGGGTCTTTACTAATAATCATTGAGAAAAAAAGTGTTTGACAGATCAATAGCTGTCTGACAAATACTGGAATGTGCTACTTGCTCAAGCAATGAAACCGTATCTGGTACAACAGCTACAGTTAGAGTCATACCTGGTCAATTTTATGATTATTCACTGTCATTCTCCAAAATCCGTCTGTTTTCTGCACAGGACAAATAGGAAAAATGAATGGGGATGTGGTGGGAGTCACCATCTCACATCTTTCAAGTCCTTAATGGTTGTGGTAATCTCTGAGATCCCTCTAGGGATGTGGTATTGCTTTTGGCTTACTACTTTCCCTTATTCCAGAGGTCAGGGAATCAATGTGGGGATTCTGCCAGTTGCTGAGTATGTCTATTCCAATTATGCATTCCAAAATGGAGACAAAAAACCACAGGATGGCTTTGGGGACCCACTGGACACACTGTGAGATAGACCTGAATTAAACAGATTTCTCCTAAGCCCCTACTCTGACTAATGAGATACAGTGACTTTTAGATTTCCTGGAATTGATATCAGTTCAGAGCCTATCTATGTCTGGTAATCCCCAAAAGGCCTGATTATTTCCTTTTCCATAGCTTACAGTTCCCTTGGTAAAAGGCCATGGATCCCTTTGGGGTAGGCTGAGAAAAATATTAACAGTATTAATTTTTGGCAGTGTATCAAGGTCTTTCTTCAAGAGTACCTGGCCTCCCCTTCATTCAAGGGTTCTGGGTCCGTAAACTGGCTTAAGTCTGGGAGTTGATTGAGTGGCTGTGATTCTGTTTACAATTCAGGCTTGACTTTCACTTATTTGACATAGAACTTTTCTGCTTATACAGATCAAGTAAGAACTTAGTAGACATCTTATCTATTTCATGCCTATAAACACCATAATCAAATAGCCAATGCCATAGTTCTATGTAAACCAGGTTGTTTTAACTGCTGCTTCGACTCAGCTGTTTATTCTGGTAATCGTGTCTACCATGCCTTTGGTGGTTGAATGCTGCCACTTGGCCCTTCCCATCCCAGAATCTAATTATTCTCATTGCATTTAGGTTTTCCAGTTCAGTAACTGCAGTTCCCATTGTGAAGTCTGGCCTACAGAAAAGAGCAATCACAGAGCTCTTCAAGGATGCTGGGGCTCCGTCCACAAATTTATTTCTTATAATTGTGATGAAAGATATGTTTTCTGGACACTTCTAGGATGAGTTAGTATGTCTTAAACGAAAAATCCACTTCAACATTCGAATTTTCCTAAGCCTTTCAACCCCTTCCTCTACATTAAACTGAGGGATATGGGACATTTCAAATTTGCTAATGGTGGGCTATCTTTTGATCCATGTTTCAGCCAACCAACCAACCAACCAACCAATCAATTATGGCCCTTTCTAATTCCCCAAGCTGAAATATTAAATACAGAATCTCTGGTTAGTGAGCCCATATCCACAAATTTGATCTGATCTTATTTCATGTTCCTTCCACCATTATCCCACACCCTTAATATTCCTTTCTACACATGTTCCCTGGATTTCTGTCTGTGTAAGTTAGAAAACCTAAGTACTATAGTTTTTTTGAAGTACAGCACACCTTGTCATGGTCCACACTTCATATCTCACCTTTAGATGTCTGCTGGAACTTGAGTCTAATTATAGGTCTAGAAGCAAAGAGGAGTGGTGGGGATGGGTGGTGAGAAGACTCAACACTGTCTTGCATGGCAACTGCCTCAGGGGAGGTCATTATAACTTCCTCAGGCACTGCAGGGTTAATCTCCTCAGACAGGAGTGGAGAGGAAGAAAACTCATCAAAACTTTGAGGCTAAATGTCCCCAGCTTTATCAGGGTCTTCTTACACATGGCTATTCTAACTTTCAGGATCCCCTTTCTTCTCAATCGATCTAGTCCAAGAATTGCATATATTGGTCTGGAGCACAAGGAATAGTCAGAGTAGAGATATAAATTTGTGATTCATTAACATACAGATAGTATTTAAAGATATGGAACTAAATACCCAGTCCCTACTTTGCTTTGGAAGAGACTAAGATAGAGAAAAGCTCTGAAGACCTTCTGAGGAGGGTTTCTAAACTTTCATATTCAGATATATACTATTTCTCTAGAAAGGAGAATTAAAATGATGATTTCCAATACAAACCACGAATTTCTCATCAATCCACTTATTATCCAAATAATTTAGAGCCCACTATGTGCCAGGAAATGGTCTAGGTGCTAGGATAACATAGTGAACACTATATAGTCCCAGCTCTCACATACCTCCATTCTGGTAGGAATGACAGACAATAAAAAAACTCTGAACAAACAAATATATAACCAAATGTCAAGCAGTGATAGATACTATGAAGAAAAATGAAGCCAAATAAGGGGTTAGAAAGTGATGGGTTGGAGACGCTATTTTAAATAGGGCAGTAGGGGAAGGTGTTTCTGAAAATGTGTGAAGGCATAAAGTAAGAGCCAGCTATGTAAAATGTCTAGAGAATGAAACAGAGTTGGGTATGGCAGGCAAGGAAGAATGGAAGGAACTGATAGAATGAAAAACTAAGGGTCTGATCTGTAGGGGAAGGTAGAGAGAGAAAGAAGAGAGTAAGGGAGAGCGGAAACTGGAGAGGTAGGAGGAAAGGAGTAGGAAAAGAGATAGAGATAAGCCAAATGAGCCGGAGCTTTTAAGGGTTAGAAAACAGACATTGAGGGGCTCAGGAGCAACTCTGGGGGCGTTAAGAACCAAAAGAGATTCCTAGAAGTAGTGCCGAAGGTTATAAATTGTTTTCCATTTATGCTCTTTGTCAGACATAAATAGAAGTGGAAACTATTTTTTGAATTACTTATGGTCATTGGCCTGTGTTTCTTTTTAATGCAACACTCCACTGAAACTGGGCCATATGGTTTATATTTGAGTTATATTTAATAAACATTAACTTTATGTTTCACATTACCTGGAGGGAAGCATATTCAGAGATCCTGCATAGTAGCCTTTTCTCCCTTCAGGGAGCATATTCAGCTAAGTCCATAAAATATATGTATAACATCTGTACGGTATATAGTGTGATAGTTGCAGAATCAAAATGGAGTTGCTTGTGCCAAAAAAAACCCCTCTGCCAAATTGTGCTGGGAAAGAACATGAAGAGAGGATTCTCATTCATAAATGCCAGAAAACAAAAACTATCACAAAAGACTGCAAAAACTGCAACTTGCACAAGCTTCTGCTAGGACTTCTGCTCAGCAACTGCCTGTCCAACGTTGGACTGCTGTCACCCTTGTTATTGATCCTTGTAGCTAAAGATAATTATCTCAAAACAATTAGGTAATCCTCCTCATTTTTTTCTTTAAAAGTCTTTGTTTTTCTTTACTTTCCTGAATATGCACATGGCACATGTATTCCCATTTCAATGCAATTATTTATTACAATGCTATTATTTATTCCCAAATAAATATCGTATTTTTAAGAAAGCTTCTCTCTGATTGTCATTTCAGTTGACACAAATGGCATCCAGAAGTAGGATCTGAGAAAGCATCAGCATCAGAAGGAACTGGTGATTTCTGGGACTGGCATACAATTCTCATTCGAGACCTTTGAGCTTTCTGCTTCCATGGCTCACTTCTGCCCTGGTAAGTCTTTTCTCAGGCTGAGCCTCCCTCTTTTGGGTAGAAACGCTTGACTTTATTTGGGATTTGGTTTGGTTACAAGACCACCTTACATAAAAGACCTTACATCCCTCTTACAATGATAAGATGTATATATATTTTTCTGACAAGTCATTTCTGGTATAAAAGACAAGTGTCCTTTTGGTTTGAGTAATCTTGTTTCTATGGAATTTATGTTCTGTCTTTAAGGCACATGTTACCTGGTGAATTTACTTTCAGTTCTTTCTGTATGCCTAATTTAATATTTTGTTTCATCTGCACACCTGGGTTAACATTTTTGTGAACACTCTAATTTCATTTTAGCTTGGTTATGTGCGTCTGTAAATTATTTCACTCCTTTTCCTTGCTTTCTTCTAAAAATCTTCCAAGAACAAAAATAAACATCCTAAATGGCGTGTGGTGGATGGCTAATTAAAAGCCACTAGTGCAGTTGCCACCATCTAAAACATCAGTCCAAACTCATGGTATTCTGTAACAGGATTTATAGGATGTTCTTTGCTCATGAGAGATTAATAAGAAACAGAATGGGATCTTCAAACATTAAGGTATATGAGGCCTTCTGGGACCCCAGCCAGCTATATTATGGTCCATACTTGTGCACATTTCTAAATGGCCTATACTTGGGCATGTTTCTAAACTAATGGGCAAATTACATCAGGGAAAATTCAGACCCCAAATGGTCATTGTTCAAACACTCTAAAACCTCTAGAACTATAGAGGTAACATATAGAGCTTTCTAATTTTTCTCTCTCTCTCTATTTTTTTCCTGCCTATTTTGAATATGCTGACTTTTCTACAGGTGCTGAGATAACTCTTACTGCTTGTGGCATTCCAGACAACACTAAAAAAAAACAAAAAACAAAAAACAAACCCAAAAAATCTTAGAGGGCTTTCAAATTAATGACTTTACCAGTTACAACAGCCTCATGGTAACCAACAATCTAAACCTAAGATGATCCCTTTTAATGTACACTTAGGTGTGCCTGACTAACAATTGCTTAGGGCAATGGAGCAGTTAATTGAAGGATTGATAGTCTAAAAAAAATAACTAAATAAATGTTTATAAAACTTAGGCTCTCAGACGTCAAACTGTTTGATCTCAAACAGGTCAAAATCTTGAGCTGAGAACAATAATATAAGGTGTCATAAATATTTCTTTGCCTGACTTGCAGGGGCCAAAAAGAAAAAGAAAAAAAAAAACAAAAAAAATGCTTGCTAAAATTCTTCTCTACCCACATTAACTAGTCAAGCAAACCAGAAGAGCAAATGAAAAGAGCAGTTTGTTACTAAAAATTGAAGGCCATTTGGAGATCCATTTTTCTTATACAATTAAGCTAGTTCTAGCTAAAATGTTAACATTGAAAATTTAACCCTAAACTTATTTGAAACTAAAAAAGGGATAAAAAGAGTTTTGTTTTGCTTTTTTCTTTTTTTTAATAAATCACTCTACTACGGAAACTGCTTTACCCAAAATTTTCGTCCATAGACTTCATTAGATTACCTATCAGGAGAAATAATAGTTTTAGCTACATAAATGGTTCCATTTTGTCAGGAATGTAATAGAGATCCAATTATCTTTTAAACCAGTGACTTTGTATGTTTTACTGTCTTGTGACTAAAATTCTAAAATGAAGCTATAAGATCTTTGTGTATATATGTGTTTAGGTATGTTTATGCATATGTGTATGAATCATGTTATATATTGTGTCTATATTTTAAAATCTAGTATAGTGAGCCAGAAATCCCTTAGGAAATTTTATTCAGATTGGCTTAAATGGAGCACTCATAAAATATATGGTAATTAACCCAAATGCCTTTTAGTTCATGTGACTTAAGCAAATTTTATTTATTTATTTATTTATTTTTTTCTACAAAGTCTCTCTCTGTCACCCAGGCTGGAGTGCAGTGGCCTGATCTCTGCTCAGTGCAACATCTGCCTCCCAGATTCAAGTGATTCTTCCACTTCAGCCTCCTGAGAAGCTGGGAATACAGGTGCTCGCCACCACACCTGGCTAATTTTTGTATTTTTAGTAGGGATGGGGTTTCACCATGTTGACCAGGCTGGTCTTGAACTCCAGACCTCGTGATCTACCTGCCTTGGCCTCCCAAAGTGCTGGGATTTCAGGCGTGAGCCAATATGCCTGGCAGCAAATCTTTAAATAAGCTAGTTTTAAAATAATTGATAAAATAAAAATAAAAATATCTTCAAAATTGTCAGCGTATGTTTTTCCCAAGGTCTACTGGTCAGACAGTTTTATATTTGTCTGTACTGGATGTTTTATTGTGTCAAGGTTTGACACAAAGGTCACAAGACTAAACCCAGCCTAAAACAGAATCATCTTTGTTTGTGTAATTCCTTGATAAGACTAATTTAATATTGTTGGCTTAATATAAACAGCTGTAGTTATCAGCAAAATACCCATATTTTTAACTTTAAGATTCTTATTTAGGTGGGCACCTGATATTCACAGGCTAAAAATGGTTAACAGGAAAATAGCTTGAAATGATGACTAGAGCTTTTTATGATATCTCAATTTTCATAAGTAATTTTCATAAAATTGTTAAAAATAAATAGGTAATGTAAAGGAGATAATGTTTATAAATAAATTTTTATGTAATTTGAGATTTTAAAGTTATAAACTGTGGAATTAATAGACAGAAATTACATGTCTGAGTGAAAATTTCCAAATAAATTAAACCAATAAAAATCTACTTTCTCTTTAAAGCCGGAAACATTGTTATATTACCAAGGCTTTGACTGGAATATCATATTTTAAAATGCACATAGAATGCCTGGCTTCAAGGGTTTTCAGCATTAAAGTGAATAGACTAAAAATTTCACTTCCTGACAGGCCCAGGAACCTTAAGACTATAGATAAAATCTAAAGTCTGCTTTGACTTGACTTTCTAACCTCAAAATGTTTTTAAATCTGAGATTCCCAAGTGACCAATTGAGAAAGAAAAAGTTATGTTTCTAAAGAAAAGTTATAATACACCTGTTATTAGATTGTAGCTCTGTGTATTATTTCAAGTCCTTGTTATCAACCTGTAGACTAGACTAGGTCATGAATTTTTCCAGATCCCTCCAATTCAATTTTTTTTTCCTTGAAATTATTAAAAACTGAACTTCTGTTCCCAAAGCTTCATAAGCTGAAACTAGATGAATTTTAAGAAACAAGTCTCATGCCTGATGTAAGGGTCACAGAAAAAGTTCACCATACTCTCCAATTCCTCAACCAGAGATATTTAAACAGAAAACCAGGACAAGAAGTTGAAGTTTTTACACTGTAGAGAGCGTTTCTGAAGATGTCAGAACAAGATTTCATATTATGATGAGACACTTACCCCTCTTAATGTCTACTTTTTTCTTTTGGCAGGATAATGGTCATTTGATTTATTCAATTGGCTGCCTGTAAGCATTACACTTCATGGCTACATGCAAACTGGGACTGTCATATTACTATTAATCTTACTTTGAATTTCTCTTTCTTTAATATTATATCTGTTACTCATTAAATTTTTTTCAGAAATAGAACTCCTGACAGAATAATGCTGTCCCAGCACTTTGAAGTGATAGCCAAAGACTACAGAACAGACAAAATTGAACTTAATAATGGACTCCAGGTAGGCTTGGCCTGAGAGCCTCTCCCTTCAAACCCTTTATGTTGCTCAGTTGTGGCTTTAAAGGGCTTTAACACCGATTCCCAGCTGCCACTCACACCCTCCTACATGAGACCAGCCCAGCAGCCTAGGCCAGATCCAGCCAGGCCAGGCACTGAGGGATATCAAAATCTAAATATAGGATAATTGATCAGTGATGTTTTTGGAGAAAGATTTTGATCAAAAAAGGAGAAATGTAAAAGTTGTCAAAATAAAAATAGAACAACTCATGCTAAAAAAATACCCTGACAAATAGAGCTGGGAAAAAAATATGAAGAGAAGGTTCTCATTCATAAATGCTTAATAACGAAAACTATCATGAAAGACTTTGCAAAAACCGGAACCTTGCACAAAAAAATAATTCTTTAAAGACATTTGCCGAATAAATGCCTGTCCAACTTTGGACTAGTGCCACCATTGTTATTGATCTTTGTAGCCAAGGATAATTATCTTAAAACAATTGTCTAATCCTCCTCAATTTTCCTTTACAAATATTTTTTTTTTGCCTCCCTGAACATGCATATAGTTTGCAATGGCACATGTATTTCCATTGCAGTGCTCTATTTCTGAATAAATACCATTTTCTTTTAGAGAGCCCTCCTGTTACATAGGTAAATAATACTATATGGTAAGTATTCACAAAAGTTATACAATTACTTGTATCCAATAATGTTCAATCTATGTCAAAGCATATTTATTTCAAGACTGTTGCTCCTCTGAAAACTCCTGATTTCATGAAGAATAATATGAATTAAGTTTTTAGTTGTTTACTCCTTTTATTAGTGTGTAAAGTTCTTTAAGATAGTGACTTTGTTTGTTTGTTTGTTTTTGAGACAGAGTCTCACTCTGTTGCCCAGGCTGGAGTGTAACTCTTGATTTTATGAAGAATAATATAAATTAGGTTTTTAGTTGTTTACTCCCTTTGTTAGTGTGTAAATTTCCTTAGGATAGTGACGTTGGTTTTTCTGTTTTTTGTTTTGTTTTGTTTTGGTTTTTTTTTTGAGACAGAGTCTCATTCTGTTGCCCAGGTTGGAGTATAGTGGCATGACCTCGGCTCACTGCAACCTCTGCCTCCCGTGTTCAAGCAATTCTCACACCTCAGCGTCCCAAATAGCTGGGATTACAGGTGTGCACCACCATACCCACTAATTTTTATATTTTTACTAGAGATGGGGTTTCACCATATTGGCCGGGCTGGTCTAAAAATCCCAGCCTCAGGTGATCCACCTGCCTCAGCCTTCCAAAAGTGCTGGGATTACAGGCATGAGCCACCATGTCTGTTTTGTTTTGCTCAATGTTTTATCCAAGTGCTTAGAATAGTACCTAGCACATAACAGGTTTTCAATAAATTTTCAATAAATGAATTAGTGAGTGAAGTGTAATGAGCTTACTAGTCAAGCCACCTTGACTTCCAACCAGAAAATTCTGGAAATACAAGTTAATTTAGACTTATTGAAGGTAGAATTTATTTAACATGTCATTATTATTATTCTTTAGAGACAGGTTCTCACTCTGTTGCCCAAGCTGGAGTACAGTGGCATGATCATAGCTCACCAACACTCCTAACTCCTGGGCTCAAGCAATCCTCCCACCTCAGCCTCCCAAGTAATTGGGACTATAGGAGTGTACCACCATTCCTGGTTTTTATGTTTTCAGAGATGGGGTCTTGCTGTGTTGCCCAGGCTGGTCTGGTCTCAAACTTCTGGGCTCAAGCAATCCTCCTACCTTGGCATTCCAAAGTCCTATGAGTACAGGAGTAAGCCACCATACCCAGTTACTATGGGATTTTTAATAATAATTACTTTGCCGCACTTTTTCTTATAGTAACATTTACTTTAGTGCTGTAAGTGGGAAATTTAATTCCTTAATTCCAATAGCAATACTTATTTAATCTCTATAAACACTTAAGTTAAAAAAATAGTAAAGATAAACCAACAAAAATATCTATTCATTTTTCTCCCAGAATGTAAAAATGATCCAAACCTTTTAGGTTGTTTTACTTAGCAATATATTTAGCAAGGAAAATACAAATGTATCAAAGGCATAAACATGCAACTAGATTTACACTTCTGGTTTCAGTGATAAGTCCCCAAGAATGGTGGTAAATGATAGGTGTTTTAGCATCTTGGGATCACCTCCCTTGTAGAAACATTTCTCTTCAGGGTTAAATTAAGACTGCATATTTTATTGGATGACCATGAACACATCACAGGAAATCTAACTTGAGGTATTTACTGATGCTTGTTTAGATGCTGAAGGCAATGCATTAGGAACTGATGGTGACTGATTCTTATCCAATCAGTTCCTGATGCAGTATCTGCGACATCAAAAACTATGTAATAATTGTATTAAATATCATTTATTTCCAAATGCAGCAACGTTATTCTCTTTTGTTCCTTCACATGAAATTTGCAATTAAAAAACTCTTTTTAATGTCACGTAATAAAGCAATTCAGTCATACTAACAAATAATTTTCCCAATTTACCAAGAGAGATATATTACAATATAATGTGTTTAAGACTAACTTAGCATAAACATTTGTTTCATGGCAAACCATTGTGCTAGTGTGGATAAGCATTTGTAAATAGTTTTTTAAAAACAGCTTTTTTTTTTCTTTTTTTTTTTGAGACAGAGTCTTGCTGGAGTGCAGTGGCACAATCTCGGCTCATTGCAACCTCTGCCTCCCGGGTTCAGGCGAGTCTCCTGCCTCAGCTTTCCAAGTAGCTGGGATTACAAGAGCTGGCCACCATGCCCAGGTAATTTTTGTATTTTTAGTAGAGATGGGGTTTCGCTATGTTAGCCAGGCTGGTCTCGAACTCCTGACCTCAGGTGATCCACCCTCGTTGGCCTCCCAAAGTGCTGGGATTACAGGCACAAGCCACTGTGCCTGGCCTAAAAATAGCTTTTCTTAAGCCACTCACTCCTGTTTTTAAATGATAATTTAAAAAATATTAAAGCCCTAAACTGGGTTTTAATGAAAAAATTCTGATGAATCATTTAATTTTAGATTAATTGATTAGGATAAACTGCATTTTATTTTCAAGATGAATTTATTATGTTTTCCTCCCTGCCAGCTTTATTGAGGTATAATTGGTATACAGAATTTCCATGTATATATAATTTAGTAAGTTTGGACATATGCATACACTGATTTTAGCATTACAATCAAGGTAATAAACATATTCATTACTTCTGAAAGTTTTCTTGTTTATTACATTATTTTAACCACATTAGAATTCTAGTTCACCGAAATGATAAAGTTAGAATTAGAATTAGTACATATGGGAGGCATGTAACACCTTGAAGAATGTGGTGGCCAAACCTATAATTCTGAGAGTGTTACTGGTTTTCTACTTTATTGAGGATTTTGCAGGTCATCTTTTGGAGACTATCTCATTAGAAAATTCTAGTTGATCCTCTAGAATGCCTCCAAATATAGAATGAATGAATGACTCTAATATTACTTGGCAAATCCATCATTCTGTCCAATGGGACTTCTGGTTTAGATGGGCTATTTTGGATGTAAGGGGTAGGAAATAATTGAATATGGGATTCAGAAGTAGAATACAGGTAGAACTGAGAGATGAAGATCATAGAATGAACACTGAAGAATCCACTTTTGGCTTTCTGTCTCATTTATCTGGATTCCAAAGAGGCTTGAGAGTTAAGGTTAATCATATTTTCATTTTACAGAGAGTGAAAATTTGGAGTACATTAAAGTATCTTAGGGGCATAATTTCTAGCTTATTGTTTCTCTCTCTAGAGGTCTTATCTATGATCAAATATAGTATCTCAACTGTTTACCAGACATTTCCCTAAAATCTGTATGTCTTTTCTAAAGGGTATTACATTGAAACCGAAGGACTTGTAAGCAGAGTGGTCTTAAAAACCCTAAAGACTCCTTGCTGGAGAAGGAACCCCAGAAGGAGGACCTCAGAAGCCAGTTCATCATGATGTTCCCTTATAGCTAGTATTGTCTCTCTGTAGATATAGTTTCTGAGTTTTGCCACAAGATTTGACAGATTAGGGACTTGGGTTAACAACCCTTGCGGTGGTTGGGAAACCAGTTGGTATTATCTCATTTGTGTGCTAGGATGAACTGTGATAAGAAAGTAAAAGTAGGTGAAGAATAGGCTTTCTTAAGATTTGATTGTTGCAAATATGCTCTATGTGATCTTCCTCAGGTAGTGTCATTAATTAAAAATAAAAGGGCAGGAGCCTTGTCATAATTATAGGCTTCTTCTGGCTATCTGGAGTGCCCACCATAAGACTGCAAGTTTTAAAAGCCTCAAGGACTGGGATATGGTTGGCTGGGATGACTGGATATTAAAATGTCATCTTCCATTGCAAACTATTGCAGGGAATCAGATGGAGGAGTGATTCATCAAGATGGGTGAAAAGGTCCTCTAGGCCAGTGGTTCTCAAAGTTGAGCAATAATCCAGAGGCTTGTAAAATATAGATTGCTGAGACCCATACCTAGAGTCTCTGATTTAGTAAATCTGGGATGGGGCCCAAGAATTGGCATTTTTAACTCTGGTGATATCGCCCAGGGACCATAACTTCAAAACCAATGCTCTATCCTAGTCACAAACTATCTGGGTTATTGGAAACAGGTGATCTTAAACAGGACCTTGGTAAGCGAATGAGATGATCTAGAAGGAAAAAGCACAGAATTGAACAGGTATAGATGTTCAAATCCTAGTAATTACCATAATTCAAGAAGGTCACTTGTTGAATGTCACTGTATTATTATAGGTCTTTAAGAAGTACATTTGTAACTTCCTGTTTTCATTTCCTCTCACCACAGAGAAATCACAGAACAGAAACTCTGCTTTTCTCTGGCCAACTAACCATTACCTGAGTTTGGAAATATAACTAACATGCCTATAGACAATGTAAAGTGATAGTGAGCAATACAACTGCGATTGGCCACTATACAACAGAATCCTAAAAGCTAGGTCACAGTTTTGAGCAATCTTTAGAGCACTGTACAGGCTGAAGAGTATTTCCCAGTAATTGAAGTGTCTATAATAGAACTAAAAAGCAGAGGATCACCCTTTCCAGGGTATTTCTAGAGTTTTTCCAGAGAGATCCTCCTGGTATGTCCATGCCAGGTGACAAGCCCAAATTAGGTACCTTGCAGGGTTACTGATTCTGTAGGGCTCAGCTGACACAGAATTAAGTCTGTAACCAGAAAAGGTCTTTCTGTCCCACTCTACCTTAATGATAGATAGACAGCTCTGGCTTGGATAAGAAGGTTATAGACACAAATCTTTTGAAGTTTCATGGTGAATCTTGCAATGATAATTAAAAACATAAGCCATTTTTGTTTGTTTTGTTTTGCTATTATTTTGGTTGGGCTGAGGGCAGGTTGCCAAAGGAGGGCAACGGTGGGACTTTCTGGTCATTCAATACCTGTTCATCATTCAGTGGTACAGCATGGGGGAAGGCCACAGAAAATTCTAATCTGGATTTCCACAGAAGACAAACATTTTGAGCCTGGGGCCCTGTTTACCAGGCAGAAATAGAATTCAGGTTTTCAACAAAAGCTCAGGATCACAGATTCAGCAGACATCTAAGGTCTTGTCCTGCAGACTGGCAATACATTCTGCTTGTTTGCTCTGATTGAGAGGCTGCTTCCACCTTGACTTTCATAGACTTCAGGGCATAGGTGGAAAAGGGATAATAAGTGCCACGTGGTAGGTGCTGGTGAATGGGATGATGAGCTAGGAATGCTAAGGACTTAGTTCCTGGGAGCCCTAATGAGATCTTGGGTCATGAGCTAGACAGAACCTCTTTACTGAAAGGCTGGGAATCCTGTTGTATTCTATTTTTACTGAAGACTGGCATAAACCCAATCTAACAAATGACCTTTTAAATGTGTCATAGACAGAGATGCCAAATCCTTCATTTATTTTGATGCTAATTACTAAATTATTAAGCTTTAAAAGAGAAGTCAGTGTCTTTGTTGAAAGGATAAGTGATTTTCTTTTTTTTTCTTGAAACAGTGACTCAAGCTGTTGCTTAAAGAAGTTGGGGCTCCTGATTCCTGAGCTAGTTTCCTTTTTTTCTTTCATACTAGCTTTCCTCTTGGTTAATCTGTCTATCCTGTGGTCTTATGTTCTTAAAGTTAAATGACAAGGACGTTATTTGCTGCCCACAATAACTATTTTTCTTTAAAGTTTACACATGGTTAGATTCTAAGAAAAGTCTATCGAACTATTGGTACTGGTAAATAAGTCATGCCACTTCTCTAACTAAAACTCCCCAATTGCTTCTGGAGTCCCTCTCATTGAAACCCTAAATTCTTACCATAGTCTACCCAGCTATACCCTCTAATCCTCTCATCCCAGTTTTTCTCACTGCACTCCAGCCACAGCTTCCCTGCTGAGCTCAAATACAATGGTTCCCACCTTTAGCCGCACATTACAACGCCCGGGTACCTCTTAAACAGTGATGCCCAGACCCCATCCCAGGCATTCTGATTTAATTTATCTGTGGCACAGCCCTTGCTATTGACATTTCAAAAGGTCCCTGTGCCTCTGTGGGCAGAGAGGACTGGGAACATCTGGAGTCTGCCAGAGTGCACTGAGTGTGTGCACAAGCAAGGCAACAAGCACAGTTCCTGACGCATCGTATGCACTCAACTATTTAAAAAATATTTCCTACTCTGTTTAATTACATTTACCTTCTTCCCTTTTTGAAAAATGGTCACCAAAAATTGGAATTGAGAATTTTTTAATGTTTGAGAAAATGGTTATTTCAATGAGCAGGAGGATACAGACAACATTTAGGAAGTTTCAGCAGTTTAAAAGAGCTCTTAATGAGCTCTGAAGATTAATAAGAAGTGCTCTCCATACCAGAGGTAAGTTATTTCCTGGCTTATGGTTCAGTATTTGTGCTGTTAGTATGCGAATAACTAGTTCTCAAACTTACCTCCTACTGCTCAACATCAATTTCTGGCAAGGAAATCTAATAAGTCATGCTAATCTGCCTTGATACAGAAATGTAATTTAATCAAACTGAGATATACAGACTTCTCTTCCTGAGGATACCTAAGGAGATATTTGCCAGTCAAGACCTTGGAAATAGCATTTAAAAAAATTTTGTTGTTGAAGTTAATCTCACATTTAATTATAAATTTGGTTCATCTGATTTGTTTTGTGTTACTGAGTGGATGAGGAAGATAAATGACTTTTCACCCTGAAGAATTACATTTGTTCTTCTTTTTACGGTAAAGGATTTTCTGTTTCCAGGGATCACCAAGAATTCGAGTTGGGTACAGCTCAAAAGTCTCATGGCAACCTCTGCCTGAGCCATACTTGATTCTAAATTTCAATATTATTTAGGGCAGATGAATGTGAAACATTTACAGAAGGAATGAGGAAGGGTGATTAAATGTGATAATATGGGGAGTTGAAGTTTGAGGAGGGCCTGGCAGGAGATTGTCCTCTTTTAGACTGTTTGGAATTTGATGGATTAGCACCCACAAAGAGAGTGGGAGGAGCTTTCAGAGAGAAAACATTTTGGGTTAAGTTTCTAACACTCAAACTCCCCTGGCTGCAATTAAAACAAAACAAAACAAAACAAAACAAAAACAAGTGGCACTGAAGGAGCGCAGTAAGTAACAAGTGAATACAATAAAGGCAAATTAATTCCCAAGGCTAGTTTCCTTTCCAGTACAACAGCACTTTAGAAAAAGATTTTAGTAAGATTAAAAGAGGTTGAGAAATGAAACAGTAACCACTGCAACTTTTTCCCCCACCTTGGTCATGAAATAGAAATTTGATGTTTTAGTCTTGGTTGCCATGCACGTCTTTTGATTTGTGAGGGCAAGGAAATTGCTCTGTTTAGCATAATCCCAGAGACCACTGTGAGGGATTGTATGAACATCTCACAGTTGCCAGCTGAGATTAAGCCAACTCACAGCCATCCATGTTAGACCTGCAAGAGAAAGCATATAAACAGAGGCATGTGGCTGCCTTAGGTGGAAGCACATCTTCATTCACTGAGTACACCAGCAGAAGCCCCGATGTACCCCTCTGCATTTTTCTTGATGAGACATTACTAAGCTACTCCTCTTGCTGAATTGAAACTCATTTTCACAGGTTTTTGGCATATGCTATATTGCATGTAATGTCATAAAAGTATAATCTTTAAATTTAGAAAGGATTTATTCTATTTAATCCATATACAGTAAGAAACAGTCAAGTAGGAGTACAGGTATATGTAAAACCAATCGCTCAAAAACAATTTTTTTAAACAAGCTTTATAGAGGAAACGTTCAAAGCCAAACACTTCAAAATTTGCCCTCAGACAAGAAAACCAGCAATTACATTAAAAAAGTAATGACCATATACTCACCAAATGGGCAGATGTGTCAGAGATATGGGTGTTCATGTCCTCCCCTCTTGCCCGAGTCACTTTGTCATGGCTAAGTGAGACTAAGCCATGATCTAAGCCCCTCAGTCCACTGGGTGGGGCTAATCAATGGTAGGAATAATGATTAAAAATGGAGGAAAGAGGAAACGCCTTCAGAGGATCCCCCCCATCTGCTGTGGATGGCATCTCAACTTGAGTGAGCATAAGAAGCACAGGGGGAACTTGTTACAAATGTAGATCCCCAGGATCTACCTTCAGATTTTGATTCAATGGGTCTGGTTTTGGTGGCTGGGACTTGCACTTTGGTGGAGATTTTCCATTGCCTTTCTCTTCAGCTTCATTTCATACTAGGCCATTTCTTCCCCTACATTCATTGTAGACTCCATCTCCGACAAGTTCTGAGAATCCAATGAGCTAGCTGTATTTGCCCATACTTGGAATCATTTCTTCTTTCTCTCTCCCTCCTATCTCTCACTTTCATTCTCTCTCTCTCTCTCTATCACACACACACACACACACACACACACACACACACACACACACACCCTTGTGTGACAGTCACACACTGAATCTAAGAAAACTATCACACACTGCCTTCTCTCTCCAGTCTCCCTTTTTTGGCACCTGTAATACACAATGGTGTTTTCTCATTTACATGCTTTCTCCTTCATTGACTGCAGACTTCTCAGTATTGGCACCATGCTTATTCATCTTTATATCCTCAACTATACTATTCTCAGCTTAGCATCTGATGTTTAATAAGTACTCAATAACATTTTGTTGAACTAAATCAAATGTTTGTTGAAGCAAAGAATTGTGGATTTCAGCTCATAACATGTCCTTAAATAATTGAGACTTGACACAATTAAGAGAGTGATAATTTCCTGAGTTAGAAAAGTGACTTTTCAATTTAAAAATCAGGTAAATATAAATTTACAAAACAATTGAGAAAGAACAATTGAATATAATCTTGTGCTTCATATGAATTCCTAAATAGAAGGCTACTTTTGTAAAATAAGAAGGTCTGATCTTTGGAATTTAACTTTTCAAATATTATTCCAAGTTTATTTTCTGGAGTCAAATTGCTCAGGATTAAAAATAAGCAGATTTTATCCTAATCAAAAAAACAAGGGCTTTTCAGAGCAACATGAATGATGTTTGATTTTTTCTTTTCTCTTAATCTTAGATTAATTTTTCTTTCTCTCTAGAAAGTTTAATACTGAAAAGTTACTATAGAGAAGTGACATGAGTAAAGATGTAGTTCTTCCCTCTGCTAGAAAACATTAAGAAAAGTTCATAAATGGAAACATCATATGTTGATGAGGAAGATGAGACAGCTTTGTATTAATCTTTAGTTGTCATGCCCACAACTGCATAGGGAGGCAGGCTCTGAACAGAAGCAAAGACACATACTTTTCTGCCTTGCCTACCTTGCTGGTTTGCTGTGATGGGCATTTAAAAAAGAAAAAGGAAGAAACTGAGACAAAGTTGATTTGGCAAAAAAGCTGTTAATGTGGATAGGTAGTCCACAGGCCAGATAAACTGAAATATAGTAGCAAAGTATCAAGGAGTAAGCTGTTCAAGTATTCTGAGGATATTATCATATCCATGGTAAGATGTCTCTATAGGTAAGATATTATCATATCCATGGTAAGATGTCACCATCTTTTGGGTGCACTGTAATATATGTGTTCGTGATCTTAGTTCTATTGGAGACTCTCTATAGATTTGTATTTGAGAGTAACAAATTTCTGTTTGGCCATTGGGTCTGTTCAGATGGTGGCAATTTTCCTATTTCCCTGAAGACTAGTGTTATTTATTCAAAGCTGTAATTATTTGGATATCTTCTGAAAATGTGGAGGACTACCCTTCCTGCAGGTAGCTTGGCTGTGTAATGGTGTGTGGGGCATTGGGAAGCACAGGAGCTTTGGAGTGAGATTGACCTAAATATAACTGCTGGTTCTACTACTTATTAGGTGTGGTTTTAAGGCAAATTGTTTTATTTCTTGTAGCCTCAGTTTCTGTGTTAGTAATACTTGTGTATGAGATTGTTAAGAGATAAATGTGGTATTTGTGAAAATGTCTAATGAGCACAGAATCTGATACATAGATTCTTCATAAATGCTAATTTATTTTGTTTTAATTTTGTTCCTATGTCCTTTGGTTAACTCAATTACTTTTTCTGTTAGTTTTACAAATCTTCAACCTCTAGGGTTTACAAAAGTTATCCAAATCCTAATCATTTTTTGTGCTTGTGTCTTTTTTGTTGTTTTCCTTCTTTCTAGAATTTTTTCATATCCATTTCTGTATCTTGCTTGAGTTACTGATTTATCATCCATGTACTAGGGTGTATTAGTGTGTAGGTCCAGAGGTGTCCCTATCTCTAAGTTGAAGGGCTTCTGGGTTTACACGATGTTTTTGAATCTTCAGAACCCTGTGGTATCTATAATTGATACAAGCTGTATTTGCCATTCAGTTTTCTCTTTTTTCTTTTTTCTCTCCATCATCTGAGACATGTCCTCCCTCACACTTTAGGCTTAAATTCCGAAACATCTCAGGTCCTTGGATACTCAAACTCATACTGGTGCTGAAGCCGCATTAATTTTATTATATTTGAGTATCTTTTACATCCTACTTTTTGGAAATTAACTCAAAACAAATGTAGGAAATCTATATAAATCAACTGAAAAAAATACTGGTGGATGAGAGGACCCATAAGAATCCACTCAATGTTATTCTCTTCTGTATCATAATTTCCTAGCAGTTATGATGACTACCCAAAGGTTCCCTAAATGAACTTCTGCTCTTTGATTTCAGGTTGAGAGTCACTGTCCAAGCAGTAACCCTCTTCAAGTCTGCTTCCTTTTACCTTGTCTTGTTATTTCTGGGGCTGGGACTCTGTATTGTCCAAGGTTTGAAAAACAGCCAAACATTATTTATTATTTTTGTAGCCTTTGTAGGCATTTGGAAAATGTTTGGCTTCAAATTGATTTCAATAAAATAGTTGGCTGGAGTTACAAATGAGCATTTTGGCTGGAATTGTGTTAAATACCAGTTTGAATTTTGGTAAAGCTGCCCTGAATACATCTATCTTTGTCAATGGATTTGCTTGTTTATTAAGTGCATACTTTCTGGATTTTTGTGGGAAGAGAAGGTCAGACAGAGGAACATGAGGATTAGAAGTGATTACGAATAGGGAAAGGGATTCATGGAGAATGGTGTCTAGAGATAAGGCATTACGAGAAGGGAATTTGAGTCATAGTGTGCATAAGTGGGTGTCAAGTCCAAAGCCAAAGCCGGAACTGCCATTGAGCTGAGCTTCTCACTGGCATGTTTTCCACATTCTGAATGGTGGAGACATTCTTGGATAGGTAGTCACAATTAACAACAGAACATCAGTGTTACTGATACAAAGAATGGTTCCCATTTAAAGGCTTTATCCTTCTCTAGTTCAAGCTTCTGCAAAGCCTTAAAAAAAAGTCAGCTCCACCAAGAGATATGGTGCATTCCCCATCCCTGTGACCCAAGTGGATGAATAACCTCCTCAGAGAAAGCCATTATTAGTAGGTTGGATAATGATAATGATATGAGTAATTGGAGAGAAATAGTTTCTATTAGAATAGTCTGAGGGTTGCCTATATGTAATTGGGTTGCATCCCTTAAAACTAAACTTATGCCACCTTCTCTTTCATAAAAAATGAAAATTTTGGAGGTGCTCTTTCTGGAGACCAGATACATAATAGTAATAAACTTCAGGGGCATGAGCCACTGATCTGCTCCATAGGATTGAAGTTGTAATGGCTGAATCAGCTTGGACCTACCTTCTTTGGTAGAGTATATCCACAGTAAAAGAAGGAAAAAAAGTTTATCTTGGAAATATTTCGGAGACGGTGTTTAGAATCCAGATCTCTGAAGATTCTTGCAACAGAGAAGAAATGTTGGTCTAAGTTTGTCAGAGTTTTCTAGGAGGATACTTGGTATGGGAAGATGGAGGTGATGTTAAAGGCAGCAAACATGAAAGCATGGAAGATGATTCGATACTTGCAACCTGTAAGCCCATAATTCTCCATGACAGAATGTTGGGCAAGATTGCCAAAGGATTGACTTACCCATTGTCAGCTTCTTGGAGGCAGGGACCAAGTTTGAGATTTCTTCTGTAATTCTCACAGTGCCTGACTGGAACTCAGCAGCTTCTTATTGAGGAGCTGAGTGCCATGCCACAGTCTGGCAGGATTCACATCCTACAAGAAGGTGTTTATTCTAGAAGCAAATGCATCCCCATTGTCAATTTAACTGGCTAGTGACCCAGAAGAAAGGCATAACCCCTACAAAACCTGTTTTCTCACTTAAAAATAGGAGGAAAAATTTCCACTATCTATCTCATAGGCTTGCTAGAAGGTTAAATAAAAATATTTGTGTAAAATGCCTAACAATGCCTGACATGGAACCATACAGTACTAATAACAATGCCAAAAGCTGCTATTTAATTAGGGATGACCATTCTTAGCCTTGTACTAAGCATTTTATGTAGATTATTTCATTTATCTTGACAATGACCCTATCAGGAAGGCTCTTACAGAAATCAAACTGAAAATGGGAGAATAACCAATAGCAGTACGTTTCCATGGAGTTACAAAACAACACGGAACTCCTTTTTCAGAAATATGAGTTCCAGCAATATAGTGAGAAAAGGAGAGTGAAAGAGACTGATATTAGGAAGCAGCGTCACTCTCTAATTTTATAGAGCTCCTTTTGGAGAGGAGCCTAAGAAATTCACCTAGGAAGCACCTGTGGAAGGACACCTGGATCTTTATGGGATGACAGCAAGGGTGGCTAGACAGAGATAGTACTGTGAGGAAAAAGATGAATGAAACATTTTCTCTACTGCTTTGGAGATAGTAAGGGAAGTTCAGGACCAATTAGAGAAGACAGGGGTTCAGTTTAGGGAAGAAAGCCATGGGGGAAAGGGCTAGGGGGATAATACCTGATGCCAAAGGCCTGAGGTCCTAAAACAGTCTTTTAGGATGGAGACTGAAGAATGCAAGTACCTAGGGCAGGGACAATACATACTGAATTATTCTGAATTATTCTGATTGTGGGCTTGCATGTGTTTGGGGAGGGAACATCAGGACTCTTCATAAATACTTATTCCTAAGTTACTACATTGAAGTAAATATACTTAGAGAAAAATGCTCAAATCATAAGTATGTAATTTGATGAATTATCACAAAATAAACACACCCATGTAACTACCACCCACGTCAAGAAAGAGAACATTACCATTTTTATAAATATTTACTACTCAGAGTTTTTACATGCTTGGTTTCTTAAATGTGTGTCTTTCTAACATAGACATTTAAAGTACAATGTGGCCAATTACAATATTTTATGCATAAAGTGAGAAAAGGGGCTTATTCAGAAAATGAGTTGGAGAAAACACTTGAAATCCATAAAGTTCTATAAAAGTAATATGTTGAAATATGCATAAATTATCAATAAAACCTGAAATAAGGGGCAATTTCATACACCTTCCAAATCCAACAGGGTGCTGAAAAACTGAGGTTCAAGGAGGAATCCCTGTTTTTTTCATTATTTTTGTTTTAAAAGGACTCTGCTGGTTAAAGCCTTCAATAAATTACATATTTTGGCACTGTCCCAAGCACATTGTGTACTTAGCAAATATTTATTGATAATGACAATGGTGATAAGTTACCTTTTTCATATAATGCATGATGCTCTTTGGCCTTCAAAAGCAAAAATCTATGGAAAGATATATGGCGTTTAGTTCTCTGCAGTTCTTGCTTGGAGCCTCAGGAGAGAAAACATTCTTTGTGTATTAGTGGTGTGTTTTATACACCAATTGAAATTATTTGCTCTTCACCTCTATCCTTCTCCATAACCAAATACAGGCTTTGGGTTTTGCAGAGATAGAAAGAAGGAAAGAAAATAAGAGGCAAAGCTGGGTGTAACTTGTTCACACTATAATCCTAGCACTTCAGGAGGCCAAGATAGGGGGATCACTTGAGGCCAGGAGTTGTAGACAAGCCTGGGCAATGTAGCAAGACCCTATCTGTACACAAAATTTAACAAATTAGCTGGGTGTGGTGGCATGCCTGTAGTCCCAGATACTTGGGAGGCAGGAGGATTGCTTGAGCTCAGGAGTTAGAGGCTGTAGTGAACTATGATCAATCACTGCACTCCAGGTTGGTCAACAGCAAGACCCTGTCTCAAAAGAGGCAAGATGATGAACAGAAGTATCACAGAGGAAAACAAATTCTGAGTTAAAACCACTCTCTTTTCTTCAAGGTGTCAGCATTACAACTTAGTATAGCAATTAACCACACCTTTTATTAGATTAGATTCCATTATGTGAGTACTTGTACTTTGGTGGACAGTCATTTGCGAGCTGAGGAAGGTTCTCCATGGTGGGTGATAAGAAGAAAATAAAAGCCATTTGCTCAATAGAAGGATTATCTAACTTTTACAGACTATAATGTCCTTAATGGAGTCTTTAGTTGAATCTTTATAGGAGACAGAGTTGACATGATATGTAAATTTGATGATGAATAACGAATATGGTAATATTTACTTGTTTGTGAATGCAAACTCTAGCTCCGTCTTAGGAACTCCCCAAATGATCCCTGCTGTGCTAAAAATATATTAATTACTTGTTCTGCCTTGATTTTTAGGTTGGCAGTAACAATTAGGGAGAGATGAAGCAGCTATTTCATAGGACTATGTGTATTTTATGTTGTTTCTGTGTTACCCATTGAGGTTAAAGTATAAATAGATGTAGAATTTATATAAATCTTACTTCCTTGGCATCTACTTTAGCCAGTGGGTTATAATTTAGTAGCTTTGATTTTGAGTCAACGCTTTGGCTTATATGAAAAATTGAGTAACTCTTTCAGGCACTTTTATTAGAACATAGACTGTTTAAGTTAATTCTTTAGGGATAAGTGTCGTGTGGTACAAAGTAAACGGGACTGTAGTTTCAGGTTTACCACTAACCAACTATACGTCCTGGGGCCACTTAATGTTTGGGCCTTGAAGTCAGCTAGTGGTTAAAATTATGGGCTTTGGAGTCAAATAGACCTGGTTCAAGGCCCTTATTAAGCCTCTAGGAGTTTCAGCTTCTTTTCATCTGCAAAATGAGACCATTAATAGTATGACTTCATGTAAGGTTGTTATGGGGACTAAATGGGACCAAGTACATCAAATGCCCAGTACACAGTCAGTGTTCAGTGCACAACAGAGCTGGAATAAGTGGTCAGTATTTTCCTTTCCATATCCAAAGATTTAATTTCTGTGAATGGTGGAGCTTCTGAAATATCCGTCAAGATTGTATCCAGATAGGAATTTCAGGTCCTTGAGAGGTGGCACATTGTAGCCAAGCTTTACTTCTGCATAGGCCCTTGGGCACTGGTGTATTTTAGTTACACATTTATTGAAAAGCCTGACATCCTTGCAAAGAAAAGAGAGGAAATCCTGTTACCACATTAGAGGAGTAAAGACCATGTGGACTCTAGCACAGTCCTTCAAGAGAAGCTGTTTGCTTGCCTTAATTAAGGGTTGTGTCTTTAGTATTACCAAGGCTATTGGGAAGAGGCATGGCTGCACCCAGGAAGGAAAATGACCAAAGATACTAGGCCAGTGTCCTTAGGAGGGGCTGATGAGGAGGCAAAATAATCCTCCTACCAGCATCCTCTCTTTTGCAGTTTCCACAGCGATGGGAGAAGACTGTGGTGGTGAGAAACGGCAGCAGGAGACGAGGCCATCCTCACAGCTTGCCTAGTTCACTCTGAACATAATGACAATGTCCTACATCTTTCCAGTTCTTTATTATTGACAAATGTTTTACCAGCCATGGGAAGTAAGCAGGAAAGAGAATACTTTGCTTGTTGCAAAGATCAGGAAAATCAGACTCACAGAAGCTTAATTTAAGTAGGGGAATCAGATACTGAAACCAACATTTCCTCAGTAGAGACTGGGGACCCAAAAAAGAGTGGGGAGGCAGGAGTTGAAAAACTACCTGTTGGGTACTATGTTCACTATTTAGGTGATAGGGTCAATAGAAGCTCCAAACCTCAGCATTACATAATATATCCATGTAACAAACCTGCACATGTACCCCTGAGTCTAAAATAATTTAAAAAATAAAGTAATAACAATCAAAAAGTAAACCGCTTCTTAAAAAAGTGAACATGCATTTATCATATGACCCAGCAATCACATCTCTTGAAATTTATCTCAGAAAAATGAAATTTATGCTCACACAAAATCCTCGACTATATTGTTTGCAGCAGTTTTGGTTGTAATACTAAAACACAAACACAAACGAAAAGTCCTTCAATGGGTGAATCATTAGACAAACTATGCTACATTCATATCATGCAATACTGCCCAATAGCACAAAGGAACGAACTATTGATACATGCAACATCTTAGATGGGTGTCAAAAGAATTAAGCTGAGTGAAAAAAGTCAATCTCAAAAGATTACATACTATATGATTAAATTTATAAACATTCTAAAAATGACAAAATTATGGAGATAGTGAAGAGATTAGTGGTTGCCAGGAGTTAGGGATGGGGCATCGAGAGGGCAAAGAGATAGGTGTATACCTAGAGAGGGATAACACCAGGGATATTTGTGGTGATGAAATAATTGTGTCTTGATTATAGCAGTTGTTACACAAATCTACATGTCGCAAGTTGTGTAGAACTATACACACGTACACACATGAGTGCTTGTAGCTGGTGGAATCTGAATCAGATCTCTGTGTTGTACAAATGTCAATATCTTGGTTTAGATATTTTACTATAGTTATATAAGATGTTCCACTGGTGGAAATTGAGTGAAGGTACATAGAAGGTCTGTATTATTATTTTTGTAAGTCTATACTTTTTCTCAAAATAAAAATTAGAAAAAACACAAACAAAAGAAAACTAAGTTTTCTGACTTACGGTTCCGTGCTTGTTCCTCTGTGCTATTTTGTCTGAGATGCATAATTATGCATATTTAGATAATTTATTTCCTTCCAATTTATGTCTTTTTGAACTTTAGTTTTATGTCTTTTTGTCCTTTGTTAGGACAAAAAAAAGGACCATTAAATAGGACTGTCAATAATGCCCTCTTCACTGGGTTTGTGAAAAAAACTAAACAAGGTGTATAGAGTGTTTCATGCAAGAGTGACTATTAGTTGTTGCTGTCAAATAGTAACAATACCCCTACTGCCTGGGAGGATGCTAAATTCCTAGAAATGTTCTTATTGTTTCCTTTAATGAAACCTCATGTTTTGAAATATTTTGTGTATCAAATTGCATATATGGTTAATAATTATTTTCTTTTGTTACTATCAAAGGAATTTTAGACCGTCGGAGCTTCTGATTAGAAATTGCATCAATATTGAGTTTATTTAATTCCAAAGAAAGCCAAGAAACCTAATATTTGGAGAGCCTTCTTATCCTCATCTAAGGGAATGTACTTCTTTCAGGTCGCCTGAAGTGGCGAAGTGTCTAAAACATCTTGCTGATTTCCAGCACTGCCTTTACAGACTCTGGACATAGTTGGACTCTCACTTTTCAGTGAACAAGCCAAACCTTGTTATTGTCATCTGTGTGAGTTGACATTTTGTGTGTGAACTAATTCAATTTTTGAATGTTACAATTTTTTCCATCACATCATGGGAAATTGGTGTGGTCCAGAAATAATATAAATGAATTTACTAAGAATGAAACTGAAGATGAATTTTTAACA
Source organism: Sapajus apella (assembly GCF_009761245.1). Taxonomy (NCBI): domain Eukaryota; kingdom Metazoa; phylum Chordata; class Mammalia; order Primates; family Cebidae; genus Sapajus; species Sapajus apella. Next base: position 17,204,468 of record NW_022436966.1, on the reverse strand, counting down.
TGCTACCAGAAGTTACTGATTAACAGGCATACCAATGTTTCAGATACTATATTCTGAATATATAAAAACCAAATTATGACTTTTATTCATTGTCATTAGAGACCAGTTTCAATAATATTTTAAAATACATTTTATTTTTTCTTTTACTCTTTAGTCATGAAATTTTTATAATATCAGAGGAGAAGGGAAAATAATTTTTTTTTAGGATACAGAAATTTTATTGCTTATAGACAAATTTAACTGTTAAGAGGGCAAATTATAAAGGATGTTGAAAAATGTAAATTTAAACAAACATCTCTTATTTTGACAGGATATGTGTCAGAGAGAACAAGTCTTGAGTCTTTCAGATATTATTGGGCCAGGCTAAAATAATTTCATTGTGAGAGCATTTTCCTTTCTCTGTGTGCAGTCTAAGTGCATATTTTGTGCTCTTAGGAATAACTTTCCAAAGCTGTGTGAAGAATGTAGCAATAAAATCTAATAAGAATTATGGCTCATGACTTGAATGATGTCAGTATCCTTTTAATCCTCCCAAACATGAAAACGTTTTCTCCTCTTAAGTAAGATTTCTTAACTCCTTATTTCTAAGGAAATAAGTAGATCTCAGCAATTCTATTGGCAAAGTAAGAGTTAAATGAAAATGTTTCTTTCCATTATTATTAATGCTTATACTGATGAAGGCCGCCTCTTTAGAAATGTGTTCTAGATAATATTTTTATGAATACATATTATTTTGTCTGATTATTTTACTGTTGAATTTATAATCTTTTGTTTTCTTCAAGCCAGTGGTTCTCGAACTTGAACATGAATCAGCATTACCTGGAAATCTTGTTGAAACACAGATTGCAGGGCCCATTCTGAGTTTCTGATTCAGAAGGCCTCTAGTGGGGTGTAAGAATTTGCATTTCTAACAGGTTCCTAGGTGATGCTGCTGATGCTAGTCTGGGACTCAAACTTTGACAACTGCTTTAAGCCATGTTACAAACAACCTTCTTATTTTACAAATTTAATTTAGTGGGATTCAACCATCATGAGGCATGTAGTTCCCTTGGTTTAGAAGAAGTCAAAGTTCATTAAGTGGACTATAGCTTGGCTTTTTGGTCATGCTAGATTTATTCCAGGTCAAAGCACTGCATATAAAAGAAAGCTTGGTTGATGAAATGGTTCGATGCTTGAAGATGTCAGACTGTAGAATCTCTGCGGGTAAGTGTGTGATTTCTTCAGTGACATCACATTTGCCTGCAGAGATTTTCCAGTCTGCCACTTTGAAGTTGTATTTAAGATGGAAAAAAAGTTGTCATCATTCTACAGTGATCTTTCTGGTCTTGGTAAATTTTAAAACTATATTTATTCAAGGTTAAAATTGGATGGGAAGCAGGAATTGTTGTTGGGATTCAGATAGGTGCATAAATGAGAATTGATACTCCTAATTTTGCCACACATCTCCATAGAGAATGAAGGAAAAGGCAAAAAGTGAAGTTTCCCAAGCCACAACCAGTGGATGAGACTAGTGTATGTTGGTCATGGAAGAAAGACTAGGCTTCTTATGACATCATTCATTTTTTTCTCAAATTATGCTGTGTGTTTCATATGTGCTTATTTTACCAGTGTTTTAGTCACACCAAAAGCCTTATGGTCAATCTAGGTAAATATCTTTGCATTTCAAGCACTTGTGTCTAATGTTAGACTTTGCAGTTGAGTTTCTCAGTCTTTCTTAATTTAGTTATGCCTAAGTAATCACAAGATTAGATGAGTAGAATGAGGAGATGTACTTTTTACTTTTATTCTCCCCATCTTTCTTCTACCTAATAATGGTCTTATAATAATACTATCACCTGCTGCTAATCTCTAAAGTGCTGGAATGATGCAAAATATGCAATATTTACTTTAAAGATCAAAAATCTAACTTGTGAATACTGCGATATTATTAACACTACAATGTTGGGTTTTTTGTCAATGTCAACTATAAATTTATTACAACATTTTCCTAGAACAGGGACTTTATATATTTTGTTCTCTTCTATATCCCAGTAAATAGAATAGTTCCTGGGCTATAGTAGGTGCTCAATTAACATTTATTACTGATCGGTTATTACTTAGGATGTTTTTGCAAATGCTTGTTTATCATTAGAAAGAATATATATATATATTCACATACTTTATTGATATTAGAGTGACATTTAATTTCAGACAAGAAACAGTGAGATAATATTTAAATATGTAAATTATATGTTGGTAATAAAGACTTGTCCTATGATAAAATACATTGTAATAAAACTTTTTTGTAATACTTGGTTTAGGAATAGATTAATAATTTCCTTAAAGTCTAACAATGTTATATTATGTTTTTCAGGCGTGTAGCTGAATTTCAGATGATGAGTTTTTTATTCTTGAGTTACATCCAAATTTATGTAATAATGAATCACAAAATTAGGGTTGATTATGTTTATACTACACAACACAGTGTCTTGATTATCTGTTAATCTGCTATATACACATCCTTGGACCTCGAGATGACTTTAAAAGAATCCTCTCAATTGCATTCTGACTTTCCTAAATAAACCATAAATAGAAACTTAACATAAAATCTCTCATAAGTGTGCAGAGGATGTAACAGGTGGCCCTGATCTGATGTAAGTGTAGCTAAAATAATGTGCTGAAAGAATTGCAGCTTAGAAAGATAGGAAACATCTGGGCTTCAAGGGAGAACATTTCCATCCTTTTTGCTGCTTTTAAAAATACAGAACTACATCATTCTGGGTTGCATAGAAAGAAGGGGCTTGTTTTAGGAACTCTGATCCTCAGTCGGCTGATCTAAAGCGCCAAAGGATGTGACTAGTATACCTTCATTATGGAAGAAACCATGATGGCTTATTATGCCATCATTCATTTTCTTTTCCAAATTATGATTTTTGTTAATATGTGCTTGCAGGGCCTGACTAACAGTGTCACTTGTTCTCTTGAAGGAAAATTGAATGATAGAATTATAGTTGCCATTTCTCCAATTGTTGATATCTTGTTTCTTTGCTCCACAGGAGGGCATGGATGGAACAGAGTTTTGAGACAAAAATCTTCATTTTGGTTGCCTCCATAACTAGGTTGTTTAGAAGCAGCCAGCCTATAATATAGGGTTCTTGTTAGTTTAAGCACTTAGGTAGAAAAAGACCCCTTCTATAAATGTAAATTTTTAATATCTAAGTATTATCTTCCATTAACATTAGTACAGATGAATTTATAAGATTATTTCTAGCAGACAGTAAAGATCTGAAAAAAACTGAACAGTACAATTACGTCTTAAAAGATCAGAGGTCGGGATCTACCCAGTGATTCTCAACCTGATATACATCAGAAACATTTGGATTTATGGAGAAGACAGATTTCCAAGCCCCAGCCAAGACCTCCCGAACCTGAACTTACAAGATGTGGACTTGAGAAGTCTCTTTAAAAAAATTAGTAAACTTTATTTTTTAGGGAAGTTTTAGATTCACAGCAAAATTGAGCGGAAAGTATAGAGAGTTCCCATATATCCTATCCCCATCCATGTACAATCTCTCCTACTAATGGCATCCCCCACCACAGTGATAACATTTGTTATAACAGATGAACCAGCATTCACACATCATTATCACCCCCAAATCCAAGGTTACATTAGAGTTCATTCTTGGTGTTCTCTATGTTTTGACAAATGTATAATGATACGTATCCACCACTGTAGTATCATGCAGAATGGCTTCAGTGCCCTAAAAATCCTCTGCCTATTCATCTCTTCCTCCCATCTAATTCATGGCACCCACTGATGTTTGTACTGTCTCCATGGTTTTTGCCTTCTTCTGAATGTCACATTATTGGAATTGCACAGCATTTAGCCTTTTCAGATTGGCTTCTTAATATTCATGTATTATATATAATATGTATACATATTACCAATATACGTACATTATGTAATAAATGTATTATATGTATGTATTATACATGTTATATATAATTATACATATTAAGTAATATATGTATATTGATAATATGTATACATATATATAATGTACATTTCCTCCATGTCTTTTCATGGCTTGATAGCTCATTTCTTTTTAGTACTGAATAATATTCCTTTGTCTGGATGTATCACAGTTTATTTATCCATTCACCTACTGAAATACATTTTGGTTTCTTCCAAGTTTTGGCAATTATGAATAAAGCTGCTGTAAACATCCATGTGCAGGTTTTTGTGAGAACATAAGTTTTCAGCTCCTTTGGGGTTGAAATACCAGGAGTGTGATTGCTGGATTGTATGGTAAAAGTATGTTTAGTTTTTAAAGAAACTGATGAACTGTCTTCCAAAGTGGCAGTACCATTTTACATTCCCCTCAGCAATGACTGAGAGTTCCTGTTTTTCCACATCCTCACCAGCATTTGGTGTTGTCAGTGTTCTGGATTTTAGCCCCTCTCTTAGCTGTTTGGTGGTATCTCATTTTAATTTTCAGTTCCCTAATGACATACAATATTGAAAATCTTTCATATGCTACTTACTATATCTTCTTTGGTGAGATGTCTATTCAGGTTTTTTGCCCATTTTAAAATTGGATTCATTTTATTATTGTTGAGTTTTTAGTGTTCTTTGTATATTTTGGATAACAATTCTTTATCAGATGTGATAAAGATTTTTTTTGCAAATATTTTCTCCCAGTCTGTAGCTTATCTACTCGATCTCTTAACATAATCTTTTGCAGAGCACAAGTTTTAAATTTTAATGAAGCCCAGCTTATCAATTATTTCTTTTTTTTCCTTTATTTTATTTTACTTTAAGTTCTGGGGCACATGTGCAGGTCATGCAGGATTGTTACATAGATATATACATGACATGGTGATTTGTTGCCTGCATCCTCCTGTCACCTACATTAGGTATTTCTCCTAATGTTATCCCTTCCTAATCTCCCCATGCCTTGTTCCTCCCCTAGCCCCCCAGCCCCCAACAGACCCCAGTGTGTAATGTTCCCCTTCCTGTGTCCATGTGTTCTCATTGTTTGACACCCACTTATGAGTGAGAACATGCAGTGTTTGGTTTTCTGTTCTTGTGTCAGTTTGCTGTAAATGATGGTTTCCAAATTCATCCATGTCCCTCCAAAGGACATGAACTCATCCTTTTTTATGGCTGAATAGTATTCCATGGTGTATATGTGCCACACTTTCTTTATCCAGTCTATCATTGATGGGCATTTGTGTTGGTTCTGAGTCTTTGCTATTGTAAACAGTGCTGCGATGAACATACATGTGCATGTGTCTTTATAATAGATCTATTTATAATCCTTTATGTATATACCCAGTAATGGGATTGCTGGGCCAAATGGTATTTCTGTTTCTAGATCCTTGAGGAATTGCCACACCATCTTCCACAATGGTTGAATTAATTTACACTCCCACCAACAGTGTAAAAGTGTTCCTTTTTCTTCACATCCTCTCCAGCATCTGTTATCTCCTGATTTTTTAAATGATCGTCATTCTAACTGGCATGAGATGGTATCTCAATGTGGCTTTGATGTACATTTCTCTAACAACAGTGATGATGAGCCTTTTTTCATATGTTTTTTGGCCACATAAATGTCTTCTTTTGAAAAGTGTCTGTTCATATCTTTCACCCACTTTTTGATAGGGTTGTTTGTTTTTTTCTTGTATATTTATTTTAGTTCTTTGTAGATTCTGGATATTAGCCCTTAGCCAGATGGGTAGCTTGCAAAAATTTTTTCCCATTTTGTTGGTTGCTGGTTCACTCTAATGATTGTTTCTTTTGCTGTGCAGTAGTACTGAAGTTTAATTATATGCCATTTGTCTATTTTGGCTTTTGTTGCCATTGCTTTTGGTGTTTTAGTCATGAAATCCTTGCCTATACTGGACCCCTTCCTTACACTTTACACAAAAATTAACTCCAGATGGATTAAAGATTTAAACACAAGACCTAACACCATAAAAACCCTAGAAGAAAACCTAGGCAATACCATTCAGGACATAGGCTTATCAATTACTTTTTTCATAGGTTATGCCTTTGGTGTTATATCTAAAAAGTCAATGCTGTACTGGAGGTCATCTAAGTTTTTTCTTGTGTTATCTTCTAGGAGTTTTATCGATTTGAATTTTATATTCAGGCCTATGAACCACCATGAGTTAATTTTTGTGGAGGATATAAGATTTGTGTCTAGATTATTATTATTTTTTTGCATGTGGATGTCCAGTTGTTCCAGCACCATTTCTTGAAAAGACTCTTTGCTCCATTGTATTGCCTTTGCTCCTTTGTCAAAGATCAGTTAACTATATTTGTGTGGGTGTATGTCTAGGCCCTCTATTATGTTCCATTAATCTATTCATCTGTTCTTTCACCAATACTACACTAGCTCGATTACCATAATAATATAGTAAGTCTTGAAGTCAGGTAGTGTCAGTCCTTCAATTTTATTCTCCTTCAATAATGAGTTGGTATTGTGGATCTTTTGCCTCTGCACATAAACATTAGAATTGGTTTGTCAATATACACAAAATCACTTTCTGGGACTTTTATTGGGAGTTCTTTCAATCTATAGTTCAAGTTAAGTATAACTGACATATTGACAATATAGTTTTCTTAGGAACATGAACTATCTATTTAGTTCTTCCTTGATATCTTTCATCAGACTTCTGTAGTTTTTTATAGAGATCTTGTTAGATTTATAGTTAAGTATTTCATTTTTAGGGTATTAATATAAATGGCAATGTGTTGTTAATTTCAAATGTCACTGTTCATTGCTGGTATATAGGAAAGTGATTGACTTTTTTTGAGGAGTTTTTTCTTTTTTTTTTTTTTCCCATTTATTTATTTTATTGCATTTTAGGTTTTGGGGTACATGTGAAGAACATGCAGAATTGTTGCATAGGAACACACATGGCAGTGTGATTTGCTGCCTTCCTCCCCATCACCTACATCTGGCATTTCTCCCCTTGCTATCTCTCCCCAGCTTCCCACCCCCCACCCTCCCTCCCCTATTTCCCCCCAACTGACCCCAGTGTGTAGTGCTCCCCTCCCTGTGTCCATGTGTTCTCATTGTTCAACACCCGCCTATGAGTGAGAACATGCAGTGTTTGATCTTCTGCTCTCTCGAGGAGTTTTTCATTGATTATTTTGGGTTTTCTATATATATATGGTCATGCCATCTGTGAACAAAAACTGTTTTATTTCTTCTCTTCCAATCCGTATATTTTCTATTTCCTTTTCTTGTTTTATTGCATTAGCTGGAACTGCCAGTATGGTGTCAAAAATCAGTGGAGAGAAGAGACATTCTTGTGTTATTCCTGATCTTAGTGAGAAAGCTTTGAGCTTCTCACCATTAAGTATGATGTTTGCTATAGTTTCTTTGGTAGATATTCTTTTTTTTTTTTTTTGGTAGATATTCTTTATAAGTTTAGGGGATTCCTTTCTATTCCTAGTTTGCTGAGAGTTTTTTTAAAAACCATAAATAGGTGTTGCATTTGTCAAATACTTTTTCTGCATCTATTGATAGGATCATGTGATTTTTCTTTAGTTTTTTTGAAATGCTAGATTTCATTAACTTTCAAATGTTGAACCATCCTTGCAAAACTGGGATAAATCACAGTTAGTCATGGTGTAAAACTATTTTTATACATTGTTGAATTTGACTTGCTAATATTTTGTAGAGGATTTCTGCATCTCTGTTCATGAGAGGCATTGGTCTGTAGTCTTTCTTGTAATGTCTTTGTCAGATTTTGGTATTAGGGTAATGCTGGCCTCATGGGATGAGTTAGGAAGTATTCCCTCTGTTTTTATTTTCTAAAACAGATTATAGAGAACTGGTGTAATTTCTTCTTTAAATGTTTGGTAGAATTCATGAGCATGCTTATCTGGAGCTTGTGCTTTCTGTGTTGGAAGGTTCTTAATTACTGATCTAATTTCACTAATAGATATAGGCCATTCACATTGTTCATTTCTTTTAGTGTGAATTTTGGCAAACTGTATCAAGGAATTGGTTCGTTTCATCCAAATTATCAAATCTGTGTGTATACAGTTGTTCATAATATTCTTTTATTATCCTTTTAATGCCCATGATATCTGCAAGGTATCCTCGATTTCATTTCTGATATTAGTGCTTATCATTAAGATTAGTTTTATCTTTTTTTCTTATTTATCCTGGTTAACGATTTATCTTATTATCTTTTCAGAGAACCAGCATTTGGTTTTGTTGAATGTTTCTATTGATTTGCTGTTATCAATTTCATTGATTTCTGCTTTAATTTTTAATTTTTTCTGCTTTCCTCGGATTTAATTTGTTCTTTTTCCCCTAGTTCCCTAAAGTGGAAGCTTAGGTTATTTATTTTAGATCTTTCTTCTTTCATAATACAAGCATTAAATGTTATAAGCTTCTCTCTAAATGTTGCTTCATTGCATTCCACAAATTTTGATAAGCTGTATATTTTTAATGTCACTTGAGATTTATTCTTTGACTCATATGTTATTTAAAGGTGTGTTAGTCTCTAAGTTTTTTGAGCTTTTCCAGTTATCATTCTGTTATTGATATTTTGTTTAATTCCATTATGTTCTAACAGCATACATTGTATGATTACCATCCTTTTAAAAATTTTAAGGTGTATATTATGGCCCAGAAAGTATTCTATCCTGGTGAATGTTCCATGTGAGCTTGAGATAGATGTGTAATCTGTTGTTGGATGAAATAATCTATGGATGTCAATTATACCCCATTGATTGATGGTGTTGTTGAGTTCAACTATGTCTTTACTGATTTTCTGTCTCTTGGATCTGTCCATTTCTGACAGTGGTAAAGTCTCCAATTATAATAGTAGATCTATCTATTTCTCCTTGCATTTCTGTCAGTTTTTGCTTCACATACTTTCGTGCTCTGTTGAGTGCATACATGCTAACAACTGTCATGTTGTTTTAGAGGATTCACCCTTCCATCATTATGGAGTAGCTCTCTTTATCCCTCCTAACTAGCTCTGAAGTTGGCTCTCTTTGAAATTAATATAGCTACTCCTGATTTTTTAAACAGATTTTCTGCTTTCTTTTGATTAGTAGTACATGGTATTTTTTTCTTTATACTCTTAATCTTTACATGTCTTTATATTTAAAGTGGGTTTCTTTTATACAACTTGTAGTTGGGTCTCGTTTTTTAATCTACTCTGAGAATCTCTGTCAGTTAGTTGGCATAGACCATTGGAGGTTAAAGTGATTATTATAGTTGGATTAATATGTACTTTATTTATTATTATTTTCTATTTATTCTTCTTGCTCTTCATTCCCATTTTGTCCTCTATACTTTTTCTGCTTTTGTAGTTTAATTGAACATTTTATATGATTTCATTTTCTCTCCTTTCTAAAAAAAACATTCAGTAGTTGCCCCAGAGTTTGCAATAGACATTTATAATGAATTCAAGTCCAATTAACAATATACTGCTTTATGAGCAGTGCAAGTACATTATAATATCAAAATATTCCTAACTCCTCTGCTCTGTCTTTCGTATCATTGCCATTATTCACTCACTTACACATAAGCATACATTAGCATATATATGTATGTTTATGTGTGTGCACATATGCATAAAATTATAAGTGTACATAATTGAATATATCATTGTTATTTTGAACAAACTGTTTAGTGTTAAGTCAATTAAGAATAAGAAAAATAAAAGTTTTATTTTACTTTCACTGATTCATTCTCCATTGCTCCTTTCTTTGTGTAGATCTGAGTTTCTAACTGATATAATTTTCTTTTGTTCTGAAGAACTTCTTTTAAGAATTTCTTGCAAGACAGGACTACTGGCCAACAGATTCTCTCAATTTCTCAAAAAGTAAAGAAGAAATACTTTTGAAGGATAATTTCACATCATACAGAGTTCTAGGCTGGTAGTTTTTATCTCTACAATTTAAATATTTTACACCACTCTCTTCTTTCTTGCATGTTCTGAGGAAGTCAGGTGTAATTCTTATTTTTGCTTCTCTATAGGTAACTTGTGATGGACCCACTATGTATGGGTCCTCCTGAGTTTTTAACTTTCAGACATGTCCACACTGATCTTCTAGCAATTGCAGTTCTGATTTTCTAACCCTGGCACTGGCTCCTGAGAAACAGACTGCTCATAGACTTCTGCTCCAGTAAGTTGTGATTCTCTGTATTTGTCTGTCTGTCTCTCCAATTTTGGGGACAGCAATTTGTCCTATGACCTCACTTCTCTGACAGATCTAAGAAAAGCTGTTGATTTTTCAGGTTTTCTTGTTTTTTACTTGTTAGAGTGGTGACTTCTTAAGCGCCTAACATACTGTACTTGAAACTAAAACTCTAGATGTCTCTGCTTTTTAAGATGAGTCAGATGATTGGACAGGTTGAGAGACGGTTTTTGAACTTTAAAAAGTAATGCCATATTATCTCGAAAAAATCTATGAATTTATAATTTTATAAAAATAATAAAATTGATAAGGTGGGGCTGTTCTGGTTGGATTGTGTGTGTGTTAGCGAGGGAGGGAACCAGGGTTTTGTCCTCTCAGCCCCTTATGACAGCCCAAACAGCCTCTTCAGAGCCCCCTTTTGCAAATCACACTGGTCTTTCCAGCATGGGGAACTGTCAAATGGTCTCAGGTTTTGGAGGGTATGGTGTGAAAGCTCTTGGTGCCTGGAGTGCCAATTAAGTGAAAGAGGAACAGCACTCAAAGGGGCACAGACTTCAGATATCAGTCTTAAAACTGCCACTGGAAAGTGAAGGGGGTGGGAGGGTGATGCAGTTGGAATTGAAGTTAGAAATCTGTTTGCTGGCAAAAAGACCATTTTGCAACATGCCTCCTTTAAATGACCCTACCCGTGTAGGCTGTTATTTAGTTAACCCAGCATAAGGGGATGTTTTAAAGGTGGAGAATTGCCCTGGTGATGAACAAATATGAGAAATAAACTTCCAGTGGGGCTGGGTTGCCTGCTGACTGTGATTTCCTGATGATCTATAACAATGGTTATTCACGAACAGCTGGCGCATGTCTCCCTCGGACAAAGCCACTGGGAAGCACAGGCGCTCTGATTGGTGAACCAGAACCGTTTCCCTGGTAACAGTTAACTAGCACGTGTTTTATTGTTTCCAACTGCTTTTCCTGGGGTATTTGCAGGTGGTGGGAGATGCTTTCTTAAAGAGGGGTCATAACCTCATGAACTTTCAGATGTTGCAACAAATTGGGGAACAAAACATTTTTCTTTTTTCAAATATATTAAGTAAATCTTATTACATAGCATTTTCAAGACAAATGCAGCCCAACAGTTTTTCCTTTTTGCCATTATTTCCAGATGTTATCAATTTTAAAGTTAGCATTCCATTTTAAGAACAGGATCCATAGGAAGGTGATATTAATAATATGTATAGCAGTAAAGTATTATTTTGCCCTTTTTGGAGGTGTGTTCTGGTTCTACATTTTGCTATAAAATGTGAGCTCAAACAGTAAAATGTGAGTATTTTTAATTGGCCTTTTAATGGTTTGTATATTTTGCCTCTTCATTAATTAACTCAGTGTTTTTGCCTTTACTGGTAGTTTTGTCATTTTTAATGCACCCGAAAAATTATAGTATTTTTATAAAATACAAGACTAAATAAGATTTGATATTAGAATTTTCTTCTATATTTATTTGGCATGTTTTTGAAAGGATTGGTTAATTTCCAGATGGATAGCTCCCTCTTCTGTCTGGTTTGCAGAATTCACATCTTTCGAAAGCAGAGATGGAAGGTGAAGTACGTAGCACAGAATTCTTTATCTTGGCAGCAGGTTGAATGTAGTTACTACATGAAGAATAACAAATTCATGTATTGGAATATGGAGAAAGCTTCCACTGTAATAATTTGGTTTAAAATAAAACTGTCTATCCTGCCATAAATGCTAGCTACAAGTAAATGAAAACATTCCCTTAAGTTAATATTGAACTTTATCTGCAGACATCCCTGAAAAAATGCAGACCTGATCAATCACTTGACTGAACTCTACTTGAAACACTTGGACTTTGGTAAAATAAGCATTTGCCACTTGATTTGTACAGAATTCCAACAGAAGTGCAACTCAAGTCTTCTCTTGAGCCTGATTTGCAAGACTCTTTCTGGTAAGTGTTCTTCATGGGTTTGCAAATGTGCACCTACTTATAAAGATCAGTGGCATTCAAATACTTTTCTGCAGGAACTCAGAATTAAAAAAAAATCTTTAAAGCATTTCTTTAAAAATATTTTTCCTTTGTTTCCTTGGATCCAATTCAATCACTACACCCAGAATTAGGGTTATGCTCTGAAAGTGAACACAAAAAATCATAACCTAAACTTATAACTGTAGAAGCAAAAGAGCTAGTAAAATTATTTATGATAATAAGGGTACTTATGTACAGTCTGTGTTTATAGAGATACAATGAAGTGGTACATTTTTATGTGAAGAGGGAAACATAGATTAATTCAAGCTCACCCTTCTCGTTTCTCTCAGTGGCAGGGTGAAATGGGAGTGAGGGGTGTCTTATAAACCTAATTATTTGAATATATGTTATGTGAGCACTGTCTTCAACTCTCTGCTTTTGTTGAGGTAGGCATAGCTCAGGGACCTCTGAAGGAGAAACATTTGACCTCACACACTCTTGTTGGTACCATGTTATTGTATTCTTTCTTTTTAGATTCATTAGAGAAGTACAAATGATATTTTTTATATAAGGAATAATTTGCATATAGTGAAATGAGAATCAGAAAATTAGTCATTATCAAAATTTGTAGACTTAAGCATATATTTGAAAATTAAAAATTACCTTCTCATCTTCAAGTGGGTAAAATAACCAAGTCATAAAGTATTCCATAATACATTTCACATGAAATGAGGGAATTGCTGGAAATCACAGACCATAGAACACTCAATTCAGTCTCTCCTTCCACAGATGAAATATTAAGCCCAGAAGGGCAGTTGTCTTGTTCAGGGTCCTGCAGCTAGCTAGTGACAGAGCTGTTTTCTCTGGCTCTCATTCAAGTGCTCTTTTGCTCAGGCCATGCTCTGTGCCATGGTCAAGGAGTTCTTCCCTAAGGGTACTTGGCTGTGGCTCCATGAATACAGATTATGTAATTTCTTTCCTCCTCCAAATGAATAAACTCTGGCCCAATTTCCCAGATTTGCATTCCAGTGACTTACTTGGTGAGTGACTTTGGACTAGTTAACCAACCTCTCTGTGCTTCTTTTTACTTCTACAAAATGAGGATAATAATAGTGCATCTCTCAGAAAGTTAAGATCAGTATTGTGTTGTGGCTCAGTGTCTGGTACAGAGAAAGCTCTCAATAAGTGTTATCTATTATTTTTATTATTGTAATTTTCTGCCTACTTTTCTCAAGTGTTTTCTCCAGTGTGTCTTAATTCACTCTGCAGCATGTAGTAATCACACTCTGAAATGACTGAAGGTTGCACACCCATGTGCATAGCAGCCTTATTGACAGTAGCCAAAAGGTAGAAGCAATCCAAGTGTCAAATGACAGATGAACGGATAAGCAGAATGTGGTGCATATACATAAAATAGAATATTATTCAGTCTTAAAATGGAAGAAAATTCTGACACATGCTACAACATTGATGAACTTTGAAAACATTATGCTAGGTAAAATTAAGCCAGCACAAACAGACAAATACTATAATGATTCCATTTACATGTAAGGTACCTAGAATACTCAATTCATAAAGACAGAAAGTAGAATGGTGTTTGCCAAGGGCCTGGAAGAGGGGAATGGAGGAGGTGTTGTTTATGAATATAGAGTTTTCTTAAGATCAAAACAGTTCTGGTGATTAGTTGCCCAATAATGTGAATGTATTTAACACTACTGAATTGTATGTTTAAAAATGATTAAGATGCTAAATTTTATGTTATGTGTATTTTACTACTCTTAACAACAACAACTACAAAATGATTGAAGGGCTTAGTGCACATAGAACATATTAGTTATATTAGTTAGCTCTGGATATTTTGACCTCTTGGTCCCAGAGCTCTGGGCCAGTGCTGTGGGTTAGAATCAGAAAGGATTCTGTTGGAGGCTAAGTATGTGGTCGTAGAGCTCAAACATCATAGCTGTTTTAGTTCTGTTTCCTTCCTCCAAGATTGCTGATTTCCTGCCAGAGATGGACTTAATTTCCAGAGCCTTACAGTTTATGAACTTGGATGAAAATACAGAAGCACACTTTCCCCATAGACACATGAAGAAACCCCTCAGAGACTCTTCAAAAAATGCAAACACATGAAAAGCAATTTGATTCAGCAAGTTTACCATTAACAACACCTCCTTTGGGGACAGGAATGGTGTAGTGATAGTATAGGCTGTTAGAAAGAAGCTTAGAAACTGCCCTATGGAATAAAGAAAGCTAAAGGGAGAGAAATAAAAAGGGAGAAGAAAACTATATTTTAGTTTAGAATTTTTTTTGAAATTTCTGTTTAATTATCATTATTATCTACAGAGATGATTAAAAGCATCAAACATTTCCAGGATAAAACCCAAGCACAACTGGAAAAGGCTTTATACTAAATTGGCATTTGATAATTTCTTAGAATAATCTGATGTAAAAGTTGTCTCCCTTTTATTTCAATTTAAGAATCCCTTTCATCTTTTACTCAATAGTCAATATCCTTTTAATTTCAATTCAATAACATTTCTGAATATCTAATATGCATGTAGTGTAGGCCCTGTGTCTCAGAAAAAAAATACTGGGTTAGGGTTTTTAAAATAAGTTTTAAAAGAAGGTAAATATTTAAAGCTTAAAATGTTTTTAAAAAATTTACTGTTCAAAATACTGAGCTATACTGAAAATCATAATAAATGGTCATTCTTCCAAATAAAATTCCCTTTATGATTATGGGACTTATATAAACTAAATGTGTGCAGAAGAAATTTCTTCAACTATATTGTAGGGTGAATGTAATCTTTTCAGATATGCTGGTAGGGAATAATCACTACATTAGTGAAATGTTTGCTCAAGCCAGCATTGAAAAGAGACAGATTTCCCTTTATCAGCTTCTCAAAAATGACAACTAAAATGGTCAGTATTGGGACAGGATTAAAGTCTAAGTCTGTAAATTTTCAAATGCCACATTTTTGAAATAATCAGGTGTTTTGCTTTAAGTGTATTAAATTTAAGTGTATTAATATTTAATATAAATATTGAAATATAATTATTAATTTATTCAGCAGCAACAACCCAATCCTAATTTCAGCATTGTCTTAATAGAAAGCCTGGGTTTATGAATCCACAGGCTTTTTATTAAAATTCCAAGAGGTCAATAACAATCTTGTAATCAGAAAATATGCATAAAGGAGAACATGAGACTTACCAAGAAATGTAGCTGTAACAGCGCATGACAAAAGGCACATTTTGGAGACACGATTCAATTTCCTGCTTTTCAGCATCAGGTACTTTATCTGACCATCTGAAGGCTTTAGAAATAGGTGGAAAAAGGTGGGAGTCTTTAATATTAAGAGCTATGAAATGTGAAAAACAGGCCCTGACAAACACAGCTAAGTACATCCATGGATTTCATAATAGAAACAGTTCCACTTTCATTCTCAATATTTCTAGTTGAATAATTGTCCACCACCCCAAGGATTCTTAACAAAAAACATTTTACCCTTTTGAGAGGAAGACAGCATTTGAGTTCATTTTGAAAGTTTCACATTTAGCTTTTAGCCAAAAATGAACCTTTGGTGGCTTTTGAATCCCTTTTATGTCTTAAAGCCTTAGAGAGAAGCCAAAGAGAAAGAGATCAGATCACGGCCTACCTCTTTCAGCCCTTGAGAATTCCCTTTCCAAGTAGTTTCTTAAATAGTGAGGCTGCATCAGAACCCCCAGTTCTTTTCCTTAGAAGTTATTAAATCAGCAGAAAGACCGACAATAATGGCACATGAAATGTAAGTTTTGTATAGGAAACAGACAGGCAGTCTACACTTTGTTATTCACTTGATAGACAGAGCCATTTTGACAGCCCTAACCTTGGAAACCACAGGTCCTGCTGAGCTCAGCAGGAGTCAAACGCTGAGTACCATCTGTCAAAGCTTTATTTTCCCCCCTCCTCATCCACGCCTTTACTATAAGATGCTAACAAGAGCCCTGAATGAAAGTAGCTAACTACAGTTAAACTTGTGTGCATTGTAACACTAATGTTGGGGTAAGAAACTCACTCCGGGAATCTACCAAATTTGAGTGAACAGAATTGAGTATTCTATGTCTTTTCTTAATTGTTATCAACAACATTGAAAAAGTGTGAAAAAGTGTTGGGGTTGAGAAACCCCATACTAACAACTAATACTCCAAAATAAGGAAATTGCACATCATGTTGTATGTTTTTGCCAATTCTGTAGCTAAAATGAATGGGTTGGAAAGTTCTCAACTCTAAGGATTTTTTTTTCTTAATGTTGTTTAATTAAACCTGTGCAAGAACAACAAATTCATTTCTTTCTAAAAAATAGAGATTTTGATGAGTTAAACTTGTGCTTTATAAAATAACTCATTCAATACAACGACTCTTTCCGTCTCTCCCTGGCATAATCAATTCTAAAACATTAACAGGCCTAATAATAATAAAATCAATTAAATCAAGTGTGGTATAGCTCATGCTGCACTTGTATAAAAGACAGTATATCAATTGAAACTTAAATGAGCTCACAAAGGCATTGCTTTCCACTAAGCACTACCAAAATGCTACATTTTTGAAGTACAAATTTATTTGCTTGCATTTAAAATTTTTATATATTTAATGAAAAATTTAGATATCAATTTAAAAATCCTTCATTTGGAATATCATTTTTAGCACACAGTTTCTTAAAAAATGTAGAGAACATTTCTATAAACACAGATTAAAAAAATAGTAGGTTAGAATTAAAACACTGAATAAAGCTGAGCTAATTCTTTTTAGCAGAATTATTCATTATTTTAATTTTCAGTTATTCTACTACAAAGACTAATGTTTCATTTTTTCTAGTCTTTTTCCCAATTTTCCCAAATGCTCAAAATAGCTATAAAGTATTACATCATGAGAATAATGCTATATATATGTACTAGATATACTATACTATAGCAAGTAATTATTTATTGTTTAGTGGTTAATAACATTGTCAAGAAGACACTGTGAAGTATTATTAAATTAATCAATTATTGTAGTCATACAGGTGTGTACTTTTTATCATTTTGCTGAATGTTCCATGTGTACATGTTTTGCAGGGATTTGAGAGACATTGTGTATAAACACCTGAAATCCTGTATGTGAAATATTTTTTATTAATTGCACATCGAGAGGTGATTTTGCTATTTAAAGTGACCAGGTGGTGATTTATTTGCGATGTGAAAACTAGCTGTCATAAATAATAGTTTCTAGTATCACAAGGTTGAATTTTGTCCATCAGTTTTGCAAGACGACTTCAGCTGTATATATGCGTGAATGCATCTGAAAGAAGTCTCAATAGGTACTATTTGAGTTGGGGCTTTGCCCCTTTTCCTAGTTTTCCTCATCTGCCCATCAGCCCAGGAGCAGCTGAGGAAGGAAGCTGCCTTTGCTGGCAGACAGGGTGCCTGATGGGTAAACACTTCTTCCACCAGTGTGCTTCTGCCTGAAATCCTTTCTTAAGGGGGCAGGACACAACTTTCACTGCATTGAGAGAAGATTCAAAGGCAAATGCCCCAGGGAGAGGAAACGCATGGATCTAAATTAATCTTGCTGACAGTTATTCTGAAAGCAAAGAGAAGCAAAGGAGAGCAGGAGGGGAGGCACCTCCAGATGGAGAAGGGGCAAAGACAGGGGAGGCAAACTTGGCCTTCCTTAAGGTTTTACCTAAGGAGGGCTGCCTGAAGTGTCCATGCATAACCTTCCTTTGCCTCATGCTTGTGTTAAACTTTTTTGATTGCCATTGTTATGCTTTTAGTTTTCAGAATCTCAGAGTTAGGGAAATATTAAGGGTCAGTTAGTCTAACTCTTCCTTACAGAGATGAAGAAACAGACCCAGACAAATCTACTCCGTGATTTATCCAAACCCTGATTTTTTTTTTAAAGCCCCATCTCCTCCTCTGTAAAATAGGGGTGATAATATTACAGACCTCAGAGGATTTAATGAGCAATGTTGAAGCCTTTAGTGCAAGTCCTGAGCACAGAGAAAGTGCCCAATAATTGTTCATTTTCGTTATTACCATACATGAATTCAGAATCAGACTTAGTGATAATTTATGGTAACTATATTAGGTCTCATGGTTACTAATTTGTTTTCATTTCCTGTTTATAAATTTTTTTTTGTAAGGAGCTAACAGAAACAACAACTGCTGAAAATTTATAAAGCAATTACCTTATTCTATTTATCTTGATAAAATATGATGCATTTTGCAAATGGTTTTTTTCTAGATGTGTACCTTTGTTTACACAGTTGGAATAATAACGTACTACAATTTTATATCCTGCTTTTCTTTTTGACATCATACCAGAATTTTTAATGTGGCTACCAATTCTTGGTGAATATCATTTTAAATGAGTAAATGTTCCATAATTTAATTAGCCATATCCTTATAACAGAGTTTATTGGTTGCTTTCAGTTTTTCTGTTATAAGTAATACTCCAATGTCTATTTCAGGATGTGTTTCTTTGGGTGTGTTTTTTTAGAAATTAGATTACAAATTAGAACTTGTATATTTTTGTTACTATTGCTACTTATTGCTAAATCATGGCCTCACTTTTCTATTTTTATTTCATTAATGTTGTTTTATAAATGTTCTTTTAAAAATTATTATTTTGTAGTGACAGGGTCTGGCTCTGTAGACCAGGCTGGTCTCCAACTTCTGGCCTCAGGCAATTCTCCCACCTCAGCCTCCAAAAGTGTAGGGGTTATAGGGGTGAGTTACACTGGCCTAATGTCTTTTGCTTTATTGGACATCCAATTGGTTTTTTTAAAGATGCGATTGTTTTCAAAGTGATAGGGGTAAGTAATGGCAGAACCAATACTTGAAGCCCTCTTTTTACTACCCCATAATAATAACGCCAAAGGGAAAAACTTCCCAACATTAAGATGTGGAGGAATCATCCATTCCTTAGGGACTAGCTGAGGTAGCATAAAGTGTAGAAGTCTAGAAGTTGGGAGTTCTGAGTTCGAGTCCTATTACCACTAATAATGAACTATAACATAGATTCATTGATTCTTGCCCATATTTCCTGGAGCGTCTGAAGTTTAGAGAATGCACTGGAGTGCTCTTGAAGCAGTGTAAATCTCTGCAATGGAGGGCAGTGTCTCACTCTCTGAATCCTGAGCACTGAGTTGCTCTAAGAGGCTGTCGTATAGCGCTTCTTAAACTTGATCTTGTTACATTCTGGATCTCGTTAAATTCTGTTTCAATAGTTTTGGGGTGGGCCTGAGATTTTGCATTTTTAAAAAGGTCCCAAGTAATCCTGATGATGCTGCTGGTTCACGGACCCGCTTTTAGAAGCAGCCACCTTGAGTATCAGTGGTCGTTCATTTGCACGGTTGACTGTCCCCATGGTATAGAGCACCCTTAATCACAGAGCAATTTTAATCAGTGGATAAAGGATGGGAATTAATAGTAGTTGGCCAGATGCTCCTGAAGTGGTGTCTAATATGCAGGAGTATGTGAATATTGTGACCTGTTTGTGAAGGAAGTATTATGTGATCTGTTTCCTCTTTGATGCTGGAGAGCCTCTGAACCTAGGAATGTCTCTTTTCCTGAGATGTGGGAGGAAGTGGAAAGCAGCCACCTGGAATAATTGAGTAATATGGAAAAGCACTGGCTTTTTATTATCATTTCCCTTATCTGAACACAAACCCAAGAATGACCTTTTCCATTCTTATTTTATATTATCAGAGATTCCAACCAAGGTCGCTTAAAAGCTGACCAAGAAAATTTGCCAGAAGCACCTTACAAGCCATAATACTTTGTTGCAAATCTTTCCAAACATCTACTGTGTGAAAAGGAGCAAAAATCCTGCAAGGGCTAAGGGCAAGAGGGCAACTTGGAAGTGGGATATCTCGGCACAGCTCTGTGGAGGCCCTTTCTCTGAGCACAGGCGTCCCCAGGAGGCCCCAGCACCTGTTCTTACATATTCCTGCTGGCTTCTGTTGTTTGCAGTTGCTGTCAAAGGCATCCCAGGAGAGGGCTGGGACAAGCCTTGTCAGGGAACAAGAAAAGCTGGGAGTGTGGCGGTTGGTCTCACAAATGTGAGGATGTTCACCATCCCAGTAGGGACTCTCATTTCCCTTTCACATCTCCACACACCTGATGTCAAAAGGAAATCCTTTGAGTTTAGGAACTGTGGCAGAGAACAGTCTTTTCAAACTCAGGTGACATTGATAGCCTAGTTTCATTTTTCTAAAACTGAAATGTCATGAGTGGGATTTGGAACTCTATCATTGCGTCCCATGGAGTTATTGTCTAGAGAGGTGGGTGGTACATTTTAAGAGGAAAGAAAGAATCCTAAGTTAGGAGTAGAAGAAAAGTAGTTTGTGCATTAGGCCTAAGCTTTGAAAGGCTAACTTTCAAGGAAATAGTTGAAGGGAGAATATGATAAATGTCCTTTTATTTTTGCTCTGAAGATATCCTTGGTAGAATTGCTACATACAGTTCCTTAATTTGATAGGACAAGTGGTTCTGCTCTTAATTGTCACCATAAGCTTGCATTTTAGGATGCTTGAACAGTTTTTAATATAAAAATGTTAAAAGACATGGCTTTTAACATTTTTTGGTATTGTCTTATTATAGGCAGAAGAGAAATAGGATTCTTTTATCTCTTGTTTATGGGTCATCAAAGTCTCAGTTTAAAATTTAAAAGTCAGAAAATGGCTTCTGAAATACAGAGAACTACCTTTCAGGGAATGGTTAGCCTGCAGATCCTATGTGACTAAACCACTAAGATAAAGGTGCATTTTTAATATGCTAAAAAGATAGGTTTGAATTAAAAATCTCTTTCTTTAGCATGAACACCCATTCTTCCTAGTAGCTTTAGCACAAAATAAAATCACAGTCTGGGTTTCAGAATAAACTTATTTATCAAAGACATAATAACTATTCTGTTCCTGAGTTTTCTTCACTCAAAATATTAATATTACTAAGTTGAGTTTTGATTGTGATAAAAAATGTTTGAGCCACTCAGTTTTGAAGCTCTTAAAAATTTAAATTGCAGAAAAACAATAATCCAAGCTATCTTTGAAATGATCTTCTTCTTTTGACCAAGTATAATAATTAAGTTTTGTCTAAAATCATACTTATTATTTTAGTCCATTTAAGGTTCTATATATAGTATAATATAGAATAATCTCTTCTATAGATAATTTTTTTTAAGACAACTATAAAATGATGTTTTTAACATTAACTTCAGGTCATTTGGCTACCAAATAAGTCATTATTTTCCTTTGTGGCTTTTTTTTTTTCTTTTTTTCTTTTTTGTTTTGAGGCAGAGTCTTGCTCTGTTGCCAGGCTGGAGTGTAGTGGTGTGATCTCAGCTCACTGCAACCCCTGCCTCCTGGGTTCAAGTGATTCTCCTGCCTTAGCTTCCTGGTAGCTGGGAATTACAGGGATGTACCACCATGCCCAGCTAATTTTTATATTTTTAGTAGAGACAGGGTTTTACCATGTTGGCCAGGATGGTCTCGATCTCTTGACCTCGCGATCCACCCGCCTTTTGGCTTCCCAAAATACTGGGATTACAGGCATGAGCCACTGTGCTCGGCGCCTTTCTAGTTTTAAATTCTGTTGTATTTCTTATTACAATTATGATATATTAATGTAAATTGCAAGCATATGATTTTACAATGACTATCAATTGTTAAATAAATGGAACAAGAGTTTAAAAAGTGTTTTCCAAAACAGTATGATTCACAAGTAAAGAAATCTGATTTTAAAATGGCTAGTTTTAGCTGTTGTAGAATCTTGGAAAAATCTATAATGCAAAGTTCAGAAAAAAGATATCTGGTCATCTTCTCTCATCTGAGACAGCTGAAAATGCTTAGGATTAAAGCTGTCAACCTAAAGACAGATGTACTTTCATACACTTAACACATAGAGGAATGCCTTCTGCCAGAGGAAATTCTGCTAAGTGTTTTGTAAGCCCTCTTAATGAAGGACATTGCCTGCTTCGGCTATTTAGTGGGTGACCTCTCTGCAAGCTTGGTTCTTACTCTGATATTCTTGCTTAGCAGTGAAAGGGGGAGCTCTCCAAGCTTGAGGTGGTTAGAGGCATTGTCAGAGAAAAGGTAAAATTGCTATTCTCATAAAGGGGACATAAATTGCAAGCCTTTCTTCCAACTGAGTCCTTCCCTCAGTGTCCCTCTCACCCTTTTTAAACTCAGTAGTGGGATACTGACTCCAAAGAGGAACACTATCACTTCGGGGAAGGGTCCATATGTTGGAGCATCAGAGAGACTGCTAGTTAGAAGCTCAGCTCTTGGGGGAGAAGTGCCTTCGGTGTTGAATGTCAGTAAAGAAACATCTCTACTTGGATATTCAGGCAAACTTCAAATGAGCTTTTATATTCTATTTTGGAGGGGCTCTGAAAAGGAACAAATCTTTCTCTGGAGAAAATATTGCCCAAAGATAAACTCCAGTGGAAACTGGTCAAACCAAATTTAGTTTTTTTTTTTAGGTAAAAGTAAAAATAACAATAACATTGTGTTTCATAAACTTGTATTTTTTTAACATTCTGAAAGTGTACATATTCATTTATAAGCTCATGAAGTAATTGGCTTATAGAAACCTTGAAACATGCTCTGTCAGAGTAAAATCCTGTTTCACTGTATTTATTCAGCTTATAGATGGATTTCTCTTACACTATCCTTCCTGGCAATGTGTATATGGCTTATTTGTATATACTTTATGGGGTTAAGCACTTCTGGTACATTTTTCACGTCAGACAACCTACGGAAGCTAGTAGGAGTATGGTACGATTAAGTTTATAGGTCATGAGATAAATTTACATGGAGAGGCAAGTTTCCAGCTTCAAGCAAATGACTTATCTGTAATTTGATGCAAGTAAAATGACTGACCTTTCAAATGTTTGTTGGGCTTCAAGTGTCTAGAACAATCAATATGTACATTATTGTTTATATTTTATGCTCCTGATCCCATTAATGTATGCTTATGGAATGCTGGGACACCATTAGTTTCTGATACTTCTGAAGTATTGGGTGGCATTCATCAAACAGAAAGGCAGCACATATTGACTTGTGACAGTTTTTGCATTTCTTGAGCTCAATGTTTCATAAGCTGCTTATTCAGTTTTGGTAAGCAAGGCTTTTATTGCTCCAAAGCCTCCTCAACTAAATAATAATGAACCAATTTGCTTAAAACGAATCTTTAACTTGCAGACTGATTAATTTCTCCATTGTGAGCATGAGAAGATGTGTTCTTAGGCAGGAGAGATCAGAGAAGTGTGGTGGAGTGATTGCTGGGTGTGGAAATTGGAAGAATGATTGATGCTGTTTCTAACTGTGTGACCACGGACAGGTCTCTAAGTATTTCTGAACCTCTGGTTCCCCAATTGTAAAAGGGGGTCAGGTGGACCAGATAATCACCAAGATCCCTTTCTGCTTGGACATTCAATGGATAATGGAATATCAATAGACAAACACATGAGCAGCAGTGCAGCCCTACCAGTAAGTGTGAGACTGAGAAGTGGGGAAATCCTTTGACCACTTTACCCCCATCCCAGGAAAAGATTTAAGGGAAATCTGCATTCTTTCCTATTTGCCTAGAGTATATTGGACTTACTCTGGGTCTCTGGGAGAAAGATATCTGGGAAGTATGCACACCCGTGCGTGCACACATACAAACACACACACACTACACTTAGGCCACTCTCTTTCTCTACTTCCCATTCCACACACCTAATACACATCCCATGCAAAGCTGCTTAAATTAAAAAGTGCCATTTGTTATTGGGGTGGAACAGGAACTCAGTTGTTCACTGAACAGACAGGAAACAGTTACTCACTTCTGTATTAATTAACTTTCCCCTTCGAGGGTTTTATTATTGGAGAGCCTAATGACTTAAAATTAACCATCCACAGTCCAATTAAAAATCATGAATTGAAGAATTGCTTTCTAAATTCTCTGTGTTATTGACAAGTTGCTGCATCATTGAAGCTATAAGGCGTGCCATCCATTATTAACTTTGATGGCATTAAAAGAGATAAATTAGATCTTTTAAGCAGAAATGAGTTCTCATAAAGACTGCTCTTCTAAAGTGCACACGGTCTCAATTTTCTCTGAATTTCAGCCCACTTATTTGAACTTATTCTTGTTTCACTTAGATTTTATTGATCGTTTAGTAAACATTAACTGATGATAGATGCTTCTTAATATGAGCAGATAATAGATAATCAATGTGTAATACAACTTAAGTGATAAAATACTTTTGCCAGGAATATACAATCTGCCATAAGGGCCGGAAATGCCTGCATTTAAAAAAAGTAAAACGTACAATGAAAATTTTAGAAAGGAAAACTATCTCTTCAATGTATGAAAAGTTTAATTTACTCTCAAGAAAATGGCAATGGATAGCAAATATATAAATAAAACATGCCATTTCTAAGGCACATTTAAGATATATACATTTAGAAATAAGTAAGTGTTCTTTCAACAGTTGTAGTTTGCATTAGGATAAGGGCAAAGGGCAGTAATAAACATATGATTTAAAATGCATTCAAAATTTGAACTCAATAATGGCCTTATTACAGAGGCAAAACATTCTTACCTTGCCTTTTGTGAAATTCCTTATTCTTACTATTATTTACTTCTTCAACTGAAAACAGTCTTTTGTTTCATAATCAGAATCTTATTTTTCTGACATTGTAAGTATGAATTTACTGTTAGCTCCAGTATCTGCTATGTAACACATGTTAGGCTGGGGGTAAAAATGACTTACACAAGTTTCTAATACTTCAGAATGGACCCACCCTTTATCCCACAATCTCTTTTGTGTGTCTCATTATTGAGTAGAGTTATGCTGTTCTTTGAAGGCTGGGAATTACCAGGATAGTGTTTTATTTGACTATTTGTCTCTTTAGCAAAACCGTTGCCATCTTTGACCTTTCAAAAATGTTTATGACAAGGTGTCTGCTGTTAATTGCATACAGGAAGGAATGAAAAGCCTCCCAGTTGAATCTCATATTTACCAGAAGAAGAATTTTATTTATTTATTTATTGGTAGAATCTGAGTCTTAAGAGGAGACTGGTTTTGGTTGTTGTTTTTGCTTTAACATAGCAATGTAGCCTGAGAAAGTTACTATTCTCTAATTAGCAGATCCATTAATAGGATAAAAAAAAAGAAAGGATATGGCTTTATATAAAATATATTGTAGCTCCACTGGCCTAGATCCATTTCTCACCTCTAGTGAAAATGTAGTTCAATAGAGCTATAAAATTGCAGGACTGGAAAGGTCCTTAAAGATCATATAATCATATCAACAGATGCAGAAAAAGCTCTTAATTAATGCCAGACACTGTTCTATATACGTATAGAAAGCACTTATTAATTCATTTAACCCTTAGAGCAACCTTATGAGGCATGTACATTTTATTATTATTTCAATTTTCCTTTCTTTTATAGACAAGGAAATTGAGGCACAAGGAGATGATGTAATTCCCTATAGCTAATTAGTGTCATAGTAAGGAAATGAACCCAGGTGGTCTGGCGGTAGACAGTCTCCTTTGTCCTTCATACCCTGCTTCCTAGTCACTATGCCTATTTGATTTTCCTTGTAGCATTTTTTGCTAGTTGAAATGATCCAACTCATTTTTTCCTTCACTTATTATCTGTCTATGTCCCCTCTGCCCTGTTAGACTCTAAGGTCCAGGAGAGCAAGAACTCTTGCTCACTGCCATTTCCACTCAGGTCTGGAGTAATGGTGCATGCAGTAGTTTCTTAATAAATACTGAATGAACGAATGAATTCGAGAAAATGCAGTAGGGACAGTGAGAATGGAAGAGGCTGCAGGATGGCTCCCTAGTGAATGTGGTGGGAGAATCATCTTACCAGCAGAAACCTGACTGATGAGAATAGAAATAAGGGAAGGGAGACATCAAGAGTGGGCTCAGTTTTCTAGAAGGCTGGCAGCAAGGAAAGCAGGGGCAGGAGAAATACCAATTATGGTTTTATGCTTTCATCAGAAAACTTCCTCTTTTGCAATGGAAGAATGCCCCCTTGCTGCTCTTTAATGATTATTGTTATGTGAAGACTCATCTCTGGCTAATTTTCTCAATGATTTGATCTGCTTAAACACCAAAGTAATGGTTTGACCACAGAATTGTCATCAGCCATTATGCATTTCACCCGGGGTGCACTCCTGGGCAGTAATTTCCCAGGATCATCCTTGGGGGAGCAGGCCTTTCCTCATTAATTTCTGTGGAGTCAGAAAACCTGTGAAATACCAGCAAATTGCCTTTGAATCCAAGGAAACACGTCCTCTGTCTTTTTCTACACACTCTTTGAAGTTGCCATTAGCATTGTAATTTCTTTTCCTGGACATTACACCAGGATAGAGAACTTAGAAAGAAAGAGTGAGTGTTGATATGGGTGGCGCTGAAGCACCCCACTGTAGTCTATGTCCTGCAAGGCCAACCAGAAATATTTCCATGACATAGTTCTGGTTCTTGCAGTGTGGCATATGCAGCCCCTCATAACCCTATAGCATTTCCTACCATATAAAGGAAGGTAATGCCAGAAATTTCACATTTAAAAGCTAAACCCTTTTAAGGTAGTTTTGGTTAGCTCTCCCTCTGGTTTCTCTCATTAGGTGCTTGTATGAAATTGCAGTGGAAGGAACATCTTGTTTTTACAGAGACTCTATTTTGAAACCAGATACTGCTACTATTTCAGGGAAGAAAACATTGCTCTCTTTTAAAATGTAGCAACACGTGTTGTCTCTTTGTCAGCATCAATTACAAATCAAGATTCTCTTCTGAATTCTTTTTGTGGTCTGTGTTCTCTTCTTCGTCATTTAGAAATGTTAATAATTCAAGTAGAGCCAGTATTACCAATCAGTCAATAAATATGAAGATTTAAAGTTCAAATTTTGTACACAGCACTACTTGGCCCAGTGTTTCTCAAAGGAGGTGCTTTGAGCATTTGGGGACAGGCAAGTCTTCCCTATGAGAAACTTCCCCAGACATTGCAGGATGTTGAGCTTCCTTGGTTCTGGGTCACAACTTTCAGTAGTACCTGCCAGTTGCCAGATGATCCAAAACATCCTCATGTGTTTGCAACAGACCTGTAAGAGGAAGTACTATTTCCCTTGGCCATGACCTGGCTCAGGGATCATAAACACAAATGCTTATGATGCCAGAGGCCAGCCAGATAACATAAATTTGTTAATCTGCCTCAGTGTAAGGCAATTTGGAATGGTATGCCCTGTGCTTGCTGGCAAAATGTGCATGATTTGTTTGGAGGCATTCAACATCAAAGTTGTAATAAACACTATTCTGGTCAACAAAATTCTCCCTTCTACCAAATTTGCTTTCCAGCCATCAGGCTTCCACCCCACTCCAGCTCCTGTCTATCACTCCGGCCCATCTATCCTCTCTCCACTTTGTATGCAGTGATTTAGCTACACTGACTCAGCACATAGGAGGCTTGCCTTAAATGCCAGTTGAATAAATGAATAAATGAAAATTATTCTAGGCCTTTAACCAATTTGTGAGAAGTTTATAAGAGGAGCATTGATGATTAAAATTTCCCCTTACGCCACAGCTCCTGTGGGTTTTTAGGTGGGATCCCTGGGTTTCTTCTAAGTCCTCTCCTGGCATATGAATCAAGGCTTATCTTTAGTTACCTGCGTCTGTTGCATTTGTCCAGTGGTGCACTGGTTTTGATGCACAATATGTATAATTTAAACCTTAGACTGTGAAAACTTGCCTCACAAACTCTCATCACTGTGCTTTGCCCAGGGATGTGCTGCTTTCTCAGAAATGTCAGGGAGTGGTGGCCTGAGATTCCTTTACACTAGTAATGTGCTCTATTTCTTCTAGTTCATGGCAGGGGACAAGGAATTGCTCCTACCCCAAGCTGATCTGGCCTTATTGGTGCTAGAAAGTGATCTTAGTGGAACTAAGAACTCTTCCTATTTCAAAGTAAAGACGTCTCCAAGTGTCCCCTGAATTCGTCCTCCCTTTCTTCCGTCTCTCTCTCTCAAGTAATTTTAACCTGTTCCCTTGGGTTGGAACGCTCCATGAAAAATAAATTTTTCTGATTTTCCACCCTCTTCTTGTGATCTTATTTGACCATATAACCCCAAAACAGAGCAGGAAATGTGGTATTTGAAAGTAACAGAGTAAACTTCTCCTCCAAACCCAGGGGCGTAAGCAACTGGGTCTCCAGAATTTTATGTAGAAAATCTTTTTTACTAATGGGTCAAAAGTTCCCAGATGCTCACAACATAACTCTTTTTTCCCCCTTAATATTATTATTTCCTGAGAATGTTTTAAACATAAAGAAATGTTGTTAATTCACACACCCTTTTTTCTCCTTTCCCTTCCATGGTCTGCGTGTATTGGTTTGGTTGGTTTTGAAGGAGAACACACGCTTGACCAGCCTTCTGGTTTCCCACAGCCAGTATGCACATGTCCAGGGTGTTCCCCTGTGATTTTCAAGGCCTGGTTTTTTCTGATAAGGTCAGCAGCACACACAGCTTATCCACATCTGCTGTGTTCCTTGAGGTCAATCAAAATATTTTTCCTTATGGAACTAATGGGAATCTCCCAGAGAGAAACAATTATTGCATGTGAAAAATCTATTGATTTACATTGCATGGTTCACCTACTATTTAGGATTCAGGGACACTTTTTGAAATTGGGAGATCAATTCAGAGGATTCAGAAGGAGGAGTTACTAGTGAATATATTCACTAGTATATTTCTGAGTATTTGCTGGTACTGCTATTAGAAATGCAGAATGCTGAATTCAGTTGCCACAAATTGTCAAGAATGTAAGTCATCCAGCATTATTGATTTCATTGGTTGAATTATAAATCCATGATAATAGTGTTGGACACAATTACAGATTAAAAAACAATCAGCAGAATTGTGAGTGTTCTCATTCATGTGATTTCCCACTTCTCTTTTTTCTTTGCTTTAACTGTGAGGCCCATTTTCTATGACTCCTGGTGCTGATTTGGATGGAAATACAAGGAGCATATGACTCCATGTTGCAGAAGGCAAGGGCACTGGGTTTCCAGTTATTGAGATTTACTTCTCATGTGGTCCATGTTGAAATTTTCAAAAGAAATGTGGGAACATGACAACATTTTATATGTTGTCATCTGGATCCAGGGATCAAACAAATAGTTAAAAACCTTCAATAAACTATCTACCCTTTGGCTCTTTGTTTCAATATACTTTTGCCACAAAATATTTTTTCCACAGTTGCAAGCCAATTAACTGGAGTCCTAGACCCTTACCCTCCTTTAGGAATTAGATGACCTGCCTCTAAATCCCAGTCACAACCCTTATCAGCTGTCTATCTCTTTGTTCTGGGTTTATGCCTGCGGAATATGAAAGATAATAACCATTTCATGATCATCTTGTGAAAAATAAATAAAATCACTCACAAAATATCTAGCATAATTGACACCACACAGTAGATCCTTAAAACATTAGTCAAATTTGTATCTTTACATTCTGGAAAGTCTAATAAGTAATGAAGTAACCTAAATGCTGAATAAGATGCTGAATTATAATTTTTTAAGGAAAATATTTGGATGCAAGCTTTTTTAAAAATAGGGATTTTTCTTCAGGCTTAAGAGATGGAAACTTGAAAGTTGTTATTCCATTTCAGTATAGGACTAAGGCAATTCTCTAAAGATTTTGTACTGGGGTCTTTATTTCAGTGCCCTTATACTTTTACATTTACCAAAAGGCTCATAAACTGGTAGCCTTAAGTTTATCATCCGTGAAACTCGGTTAGTTATAGTGACAATATCATGGGATTTGGTGATAATTGGATAAAATAAAGATATAAGGAGCTTTGCATAGTGCCTGGAACATATTAAGTGTTCAATAAATAGTTAATAATATTATCATTATTTATAAAGATCCTATCACAGAAGTTGCTACATTTCTATAGGGAGATTGAAAAGAATGGAACATATTATTTCCAAGCTTATTCTAGCTGTACAGTATACACTTCTATAATTTTGGTAAATCTAAGAGAGTAGAACAGTATTGAAGACTCCACTTTTGGCTGGGATTTCTTATGTAGGAAAATTCACATTTTAAAATCTCAAAATGATAAGCCCCAAGACGAACACTAAGTAGCATCTAGCTATTTCTGCCTTCAAATAGGTATAATTTTCTGACAACATCCTTTTCAGCTGCAGAGACCTTCAAATCTGTTGTAAAGTTATTCTGTTTTTTTCCCTAAAATAATAATAAACACTAATGGTAATAAATGAATCTGTATGAATTTTTTCCTCCTGACTAGAGAGCATGATGGCTTCAGTTATTTGCAAGGCAAAAGTGCTGATGCAGGAAGGCCTAATTGATTAGAACAATATATGCACTGGCTTAATGCTTTAGGTCAAACCCTTGGAAAGTTATACATTCTTTATGCAAAATTAATTGTGTTGCAAGCATCTTTCCTGTCAAGTGCCATTTTTTTTTCCTTTTGCCCATTTGGCTCCAACTTTGACTTGTAGGGATGAATCATGGGAAGCATGATCACATAGATTCAGATGCTGTTTGTGGACAGGAGTTAAGTTATGACTATTATCCTCCTTGCTATTTTTACATTTTGTTAATGTCTCCTTTTGCCATTAGAATAGCTCAGCATTTATTTTTCTTCTATTTTGGGAGTCTGTAGGTTGTGGTTTGGTCCTATTGTGGGATAGGTTTTTTCCTTTCTGGCTGACAGACATTCTCATCATGTAATTGGGCTCCCATGTGGATGGGTATTAGGCTTATGCTCAACCTGCTTTTACAGTGTCAAGGCCCTCAGAGAGGCCAGAGGTACCTTCAGTCAAAGTGGTATAATTCCCATTATACGGTCTCCCCTGTAGTTTCTTGTCCTTGCGCCTTACTTCACTGGGTTGGGCTGTTTAGATGTGGCTGAATGACCAGCAGGCCCTTTGCTCCTCCCTTTCTGCTCTGAAGCTCCCAGAGTCTAGGTCAGTTCATTGTTGATGTGCTAGCAGGTAGAGGCTTTCTGGCCTAGAATTGACTGGTCATGGCAAGTAGGTGGATGCGAGGATTGAGGGAGATGGGAGACACTGAACATAACTCTCAGATTTATAGATTGGGCTAGTGGGTGGCTAGGGCTGGAAATAACTAAGATAAAGAATGGGAAGTAGGTTTGGTTGGAAACATGGTAAGTCCAGTTTTGGAGGTGAGCTGGCTCTGCCTTCACATCATTCTTCAGGTGGAGATGCACGTGTGGGCTGTTCTGAAGGAAGAGCCACAGCTCAGCATCTGCCAGGCATAGGAGCATGGTGGCTCAAAGGGAGGGTCTGCTCCTTCAAGCTACTTAAAAAATATCAGTGCTGAATACATCTGGCTCCCCTAAACTGCTGATGTTAAATATACCAAATGATTCAGAATTTTGAAGGGTGGGAATCAGGGTAATGCATTCCTAAACTCAGCAGCACAACTGTGCATTACAACCATGTGTAGAAGAAAGGTGCCTATAGGATGGAAGTCTCCCAAAGGCAAAGCAGGGTAGGTGAGCCTGAGTCATTTCACGTATGGGGCTGGCATGAGTCATTCAGAGTGGCCTGTGCAATTCCCTTCAACACATTTTATTCAGCTCAAGCTAAAATACAACACAATATATTAATATTAATGAAAATATTGAGTTTGTCATCCTAATTGCCATCAACATACATTTATCAAGATTCTCCTATTTTGGGGTTTGCTTAGGTTTGTCACTATTCTCTCTTTGTCACCCCAAAGTCTACATCCTTATTTTACCAGGTTTCAGAATAATTTCTCATGTCATAATGTGTTACTCTGGTTAAAAAGAACCATTTTGGTATGTAGGTATAGTATGAGACATAATATCAATTGGTTTCTTAGGATTTGTCCTATGGGACCACCACATATTTACCATAGTACATTTAAGTCTTTAGTTCTGAAGGTTTAAGAGTGATTTTCTCTGAAAATCTCATTCCCTTACATCAAACATTGGGTGGTTAAGTGAATATTTTGCTGTTGGTTAGTGTGTTAGCAAAATATTTTAAAAGAAGCTTTTAAAAACCAATTTTACATAGGTGTTTTTATCATTAGCCTTCATCTTTAGGTCAGGGGCATGGACCTTGAGACTTTATTTTCTCTGTAAAACTTTCTACTGTCCCTTTGGTTAAAAGAGGGAAAAGCTAAAACCCACATGTTTAGAGGTATGTACGGACTGGATTAAAGGTTCTTGATCATGACCTGAGAATCGGGAACACTGCAGTGAACTCTCTGGGACATTCAAGAATAAGAGAAAAATGCTGAAGGAATTGTATAGAAAGCCTTTTTTTTGTTTTTTAAACAAAAGTGCTGGGAGGGGCTTTGAGAAATCCTCCTGGGGCCTCCTTTCTTCGGCAGCTGAAGCAGTATTGTCCTCATTGTGCAGCTGAGAAACTGAATCCTGGAGAGCTTTAGAGAGAGCTTTGGTGACTTGGCTAACATGCAGCATGGAAAATGCAGTGGAGGTTAATGGAACTTGAATGTTAGTTCACCATTCTCACTACAACCTCACTCCGCCACCCATAGGAGGCCGTTGTCAGCAAAAGGAAAACATGAACATCCTTAGCTGTCTAGAGTTTGAAGCTCCTGGAGGTTGAGCACTCATGGCATTTCAGAAGGACTTCATTTTTCAGACTCGTGGCCCCATATCAAGCCCAGCAAAGACACAACAGTGGACACTGGTTAAGAACTCAGCACTGGAGTCAGATAGTCCACATTTACATGCCTTCTCTGCCACTTACCAGTTTTATGACCTTGGGCGAGGTACTTAATGTCTCTAACACTCAGTTTCTTTATGTGAAAAGTGCGGATAATATAACTATTTGATTTTGTTGTCAAGATTAAATGTGCGATCACCCCTGTAAACCACACAGCACACGGTGTCTAGAAGCATCCACCACTGTGGTTGCTGTCAGCTTGCCACCCAGTGGTGGTGCAAATGAGTGCTTACTCACACTCATTTGACTTGTGCCTTACAATATCAAACATGCTCAAGCACATCTTGGGCCTTTTCCCTCTGTGTTTTCCTTTCCACATTCCCAGCTATTGCTAACAATTTACACAATGTGAAGAAAGCAGAGTCCCTTTCCTTTGTCTTTTCACCTTCTATTTCTTTCACCTACTATGCCCCTCTTTGGAGACAGTGAATGAGGAGATTCTCACATTCGCGCTTGTGTCTCTGGCACTGCCCACTGTGCCTATCCAGGCTCCCACTCCCTGGACCCTTTACTTTCTTTTCAGCTGATCAAAATTTACCCTTTGCTGCCTTTTACCCAGAGGGTATAGATTCCTGGTCAACAAGTTGGATCCAACCTCAGAAGTATTTTCTGTGACTGGCACAGTGTTTTATGTTTATTTTTTTAAATTATTACTTCGTTTTAAAACTCAGGAAATTTTATATAAAAACCAAGAAATGCTGCATGTCTTTGGACCCTACCTTTCCTAACGGCAGTCGCTAGCTGAGTAGCAGCTGTCCTATTCAGACAGGCATGTGCTGCTTCAGTTCACAACAATCCTCACCCATCACGCCTTATACGAGGCTGCCATATTATTTGCATTTCTGCCTTGACCCTATAATCATTTACTTTTGTGACCTAACAAATTTAAATCCCAAAAGTAATTGGTAGAGTAATTAATGTAGGCTGTGACTTTCTCACATTCCCCTTATATTAAGCATTAGCATACATTGACTGTCTTTTTCATGCTGGGTTAAGGCGGATGAACAGACATTTTAAGCTGATGCATAGTAATACTATTTGCCAGTGTAGACTTGGGAGTATTTCTATCTTTTCCTATGTCAGTATTTGGGTGATGTCTAAATCTGTATCTGCTTTTTGCTTTTTCTACTTAAAATGTTATAAAAATGAATGGAGATTCTTGAGAAAGGTGCATGAGATTCAATGTTATAAAGTTTGATGTCATTCAAGGCAATATTTGTTAGTCTCATTCAGTGATTCACTGGGATTTAAGCCAGAAACTTAAAGAGTATATGTCAAATGCAGGAAACAAATCATCAAAGGCCGGGTCCATAAGAGAGGTCTATTTTTTAATATTTCAGCTTTCTCCGAATGGAACTGCTCTTAGAATGTATCAGCCTATTGTTCCATCTTCCACCTTCAAATGTGATAGAAGTTTTCAAGAACATTATATGCATTTATTTTTTTTTGGTTTGTTTATTTTTCAGAGTACTCCTAGAGACACGAAGCCTTATCCAAAGAGAAAAAATTTCACTGGTAGATTTCATAAGGCCTGATGCAGGCCATTGGGGGAGATTGGTGGGGAATATATACTGAGCACTCAGCAGGTGTCAGGTTGTCTTGAGCTGTCACAGCAGTCCTGTGAAGTAGGTTTTCTCCCTGTTCAGTGAGGCAGCACAGTGTCTCAGTGCCTAGGTCTATGTTTTTGGCTTCTCTGCTGACTTGCTCTGGGGCCTTGGGCAGGTAGCTTAACTTTTTTTTTTTTGTTTTTTGAGCCAGGGTCTCACTCTCGCCCAGGCTGGAGTGCAGTGGCACGATCTTGGCTCACTGCAACCTCTATCTCCCAGGTTCAGGCAAATCTCATGCCTCAGCCTGCTGAGTAGCTGAGATTACAAACATGCACCACCACGCCTTGCTGATTTTTGTATTTTTAGTAGAGATGGGGTTTCCCCATGTTGGCCAGGCTGATCGCCAACTCCTAGCCTCATGTGATCCACCCACCTCGGCCTCCCAAAGTGCTGGGATTATAGGCGTGAGCCATTGCACTGGCCATAACTTAACTTTTATGAGCGTTAGTTTTATCATCTGTAAGATGGTTTATGGTAATACATAAAATAATAAGTGTTAGCAATTCCAGGCACAAAATAAGTACTCAGTATGTGTTGGCTGTTGCTATTTAGAGTAAGGTCCTGAAATCCTTCCATTTCAGACAGCTGACTACTCTTCCTTTAGCTAGGGCTGAGCTTAGCTTCCCAAAGACAGAGGTGGATACTTTCTGTTGTGGGGGTGGGGGAGGGGCTCCTCATTTCATAGATCAACTGTAGAAATTACTTGGGACTGGAGATCAGCTTTTTTTGTCACTCTGGTTCTGTCCTTGGTCCCTCCCTTTCTTACTGTGACCTTCTGCACAGCTTGACTTCCTGTCTACTGCTTCTTCCTTGCTTAAATGAAGTTAATATCCCCCTCAGATACCCTTCTTCACAGCAGCCTACATGTTATTTCCCCATAAAGTTCAAATAATTTCATTGAACTTTTTTCAATGCCTGTGAAAGATGTGGATGATTATCCTCAGTGTGGCCAGCATTTTTAATTAGAGTAACTGTGAACTGTGCTGTTAATTAAACAAGGAGTTATTTTTAGATATATGTGTTCATTAGTCCTCTGGAACACCTCTTCCTTCAGATTTTTAAAAATACAGGTTAATTTATGGTCTGAATAGGAGCCATTAACTCTAACTTCATCTTGTCTAGCAAAATCCCTCCTGGGGTTTCTCTGTTGCTAGAGAACCAGAGTGAAGGCAAGGTGGACGTGGCAGCTGGAGAGCAAAGCTGCCTTTCTCCCTGTTGTGCATTCTCTCCAGTGACACCTCCCAAAGACAGAGTTTGAAGCTTCAGAGGTTTGCTCCAAAATACTCTAATATTAGCTACTTTTGAGCTTCAAGACGGAATTCAGCCCTAAGAGCTATTGAACCCTTTTAAACACACAGACCTATGCTGTCGTCATGAAATGATTCACCCTTCAGTTTGCATTCTGGCAAACTTACCCCCAGGGCTGTCTCTAATGTCTTACAGAGATTGAATTAAATTGCACTTAAAACACTTTTATAAAATTTGAGGCAAGAATATACCAAGTAAACATATGTATATTATTGTATGTATATGAGCCACATACATATTTTTAAAAATAGAAAAAATTTCAAAAAATATATGCTATGTGATTCCATTTTATGTACTTCTTGATTCCATTACAGAACACTCTCTAAATGACAAAATTATAGTGATGGAGACAAGATTGATGGTTGCCAGGTATTAGGGACATAGTGTGACCGTAAAGGGGTAAACAGGTAATTATTTGTAGTGATGGAGCAGTTCTGTATCTTGATTGTGCTAGCAGTTACATGAATCTTTACATGTGACCAATTTTCATAGAACTAAACACATCAGCAAGATACTTAGGTATTATGACATGTATTAGGTCAACTATGCATAAATACAACAAACAAAATAGAAAGTAAATAATTGCACATGGCTCTCCCTATGATCAAGACAAAAAAATCTCTTGTTAACAAAGGGTTATTTTTGCATTAGAACGTAACAGGGCTTTGACACATGAGTTTATAAGTGCTCATTCTTACTGTGAACATTAGCCTCTGTGTGGTTAGTCATCAATAACTCAGAATTTATGGGAAATATCTCTTTTTTTCTCTTTCCCTCTATCACCATCATCTCACTTCGATGTGATTATTGACTGTGATTGATTTTTAGCAGTGTGGCTGTAACTGAGAAGACCACCTTCTCTCTGTTTTTGACTCTCGGTTTTCTTGGTGACATTAACTCCTTATACATATCCGGTCTTGATAGATTGTGAGGGGTTTAAGCTTATCTTGTGGAATTTCCCCCTTTCATTGTTTAATAGTCCCTAATCAGTGATTGTTCACATCAAATTTCTCATGCCTTCATGGCAGGGGTGGGGGGACTGTTTCTCATGGTGGAAAGTGATCTAACAGATAAATAATATGACCACGTTAAATCTTCTTGGGATAATTCTTAAATAAAATTACTAGAAAAATAAAAGCAATATATTGTAGTAATTTATTTAAGTGATTCTTATATTTAAAATACCAGCAGTTAAATATGCCAAGGAAAATCTAAATAATGACTCATTGGTTTTGGAAGGAAATTGGGGCAATGTTTAACCTAAAGGAATGACTTTCTAAAGTTCAGCAGAATTTCAGTCACTGTGATACCTGGGAAGTGAAGAGAAGTTTTTTGGGAAATGCATACAGTTGACTTTTTTCATGCTGTTTGAGTTATAATAATCAAATAATTGCCTAAATCAAGCATGAAGGTTTTCTTACCTTTATATATTCAATAATATATTGAAATTTAAAAATGTATGTAAAACAGAATTTAAGGAGTCTGTTTGCAAATCTTAGTATCCCTGCTAGATTTTAAGTTCTCTGAGAGCAAGGGCTATGCCTTTTACAGTTGTATTTCTCAGTATTACATAGTAGAAATTGTATATACTTACATACTTATATTTAATATCATTAATGTATTTGATAGTAGATATTTAATAAAGATTAGTAAATTGGATATGTTGATATATTTTTAAAATTTAGTTTGTTTTGAGGCAGTGTATCACTCTGTTGCCCAGCCTGGAGTGCAGTGGCATGATCATGGCTTACTTCAATCTCTGTCTCCTGGATTCAAGCAATTCTCATGCTTTAGCCTCCCGAGTAGTTGGTATTACAGGCATGTGCCACAATGGCATGGCTAATTTTTGTGTTTTTAGTAGAGATGGGGTTTTGCCATGTTGGCCAGGCTGGTCTCGAACTCACCTCAAGCAGTCCACCCACCTTGGCCTCCCAAAGTGCTGGGATTATAGGTGTAAGCCACTGTGCCTGGCCAGATATATTTTAAAAATTTAGATGTAAACATACTATCATATGGGTTAGAGCAATTACTAATGGCTATATGCATGTTCTCTGATTTCTGGTACTCCTTAGCTAATACCACATTCAGGCACCATATAGGACTAATTACATTTTTTGCCTTAATAGTCTTTAAGAGGTCATTTGAGATATTAGTGTTAAATTTATATACATGTATGAAAATTCTATTTTATGTCCATTTCTCAAATATGCTTCCTTGCTTAAGAAGAAAACACCTGTGCTTTGGAGAAATGCCAGCTTCTTCTATAATGAACACCCATAGTTATTGCTCGAAGAGAAAATTTAATATTACTTTTTGATAAAAATAGATGGCCAATACACAATTCAATAATTACCAATAATGCTTTTACTACATTTCTGAGTTTATGTTTCTAAATTTCATTCCTAAGAGTAGAAAAACATATATTATTTCACTCTAAAAATAATGTTAAACTGTTTATTCTAAGAAAACTCTGAAAACCACAGAAGAAAAGGGTTTTAATTTTTCTTTTTTTCTTTTTCTTTTTAAAAAAGTCCATGTTACCAAACAAAGTCAGGAAACTTTTTCTGTAAAGAGCCAGACCGTAATTATTTTTCAGATTGGCAGTTCAAAAAGCCAGTTTCTGTTGCAACTACTCAGCACTGCCTTTGTAGGGAAGAGAGCCAGAGACAAGATAGAGACAAATGGGTGTGATTGGATTTCGCCTGCAGTTCTTAGATTTTTTCTCCTGTTATAGACACTATTAAGCTAGTGTTATGGAGGAGATTTACCTGGAGGCACTATTGAAGTTTTAAAATGTTGGCAGTAATGAATGTGTGGGAGGAGATGGATTATAAATCTGTGGAATCCAGTGACTGGAACACAGCATTGGCACCAGCTTTAAACAGAAAAACCAGGTCCTCTGGTGCCCAAGTCAAAGGAGAATAATTTGATCTTCACTCTGTTTTAATGGTATCAGTTGGTAGATGTCCATTGGCCCTGTCCCAAGGTGATGTGTGTATAGCAGATGGTACCAGCACAAAAACAAGTAGAAATTTGTTTTTGATTGATTATTCATTGCCTCCTCTTTGATACCAAACTGATAGCATGGGCACTCGGTTTCTATACTAGGCAAAGGAAAAAAAATAGCAATCCATTATTCTTCCATTTAGACCAATCCAAATTGATTGTCCTTATCTCCAATTTATCCTGCAACATGACTCTCTTAAACTATAACTTCAGGAGTAAAAGTATTTATATATTTTTGCTGAGTTCAAGGATTTAATGTGCTGAGCAACATATCATTCAAGAAGCTGACCTACCATTTTCTGATTGATAATGGAAATGTTAATGTATTGTTAGTCCTCTTATTTTTAGCCTACAGTGAGCTAATCACTAGGATCGTTATGTTGTGCCTATCAAGTGTTCACGCAAAAGAGAAGGTGCAGAAATTGAGGTCTATTTGTCAAGTTAATTATAATATTGGAAAAGCGAATTAGATTGAAGGAAAAATCCAATTTCATACCCTTTTGCTGGTAAAAGGGGCAATGGAATATCTAATCTCTGAACTCTTTTAATGCTATTCTTTGGATAAGTTTATTGCTGAAAATTTTACCCATTATATCCATGTCTTATAATAATTATTAACTCAACACTTACTACTGTGAAACCTAATTTTTTACTGCATGAAACACACCATTTCTCTGAGACTGTTGTCAGTCTCTCTGCCCTGATTCCCTCATGTTGTCATAGCATTCTATTGAGCAGCCACCTGCTCACTCTGGGTCTTCTAGCTCTGTGCTCTGCAAGGTGCAGGCTCCTACCAAATCTGAAGGAGAGTGAGAGAAAAAATGAAAAGAAACCTTGAGTGGTGGTCAGGAAGTGTCCTGTCAACCTACTGGGTGGGCCTGCAACTATGTATTCTTCATCGAGGAATATTACACCCCCTCACCTCTGAGTGTGGAAGGGTGCAAATATCAGTGTTTGAAGAGCAAAAACATCTGAGGCATGACAATGGCTTGTGGCCTTTCAAAGGGTCATAGCACATAAACTGATATATAAACAATGTATCTGTGGCATTACAACGTCAAGGGGGAGCAACTGGAAAAAATGTTAAAAAGGCCCCGAGGCAGGGGGATATAATTTTTAAACAGTTGAGAAACACTGCTGTGTGATGAAGAAGAAGGGCCTCTTTGCCTTTTTTCTTAACCATTCTAAAGCCCCTGATTTGGCCAAGTGAACAATGGACACCCTTGTGCTGGCAGATCACATTTAAGTCCAGAGGTGCCCGTGTTTGCCTTGTTGCAGGCAATGGGAGAGGCCTGGGCAACCGAGGCTCTCTTCTCCACCAAACCTAATCTCTAATGCCCTCATTCACAGATGGTGTCTTCTAGCTCCAGTTCTCCAGATTCATATGCCTATTTAGAAAACACTGTCATACACCAGTTGAAGTGTTTTGAGGTACTTCACAGAGTGGTGTTCATGAATAGTTATTGGTAAGAAGAAACTCCAAAAGACTTGAACATCCTGGGAGAATTTTTATGCTAAACAGTTTTGCTGTCTTTAGAGAAAAAGATTGGCATTTTTATTTTCCACCAGAATAATTTAACCTTAAACTCTTTGTAAATGTCAAAATTCCAAATAACACTCCTCTAATATGTTAAAGTAGAAAGGGAAAAAGAAGAACGAAACACATCAGTTAGCCTTTCTTTGGTCGCTTGATCCCACACTCTTCCTTGGTGAGGGCCAGCAGAAGTGAAAATGGAACGCTCTGGAACAGTGAGGATTTTCCGAAGTCCATCTCCTGTGCTTCCTCATCCCTAGCTCTCCCTTTCTGGATTAAAACAGCAGCTGTGCAATAAGGACCTTGAGCTGCTGAAGGTCCAATTAACAGAGTCTCGGGCTGACATGTTCACACCTGGAAACCTCTTTGGAGACAGGCTAGATGGCTGCTATAGAAAGGGTGTTCTTGCCTCTGGGATGAGCTTTGACAGTCAGAAATTTATTTAAAACAGTCACCACCATCCCAACCTCCTGAAACAATTGGTGAAATTTGGGAAAGATACTAGAATCTAATGATCTCATTTCTTTGCTGTATATTCTCACAAAGTGAATCCTACAGAATGAAAGATTAATTGAAGATTAATTGAAGGTCAAAGAGATATTTATCAGTGACAAGCACTGCGCTCGGCACTGCTGAGGAGTCAAAAGTAGTCTGGATATGAAGAAGCTGATGGGAGATAAGAAAGTATAAGCCCAACAGCAAGAAAAAGCAGAACTTGAGCATGCCATGAGAAAGGCACAAGTAAGGTATCGTGAGTACATCTGATTGGAAGGAGTAAAAGAGGCTTCCTGGAAGAGGTGACATGTGAGATAAGCCTGTAAACAAGCATATGATTTGAAGGCTGGATGGTGGAAAGCCTGTTCCAGAAGGAGGGAGGTATGTGAGCAGAAGCTTGACTGGGAAAGCACCAGGTGCATCCAGGGAACAAGCAGCTGGTTCTTGGAACTGGAAGTTACAGGTGATGTTTGAGAGAGCAGGTTTTTTTATTTCAGTGCAGGGCAGAGGCACCTGTAAGAGTGAAGGAAAGAGGAGGAGGAGAGCTGGCAGAGGCTGCAAGGTTGGACGGCTCTTCAGAAAGCCTGAAATGGAGTTGAAGCTCAGAACAACTCATTCTGCAGCAACCCCCATATATTTGCATCTGAATTTTGAAGGGTTGTGTGAGCTGACTTCCTTGGTATCTGGCCACACATCTTGGTGTCTATGTGAGAGGTTAGACTAGGGGGAAACAGAGGAGAGCTACTTTCTCTGTGACATCTTAAAATTTCTGCGTTTCTGCCAAATCTAAGAGGAAGTCGTAGAGAAAATGTGTGACTCAGGTTGAATGGGCCCCAGAACACTAGCCTGCAGACCTCTGGTCTTACTAGAGAAGTAAGACTCATTTCCGGCTTTACTGGATGACGTAGTCAAGTTCTGAGCTCTCTGGGCCTCCTTTTTCTGGTCTCGTGCATGGTGCTATTACCTTCCCTACATACTTGAGATCCAATTACTATCTAAGGTGCTCTTATCTGTGAAAGCACTTGGAATTTTTTTTCTTTCTTTTTTTTTTTTTTTGGTACTGATATGAGATGATAGTTTGAGTCATAAGTTACAGGGTTTTTAATAAGTTCTTTGCTCCACTGGTCTAAAATATAGAACCTGAGATTCTAGGGGTTATTTTACACTCAAAGAGCCATAGAATGTAAACACTGAAAGAGACTTTAGCACCATCTAAATCTCCTCCTCTGGTGAAAGACAGCACATCATCATGGTTAAAGGTGTAGATGCTGGAATTGATTGAGTAGATACAAATGTCATCTCTGCTACTTATTACTTACATGATTTTGAACATGACTGTTTTAATCTCTCTGTGCCTCAGTCTCCTGATTTATGAAGTGGGTGTGAAAAATGCTCTCTAGCTCATAGAATTGTTGTGAGCTTGAGTTTATGTGTGTAATGCCCTGAGAACAGCACTTGTGCCTAATAAGTACCATATGCATCATGATAGCTAGTTCAACTGACTTGTTTTTCAAATGAGGAAACAGAAATCTAATGAAATGAACTGACTTGCAAGGCAGTGGCCAGGACATTAGAATGTGTTTCCTGACTCCCAGGTCAGTATCTTTCTACTTCTCAGTGTCTTCTGTTGATTCAGTCAGCATAATTTGCTTTTGGTAAAAATGTTTAAATGAAGAAAAGTATGCCAAAATCTTTCAGGTATGGAAGGGCCTCTCAGAAAGACTTCTGTAAAATCTTTCCTTTGGGTGAGTTCATGTCCTTTGCAGAGACATGGATGAAGCTGGATACTATCATTCTCAGCAAACTAACACAAGAACAGAAAACCAAATACCACATGTTCTTAGTCATAAGTGGGAGCTGAACAATGAGAACACATGGACACAGGGAGGGGACCATCATACACCGGGGCCTGTCAATGGGTGGGGGTCTAGGGGAGGGATGGCATTAGGAGAAATACCTAATGTAGATGATGCGTTGATGGGTGTAGCAAACCACCATGGCACATGTATACTTTTGTAACAAACCCGCATATTCTGCACATGTACCCCAGAACTTAAAGTTTAAAAAAAAATCTGTCCTTTGACTTGCATGTGGGCCCTGAGGAGAGAACGTCTGGTCTTTCACTGGCAGCATCTCTCAAATAGCCTTCATAACATCCTAACTTGGAACAAATGTAGAAGTTTCCAGAAAACAGCTGGATGAAAAGCAATATTTCAAGTAATAATACTATTTGTAGTAATCGTCTTCTGTAGCAGTGCTAAGAAATTATATATCTTTATTTTTGTGCCTTATACCAATCCTGGAGGTTGGATGAATTATCTTTATTTAAAAATGAAGGCTGGGTGAGGAGGTTCACACCTATAATCCTAGCACTTTGGGAGGCTGAGGCAGGAGGATCGCTTGAGGCCAGGAGTTTGAGACCAGGTTGAACAAAGTAGTGAGGCCCTGTCTTGACAAAAAAAAAATTTTAATTAGCCAGGGATGGTGGCGTGTGCCTGTGGTCCCAGCTATTGACTCAGTATCTCTAGTGGTGATGTCAATAAATCTGTATTTCTTCTGTATGCAAAAATTTTAGCAGCACTGTGCTGCAAGTTTGCTTCCCAAGTCTCATTCTGTGTTAGCCCTGGAAGTGCCCAAGCTTTAGGACAGAGATGCCAGGAACTAAACCCTTATCACTTATT
The DNA here is from genome assembly GCF_009761245.1 of Sapajus apella. Taxonomy (NCBI): domain Eukaryota; kingdom Metazoa; phylum Chordata; class Mammalia; order Primates; family Cebidae; genus Sapajus; species Sapajus apella. Next base: position 17,160,912 of record NW_022436966.1, on the reverse strand, counting down.
TGGTACTGGGGCCTGATGCTCTGGCCCATGCCACTTCTCTGTCACTTTCTGTAACCACCCAACAACTGATAAAGAAGGTTCTCGAGCTCTTTAGGAGACAGCCTTACATTCTACATGTGAAGACAGTGATCAGAAGGGATGACAAGTCATGTCTATTTTTGGCATATAAAGAAGAATAAATTGCAATTGTGAAAATACCTCTATGTTAAGTCTTCCAGTAACACTTTTACTACAAAATAGGAAAGAGAGAAGCTTACTATGGACACAGAACTCAATGCCTCTGGATTTCAAGGGAAAATAAAGGAGCTTTAAAAAGTAGATGCAGCCAAGGGCAAGTGGTCGAATCTCTTGCCTAAAGGGAAGAATGTTTGTGTCCACTTTGAAATGAGTGAAAATATACAACCTGTTGTGTTGCCGGATGCTTTGACCTAATATATCCCAGGTACTATGCTTTTAATTTGTTGGTTACTCGAAGAGCAACTCATAGGGTGATCTGGGAAAATTCCAGGAAGGTGATTTTTGCCATTGCTCTTAGTGGCAAAAACAGCAATTACTTTTGTACCAACGTAAAATTAATAGTTATTCCTAAATATCTCTCTCATCAAAATGCCTGAAATACATTGCTTATGACTAAATATTTCATCCAGGCATCTTTCTTAGCAGATCTGGGGAAATATGGCCTATTGACACGAAAATCTCATTGTGAGATGGGACTCTGGGGAACTGGAGCATGTAGGGATGTTAGGGTGGAGATTGGAAAGTGGGGGTGGACTTTGCAGAAAGGAAAAGAATGACTTTCTTAAAGTTTACCTTGTGTGACTCCATCACTCTCCCTAACACTTTGTGAAGCTCCAGCTAACCAGCTTAGAGCCAACTTTAAGAGCTGCCAGCCCTGCTTTCATCAAATGCCCCTGGTCAGAGAACCCTGAGCAGAGACATAACTGGTCCCTTTGACTTTGGTCTGTGATTGAGGAAAGGACAATTTCTTTTACCATGGGCCATTGCTGCCAACCAGCTATGGGCAGTGCTAGATCTTCCTCTCCTCAAGACCCTGACATGTATGCCTCCTTCAGTTTCTTATCCTTTTCCGAATTTATTCTCCATCACCTACCATCCACATCCATAATTGTACTGAAATCCCTTCTAACATGAAATATAGCTGAGTGTGCATACCTTGTTTTCTGTTAGCTCCTTAAACATGAATTAATAATTCAGCAGATACTAACTGATGGTCAATTGAGAGCAAAAAGGAGACAATTTGGGGAGATTGTGATACAACGATGCCAAAATATTTTGCTCATGGAGGAGGACTTTGTAGAGATGTACAAGGGACAATAAAAAATAAAGTGAAAAAAATAAAACTTGCCAAGATGAATACCAAGTTGTTCTTGTATGTAAAATATGGGTAGAAGAGTAGTGTTGTAAGAGGCCCCAGAATTTGTAAATGGGAATAATTTAAGGCATTGGGTTTTTTTTTTTAAGTTGCTATTCAATAGGATTCAGATATTTAGATGCATTTTCTATAGCTTCAGTGTATGTGTATATTTATTACATGTATCTATTTAATTTATTAGATATAGCAGAGAATAAAAATGGAGGAATTTCTGAAGGAACTGGATTGTAAACCAACCTTTCGAAGAGGCAGGTATTAAAAGAGAAAATTGCCATTTAGAGGGGATGGCATAAGCTCAGGGAGGGGGAAGCCACACACGAGAGGCTACAGGCTACTTGACAAAGGCAGAGTGGCCAAAGGGGTGAGGATGGGGGCATGGAGCAGCTGAAGAAGCAATCTGTAGGGGCAGCCTTGGTGTGGATCTGGAGGGTTCCCAGTAAGCTCCTGGGCAGGATGACTTCATATGAAGACTGTGAAAGTGGCGCTGGACAGACAGCTGGGTCAGGGCTCTCGAGAAAGATAGGGGACTGGAGGGAAATACAGTGTCTGGTTGATCTCCAGCCATAGACAGGTGAGTCAGAGAAAGTAGGCAGAAATAATGTCTCCACCTCTTTCAGGGTGTGTGTGGAGGGTCTGCTCTCATTTCCCTCAAATAGGCAATTTCTGGGATAAACATGAAGAGACTCGGAGGGATGGTCCCCTCTGGGTCAGGCTGCAGAGTGGGTCAGGTGGTCCTTTCAGATGGCCCTCGCCCCTCCCCGCAGAAGGTGTTCAGTCTCCCTTCTGTGCATCTTTCTTTGAGATGAACCATTAGGAAACCCATCATGTCCAGGGAGCTGAAAGTCTTTTGCCTGGTGGTGGAACAAGAACACATACATTCTGGCTGATGTCTGGCTCCATTTTTGGAACCCATTAACAATTACTCCTTTAAAATTCTAGATTGAAATGGAGAACTGAAATATGAAAGTGGCTCTTCAAATGAGTGGGGCAATGTGTTTTAAGCATTTGATCTCAAAAGATTCCACTCACCTCTTCCAATTATTTTAGAGGCTGGCTTTCTCTGAGAATAGAGAAGCAAAGAGAGGGAATTAATTTTAATCTAATGTACTCTTAGTCAGTTTAGGGGGCTAAGGCCACAACTGGTGTTTGAAGGGAAAAAATATAGAGCCCCAAGTGGAGCCAGGAAAACTTCCATTTTCTTCTCAGCCTTAACACCCTCAGGAAATGATTGAAGCCTGGGAAATTATGAATATCAGAGTAATTGAACAGGAAAACCAACGAACAGCTGCAATTTTCAGCCATGGATTTTTTTTTTAATTTAAGTGACAGGAAACCTTTTTTTGCCTTGGATTTTCCAAATTGATTTCAAGAGTATATTATGCTAATATATAGTAATTTTACAGAACAAAAAACGGCTTTCTACTTGGACTTTTAGGCATAAGAGTTGCATCATGATTGTTATACTTATTCATTCTCTCACGAAAGAAAAGAAGATTGAACATTAAAAGCTGAAGGTCATCCATACAGTTGTCCCAATAGCAATCTGTGTACCTTTAACCCTGAGGAGGAAAAGTAATTACCCTTTGGCTTCTGGTGACCTCAACTAACCTTTGTTGAAGGGCCAGAGAAAATAAAAGCTGACCATCAGCCTGCCCTGGCTGCCCTGGGCTTAACCTGCTGTGTGAATGAAGAACAACCCAACAATAGGATGAGAGGATGTTGCCATGGAAATAGCCCTGGACGAAGGAGCAAAAATCAGAAATTTATCACAATTAATTGTTCTATTAAGAACCTCCCATCTTTTGGATTATTCCCTGGGGGTAGGGAGGGAAGTTGTGTTCTCATTTAGATCTTATGGGAGAAAATTCTGCTTGCATAAATGAGGCAGCCCATATAGTAAAACCATTCTAAGTAGTGGCGAGAATTGGACAGCTTTGTGAGAGACGGAGGGATCTATATCTCCTTATAATCTATAAAGATGCAAATGCAAACATCCAGGATGAGGGCCAAAGAACCTCACGCTATCAGGAGACCCAGCTAAAGTGTGGGTCTGGTCATATATCTTTTTAATATTTTCAGTAGACTGTTGCCTGTGCTTTCATGCCTTGGCAAGGTCTGCAAAATACAGGTAATGATATTTTAACAATGCAGAAATGTGTTGTCATATTTTATACTCCTTATTTAGCCTTTCTGTTAAACAGAATCCAAATTCTATGTATTTTTAACATGAGCTTGTTTAGATTAGAAAATAGAAGCTTGCTATCCAATTATGTTCAGATTAAACTAGACTAATCCATGATGCTGTGGGTGCTACAGACTAATTGCAGAAAAAAGACATAGAGTGAGAAATAGTTCTTTTATGGAAACCTACAATTATCTCTTAGGTAGAAGCGGACATATTTAAAAGTAATAATATTTTATGTTTAACATGGGAATGTTTTCATTTTTACTCATTATACAAAGATGAAGTTAGTCTTTAAAAATGTGAATTTTTTGATCAGTTCTTTCACTTATTTGTATTAAGTGGATTAATTAATTATTGAGCAAAGAACTGTATGTCAACCATTTTTTGCTTGCCAGAATAGCAATATGAAACACTATTTGCTATATTTCCTAAATAGCAAGTTACTTATGTTAATCAGTTTTTAAAATAATTTGTGGTGCTAAAACAAAGCAGGTGGTTAAACTCAGACATTGATTTTCTCTTTAATGGGTATTTCATCAGTGAAATTTTAACCACTGATGAAGGAGAGTATAAAACCATAGTAGGCGTTCACTGAAGACCCTTGCTTACAATGCGAAGATATGTTTCTCTGTCATAGCGTAAGTGCCAACGTGAGTTTCATCCATAAACTAATGAACCTATGAATTTTAACTCCAGATGTTGACGGAAATGAATGTCATACTAGGGAGCATTGTCAGCTTTCATTAGAACTCGGGAAGTTTACATTTAGTAGAAATAAACTTTTTAAACAGAAGGGACATGTGTTGGAATTCTGTTAACTAACAATGAAATCCAGCTCTTGGGCTTCTTATTTACCCATCTGGTCCCTGCCATTAGTTTATCACTCATTTGGTGTGATTCTGGTATTGTTAGGGCAAGAATTCTGTTTGCTAACCCCCTATGTACCTGTGGTTGGAAGGCCTATCTCAAATAATATAATAGACTTGGCTAGACTCATTGAACACTCTCTGTGGCCTTTGGCAGGCTTTTAAGCTTTTTTTCTGCTATAGATAACGGTTTTTCTTAGGTGGCAGTGACATATCTCTAAAAATACATCTACAATAAGGTCCTAGTTGTACTTACCTTATAGGTCAGCAGCACCTTGCTGGTGGTGAATATGCTTCTTGATTTCCATTTACTTTAGTTTGCTGGTAAGCACATGCCTGCTTGTAGGCTGTTAAGAGCATTCTTTCTGGCTGAGGCATTTGCAGAATTGGGCTTCGTCTTTACAGTTCTCACTTTATTTGGACCCTCTCCTGGTGTTCTCTGTTTATTAACCCTCACCTGGATGGCTTGGCTGAGGCAATGGAACCAAAAGTAGAGATGGTAACGGGTTTCTGTTGTTTTACCTGTTTGGGCCAATAGAAGAATGAAAGGGAGAATGGTGATCAAGATCAAAATGTAAAAAACAGTTCTAATCTTTCCTTATGTAGAGAGAGGCAGCAGATATCTACCCGGTCTCCCCCATTTAAAACAATTATGCATAATTTTTATTGATTTAGATAATCAGTTATGTATTATAATTATGGAAAGATATTTCATTATGTACAGTTTACTTACGGACTACATTTTTATTGTTCTCAATTTTGTTCAGAGGAAAAAAATTATATATATTTATGAAGTTTACATAGAAATCTTCCCCAAATTACTTTGTAAGGAATAGGATAGATCAAATCTCTCAATGACTAGATATTTAAGTGCAGACATGAGAGTATTTACTGATTTATAACTAATAAAACTTCAACCTAACTGCTCTTCAATGACATCTATAAAATGATATTAAAGTGTGATGAGTAACTTAAAAGACAAGGACTACTGAGAATATATTTTTCTAGCTAGTTGCATTTTATTTTTAATCTTTTATTCTATGTGTGCAAACTTAACTACAAAATAAATCTACAAACTCTGCAGTGTAAATGAGGAACTAAATACAGTATGTCAGAATCACAAAAATAATTATGACATAAATGAAAGCAAAAATTAGTTGATAAATATATGTGTGGAAAAATGCCAATAATTGCCATCCAGTACACTCTGAATGTACATATTTAAAAACCAATATGGAATTTGGTTAAGAGAGTTGAAGATAATTTTTATAGGGTTAACATTACATGCTTTAAAACTGCATGTTATTTTGTCAACAGAGTTTAATATAATTTATATAAGGTAAACATACAAATTTTAAAAATTACATGGCATTTTATTAAGAAAGTTTATGATAATATCGGGTTGAACAGACACTTTCAAATGAAGGGGGAAAAACTATTTTAACACTTTATGAGTGTTAACACTACCAGCTCCAAATTAAACAAACATTAACGACATGGCATTATTCTGACATACTCAGTATTTAAAATATCTTTCCATGTATGACATGTGGTGTAATGAATCATATGTAGAATATAGGATATTTTAGCGGAATATCAAACTGTGGTGTTAATACTGTGTCTGGGTTAAAGGATGTGAAAACATCATAAAAATTATATGGCATCAGTGTTTTTCATAAAAGGATATAATTCAGTCTTCAACAGACTGATGGAAATGAAACACTGTCAACCTTTTTACATTTTTAAGCACAATGTATAAAGGAGGTAACTCATGAAAACAAATTTAGATCCATTTAAATACATCGTAGAAAACAAAGATATTCTAAAGAAATGGTCAAATTTGCCTCTCATCAAGTCCTGCAAGGTTCATCTTGGGTTGAAGCAGGGAGTAGGAATTTTATAAACTATTATGTTATACATAATATATCCATACATATTATGTCATTCTGAAGCAAATGATGAACCCAGTTTAAAGTCACAACTACTAGAATTCAATGTACAATAGTACCAGGTATCCAGCTCTGAAGTAGCTGGGTTTGGGGCTTTCTATTTGTACCTCCCCACCACAAGCACATAACTTACAGTTCATATCTAAGCTTTGAATAAGAATATCAGCTACCCTAAAAGTTACCTTCAGGATGAAATACCTTTAAATGCTGCAGCGCACTGGATTTCCAGTTAACCAAACTGTATTTCCAGCAGAAACTCCTGGGGTATAGAGTAGTTCTTGTCTGTAAGCCCTTCCCGCTGGTCTTCTTAGGAAGCGTTGCTGGAGCGCTTTATTTATTTATTTTTAATCCTGTTGATAATTTGACTGTCAACTAATGCTTGCCGACTCATCACTAGCCTTTCTTAGGGTGGAGATGACTGGAAGGTTGAAGGACTGCAGGCCATACATCATTCTCCCCTTCTCAGTGTACCTTAATATGAACATGGCATCATGACTCTGAGGAAAGGAGGGGAAAGCTGAGCCATCAGATATTCCACAAATTGCAGGCTTTCCCTGTGTCCTGTAGTGCCGGAAAGGGGGATTATTGCTGCAGAAAAAGAAAATCTGGCCACTCTGTAGAAATAATCACCGCAGTGCTATCATCTCCCCTATTTTCTCTCTCTTTCTCTCTGTGTGTCTCTTCCTCTCTCTTTTTCTTGCTCTCTGTACGAGGCCCCAGCTGATTCAGGCTGCATCCAACCATACATAAATCATTCCCCTTATTCTATTGGTTACATGGTACATGGCAAGTATTGATTTTTTCCGTTGCCTCATTGCTGGAGAACACTTGGTTTTGTGAGACAGAAAAAGCAAAAACCCAACCAAACCAAAGCAAACAAAAAAATCCTCACCAGAGTTTTGTTTAGATAAGAAATAATCAGGTAGATGTGAACCATGCTGATGGTAAGTGTGTTCTAAAAAGAGCATACTTTTGGGAGGCCTTTTACTGACTATATGAATGTTCCCAGTACCTCGTGTCTCAAAATTAAGAAAAAAGAATTGTTTCTAGTTGTGGAGGCTCTGGACTTAGGAATTAGGAAGAATATGCAGAGAGGGCAATCCTCTCTAATTGTGCAGGATAAGGAGGCATCTAATTAATCACTGCTAACTCCAGGAAAAAAAAAGTTTAGTTAAAACACAACTTACTCACAAAACAGGAATAAAGAGGCAAAGATAATGCCTCATGGCCAAATGACAGCATACAAGACAGGAAGAAAGGGATATTTACCTAGGTTTATTTTGTGTGGTGATAAAATGTGCAATTGTGCCTTGTTTGTGTGAAGTATAAATGTAAAACACTGTCAAAATATTGTGTCTTGTAATACTCAGAGGTGGGAAATAGCAAAAAAGCAAATGTGTCTTAGTTTAGGATTCTGACACTTAAGTCTTCAGAACCTAAGTTAAAACACGCAAGAGTCTTAATATATTATTTGTCAAAAGAGCCATTCGTTTTAAAGTGATAGCAGCTCTTGGACTCTATCCAAAGGGGTTTTATTCTTGAAATATCAAAATGACTTATTTATGAGGTAATGCTGTCCAAAGGAGTGTCCCAATATATGAGGAAATTGTTATAACAAGGAAATCATTGTAAGAAGGTGATAGTGCTAATATAAGATGTGAAAAGATGATAAAATCCACTTTAAGTTTATGAGTCTGTGTCACAACTTATTAATCTAACAAAGGGCGAAATTCAAGAACAAAAACAATTCAGTGGGTTACACAGGTGTCAGGGTATTTTCTTTTGCATTCTACTTAGAGCTGTCAACTAATAAATTTACCATATGCAAAAACTGCAAGTGAGAAATGTAATGTCTTCTTTAACCTACGTTATGAAGTTAAAAAATTTCTTTTAACCCCAAGCCATTACTTCTTACATAAAGAGTCCACTAAGTTAAACTGTCACTAGCCTCAGAAATCAGACTATGATTTCTCTTTTTATAATCGCAAAAGCTATGCTGGAGGATTCTTGTTGTCTTTTTGGTCTGTCAGTTTACCTTGTGGCTCTTGGTCCTTAATCCACGTTTATGATAAGGTCTGCCCAACAGAGGATTCTGTGGAGTTAAGCTGCGAGGGGCTGCCCAACTAGAGCTGTGCCCAGCCCTTTGGGTATTTAGCTTCTCAATGCACAGAATACTACTCATCTCTCTTCTCCTTATCAATCCCTTTTATTGAAGCTCTTAGAGCTTCTCTTTTTATGTGCAAGTGCCGGTTTATCTAAATTGCCATTTCAAGGGAAACTGTGAATTAAGATTTGGGAAAAGGCTTTAGGAAACCTGCATGGAATTTTGTAGATATTAATATTTCATTGTTTGGTTTGTTTGTTGTAGTTTGGGCCTCCAGCCCACTGCTTATTTTCTTAATCATCTCATATCCATGAATTGGGGAGACTAAGATTGCCTGTCAACCTACCTAGATGGTAAAAGAGTTCATAAAAGACCTTGATTCTCAATCCTTTGACCCAGCAATCTTATTACTGGGTATATCCCCAAAGGATTATAAATCATTCTACTATAAGGACACATGCACATGTATGTTTATTGTGGCACTATTCACAATAGCAAAGACTTGGAACCGACCCAAATGCCCATCAATAATAGATTGCATTAAAAAATGTGGCACATATACACCATGGAATACTATGCAGCCACAAAAAAGGATGAGTCATGTCCTTTGCAGGGACATACATGAAGCTGGAAACCATCATTCTCAGCAAACTAATACAAGAACAGAAAACCAAATACTGCCATGTTCTGAGTCATAAGTAGGAGTTGAACAATGAGAACACATGGACACAGGGAGGGGAACATCAGACATTGGAGCCCATTGGAGGGTGGGGAGCTAGGGGTGATTAGAATTACCTAATGTAGATAACGGGTTGATGGATGCAGGAAACCACCATGGCACCTGTATACCTATGTAACAAACCTGCCTGTTCTGTATGTGTATCTCAGAACTTAACGTATAATAAAAACATTTTTTTTTAAAGAGAAACAATGTCTTTTAGAGATACGCTCATTGTTAACACTTTGTAAAATAAAAAAAGGATTTCGAGCACTTTAAATTTAAAAGGTAACAGACACGATAATGACCAAAACGATAGGCAATGCTTTGGACATGACCTTGTTTCGTTTCTCTGCCTCATCCTTTCCTAACTCAACAACTTGAACAAATGTTTCTTGACCATTACTTGTTGCAAGCGGTTTGCTCGACCAAGGGAAAGCTGCAGAGCTAAATGCCCATGCCCCCTCCAAATGCAGTGGGCTCACTGGGCAAACACACAGGCATACAAGCTTCTGTGCAAGAAGAGGTGCATGTCACACACATGGTACAGGTTTCTGCTGTGTAACTCTAGTGCTCTCTAGGCCTGTTTCTCTAAAAAAAATTGAATAAGAATCTTAAGCAATGAATACCAAAAGTGCTCTTCATTTTAACTTTTTATTTTCATTCACTGTAACAAGATTTTAATTGATAAGCAGAGCCTTGCCCACAGAGGACACTCAAAAGGCATTTCTTTGTTTAGTTTGATTCAGCGTGGGCTCCAAAGGAGACATAACTATAACCAAGGCCAGCAATTATTATGCACTTAGGGGGTTGCGTGTATTATTTCATGTAATTCTCATAGTAACCATGTTTTTAACCAATGTTTTTTAATGCCCATTTTAAAAATGAGGGCACTGAGGCTGAGAGAAGCCAGGTAATTTGCTGAAGGCCCCCTTGCTAATCGAAGGTGGAATTGTGTTTCAGACCCTGTTGCTGTTAAATTACCCAGTGAGGTGGGGCAGTGGCTGCCTGGCAGAGGCCCTTTTTGCCAGCTGAGAGTCTTGAGCAAGAGCTTCAACAAGAGCATAGCTTCTGTGCTGGACATGAAGTGCATTGTTTCCCATGATTTTCGTATTCTGTGGGTATATTTTGGTTCACTATAAAAAAAGAGAAATATTTTTAAATTTCTAGTGGAGATTGCCATTGAAAGGAATTTCTTTGTGAACCCTTTTGAACATGAATATTATTTTGGGGAAGAAAATATCTGCCTGCTAACTATTTGGTGGATTTAGCTATTGTGAGGCTCATGCATGGAAGAAGTGATGGTGGCAGGGCCCCAGCACATGAGAGTCCCAGATAGAACCCATGCCCTCCTCTGAGGAAACGTGATTTTTCCACAGAAAGTGGTAAGACTGCACAGTTGAATTAATAGGTTTTTATGAGAACCCAAACACCACTCTTTCTTATAATTCTACTAAAACACAGCCAGGGGAAACAGCATAGTGAGTGGGGCTTACCTTAGATGATGTCCTGTAACATCAGATCATAATGGCTTCAAAATTTTAAGGTGGGAAGAAATGTAGTTGAGAAGCTTGCTGTCTTTCTTGTCTGCAGCAAACTCCTTAGAGAAAGAAGATGGCTCAAACCTATTCTGAGGGGACTAAACTGAGGTTCTGTTGCCAGAGTCCCCTCTTACCCAGTGCTCTTGGTCTCTGTGACAGAGTGGTTTACTTAAAAAGCATTTATGCCTAAGCATTGAGGGCAAGTATGTATTTCAAAATGTAACTAATAATAAGAAGAATAGTAAAGCTGGTAGCTGATGTGGGCACACATCACCAGACATATATTTACCATTCTTCTCACCACATTCCTACCATTGTTTTTGCTCTTCTTTGTGCCCATCTGGTGGGTATATTGGCCAATTCCAAAACTAAGATCTGGAATGGACATTATGACAGTGGTTACCTTAGAACACATCTCGAGAAATACTGCAGCCCAGCTATTTGCTTACTCCTGGCCTGCATTAGCAGTTGATAAGTCCCAGGAAACAGGATTGTCCAACTTATCAGAGCTCATTTCATGGCCTGGGTAGAAAAAAAAGGTGTGAATGGGTTGTGGGAGAAGACAATGTAACCAATATCCTGTGTTCTAAAACTGGACCAAAAAGAACCAGGGAAAGGTATTTTACCTGAATTCATTGCTTAGCCGCAAAGACGTTACAGAGAATGCCCTCCTATAGGTTACCAGGTAACTGGCTGTGACATTGTCAAACAGCTGGCCTGCTAATCTACATACCCTTTTACCCCAGTCAGCTGAAAAGGGACCATGGACAGCTCACAAACAATAGATACACACCTAATGTTTTATTTAAGGGCCAACATAAGTCACATCTGTATGGGTCCTGCAGCCATTTGGCTTGAACTGTTGTAACTTGAATGTCCTGCCTTCCAGGGTCTGCAGCATATGAAAAAATAGTTTCTACCAGAAGGCTACCTGGTGGAGCTTTAGGAAGGAAATATTTCTTGTAACCACAAAGTGCAAAGTTTTGTTGAGGAGGAAGAACTGGATGCAAAGAGTCATTTAAAGGCAAAATAAAATCTGGTTCTTCCCAGTTTTTAATGCATAGATCCTGAGTTGGCCTGGCAATAGAGTGTCATATACAACAGATTAGAAACTTATGATATTGTTAGATATAGACAGTGCTTAGTGCAATTTTTGACTCCAGGAGGATTAGATTCAGATATTCTTATTCTAAAAGACCACATTATAAGCCAGGATTTCTTACTAAGTAATTTCCTTTCTGGGACTCTGAGAAAAAAACCTCAAACAAGATATATTTGTCTGTATGTATTATTCACATGCATGTCTTTAGGATTTTTAATTTCTAACATCTGAAAGTACTTTCCTCTGTATCTGTGAACCCTCAAAATGTCTACTTGCAGGCTGACATGAAGGTCAATCTGTCACATGATTGACTGTCCAGAATAATTTAGAGGAGGGCTCACTACAATCCCCTGCCCCACCTGCTTCCAAAAGACCCACCGGGGCATCTGAGAGACTCTGTTTCTAGTAAATAGGACTATAAAGGGCTGAAATTGGTCTTTAAAAGTGAACATTCCAGAACCTCCTCCCTCCACAACTAAGTCATGAGTTATCATTCCTGGAAATTTTGCTTCCCTTTCAGTTGTGCTGCTATTGAGTAAGATGTCTTAGGAACTCTCAGGAACTGGTTTACCATCACATAAGGAAGCCCATTATCTTACTTTATAGTCATGTTTCATTTTGGACCAACTGAGAAAAAAGGCCAGTAAAAAAGGAAAAAAATCTGACCCCACATACCAGAATGGCATAGTAGTAGTGCAGTTGCATGGTCTGAGTTTTGTTTAAAATAATGTATTTTAATGGATTAATGGCCTTTCAGCTTTAGAAGATAATCTGAAATGATGTGTTGAATGCTAAAATATAGTCAGACAGCCCTTGTAGATCTTAGTGTTTCTTGGATTCCACATAACTTTTTAGCCCCACACATTGTAGAGGTGCCAGCTTTTCTATACAACCATAAATATACTGGTTATTTTTGGTGATGAAATTTTTAAAAATCATCATTTAGAAGTCATTCAATGTTCATACATTTTCTACAAGTACGTAACTCTGTATTAGCTTATTCATCCCTAGCTGTTTCATCAGTTGAGTTAATAGGACCAATATGAATAGTAGCTGCCGTTTATTAAGCTCCTCCTGTGCACCAGTCACTTTAAAGGCATGCCTGATAAATCTTGTGGGGTTGGATCCAGATCATTATGAAAAAGTGAGCCACATGAAATTTTTGGTTTCCAATTGCACATAAAAGTTATGTTTAGGCTATACAGTAATCTGTTAAGTGTGTAATAGCATTATATCTTAAAAAACAATGACCATACCTTAATTTAAAAATACTTTATTACTGAAAAATGCTAATGATCATCTGTGCATTCAGTGAGTCATCATCTTTTTGCTGGTGAAGGGCCTGGCTTTGATGTTGATGGCTGCTAACTGATCAGTGTGGTAGCTGCTGAAGATTGGGGTGGCTGTAGCAATATCTTAAAATAAGACCACAATAGTTTGACCCATCAGTTGACTCCTCCTTTCATGAAAGATTCTTCTGTAGCGTGGAATGCTGTTTGATAGTTGTTTAAAGTCTGTTTTATCAGAGACTAGGATTGCAATCCCTGCTTTTTTTGCTTTCCATTTGCTTGGTAAATCTTCCTTCATCCCTTTATTTTAAGCCTATTTGTGTCTTTGCACATGAGATGGATCTCCTGAATACGGTGCACCGATGCATCTTGACTCTTTACCCAATTTGCCATTCTGTGCCTTTTAATTGGGGCATTTAGCCCATTTACCTTTAAGCTTAATATTGTTACGTGTGAACTTGATCCTGTCATTATGATGCTAGCTGGATATTTTGCCTGTTAGTTGATGCAGTTTCTTCATAGCTTTGATGGTCTTTACAATTTTGTATAATTTTGCAGTGGCTGGTTCTGGTTGTTGTTTTCCACGTTTAGTGCTTCTTCAGGAGCTCTTGTAAGGCAGGACTGGTGGTGACGAAATCATTCAGCATTTTGCTTGTCCATCAAGGATTTTATTTCTCCTTCACTTATGAGTTTTAGTTTTGCTGAATATGAAATTCTGGGTTGAAAATTCTTTTCTTTAAGGATGTTGAATATTGGCCCCCACTCTATTCTGGCTTGTAGAGTTTCTGCTGAGAGATCTGCTATATGCCTGATGGGCTTCCCTTTGGAGGTAACCCAACCTTTCTCTCTGGCTGCCCTTAACATTTTTTCCTTCATTTCAACTTTGGTGAATCTGATGATTATGTGTCTTGGGGTTGCTCTTCTCAAGGAGTGTCTTTGTGGTGTTCTCTGTATCTCCTGAATTTGAATGCTGGTCTGTTTTGCTAGGTTGGGGAAGTTCTGCTGAATAATATCCTGAAGTGTGTTTTCCAACTTGGTTCCATTCCCCCTGTCACTTTCAGGTATACCAATCAAATGTAGGTTTGTTCTTTTCACATAGTCCCGTATTTCTTTTCTTGGAGGATTTGTTTGTTCCTTTTCATTCATTTTTCTCTAATCTTGTCTTCATGCTTTATTTCATTAAGTTGACTTTTTTCAATTTCTAATATCCTTTCTTTTGCTTGATTTATTTGGCTATTGATACTTGTCTATGCTTCATAAAGTTCTCATGTTGTGTTTTTCAGCCACATCAGGTCATTTGTGTTCTTCTCTAAACTGGTTATTCTAGTTAGCAATTACTCTAACCTTTTATCAAGGTTTTTAGCTTCCTTGCATTAGGGTAGAACATGCTCCTTTAGCTTGGAGGAGTTTGTTATTACCCACCTTCTGAAGCCTTCTTCTGTCAATTCATCAGACTCATTCTCTAACCCTTGCTGGTGAGAAGTTGTGATCCTTTGGAGGAGAAGAGGCATTCTGGGATTTTTTGGTTTTTTTTTTTTTTTTTTTTTTTTTTTTAATTTTCAGCTTTTTTGCTCTGGTATTTCCTCATCTTCAGTCTTTGTTTTTTTGCTATTGGTGACCTTTGGATGGAGTTTTTGCATGGTCTTTTGTTGTTGTTGATATTGATGCTATTGCTTTATGTTTGTTAGTTTTCCTTCAAACAGGCCCCTCTTCTGCAGGTCTGCTGGAGTTTGCCGGGGGTCCACTCCAGACCCTGTTTGTCTGGGTATCACCAGTGGAAGCTGCAGAACAGCAAAGATTGCTGTCTGCTCCTACCTCTGGAAGCTTCATCCCAGAGGTGCAACTGCCAGATGTCATATGGAGCTCTCCTGTACAAGGTGAATGTCAACCCCTGTTGGGAGGTATCACCCTGTCAGGAGGCACAGGGGTCAGGGACCCACTTGAGGAGGTAATCTGTCCCTTAGCAGAGCTCGAGTGCTGTGCTGGGAGATCTGCTGATTTCTTCAGAGCTGGCAGGCAGGAACATTTAAGCCTTCCGAACCTGTGCCCACAGTCACCCCTGCCCCCAGTTGCTCTGTCCCTTCCTGGGAGATGGGAGTTTTATTTATAAGCACCTGACTGAGGCTGCCGCCTTTCTTTCAGAGATCCCCTTCCCAGAGAGGAGGAATTTAGAACAGCAGTCTGGCTGCAGTGGCTTGGAGGCACTGCAGTGGGCTATGCCCAGTCCAAACTTCTGGGAGGCCTTGTTTACACTGTGAAGGAATAAGCACCTACTCAAGCCTTAGTAATGGCGGACACTCTTCTCCCAACCAAGATGAGGTATCCCAGGTTGACTTCAGACTGCTGTGCTGCCAGGGAGAATTTCAAGCAAGTGGATCTTAGCTTGCTGGGCTCTAGGGTGGAGGGATCCACTGAGCAAGACCACTTGGCTCCCTGGCTTCAACCCCCTTCAACTTCACAGGGAGTGAACTGTTCTGTCTCACTGGCATTCCAGGCACCACCTGGTCTGAAAAAAAAACTCCTGCAGCTAGCTTGGTGTCTGCCCAAATAGCTGCCTAGTTTTGTGCTTGAAACCCAGGGCCTTGGTGGTATAGGCATTTGAGGGAATCTCCTGGTCTACAGATTGTGAAGACAGTGGGAAAAGCATAGTATCTGGGCAGGATAGCACTGTCCCTCATGGCAGGGTCCCTAACGGCCTCCCTTGGCCAGGAGACAGAGCTCCCCAACCCCTTCACCCTGTTTCTGCTTGCCCTCCGTGGGCTGCACCCACTGTCTAACCAGTATAAATGAGATGAACCAGTTACCTCAGTTGGCAATGCAGAAATCACCTGCCTTCTGTGTTTATCTCACTGGGAGCTGAAGATTGGAGCTGTTCCTATTTGGCCATCTTGCCTGGGAATAGATTTCTTTCCTAACTTATTTTTCAGATTGTCCACTATTGGCACATAGAAATGTGACTGGCATTTGTATATTGATTTTGTATCGTGCAATTTATTTTTTAGTTTTAGTAGGTTTTTCTGGTGGAGTCCTTAGGTTTTCTAAATATAAGATTGTGTCATCTGTGAAGGGGATCAGTTTGACTCCCTCCTTCTCAATTTGAATGTCCTTTGTTTCTTTCTCTTCCCTAATAGCTCTTGTCTAGGACTTCCTACACTATGTTCAATAAACATGGTGAAAGTAGACATCTTTATCTTGTTTTGGATCTTAGATAAAAGGCTTTCAACTTTTCCCTGTCCATTATGATGTTAGCTGTGGATTTGTCGTACATGGCCTTTATTGTTTTAAGGTATATTTCTTCTATACCTAACTTTTTGAGGGATTTTATTGTGGAGGGATGTTGAATTTTATCAAATGGTTTTTTGCATCTTTTGAGATGATCATATGGTTTTTGTCTTTCTGTTGATGTAATGTATCATGTTTATTGATTTCATATATGTTGATCCATGTTTGCATCCTTGGGATTAATCCACTTGATCTTGGTGTGTAATCTTTTTGATGTGCTATTGAATTTGGTTTGCTGGTATTTTGTTAAGGATTTTTGCATCTATGTTTATCAGGGTTATTGGCCTGTAGTTTTTATTTTTCATTGTGTTCTTGTCTAGCTTGGTATCAGGGTAATACTGGCTTCATAGAACATGTTTGGAAGAATTCCACCCCCCTTAAATTTTTTTGAATAGCTTGAGAAAAATTGGAATTAGTTCTTCTGTAAAAAGTTTGCAGAGTCAGGCAGTGAAGGTATCTGGTCCCGGGGTTTTCTTTCTTGGCAGAATTTTTATTACTGATTCAATCTCATCATTCATTATTGGCCTGTTAGGTTTTCCATTTCTTCGTGGCTTAACCTTGGTAGATTATATGTGTCCATGAATTTATTCATTTCTTCTAAGTTTTCCAATTTGTTGGCACATAATTGTTCATAGTAGTCTTTAATCATGTTTTTTATTTCTCTGATATCAATTGTAATGTCTCCTTTCTATCTCTAATTTTATTTATTTGAGGAAAATGAATTTTTATTTGTTAATCTTTTATATTTTCTTGGTCTTAATTTCATTTATTTCTGTTCTGATCTTCATTATTTTTTCTTCTGATTTTGAGTTTCATTTGGTCTTGATTTTTTGGTTCTTTAAGGTGCATTATTAGGTTATTTGAAAATTTTCTACTTTTTACATGTAGGTATTTATTGCAATAAACTTTTCTCTTGGTACTACTTTTGCTGTATTACATTGGTTTTGGTATGTTGTGTCTCCATTTTTAATTTGTTTTAATGAATTTCATATCTTCTTAATTTCTTCATTGACTCATTTGTTTTCCAAAAGCATATTGTTTAATTTCCATATATTTTTACAGTTTCCAAAGTTTAACTTGTTATTGAATTTTAGTTTTATGCCATTGTGGTCAGAAAAAATACTTGATAATATTTTAATTTTAAAAAAATTATTGAAACTTTCTCTGTGGCCTATCATGTGGTCTATCCTGGAGAATGTTCCATGTGCTGATGAGAAGAATGTGTATTCTGCATCTGTTGGATTAAATGTTTTGTAAATGTCACTGGGTCCATTTATTCTAGAGTGTAGTTTAACTGTGATATTTCTTTGTGGATTTTCTGCCTAGATAATCTGTCTGTTTTTGAAAGTGGAATGTTGGAGTTCCCTATTATGGTTATATTGCAGTCTTATCTTTCCCTTTTAGTCTACTTATATTTGCTTTATATAGTTGGGTACTCCAGTGTTAGGTACATATATATTTATAATTATTGTATACTTTTGTTGAATTGACCTCTTTATCATTATATAATGACCTTCTTTGTCTCATTTAACAGTTTTAGCCTTAAGGTCTATTTTATCTGATATAAGTATAGGTACTCCTGCTCTCTTTGGTTTTCATTTGCATGGAATATCTTTTTCCATTCCTTTACTTTCAGTCTATGTGTTCTTACAAAGTGAGATAAATATCCTTGTAGGAAGCATATAGTTGAATCTTCTTAAAAATTCATTTAGTCACTCTAGCTCTTTTAACTGAGGAATTTAATACATTTACATTCAAGGTTATTATTGATGGATAAAGACTTGCTCCTGCTATTTTGTTAATTTTTTTTTCTAATTATTTGGTAGATCATTTGTTCCCTACTTCCTCTTTTGCTTGCATTCTTTGTGATTTGATAACTTTCTATAGTGGTATGCTTTGGTATTTTTCTTTTTCTCTTTTGTGTATCTATCACAGAATTTTGCTTTGTAGTTACCCTGAGGCTTACATAATATATCTTATATGTATAACTTGTTTATTTAGACTGATAGCAGATTAATTTTTATTATATACACAAACTCTCCATTTTTACTCTCCCTCCTCATGTTTTATGTTTTTGATGTCACAATTCACATTTTTTTGTAATATGCATCCCTTAGCAAATTATTGAAGCTTGTATTGTTTTTAATAGTTTTGCCTTTTGACACTTATACTTGAGATATAATTGATTTGCCAATTACCATTACAGTATTAGGGTGTTTTGGATTTGACAATGTATTTACTTCTATTAGTGAGCTGTATAATTTAATATGTTTTTATGATACAAATTAGCATCCCTTCCTTCAGCTAGAAGAACTTCCTTTAGCATTTTTTGTAGTGCCGATCTAGTAGTGATAAGCTCTCTCAGCTTTTGTTTGAGAAAGTCCTTATCACCCCTTTGTTATGCCCAGGATTGCTGAGCTATTTTTCGTTGACAGTTCTTTTCTTTTAGGATTTTGAATATATCACCCCACTTCCTTCTGGCTTGCAAATTCTGCTGAGAAGTCTACTGATAGTCTTATCGCGACTCCTCTGTATGTGACAATTTGCTTTTCCCTTTGCTGCTTTAAACACTCCCTCTTTGCCTTTAAGTTTTGGCAATATATCCATGATGTGTCCTGGTGTGGGTTCTTTTTAGTTTATCTGATTTGGTGTGCTTTGGACTTTCTGCATCTGGCTTTCTAATTCCCTTCCCAAACTTGGGAAAGTTTCTGTTATTATTTTTTTGCATATGTTTTCCTTCCTTTTCTCTATTTATTTTCCTGCTGGCATGCTAATAATGCATAAGTTGTTTTGCTTGATGCTGTCTTATAAGTTTCTTAAGCTATATTTGCTTTGGTTCATTCTTTTTTTTTCTTTTTGCTCCTCAGATGGGATCATTTCCAGTGGCCTGTTGAGGGGTAGGGAGATAGGGGAGGGATAGCATTAGGAGAAATACCTAATGTAGATGATGAGTTGATGGGTGCAGCAAACCATCATTTTTTATATATATATATATATATATATATATATATATATATATCTATGTAACAAACCTCCACATTCTGCACCTGTATTGCAAAATTTAAAGTATAATAATAATAATAAAATAGTGACAAAAAAATTAAAATAAAGATGAGGAAACAGAGCTCAGAAAAGCTTAATTTACCCAACTAGTGAGTTGAAGCTGGGATTTAAAACTGATTTGCTGGGCTCTGAATTCCATGTGTTTTTCAGTAGTCACAAACTTATTCTTTTTTGGTTAAACACTTTTTTGTTATGAGGACAATTTGAAATCTCTGAAATACAGAAATAATTCCTTGAACTTTCAACATTTATTCAGCAAAACATTCACTGAGAACCTACTCTTGCTGATGTCCTGTGCTAGCTGCTTTACGAAGCAATATTCATATGACTATCTCCCTAAAGTCAACTTCAATTATGTCTGGAAGGACAGAGGCATAAACAACCAAGGAAGACAGGGTTGAGAGATACAGAGGAAGAGTTGGGTTGGAGTAATGGTGATTGAGGAAGGTTGATTGTTTTATTTGTGCCATGAGGGATGAGGAGCAGCCACTGAACAAAGCCTGGAAGGACATACAGTCAACATGGCCACAAGAATGATGGAGTGAGTATAGGAGGGGTCTCCAGGGAAGTGTCTGTCCTTAATTGAGGCTGGAGTGTAGCCATAAGTGTAGAGGGGAGTAATGGGATTGAAAGTTGTGACATGTCACAAAAAAAAAAATGACTTGAGAACTCAACCTAAATGATATTTGGCCCTTAGTTTTCATACTTTTGGCTTGTCTTCCTCTGGCCTCTTACTTTATTTCTTTTCTGATTATCAGAGTTATACACATTTGTGGTTAAAAACTTTGGAAAGTGCAAATGAATGCAATACATCAGAATAACAAGAAGTCACTCCTCTTGTCTGGTATGGCTAGCATATCAGATGTCTCTGATATGTCTCTTTCCCTCCACGTATCAGAGAGAATTTTGACCATAAGACTTTACAGTAGGTTTTTCTTGCTTAACTTCTTATTATGAAGCTCCATGTGAACGTCATTATATTCCATGAAATGTGTAGTGTCTTTGCTGCCTGCTCCTTCTACATCCATGTCACTGAAGATGCCTTGTACCCAGACCTGCTGAGAAGCAGGTAGGCCTTACCAGTTCTACATCCATAGGACACCTCCTGCCCCAGCGGTCACACCTAACTGAACCACATGCAGATACCTCACCCAAGTTGGGCCTATTATATTGTCTTCCCAGAAGCTTTGGACTAAGGCTCTGAAGGACCGGGTCAATAAGATGGTGCTGGGTTCTGAAGTCAGGCTTGGCACTAAAACCAGTCAAAGCCACATACAAACTAAAGTTGTAGAGGAGGAGCAGGCATGGTTTTCTTTCTCTTCTCAGGAGAAAGAAAGAAGGAGATGTGTGCAGGGCCAGAAAAAAGAGACCACGTGGACCAGAGAGGAATGGAAATGGAGACAGTAGTAGCCTAATCATTTTCCTATTCTCATGAGATCCAGCTGTACTTCCTATATTTTGTCTCAGTCAGATTCTCCATAAGGTTTTCACAGGAAGTCATTTGAATAGATGCCTGCTCCTGGTAATCAAAACATTTCTTATTAGAGCAGTTTATTAAATGGCTTTTTTCCTCCTTTGGCTTTTTCTTCCAATTTTTGCTTTGGTGTTTTAAAAATATACATATGTTTAAAATTTTTTGGTAGTTATAATGCAAACCTTTTCTTTTTGGTTACTTCCATTGCATTTTAACTTAAATATTTATCATCAGAGAGCATTACAATTTTATTTTTTTGTTTGAAAAAAAGATATAATCTTTTACATTTAAATGTATAGTAGACATATTCTAACAACAGAATCCATGGATTCTAATCTACCTAGAAATTATTTTGATATACGTGTGAGATGAGAATCTAATTGCACATTTTTATAAAATGTAAATAGCTAATTAGTTGGCCCAGAATTCTCCTTCATTTTCCCACTGATTCATGATTTCTCCTTGACTATATGTTAACTTTATATACTTACGTTTCATATTGGTTTGTAACTGAGCTGCTATTCTGTTTATTCAATTATTTAAAAAGAAAATGTTAAAGAAAATATTTCTAGTCTATGGGTAATGATGATTCCTAGAGATATTGACTGGATTTAGAGAAGGATGGTGCTAAGTTAGAGAACTTAGGTTATCAAGTCATTTGATTCCTATGATTTGTCCCTCCAGAACTCCGAATGACACTTTGGTGTTTATATTGGAATACATCCATCTTCTTCCTGGGGCAGCTTGAGTAATCCTGACAAATTTGGTAATTTTGGTGATTTCTTGAGTCTCAGGACAGTTTTTATATTATAAAATTTCAACTTATAAAATGGATTTAATTTTAAAAAGTACAAAACTACTTAAGAGTTTTAAAATGTGCTAGACTTGAGCACCTGACAAGAATAATAAGCACATACTGTCATTTTCTCTTTTTGCTTCCATGGCAAATATTGTGAATTGATTAGGGTCTTCCTTACCACTAAACTTGGACATTAGATTCCTTCTTTACATAGTGCTCCAAACAACCAGCTCTGTTAGTGGAGCTATAATATCAGCTTAATACCAACTGGTATTGCCTGATAAGATGTAACCTATTTGCAGATTAATTCTAGCAAGCAATATAAATCCCAAGGTTAGAGGTAAAATAGTGTAGCTATGTTATAGAAGTGGCTACTGTAGATTTAGGGCATTGTTTTACATTTTTTTCACTGCGCTTGTTCATTATGAATACATTTTACATTTCACATTTAACTATATAAAAAAGAGGACAATTGGATTAAAGTTTGATGTGTTTTGGGGAATATATACTTTATGCTAATTCTGTAATGTTGGAATCAAAATAGGTTACCTTTAAAATAATTCTAGTTATTCAGAAAAAAAACTCTTATATTTACTCTTCTCAGTGATTGGTGTAATTAGAAGAAATGATTTTTGTCCCAACTTCTTTGTGGTTTATATGAAGAAAAAAAAATCCATATTTTTATTTTCCTGCACTTAAGTACCCCATCAAGGCTTAGAATAAACCTCAGTAGAAACTTGCCAATATGTAAAAAAAGTTTGTGCCATCATCAATTTTCAGGCCAGGCAATATTCATTAAGTTTCTGGTAGATTTATAGGTTTGAGGATTATCATCTCCCTTATGCCTAATCATTATTTAGTTAAGAAAACAACTCTGGGCTGGACTCTAATATTTGCAAGCTGTGCAACCTTAACCAAGGTACTTAAATTTCCTAGTTTGAAACCCCATGACAGCTAATGTATTACTTCAAAATTTATGCTCTTTTTTTTCTCACTATGGCAAACTTCAATATTTTTCCCTTTAAGCAGTTTTGATCATTTCAGCAGCAGTTTTGATCATTTCAGCAGCAGTTTTCATTTTTTTCTTCTCTCAGTATTATATCATGTGCTAAAGGAAGTAAAGTGACATGGTGTGAAAACATGTTAAAACAAGCAAAGTGAAATGATCCTAGGGGTGCGTTCAACCAAGTAAGATCAAGGGAAGCTAGGGGTATGCTTGGAGGCTGGACGAAGAAAGAGAGTGAAGGAAAAAATGGCAGCTTCACATCTCTGGAAGTGGAATGCATAGCATTATATTTTATCCCCTGGTTCTTCAGCATTTGGCTTTGCTATTTAAATTAGGCAGAAGGGATGTGTATGGGATTTAATAATGTTGTTGCCATCCTTGTCATTAGGGTGCAGAAGTTTCTTAGATTATGAGTGCTCCGGAAGTATAATTAATACCCTCTGCTGGAGCTAAAAGTTGGAAGTTCCTATTGTCAAGATTTCAGTTCTGGCAGCTTTTTCTTTTCTGATAATTAAAAGTGAGGCATTCTTGGACTTGACCAGCACACCTCATGAAAGAAACCTACTGAGAGATTTATGATACTTGGTTGTAAGAGAAGATAGCATTCATAGAAAACTGTCAGTCCTGCAGGACAAGCAAGCAGGTAGTTGGAAATAGTTCAGAAATATTTGCTTCTCCAATTCAAAAGACAATCTATGTCAGACTTGGAGAGCTCTAATGAGGGGTTACTCATTGTAGAGTGTGCTCATGGAAATAAAATTTCAATCAAAAATAAGGGTTCCAGAGACTTCCACCAAGATGGCTGAATGGGAATAGCTCCAGAGCGCAGTTCCCAGTGAGAGTGATGCAGAAGGTGAGTGATCTCTGCATTCCCAACCGAGGTACCAGCTTCAACTCAATGGAACTGGTTGGACAGTGGGTGTAGCCCAAGGAGGGCAGACCGAGGCAGGGTGGGTTGCTACCTCACCTGAAAAGGGCAAGGGGCTGGAGGAACCCCCCCTACCCAAGGGATGCCATTGGGAACTCTACCGGACACTCTGGCACTCTGGCTCAGGCATGGCGCTTTTCTCATGGTCTTTACAGCCCACAGACTGGGAGATTCCCACTGGTGCCAACAACTCCAGTGCTGCAGGTTTCCAGCACAAAACTGAGTGGCCACTTTAGCCCATGCTTGGAATGCCTGCGAGACAGAACTGCCCATTCCCCTGAAATAAAAGGGGGCTGAAGACAGAGAGCCAAGTCATTTGGCTCCACGTGTCCCACCCCCGCAAAGAGCAGCAAACTGAAACCCACTGGCTTAAGATTTAGGCAGCCAGCTCAGCAGTTTGAACTCTACCTGGGATCGTTGAACTTGATGTGGGGAGGGGTGTCCGCCACTACTAAGGCAATTCTAACCTTGCCTGGGTAAACAAAATCGCAAGGAAGTTTACACAGCAGCTGGGCAGAGCCCATGGCAGTTCAGCAACACCTCTGCAGGCACACTGTGACTAGACTCTCTCCTTGCTGGGCAGGGCATCTCTGAAAAAAGGCAGCAGCTGGTCAGGGACTTATAAATAAAGCTCCACCTCCCCAGGACAGAGCACCTGGGAAAAGGGGTAGTTGTGAGTTCCACTGCAACAAACTTAAACGTCCCTGCCCAGCAGCTCTGAAGGGAGAAATGAAGCTCTCAGCACAGCACTTGAACTCTGATAAGGGTCAGGCTACCTCCTCAAGTGGCTCCTTGACCCCTGCATATCCAAAGAGGCACCTCATAAAGAAGAGCTCTGGCTGACATCTGGTGGGTACTCTTCTGGGATGAAGCTACCAGAGGAAGGAATAGGCAGCAATCCCTGCTCTTCTGTAGCCTGCAGGTGATTCCCAGGCAAGCAGGCTCTGGAGTGGACATCCAGCAGTGCTGCAGCAGAGGTGCCTATTAGAAGGAAAACTTAAAAAAAAAAAAAAAAAAAAAGAAAGAAAAAAAAGCTTCAACATCAACAGAAAGGATGTCCACTCAGAGACCCCATCCGAAAGTCACCAACTTCAAAGACCAGAGGTAGATAAATCCATGAAGATGAAAAGAAACCAGCACAAAAAAAGTTGAAATCACCAAAAGCCAGAATGCCTCTCTTCCTCCAAGGGATCACGACTCCTCACTAGCAAGGGAACAAAGCTGGATGGAGAATAAGTTTGATGAATTGACAGAAGCAGGCTTCAGCAGGTGGATAATCACAAATTTCTCTGAGTTAAAGGAACATGTTCTAATCCAGTGCAAAGAAACCAAGAACTTGAAGAAAGTATAGACAAAATGCTAACTAGAATAACTAGCTTAGAGAAGAACATAAACGGCTTGATGGAGCTGAAAAACACAGCATGAGAATTTTGTGAAGCATGCACAAGTTTCAATAGTCAAATCAATCAAGCAGAAGAAAGGATATCAGAGATTGAAGATCCACTCAATGAAATAAAACAAGATAAGCGAAAAAAGAGTGAAAAGAAATGAAAAAAAGCTTCCAAGAAATATGGGATTATGTGAAAAGATCTAATCTACATTTGACAGGTGTACCTGAATGCGACGGGCAGAATGAATCCAAGCTGGAAAACACTCTTCAGGTTATTATCTAGGAGAACTTTCCCAACCTAGCAAGGAAGGCCAACATTCAAATCCAGGAAATACAGAGAACACCATAAAGATATTCCTCAACAAGAGCAACCCAAAGGCACATAATTGTCAGATTAACCAGGGTTGAAGTGACGGGAAAAATGCTAAGGACAGCCAGAGAGAAAGGTCGGGTTACCCACAAAGGGAAGCCCATCAGACTCACAGCGGATCTCTTGGCAGAAACCCTACAAGCCAGAAAAGATTGGGGCCAATATTCAACATCCTTAAAGAAAAGAACTTACAACCCAGAATTTCATATCCAGTCAAACCAAGCTTCATAAGTGAAGCAGAAATAAAATCCTTTGTGGACAAGCAATTGCTGAAAGATTTCATCACCATAAGGCCTGCCTTGCAAGAGCTCCTGAAGGAAACACTAAACACGGAAAGGAACAACTAGTAATAGCCACTGCAAAAACATACCAAATGGTAGAGACCATTGACACAATGAAGAAACCGTTATCAACTAACGGGCAAAGCAACTGGTTAGTGTCAAAATGGCAGGAACAAATTCACACATAACAATATTAACCTTAAATGAAAGTGGGCTAAATGCCCCAATCAGAAGACACAGACTGGCAAATTGGATAAAGAGTCAAAACCCATCAGTGTGCTGTATTCAGGAGACCCATCTCAGATGCAAAGAAAAAATAAAGGGATGGAGGAAGACTTACCAAGCAAATGGAGACAAAAAAAAATCAGTGGTTGTAATCCTAGTCTCTGATAAAACAGACTTTAACAAACAAAGATCAAAAGAAACAAAGAAGGGCATTACATAACAGTAAAGGGAATCAATTCAACAAGAAGTGTGAACGATCCTAAATATATGTGCACCCAATGCAGGAGCACCCAGATACATAAAACAAGCTCTTAATGACCTACAAAGAGACTTAGACTCCCAAACAATAATAATGGGAGATATTAACACTCCATTGTCAATATTAGACAGATCAACAAGACAGAAAATTAACAAGGATATCCGGGACTTAAACTTAGATCTGGACCAAGTGGACCTAATAGACATCTGCAGAACCCTCCACCCCAAATCAGCAGAGGTAGATTCTTCTCAGCACCACATTGCACTTACTCTAAAATCAACCAAATAATTGGAAGTAAATCACTCCTCAGCAAATGCAGAAGAACGGAAATAATAACCAATCTCTCAGACCACAGTGCAATAAAATTAGAACTCAGGATTAAGAAACTCAAAATCACATAACTACATGGAAACTGAATAACTGGCTCCTGAATCTCGACTGGATAAACAATGAAATGGAGGCAGAAATAAAGAATGTTCATTGCAGCATTGTTTACAATAGCTAAGACCTGGAACCAACCCAAATGCCCATCGATGATAGACTGGACAGGGAAAATGTGGCACATATACACCATAGAATATTATGCAGCCATCAAAAACGATGAGTTTATGTCCTTTGTAGGGACATGGACGAACCTGGAAAGCATCATTCTCAGCAAACTAACACAAGAGCAGAAGATCAAACACCACATGTTCTCACTCATAGGCAGGTGTTGAACAATGAGAACACATGGACACAGGAGGGGAGCACTACACACTTGGGTCTGTTGGGGGGAAATAGGGGAGGATCAGTGTGGGGTGGGGAGTTGGGGAGAGATAGCATGGGGAGAAATGCCAGATATAGGTGATGGGGAGGAAGGCAGCAAATCACACTGCCACGTGTGTACCTGTGCAACAATCTTGCATGTTCTTCACATGTACCCCAAAACCTAAAATGCAATAAAATAAATTTAAAAAAAAAAGATGTTCTTCAGAACCAATGAGAATGAAGACACAAATTACCAGAGTCTCTGGGACACATTTAAAGCAGTGTCTAGAGGGAAATTTATAGCACTAGATGCCCACATGAGAAGTGAGGAAAGATCTAAAATCAACACCCTATCATCACAATTGGAAGAACTAGAGGGGCAAGATCAAACAAATTCAAAAGCTAGCAGAAGACATGAAATAACTAAGATCAGAGCAAAACTGAAGGAGATAGAGACACAAAAAACCCTGCAAAAATCAATGAATCCAAGAGATGGTTTTTTGAAAATATCAACAAAATAGATAGGCTGCCAGCCAGACTAATAACAAAAAAGAGAGACGAATTGAATACATGAAATAAAAAATGATAAAGGGGATATCACCACCAATTCCCCAGAAATACAAACTACCATCGGAGATTACTACAAACATCTCTATGCACATAAACTAGTAAATCTAGAATAAATAGATAAATTCCTGGACATTTACATCCTCCCAAGACTAAACCAGGAAGAAGTTGATCCCTGAATAGACCAATAACAAAGTCTAAAGTTGAGATGGCAATTAATAGCCTACCAACCAAGAAAAGTCCAGGACCAGACAGGTTCACAGCCGAATTCTACCAGACATACAAAGAGGAGCTGGTACTATTCCTTCTGAAACTATTCCAAGCAATACAAAAATAGGGAATCCTCCCTAACTCATTTTATGAAACCAACATCATCCTGATCCCAAAACCTGGCAGAGACATAACAAAAAAAAAAAATTTCAGGCCAATATCCATGATGAACATTGGTGCAAAAATCTTTAATAAAATACTGGCAGACTGATTCCAACAGCACAACAAAAACCTTATCCATCATAATCAAGTTGGCTTCATCCCGGGGATGCAAGACTGGTTCAACATATGCGAATCTATAAACGTAATCCATCACATAAACAGAACCAAAGACAAACATCACATGATTATCTCAATAGATGCAAAGAAGGTCTTTGACAAGATTCAACAGCCCTTTATGCTAAAAACTCTCAATAAACTAGGTATTAATGGAATGTATCTCAAAATAATAAAAGCTATTTATGACAAATCCACAGCCAATATCATACTGAATGGGCAAAAACTGAAAGCATTCCCTTTGAAATCTGGCATTAGACAAGGTTGCTCTCTCTCACTATTCCTATTCAACATAGTATTGCAAGTTCTGGCCTCGGAAGTAACGCCACACATCTACAACCATCTGATCTTTGACAAACCTGACAAAAACAAGCAATGGAGAAAGAATTCCCTGTTTAATAAATGGTGTTGGGAAAACTGGCTAGCCATGTGCAGAAAGCAGAAACTGGACCTCTTCCTTACACCTTATACAAAAATTAACTCCAGATGGATTAAAGATTTAAATGTAAGACCTAATACCATAAAAACCCTAGAAGAAAACCTAGGCAATACCATTCAGGACGTAGGCATGGCAAGGACTTCATGACTGAAACATGGGATCTGATTAAACTTAAGCTCTTCTGCACAGCAAAAGAAACTATCATTAGAGTGAACTGGCAACCAACAGTATGGGAAAAAAAATTTTTGCAATCTACCCATCTGACAAAAGGCTAATATCCAGAATCTACAAAGAACTAAAATAAATATACAAGAAAAAACCAAAAAATCCCATCAAAAAGTGGGTGAAGGATATGAACAGACACTTTTCAAAAGAAAACATTTATGCAGCTAACAAACATATGAAAAAATGTCATCATCACTGGTCATTAGAGAAATGCAAATCAAAACCACCTTGAGATACCATCTCACACCAGTTAGAAGAATGATCATTAAAATATCAGGAGACAACACATGCTGGAGAGGATGTGGAGAAATAGGAATGCTTTTACACTGTTGGTGGGAGTGTAAATTAGTTCAACCGTTGTGGAAGACAGTGTGGCGATTCCTCAAGGATCTAGAACTAGAAATACCATTTGACCCAGCAATCCCATTACTGGGTATACAGCCAAAGGATTATAAATCATTCTACTGTAAAGACATATGCACATATATGTTTACTGCAGCACTGTTCACAATAGCAAAGACTTGGAACCAAACCAAATGTCCATCCATGATAGACTGGATAAATAAAATGTGGCACATAATCACCATGGAATACTATGTAGTCATAAAAAATGATAAGTTCATGTCTTTTGCAGACACATGGTTGAAACTGGAAACCATTATTCTTAGCAAACTGATACAAGAACAGAAAACCAAACACTGCATGTTCTCACTTATAAGTGGGTATTGAACAATGAGAACACATGGACACAGGGAGGGGAACATCACACACTGGGGCCTGTTGGGGGTTGGGGGGAGCTAGGGGAGGGATAGCAGGGGGTCGGGATTGGGGAGTGATAACATTAGGAGAAATATCTAATATAGGTGATGGGGGAATGGATGCAGCAAACCACCAGGGAGAGTGTATACCTATGTAACAATCCTGCATGACCTGCACATGTACCCCAGAGCTTAAAAGTATAATTTAAAAAAATAAGGGTTTTATATGAAAAGTGTGTCTAGTTCTACTATCCATAGCCCTATTCTCAAGAGGCTACCAGCCATGATGTTTTCTGTCTTTAGCTCTTCTAGGGGTTATCACTATAATTAGAAGTATCTATTTCATACACATTAATATCCATTTCTTGTCTTATTAACTTAAGCTTGTCTTTTAACTCTTTGCTATAAAAGATTACTATTTCAGCTCAAAGCAACTACTCTGCTTCCTTCTTCCCTGTATCTGCTCACTTTTTTTTCTTTTCATTCTTCTATTGGTTATACTTTAAATATGTTTGACTTTATTTTTTATTCTGTCAATTTCAGACATTTCACAGGGTATAATATGGAGTTCATCACTCCTACGTGCTTTCCCATCTCTCCTTCCCACCTCTAACTCCTACTGTTCGTCATTTCTACCGCTACTTTTATATTGTCAAGGTTTAAAACATTCAGATTCTGAATGGAAACTTTAATTAAGTATTCATTGCTTTATCTATATGTTGATGCAGAGATGAAAAAATAAATAAGCATCATTTATAATATTATGAACTGTTCAATATTATTCACTGCAGAACCAGAGTGCAACCATAGAGGAGATATAATTTATGTTCTTAAATCAGATCTGCTTAAAGTAAAATATTTCAAATTCTAAGTCAAGATTTTTCTTTTCTTAGACTCCATAAATTTCATGTAATAATGCTTCATATTTTCATCATGAATTTTTGTATGGCATTTTCTTTTTCCTGGAATTTCCAGTTTCCCTTAATTTTTCTCATTGACGTCAGAAACATAAACCTTCTTCATTATTCACCACCCAAAAGCCAGCCAATAGGTTCTTTAGCCAGATGTATTATTGGTGTCCGCTCTCTTTCAGGTCCCCAGTGCCAGGGGTCTCTTCATAGAGTAACAGATTCCATCTTTATTGTAGCTTCACTTGTGGCTTCTCTTGTACTCTGAGCAGTTATTTCTCTCTGTTCTATTTGAATTTCCTAATTATTTCACCAATTCATGTCCTATCCTTTTGCATATCTTGATTGTCATTTCAATTTGTTTAAGAGAGGGAGGTATAAATATTTGCTAGGTTCAATATGTTCAATAAGAGCCCCCAGAATTATTGGTTTACTAGTCAGAAATTGATATCAAAAGGGGAAAATTTACAGACTATGTCCCAGATCTAAGCTTAGAGAGGAAACATTTATGCTTATTGCGTGAAAGTCCGGTTTTAAATTTGGAATATCCTTTTCATGTATTTGATCTCATAACCTTCTTAGAATTAAAACTCCACCTGAAATAAATAGCACTGCAAAAATTGCTGATGTTGCATCGTCCGTCCTCATACAGCTTTCATTATCTTAAGCACTTGGAATGAGACACCACTTCATCATCCAAGGAGATTCAGTGTCTATAACCTCATAGATGTCAAAGGACAAAGTACAGTTTCCAATAGGGTCTTAAATGCAACAGGTAAATTTACTGGATTCAGCAACCACCAGGTGGGGCCAAGGAGTTTCACTTTTGTCAAATAGGAGTTTTTACTGGAAAAACAGTGTGTGTTGCTATTGGGTAATTTCTAGAAGGAGTTTCAAACTTGTTAAGGTAGTTGTTTCTTCTAACATCAAATATCAAAATTATCTCCTAAAAGAGACAATGTGGGCAACATTTTCTAAAGTTAGGCTTCAGAAGGAGAGATATTTGACTAAAATGATGGCTTGGGTGGTCAGAAGGCAAAGTTTGCATGTGGCAGCCAGGAGGGAAATGAAAATGATGGAAGGGGATTCCCAGACCCACTAGATTAGGAATGTTCTTCATGTTGTTCTTAAAAGAACTTTTCCATTTGTGAATTCTGAAAATGCTTCATGGTTCTGGAAAAAAACAGAAAGAACTATTTATGAAATGTGGGCACTGATGGTTTTAGAGGATGATGGCAGCAGAGGCTAAAG
The DNA here is from genome assembly GCF_009761245.1 of Sapajus apella. NCBI lineage: Eukaryota > Metazoa > Chordata > Mammalia > Primates > Cebidae > Sapajus > Sapajus apella. The sequence goes on along the minus strand of NW_022436966.1, from coordinate 17,129,247 downwards.
GAGGCTTTTTGATATCTGCTTCTCTTGTGGCTGGCCAGATGCAGAGCACCAAGTCTCTCTATGAATAGGGATGTTGTCCATGCCCTCAAAGATCTCAGAATCTTAACATTTATGAAATACTTAATTTGGGCTTATCCCAATGTAGGTGGAGAGATCACAAAAACCAAAGAGATATAGTACATGCCCTGAAGAGAGTTTGGTGCATGGGTGAGTGAGAGTAATAAGGGGATTGAATATGGATAGCATCAAGAGACTCTTTATAATAGGTAAAAAGCCAGAGGAAAGTGAGATGTGAATGTATAAACATTCCAAATCAAAGGAACATCTCACAAGCACCTGAATTCTGACCAGATGTGAAACATGGCTCTTAAAATCTCCCATTTGTGGAGAAATAATCCCCCACGTTTCACCCATTAGAAGTTTGTTTGAATCAGTGTACTGCTTGTTAAATGGTGCCAAGAATCTCACTTTTTTTAGGAGTAAACTTTTAATTTAAATTCAATATAAAGTGCTCAATGAATTTTTATAAAGTGAGTACATTCTGTACTTGGCATTCAAATCTGGAAACTAATTATTTCCAACTCCCCCTTCTAGCCATACTCATCACTCTTCCCAATGAAAAAAAAAATCCTGATTTTTTTTTTTTTTTTTTTTTTTTTTTTGAGATGGAGCCTCACTTTGTTTCCCAGGCTAGAGTGCAGTGGCATGATCCAGGCTCACTGCAACCTCCGTCTCCTGGCTTCAAGCAGTCCTCCTACCTCAGCCTTCTGAGTAGCTGGGATTACAGGTGCCTACCACTATGCCTGGCTAGTAGAGATGGGGTTTCTCCATGTTGTTCAGGCTGGTCTCAAACTCCTGACCTCAAGTGATCTGCCTGCCTTGACCTTTCAAAGTGTTGGGACTGCAGGTGTGAGCTACCATGCCCGGCCAAAAATCCTGATTTCTAACAACATAGATTAGTTTTGTATGGTTTTGAACTTTGTATACATGCAATAATAGAGTACATTCTTTTTTGTTTCCAGTTTCTTTTACTTAAAATTATGTTTGTAAAATTCATCTATGTTTGCCTGTATAGTTGCAAATTGTTCATTCTCATTGTGGATAAGGGTTCCATTCTATGAGTGTGCCACACTTTATCCATTCCACTATTGATGAACTTTTGGCTTTTTTCTTAGTCTTTGGCTCTTACAAGTAGTACTGCTAAAAGCATTTCTGTACTTGTCTTTTGGTGAACATATGTCCACATTTTGTTGGGTATATACCTAGGATTGAAATTGCTTGATCAACTTTGATATTAATAGATACTTTTCCAAAGTAGTTGTACACATTTATACTCCTATCAGCATTCTGTGAGTTCCCTTTGTTTTGCATTTTTGCAAACACTTGATTGTTTTTCATTTTTATCATTTTGGTAGGTGTATACTGACTGGATTTTGTTGTTGTTGTTTGTTTTTTATAGTATGGAGGTTTCTTAATAAGACAAATTTTTAAAAGCCTTTTTCTTTGTTAAGGGTAGATCTGTGGTCTATTTGTCCCTTCACTTTAAAAGAAAGAACATTTTGGTCTGGAATTGAAACATTGATTTCTTAAGCCATAGTTGATTCCTGGTATGTAATTCCCATTTGTGTTTAAAATTAGGACTGGCCACAAGGTTAGTAAAGATTTTGGTTATAAAGGCACTGTAAGAGGAACAGAGAGGGATGCTCTTAAAGAAAAAGGCATGCCAGTTGTTATCAGGATTATCTCTATGCAAATAAACTAGAAAATCTAAAAGAAATGGATAAATTCCTGGACACATACACTCTACCAAGACTAAACCAGGAAGAAGCTGAATCCTTGAATAAACCAGTAACAAGCTCTGAAATTGAGGTAGTAATTAATAGCCCATGAACCAAAAAAAGCCTAGGACTAGACGGATTCACAGCTGAATTCTACCAGAAATACGCAAAGAGGAGCTGGTACCATTCCTTCTGAAGCTATTCCAAACAACTGAAAAGGAGGGACTCCTCCCTAACTCATTTTATGAGGCCAGAATCATCCTGATACCAAAACCATGAAGAGACACAACAAAAAAAGAAAACTTCAGGCCAATATCCCTGATGAATTGATGAAAAATCCTCAATAAAATACTGGCGAACCAAATCCAGCAGCACATTAACAACTTATCCACCACAATCAAGTCAGTTTCATACCTGGGATGCAAGGCTGGTTCAGCATATGCTAATCTACAAATGTAATCCATGAGATAAACAGAACCAAAGACAAAAACCATATGATTATCTCAATAGATGGAGAAAGGCCTTTGATAAAATTCAACATCCCTTCATGTTAAAAACTCTCAATAAACTAGGTATTGATGGAACATATCTCAAAATACTAAGAGGTATTTATGATAAACTCAGAGCCAATATCATATTGAATGGGCAAAAACTGGAAGCATTCCCTTTGAAAACCAGCACAAGACAAGGATGCCCTCTCTCACCACTCCTGTTCTATGTAGTATTGGAAGTTCTGGCCAGGGCAATCAGGCAAGATAAAGAAATAAAGGATATTCAAACAAGAAGAGGTGAAGTCAAGTTTTCCCTGTTTGCAGACGACATGACTGTATATACAGAAAACCCTATCATCTCAGCTCCAAAACTTCTTGAACTGATAAGGAAATTCAGCAAAGTCTCAGTATACAAAATCAATGTGCAAAAATCACAGGCATTCCTTTAAACCAACAATTGGCAAGAAGAGAGCCAAATCACAAATGAACTGCCAATCACAATTGCTACAAAGTGAATAAAATACCTAGGAATACAGCTAACAAGGGATGTGAAGGACCTCTTCAAGGAGCACTACAAACCATTCTCAAGGAAATAAGAGAGGACAAAACAAATGGAAAAACATTCTACCCTCATGGATAGGAAGAATCAATATCATGAAAATGGCCATACTGCCCAAAGTAATTAATAGATTCAATGCTATTCCCATCAAACTACTACTGACATTCTTCAAAGAATTAGAAAAGACTATTTTAAATTTCCTATGAAATCAAAGAAGAAAATCCAAGCAAAAAGAAAATCCTAAGCAAATAAAAAGCCAAGAAAATCCTAAAAGCCAAGAAAATCCTAAGCAAAAAGAACAAAGTTGGAGGCATCACGCTACTTGACTTCAAACTATACTACAAGGTTTTGGTAGTTGGTTTGGTTACTACAGTAACCAAAACAGCACATATAGTTCAATGGAGCAGAACAGAGACCTCAGAAATAACACCACACATTTACAACCAGCTAGTCTTCGACAAACCTGACAAAAGCAAGCAATGGGGAAAGGAGCTCCTATTCAGTAAATGGTGCTGGGAAAACTGTCTAGCCATATGCAGAAAACAGAAACTGGACCCCTTCATTATACCATATACAAAAGTTAACTCAAGATGGATTAAAGACTTAAATGTAAAATCCCAAACCCTAGAAGAAAACCTAGGCAATACAATTCAGAACATAGGCAAGGGAAAAGACTTCATGACAAAAATACCCAAAACAATTGCGCAAAAGCCAAAATTGACAAATGGGATCTAATTAAACTAAAGAGCTCTGCACAGCAAAAGAAACTATCATCAGAGTGAACAGGCAATCTACAAAATGGGAGAAAATGTTTGCATCTACAAAATGGGAGAAAATGTTTGCAATCTACCCATCTGTCAAAGGCCTAATATCCAGAATTTATAAGTTACCTAAACACATGTACAAGAAAAAAGCAAACAACCTTATCAAATTTGGGCAAAGGATATGAACAGACACTTCTCAAAAGAAGACATTTATGTGGCCAACAAACATATGAAAGAAAGCTCAACATCACGATCATCAGAGAAATGCAAATCAAAACCACAATGTGATACCATCTCACACCAGTGAGAATAGCAATTATTAAAAAGTCAGGAAACACTCACGCCTGTAATCCCAGCACTTTGGGAGGCTGAGGTGGGTGGATCAAGAGGTCAGGAGTTCAAGACCAGCCTGGCCAAGATGGTGAAACCCCATCTCTACTAAAAATACAAAAATTAGCTGAGCATGGTGGTGTGTTCCTGTAATCCCAGCTACTCAGGAGGCTGAGGCAGAGAATTGCTTGAACCTGGGATGTGGAGGTTGTGGTGAGCCCAGATCACACCACTGCACTCCAGCCTGGGCAACAGACTCTTTTATTGAGACTCCATCTCAAAAAAAAAAGTCAGGGAACAATAGATGCTGGCAAGGCATCTATGTGGAGAAATAGGAATGCTTTTACACTGTTGATGGGAATGTAAATTAGTTCAACCATTGTGGAAGAAAGTGTGGCAATTCCCCAAGGATCTAGAACCAGAAATACCATTTGACCCATCAATCCCATTACTGGGTATATACCTAATGAACTACAAATAATTTTATTTTAAAGACATCAGCACACGTATGCTTGCTGCAGCACTATTTACAATAGTGAAGACATGGAACCAACCCAAATGTCTGTCAGTGATAGAATAGATAAAGAAAATGTGGTACATAGATACCATGGAATACTATGCAGCCATAAAGAATGAGACCATGCCTTTTGCAGGGACATGGATGAAGCTGGAAGCCATCATTCTCAGCAAAGTAACACAAGAACAGAAAACCAAACATTGAATTATCTCACTCATAAGTGGGAGTTGAACATTGAGAACACATGGACACAGACTGGGGAACAACACACACCAGGGCCTGTTAGGGGATGGGGGGTGAAGGGAAGGAACTTAGAGGACGGGTCAGTAGGTGCAGCAAACCACCTTGGCACACGTATACCTATGTAACAAACCTGCATGTTTTGCAAATGTATCCTTTTTTTTTTTAAAGAAGAAATAAAGAAAATAAATAAATAAAAGTTTTACAATGTGAAAAATTAAATATATCTTTATCATAATTACCCAAGAAACACTTATACACTACCTACCATTTTTCAGGGCTTGGCATTGTGGGGAATAGAAAGGTGAATCAGACATATACCATCCCTCTTTAAGTTGAACAGTTAGAGAGATCTGGCTCCGTAAGTAATTGTAAAATACAATGCAGAAAGTAATAAGTATCATAAGAGAGATGCAAGTGGATGACAGTTTTCCATGTAATCTCAATCTTTTTTTCTTTTTTCTTTTTTATGGGAAGTATGGTATTAATGAGCTTAAATTGAGTGAGAAAAAAAAATGGATTTGGGTTAGAAGACCTAGGATCTTGCACTTACTAGGTATGTGGCTTGAGGAGGTAGCCTAACCTTTTCCATCCAGCTCTACCCTGTCTAACATGAGGACAATAGTAGTTTTCCTGCTTTGGGAAGCATATAACAGATAATATATATATATAGTTTTATATCAGTAACTTACTCAAAATAGGTATTTTTCCAGGGAATAGTCAAACATTTTGTTCTCTAAAACAAGGAATTAATTTTTCTTCTTCTAATTTTAATGAGGTGCACCATGAGCCAGGCAAGATGGATTCAATTTAAATTACTAATAGGTGATACTCATGAGGTAGCAAAGAGCCTCTTTCTGACACCTCCATCAGATGTCATTCTCTTACCGGCCTGGTGAGAGCCAGTTATTTTGACGTTGATGCTGACTGCTTTTGAAAGCACATGCTGTGCCGCTCTTTGCCCAGGGTTTAGCTTTCCCACAGACCTGACATTTGTATGTTGTCTTGCTTTCCTTGATTATCTCCCCTTCTTCCCTAGTGTCTACTGTTTGCTGAATGTAGCTGATACTGCAGGTTGTAAATGGGCTAAAGTGGGAGAAAGAAGTGTCTGACCCAGTGGTTCTGAGCCCTGCAAGCACGTTAGGATCATCTCAGGAGCTTTAGAGATACACTGATGGCCTGGCTCTAAGGCCTCATTCCCAGAGGTGCTGAATCAAGAGATACAGGTTGGGTCCCATGAATTTACTTTTAATACTTTTAACTAATCCTGATTAATTCTGAAGCAGATGATCCAGGCATCACACTTGGAGAGACCAGCTAGTATCAATACGATAGGAGCCATCTGGTGACTTCTTTGTTGCATGAATTAACAGGAGCCATCAGAGAGAGGTGTTTCTCAATCCTTGGTAACTTATTTATGTATTCACAGTTTCTCAAACACCTCTTGTACAAGGTGCTGCATTGGGGGCTGCAAGGAATATAATAGATGAATCAAACATGAACGTGATACTAAGATTAGGGCTGAATGTAAAACTATAATTCGTACCATATATAAAGGTTTACTTCTGAAGTTGGTGTAGGCAGTAACAATCATAACTAATCAAAATTACGTTTGGAAAATGGCAGAGGAAGATAGCATTTTGGAGAGCAACATGCTGCCTTCCAAACACCCAGCACTGGCTGTTTTCCTCTAACTTTGAGACTGAATCCTGACTCTTCATTTGGGTCTCAGATGTGGCTGGCTTACATTTAGGGGTAACGCCTGAAGAAGGTATGTCTTTAAATACTGGAATCATATTTGGTTCCCAGGACATGGCAGATTCATGGGTCCCAACTCAAGTTCACTGAGGCATGTGCTTTGTGAGTGGGACAGAGTTGAGCGTGGTTTAGGGGTGGATCTGAGGAAGTCACCTGCACTCTTTAAATAGGGTTCTCTTTTTGCTTATGCTGTCACTCTCTTCATTTGTTGTTGTTTATCTAAGTTTTCTTAAGGTAAATGGATTTCTAATAATACAAGACTCTATTCTAATAACACAAGATGATAAGGTTTGAAGACAGACACAGGCAGCCCCAACTGTCTAAAATAATTGTAAAACTTATCAAGGAGAGAACATTTATCAGGTTTTAATAATTTTTATTTATGAGGAATAAGGTAAAATCTACAATTAAGTTTGTTTTGGGAGATTGAAGAAGCAAAAAGATATGGTGAAAAATTCATAAAATATCAATAAATAAGGCATTAATCTATGGATGAAAGATTAATGCATTTCTCTTTGGGGACTCTAGAATGAAAACCGAAAATAGAATAGTCATGTTTCACCTCAACCTTGCTGTGACCATTATCAAGACACTGCAGAGTCACACCCTTTAGACCATCCAGTCACATGCAGGCAGGGAATTTGCTGGGCGGAGCACATTTAAGCAATCGAGACATGGAAGCCACTGGCAGGGCCTCGAAACATGAAAAGCATCATTGTTGTTTTTGTATTCCTTGTACTTTCTGGAGCCCTTAAACACATATACAAACAACATCCATCCAAACAGACAGTCCTTTTAGGAACATTTGGCAAAGCTCAGTAGGTCTTTCTCAGATCCTGACTTCGTAGATGGTGACACTGACTCACCATGGCCTGTGTGCTTGTGTGCTTCCACCTGAGACTGGGAGCATTCAAACAAACAAACAAAACAAAACAGAGTCTTGACTTCAAAAGAAGGGAAGAGACTTATTTTCCTACTTTCCTTGTTGGCTTACTTTGGGCTTTAATCACTTTATGTTAACTTTTGGTGACTCATACACTGGCCGCTCCTAGCATTTCAGCAGCTGGGATGAGAGGACAAACAGAGGCCCACAAACCATATGTCTGTACACATACAGGTTCTAAATCAAGCCAGCGAACTGTTCAATAAAGCATGTTCTGACTTCTCCCTTTGACAGATATACATTCCTAATGAAGAAATAAAAATAATGTGGGTGAAAGTACGGTTTTTATATAATGGAAAGTTGGAAAAACACTAAAGATGAATAAGTTTAATTATTATTGTGCATGCCTTGGCATTCTGTTGATAAGCCATTATTGTTTGGATGAGTAATAAAAAACATGCATAATTAGTCAATTATGTATTTATTCCACAAGATATGTTTTCTTCTCTTTAGCAAAATCATTATGTTGTTACACTTTATATTTTTCATAATTTAAGTGCTGTTTATAGAAATGAACTAAAGGATTCAAAATAAAATGTATCTGTATGCAAACTATACAATTTGATTATATTTTGTCAAAAATAGAGCACATATAAATATGAAAAAATTAAAATTCCTTATATACCATGTGTTAAAAGTTATATTTCTCTTAAAATATCAAAGAATTATTAAAAATAAGAGACAAAATACAAATTGTAATTGTTATGCTCATAAAAATATCTAAATAAAACTGACATTCACCATTTATTTTCAAATTCTATTTTTATAAATATAAAATTATTCACAGTTCTGACACCGGAAGTTCATCTGGTTATTAATGTAAAAAACTTTTTTATTCTCCACATATATTATGTCTAGAGGTACAGAAAGATAAATTTAAGAGTAATATGAATTGCTTAACATTATGAAATATTCAACTTCTGAAACTGTTGTGAATACAGTGCTAATTTGTGAGCACCTCCAGAATCACAGATTGGTATCTGCAGAGAAGCAATAACTCTTAGTTATGTGAAGACCTATCACATTCATTCTATCCAAGAGGAGAAAGTTTGGTAAGGAAATAAATTTCTCTTTTCTCTTGCCTAAGTGCTTTTGCTGCTCAATTTCTCCTCTGCTCTGAAGCAGTGTCTACCTTGACATTTGCAGTGGTACAATCCACAAAGCTTCACAGCATTTGGACATGATTGCTTTTTGTTTTGGGGACACAGAGCAGGAGATCTGGAGCCTAAGCAGTGTCAGTCATGTGACTGATAGCTTAGGGTTCTAGGTGGCACTATGCTAGCACAGAGTCCCAGATCCTGAGTGCTAGAGCGCTAGAGATACTTGTGTGTTTCTAATACACTCTGTGTGTGTGTGTGTGTGTGTGTGTGTGTGTGTCTGTGTGTCTGTGTATGTAGCAGGGCAGTATACTGGATCCTTTCAGGGACAGAGATTCAGACCAGAATAGATTCAAAATTTCCATTCTGAAGCTCAGTCACTACAGAAGATCTGACCCAAGAGTAGTCTATCTTGAATCCAGGTTACAAATCTGAAACTGTCCTAAGGCCTCCTTATACCTCATTAGCTGAATTTCCATCACATTTTCCCTTTCTTGCTCCTTGTATTAGACAGGTTTTGGCCACTGTTAATGCCCCTGGAAAGGAAAAAGAACTAGAGCAGCTGGTGGATCTTTCTGAATCTAGCTCAATAACCACTGCCTCCCCTAAGTCCCTTCGTCAGCCCCTGAAGAAATGGGACTTCAACAAACTGAATCGGGATCATGGACTAGTAACCAAGTGTGGGAAGAGGAGCAAGGAGGCTTGGATTTCATCATTTTTTCTGCCATTTTTTAGCTGTATGATCTTGACTTACCTTCTTGGGACTTCAGTTTTCTTATCTGTGAAATTAAGGGATTTGTATAAGATCATCAACATTACACCTATTCTAAAATTATGTGGTTTATTTTTATAGAAAAATTGGGCAAAAATTTTTCTAGGTTTTGCATATAACGACAAACTATGACAAGGATTTTGGGACTGTTTGGGGAGGAGACAGCAAGTTGAATAAAACTTTTCAATGCTTAATTTACTGGCTCTGGCTAAGTGATATTTTGTTTATTGACTCATTAAGAGCAAAGAAATTCTACTTGAAAACCATTTTTTCACCACTTTCCATGTGCTAGGCTATTATTATGTGAGATGCTAAGTCTTCAGTGATGAAGAAGCCAGAGTAACTGCTCTCAGGAAGCTTAGGTAGGTAAGGATGCAAACTAGTAATTTTAGCAGAATGTGATAAGTAGTATTACCGACAGTTTTTAAAAGTGTGTGGGGGAGGTACAAAGAACAAAGGGGTTCTTGGTGAAGAAAAGGGGCAAGAGAGTGTCAAGGAAGCTTCCCAGTGAGAAGATTCTTGAGGGGAGTACTAGGAATATTTTAATTTTGAAGCTCCCTAGCAGTACAAGAGATATTTGGGTAGTAGCTTTTGATGACTCTACTCTTCAGCAAACCAATATGGCAAAAGTGACTGGCCTTATGCAGAGGCTGAGCCAGCAAGCATCAGATTTTGCTGAGGGCCAGCCACTTTTGATTCACGTATTTCTCTATGACAGTGGATGGTTCAGGTTTCAGATGGTGTATATTTTCCTGTAATGGGCCCAGGGGAGGACATACCATTGAGTAGAGCCTCAGAGATAGATTTATGGACACATTGTTCAAGCTTTTAGATGGCTTGTCTCATTAGCAGTGGTGGAAATGGTTAGGGGTAGAGGAAGGAAGAGGCTGGAGGCTCTTGGTATGTAAATGATTTCATAGTCAGAGTAAGGGCTCCCATCCCTACTTCGGAATCATTTCATCCAGGGAACATAGTACTGAGTATGCATACAGTGAGTTCTCCAGAAATATTTTGCATGTCAAAAAACAGTTTCAGAATACTTACTGTGTAACAGGTACTGTTGTAGGCATTTAATAAATATTTGTGGAACAAGTTAATTTTGTTTAGCTAGTAAAATGCCAAAGAACAACCAAATCACCAATGTGAGCATTTGGTTGCTATGAAATAGAAATGAAATATTGATTAAGCTGTAACCACACGGTATACAAATGCATTCCTTGAACATGTAGGTTGCCAAAGTCATCCAAAAGAACAACATTTGTCTTTATAAAATGTTTACTTTTAAGTAACAGAGGAAATGAAGACATTTGTGTGACTTTGTATTTCGCTGGGTACTCTTCTAGTGGCTTTGAACTGGTTATCTCTTAATCAGACACACATACTTGCAATCACTGCAGACCTGGAGGCCAAAAATGAACTTTCTAAGTAGGTTGAAGGTAACAGAACCTCCTCTGAATATTTACGCAGGAGAGGAAGGAGGAGGGGTATAAACCAGGGAGACGTCAAGTAATCTCAGGACTATAAGGAAGCAAAAACGTAAAGTTCTTTTCATTTGGAAAATTGGGAAATGAGGAAAAAAAGAAATGAAGAGTTGTGATGCATTGTTCATTTCTGAATCTTTTACTCTAAGGCTATGTTATTTGTAGTAAATGACATTTGAAAAGGGCAGTCTTTATTATGAATATCCTACTTTTTCTCCCAGGAGAATAAAAGTTCATTGACTGCCATCTTTAGCTACCTAATGTACAATTGGCTATTTGAAGATAAGATCCAGTAAAAAAAAAAAAAAAAAAGAATGTCCCTGTTTAGGGGTCAGAAAAAAGTTGTCTTCTCAGACATCACCCAGACAAAAATGTGAAAATTACATGTCCACATTCTCCAGATCAATCCAAGCTCTACCTTTTGGTTCCCTTTTCTTTCAAAGCATTCATAGAAGATATAGATGGGACCGAGTGTAACTATATGTTCTATCTGAAAATGACCAAGGCAATTCTCAGAAATATATTGGAAATGATAGGAGTCACTTAGAAAACGAGAAATGGAGGGAAGAAAACATATTTAGCTCACAGCAGTCTCAACCAGCTTGTGCTTATCTGGACGATGAACAAAGTTGCATTGGAGTGGATTTTTAAGCTGCTAGGTTCATGTTCCACTCAATTTACTGATGACACTAACTCGGTATACTAAGCTGAAGGGCTCCATCTGGACCCAAAGTTCCTTTCTTTGAATTTTGTCCTTTCATTCCTCACCTTCCTGAAATAAATTTCCTCCATTGTCTCTGAGTTCTGTTTTCATTATCTTTTCCAGCTGGCCTTTTCTCACCAATTGAGTACCCAAAAGGACTTTCTCCTTCTCCTTCTCCTTCTCTTTCTTTCTCCTTCTCCTCCTCCCCCTCCTCCTCCTCCTCCTCCTCCCCCTTCCCCTCCCCCTCCTCCCCCTCCTCCCCCTCCTCCTCTTCCCCCTTCCCTTCTTCCTCCTTCTCTTTCTTGTTCTGGGATACATGTGCAGAATGTGCAGGTTTGTTACATAGATATACATGTGCCATGGTAGTTTACTGCACCCATCAACCTGTCATCTACATTAGGTATTTCTCCTAATGCCATCCCTCCTCGAGCTCTCCACCCCCATAACAGGCCCCGGTGTGTGATGTTCCCCTCCCTATGGTCATGTGTTCTCATTGTTCAACTCCCACTTATAAGTAAGAACATGTGGTGTTTGGTTTTCTGTTTCTATGTTAGTTTGCTGAGAATGACCGTTTTCAGTGTCATCCATGTCCCTGCAAAGGACATAAGCTCATCCCCAAAAAGAACTTTCAATGTTTACAAGTATGTTTTGGGCAAAAGACAGTTTACTAAGAAATAAGGCCAGTTAGAAACAAGATAGGGAAAATAGAGGAAAGGAAATGACAATAAATAAAATAGCCTTTACTGATAAGATTCTTACATTCTTGGATAATATTTGAAAGAATAAATGAGCTTTTAAAATGTGTGCAATTTAAATTAGTTGTGTCATGGTGATGTAGTTGCAAAAATCAAGGTCCAGGGTCATTTATTCACCTGGGCTCCAACTAGAAATTAAATTAACAGGTATTTAATTTTAAAAATAATGTATTTGTAATAGGCCTTACCTAATCTAAATTGTGATGTTTTCTTTTATGTTTTTACATCTAAAAACTATGATGTAAGGGAGTCTTGGTATTGCAGTCTATTCTTTTATATTAAAAAAAAAAAAAAAACCAAGCTGAGAGCATAAACTCAGTGCTGTGCCCTGAATATAAACCTTTATGTAGTATTTCTTACTTGTGGATTCCAGGATTCCCCAAAGAGTAGACAGTACCTAGTTTGGGACAAAGAGCACTGTTAACCAGTGTTGTCAAGTATTGTTTAAGGAGAAAATGGAGGATGCATTTAAGTTAAAGTTCTCAAACTTTAGTGAGCATCAGAATCACTGATGGTTCCTTAAAATACATACTGCTCTGCCCTATCCTCAAGTTTCTGACTCAATAGGTCTGAGATGATATCTAGGAATTTGCATTTCTAACAAGTTCCCAGGTGACACTGATGCTGCTGGTTCTGGGAATCCTTGAGAACAATCATTTTAAAGTTGACACGGTTTGGACGTTGTCCCCTCTAAATCTCATGTTGAATTGTGATCCCAGGTATTGTTGGTGACACCTGGTAGGAGGGGATTGGATCATGGGGTCAGATTTCTCATGAATGGTTCAGCATTATCCCTGTGGTGCTGTCCTTGCAATAGAGAGTTTGTTCTTGTGAGAGCTGGAAGTGTGTAGCATCTTCCCCGCTCTCTCTCTTGCTCCTGCCTTTGTCATGTGACATGCCTACTCCCTCTTTACCTCCTGCCATGAGTAAAAACTCCCTGAGGCCTCTGCAGAAGCTGAGCAGGTGCTGGCACCATGATCTCTATACAGTCGCAGAACCGTGAGCCAATGAAATCTTTTCCTTATAAATTGCTTAGTCTCAGGTATTTCTTTATAGCAACACAAGAATGGCTTAATACAAATGCCTAGAGAGATTTGAAATGGAGAAAGAGATTGAGGAGTGGGGCTGTCTGTAATAACATAATAAGCAATGTCAGTTCATTTTGTGTGCCAGCACTTTAGTACCAGAACATTCTCTCCATTTTTTTATTTCTTAGGGCTTTGTCTTAAGATACAGATGGTTTCTTTTGAGGATCAAGTATATGTGCCTCCTGGATGTCCCCTTTCTAGGGAAAGTTACTCTGTTTTTTTTTTTTTTTTAAGGATTCCCGTGTCCTTAAGTCCACAAGATACCACCAATGGTGTTCACTAATAACTTGGACAGACACTTGTGCTCAGGAAGGGGTCAGAAAGGTAAATTTACCAGCTTCTTGGATGGTCAATTATGTCTCCATAATCTTGTTAAAGCCTGTACTTTGTGTTTCCTTTGGAGCTGAGAGTGGGTTGTGGAATAATTAATGTGGGGAATAATTTGATAAACTTCAGTGGAAATACAGGAAAGAACAAAAGAACTTTTAGTGGGAGTTAGGGGAGATGATGTGTGTGTGCTCTGCTTGAGAGATGATGTGGAGCATCATGACTAGAGAGTTTAGTTTAGGGTGACAGAGTCTATAACATCAGAGGGAGACTGGGTCTGGGCAGTAGAAAAGTCCTATTTGAAGAACAGCTATCAAATCCGGAATTGAGTGTTATCTGCTGTGTGTATGTATGCATGTGTTGAGCTCAGGCAGTTCTGTCATATTATCATGTTGAAGTATTAATACTGAGATTGATAATTCAGGATACTCATAAATCCAAGCCAAATAGGTAAGGGTCTCTTTCCAAGCTTTGTCATTTATTGGTTGGTCCCTCAGGTACCTGAAATGTTTGAATTTCCCAGTGTTCAGAGGTCTGAAGCTCATGAGGGCCAGACCAAGTTCCCCAACCCAAGTGAGTAGACAGCCTGGGTCTCAGGCTGAAGTCCCTGTGCCTGAAATGGCACAATGCTCTTTCCATTAGCTGACCCTGGCACTGACCTGAGCAACTGGAATATTAAAAGGAAATTATTGCTTCTGGAAGATTTGTGACTGGGAGAATCACTGTGATCTACACTGGGAGAGAGCTTAGCTAGGTCCAGTGATCAACATTCCATCCATCAGTGTCACTTGAGTGAACAAGGGCATCGTTGGAATGTAAATGCACATTGGGCTATTTGGGGCTGTCGACCAGTCATCTTGATAATGTTCACTTGAATCAGATCAGTGCTTAGCTGAGGTAACTGAGACAATGAAGTTTCAAATTGGGTAGGGAGGAGAAAACAGGGAAAAGAAGAGAGAAATGTATAGGCTTTTGACATTAGTCACATTTTCTAAACAAATAAAAAACAATATGCTTGTTCCCACTGATAGAATTCATTTCCTTTTGCCCTTTGGGAGGAATATTTAAATTTGGTTCAAATTTAACCACTAATCCTCAAGTACCATTGGTATTCAAATATATCATGATTTCTTTTCCAATCTCTTTATAAAGTCCAAAAATTATATTTTATTCCCAATTTCAACATGTTAAAACCTGCAAAGTCTGAGGCATAAAAAATGGCACTTGCAATTGTACTTACTTTGGTTTTCCCAGAAAGTGAAATTGTGTTGCTTATTCAAAATAGCGTAAATAAACTGGGCATGGTAGCATGTGCCTGTGGTCCCAGCTACTTGGGAGGCTGAGGTGCAAGGATTTCTTAAGCCTGGGAGGCCAAGGCTGCAGTGAGCTGTGATTGCACCACTGCACTCCAGCCTGGGTGACAGAGTGAGACCTGGCCTCAAAGAAAGTAGCAGAAATAAATGCAACCCCCATAGAACACAGAAGGGCATTTAAAAAATATACTAGTTAACTATACAAACAAAACCTCAATGATAAATACCTAGGGAAAGTACTGAAGGCAAAGTATTTCTTTTAGTTGTTATTTATTGCAACCTAAAACTTTTATTGAGATAGAGACAGAGAGAGAGACACACAGAGAGACAGAGACTTATTTTTCTGCTTCCTTGGATTTCTACCAGGCCTATAAAATATACTTTTCACTCCCCAACAGGGGCCAATACTGGGAGGGAAACTTCTGTCCTTCTTTCCTGGCTCCACACCTGACTGGTGGGATTGGGAGGAGGAGAGGGGTGCTGAGGACCTTCCTCCGTCTTATTTTCAGAACCACCTGTGCACGCTATGTTAATGGTCTCCTTCTCTGCAGCGTGCAGTGACCTGTCCTGGATGGGGAATGGAATGCAGTAGGGTGGGAGCCTGTGGTTGTACAATTTTGCCCCTAATTGGCCAATAACTTTAATTTGTGGGAAGAGGGTATTAGTTTCAAAATTTGGTCATAGATTTTCTAGCCAGTCTTATGAGCTTATGCTGTGCTTTTCACTATTTGGCTCTTGTCTTCCCTTAATGAGTTCTAAATTCAGAGCAGATTTAAGGTGGTGAGCAGTTGTCACCCTAAGTCTCTTTCAAGACACAGTGTTGCTGAGATTTCCCAAAGAAAGTGATTTTTAATTATTTCCTTTTATGATAGAGCTCTGTTTTTCTTTCCTGCTTTTTAGCTGAGTCCGTGAGTAATGAGCAGAAGGGGTATAAGAAGCTCATTATCTGCTTTCATTCCATTCCACCACACCCTCACACATGCTCCATTATAGCCACTTACATACAATCTGCCTTTCTGTCTCTCTTTCCTCCCTTCCTTGACTTTGCTCCACCAGGTACCCTGGGTTTATTCTTCACAGTCTTTGTCCTTTGCTTAAATTCCTTTTTTTCTCTTAATCTTTGCATATTTTCTGGCTTGCAAGACCTTACCTTAAGCTAAGAGTGACATTTGTACCCCACCAAATGGGATCTATGAAACACTGCTTTGCAGGGTCTCCTGTATTGAATTGCCTTTTTGTATTGTTGTTATTATTGTTGCCGAACATCCTATTATTACATAACAAGGCCTGAAAACTCTATGAGGGAAACGTCTTAGATTTATACTTGTTTGTGTGTTGCAAAGCGCTTTGCAAATACTAGGTGCTTCATAAATATCAGCTCCTCATTTTACTTACTGGGCAGCCTTTGCAGTGTCATTTTAGAGTAGACATTTAAATGTGCTAGAGAAAGGTGGGAGCTCTGAAAAGTGATGACTGTTTCAGCCAATAGTTTTAAAATGTGTAAACTCTTATTCTTGTCTCAGTAAGTTGCTAATGGGGGGGAACAGAAAGGAGTAGTTGCTTTTATTTTGGTTTAATATAAACAATAATGAACATTACCAAGTCTCTACAGCACCACAGCCATCCAGCTAAGTGTGTTTTGGATATTTTCTCATTTAGTCATCACAACTATAATATTGGTGTTATTACCCTTGTTTCGCCAGGGAAGTGGAGGCTCCAATATATTAACAGGTTTTAGGTATCAGAGCTGTGATTTGAGCTTGAAGCTTCTTAACTTCAAACTTTTAGCCACAGCGACACCTTGCCATAAAGCTTTTCCGTAGCTATTCTCAAGGGTGCTATGCAGGCATTCAGCAGGTGTTTGTTCTTTAGTTGTGATGATAACCAGAAGAAATGTGTAGGTGCCAGTATAGGGGTTAAGAATCCACTGGACCAAGGCTTGAAGCTGATTCCCCTCATAAAAGTTGTGTCTGATTAGGAGTAAGTTCCTTAATCTTTCTTATCCTCAGCTTTATTATCTAAAATATTCGGATCATAATTCTGTTAGATGAGATAATGCTGACAAAACACTAGGCACAGCATCTGTAAGTGCTCAAGAAATGTGAGCTACTGTTATTACAATTACAAGCTTGCTTAACACTGCCACAGATGACATTAATGAAGGGAAATGAGGAAATCAGCCAGTGGAGTCCTGTGTAGAAGGCTGAGGTGTATATAGCATATCAATATTTTCTACACACTTTATTCTTTTCTTTGCTATAAAGGCAATAGTATGCCACCTACCAGTTAGTCCCGCAAAGCTGCAAGGACAATAAAGATGTATACACATCAACATGAAAAGACTGGGAATGAAGGACTCATGGGCAGGCTGATATAAGACACTCCCCCAACCTGTGCACTATTTCGAGTCATCTGTAAGGGGTTCTAGTAGAGCCCTCTGTGCTGCCTGTGGAGAGCGCTGAGGCATTTGGACAGCATGCTGTCTGTGGTGAAGGAGGTACAGGCCCCAAGTCAGGAGACAGAGGTTTCACTGCATGGGACATGGGACTGGGAAATTGCAAATATTTGTTTAAAATGTTTTACTGTGTTTTTTCAGGTTATCTGCATTTTATTTTATTATTTATTTATTTATTTGCCAAATAAAGTTAGGGCTGTGATGGCTTTATATTTGAAAGCCTGGGGTACCAGAAAGAGTGCTGTCTTTAGGGTGAGCAGACTGGCTTGGGATCCTCACTCTCAATCTTTATTAGCCTAAGGACCCTGGAGAAACCCCTGACTGGGCTGAGCCACTGCCATCTGTAAAGTGGAGACCATATCCATATCTATATCTCTTTTCCTTAACTTTAAGGATTGCTATGAGGGCCAATAAAGTAAAGGTGTAAAGTACAAAGCTATGCAAATATTTTTCTGAAGAACTGTCTGTCCTACCACTGCGCTGCACCCATGTCCCTGCCCAAATCCATTTTTTTTTTTTGCCTTTGTATGAACTTGTAAAATGTACTCTCTTACTCCGTGTACTGTTTCCTCCAAACTTCCCCACCTAAATCTGTGAAAAATAATAGGAATGTTTAAGAATTGAAAAAAGTCATCAGCATATTTGTGCTGTTGGCCTTTATCTACCAAGGCTGAGCATCTTGGTCCAGCCATGGGCCAACCACCCTTTTCTATCCACAGTTCTCTTGGAACCTCCTGCTGTGGCTGATTGGAAATGTAGCCCCACTGGGGACACCTCTGTGGTTGTTCAAGGTGTGTTTCCCTTCACGTTCCCCAATCTAAATCCAAGGGTCTTCTCAGAGTAATTTACTGAAGTCCTAGCATCAGGCAGGTGACAATGTGTTATAGATGAGGCAGCAAGGCCTGGAAAAGAGAAGTGACTAACCTGAGGCTCCTACATGAGGGAGCAGGAAATAGACCTTTTCATGACTGTGCTGTACTTTCACCCAACAAATGGAAGAGAGCCAGGGTCAGAAAAGGGGAGAGTTGGAGGAATAGACAAAAACCTGAAAAGTGGAAATGGCTACCTACTTCCTTTTCTAGTAGTAAAAACATTTATACAAATATACGTACGATTATAATATATGCATGATGTAGTAGATACACAGCTATGTGAGCCTTCCCACTCCCTAGCTTCCCAATACAAAAATTCACAAAGAACTACCTAGAATCAGGAAAGTCTGAGAAAAACTCCTTATCAGATATACCTGGTCCAGTTTTGCTTTTTTTTTAAAGAAATTTAAAAAATTATAGAAAAGAATAAAGATGAAACTACAATAATCTCTATGTCCATTACTCAAAATGTACCATTATTAATATACTGGTATATTTGCTTCCAGTCTTTTTAAAAATAAAAATAGCTTATGATTATGTTTATAAAGTCATAATTTTATGTATTTTAAAGTAAAATGTATTAAATTTGATTTTACTTGAACTTACAGAAGCAAGGCTAAAGGTATTATTAAACTTCAAATTCATATTGCCTGGTATCAAGAAATATTATTTTGTAAAAATGCTTTCTATAGTTAAGAAAACATGATAAATATTGGTGTTGGAATCAAGACTTTTAAAGGACTATATTTTAATTTTCAACATTTTAAATTTACTTCCTGCTATGAAAGAGAAAAAAGCCATGGCCTTTTTTCCACACCTTCATTTTCTGTCTCATCACCTCCAACTTTTACAAGTTTTATTATTTTTTACATTGTTTCAGTTTATAACATTGCATTTTGTTCTGTAATTATAATTTTTGTATGCTAAACAGGCAATATTTAAGTGGATTGAATTATTGGTTTTTTAAAAGTCACATACGTTCTCTGTTTTAATTTTTATGAAAATGATTTGGCAAGTTTTCATCGTCTGTTTTTTTCAGACAAGCTCATGGTAGTATGTTCCTTTAGTCCTTTCCTGGTTCATAATGCCTAATGCTTTTATACTTGATTGCTGTCTTGGGTATGACATTATTGGGGCATTCTATTTTCACCTCAGAACAATTGTTCCATTGTCTTATAGCATTGGCTAATGCTGTGGAGAAGTCTAGGGCAGCCTGATTTTAACCCCTTTTGGGTTATTTGATTTTTCTGTCCAAATGCCTGAAATAATTTTATCCCTGAAATTCAGGAGCTTGACTAGGATCTGTATTGGTACAGAGAATCCTGCATTAAATTTTCTCATAGCACATATTCTTTTCCACTATATATAATTTAAAAACATTTCCTTTAGTTCAGCTACATTTTTGTATTATATTTTTGAATATATTAACTATTAATATATAACTATTATTAATATATTAGCATATATTATCTATTAGGCTATTTCAAGAATATAAATATTCTTGTATCTTTCATATCAATTATCTTTTTTCTCATTGCTTTATCTCCTTAAAGCTGCCTGTATCCCCAGTAGCTGAAACTTCTTTTTCTATGTAATTTCGTTATCAGTGGTGCTTATTCTGTTCCTTGCTCTTCTAATTTATTTGCTGTTTCTTCCATGATACTGCTTTGATTTTTAATATGTTTAAAAAAGTCTTCAGTTTTCCTTTTCATAACACTTTTTTCATCATTTTATCTTTGGCCCAATATTGAATTCACATTCTTGTTAAGATGTTTTGGGTCAAGAAGTGAAGAAGGACTTGTAAGAAAAGTTTCTTCAAGTTAAAAAAAAAAGCTAAAAAAAATCTTTCAGACACTATGCTTCCTTCTTCAATTATTATGAAAAAACAATCTTCACAACTGAATTGAAACAAAAAGGCCAGAATTATGTTGAGACACCTGCATGTTTTGATTATGATTTCCTAACTGATATTTCTGACAGAAGCCAAGACGGCAAAAGGGATTTGTAGATAATCAAGGTGGACACCGGCATCTACACAGAAAGCTGACACCATTTAATCAAATGTTTCTTTACTATGACTTGTAAGTTTTCTGATCCCACTCTGTTTAATTCCTGGGCTTCTTGTAGGCTTTGTGCGCTTTCTGTGAATTCAGTGTTTCTAATTTTTGCAGGTTTAAGTCCATGTACCTGCACAGAGAAAGATTAAGAAACCTCCCTTTAGCCCATATTTTCTTTCTATGTTAACTAGAATACAAATATATAAGAAACTTTTAAATTAAAATTTAAATCATCACATACTGGGAATTTTATCCATAGATTAAGCAACTTGCCTATCTAACAATAGTTTTGATGTCAGGAGCTAAAAATAAAAAAAATCAAATTGATTGAGAAGATGCAAAGAAATGCAGAGTTAAATCTTTTAAGACAAATAGCAACATATTCATAAGGAAGATGCAAAAACTTAAGACTTATATGGTATTTAAACTGTATTCAAGTAATAGCAAGATAATTGGTAATAAAATTAACCACTTTCATTTATGAGATCTCAATTCATCATAATACTCAATGTTTTTATAGTTTCTCCTCAATGCTCTCACAGTTAGAAGGAGGTAATCCATTTCTATTATATGTGCTAAATTTTGTGGCCTCTCAAATGATGCTCAGTAATAGGCTGTTTCAGCAAATAAAATCAAGTTGTTTCATTTACTTTAGCATGCAAATTCAAGTTCCCTAGAGTAGTTCAAAGCAGAAAAAGTTGCTGGCATGGCATATGCTGTTGGTTTTATTTGATTCTCCTTAGACTGAGGGTAGAGGTTAGCAAATAATTTTTGTAATTGTATATGGAAAACATTATAACATCACGCAAATGTTTAATATATAGTGATTTTTGTTCAAAGTACGTTTGCCAAAATCTCCTGCTTTCTAGAAATATTTAACAAAGTATAAAATATAAATTTTATTAAATTTTGTTCAAGAGTCAATTCTAGACAAACAAGAAGGGGGAAAATCCAACTCTTGTTTAGTTTCTAAAATGGGAGAAATGTAAAAGTTTGAAAAACCTGAATATCATAAGCAACGTTTCTGTTTTCTGGTAGCTGATTATTTTTGGAGCCCTTCACTCACTAGAATCATTGTGAAAT
This sequence comes from Sapajus apella, assembly GCF_009761245.1. Taxonomy (NCBI): domain Eukaryota; kingdom Metazoa; phylum Chordata; class Mammalia; order Primates; family Cebidae; genus Sapajus; species Sapajus apella. Next base: position 17,107,864 of record NW_022436966.1, on the reverse strand, counting down.
TCTGGGTCCTCTAGGGATGTATTATGAGGGTAAAACATGCCATAATCTCTCTGTTTTTGTCTTTTCTTATGTTTATCACACTTTATATTGTCTTTTGAGATAGGAGGCCCACAGGTGTTTTTTTCTGGTCGTAACTCTGCTGACCAAAACAAGATTTGGTCCAGACAGGATAAAGTGAAGAAACTGGCAGGATTCAGCAGATGATGACAAAAGTGATCCCTAGCTGCCCTCATTGCTCATTAGCACAAGACACTCCCACCAGTGCTCTGACAATTTACAAATGCCATGGCAAAGACCCAGAAGTTATTACCCCTTTCCATGGCAAGGATCTGAAAGTTACTGCCCCTTTCTTAGAAAGTTCTAAATAACCTGCCCCTCAATTTGCATTGGCCCACCCCTTAGTTTGCTTCTAATTGAAAGTGGGTTTACATGAGTATAAATACAGTTGCCAACAGCCCCTTCATTGCTGACTCTGTGTGCACTGCTTATGAGTTTGCACTGTTCCACTAGCAGCAGTACTATTCAATAACAGAGTCTAACACCATCAGTTCATCCTTGAATTCCTTCCTGGGTGAAGCCAAGAACACTTCCAGGCTAAGCCCCATTTTGGGGACTCACCTGTCCTGCAACACTGTCACTTGATGTCCTAGCTGCAGGCACATGCAATACCCAAAATATGTTGCCTCAAAAAGCCAGGAGTGACAGAAAATGAATGTATCCACCCAAAAGGAAATGGTGCTGGAGTTAAGTTAAAAATGGGCATTTACCTCCACTTTAAACAACAGAATAAATATTTGCTTGAATATGTACTGAGATGGCTATTTTGTCAAATGGTACATGCAATACTTGCAATGAGCTTTGGGAGAAAAACAACTTCCAGAATAATACAGGGCAATGAGCAGGGTTTCTTAGAATTGAATCAGAGGGTGAGGTTCCACAGGAAATAGCAGTGGCTAGTGTTTCTCTCAGTCGTCTTTAGATAAGCAGTTGCTTTCTGGGACTGTCTGGTCAGACCTGGAAATCCATGAGTCTAGACTTCGTGGCTATACACAAATGTCATGGCACTGGATTATGTCTACAGGAGAGGAACTGGAATGCTTGACAGAAGGGAGGTAATCAAACTGATACCCATGGATTAAAGGTCATTTTTTTTTTTTTTTTTTTTTGCTATGACTTCCAGATTTATCTCTGGTCAGGCTTGTGAGTTCCAGGACCACAGATCCATCTATGTATTTGACACCTTACAACTCACAGACATCACAAAACTAATGTGTTTGAAAATAGGACACTTGGTTCTCTGCTACTGCCTGCTTTGTGTCTTTCCTATCTTAATAATGACATCTCTGTATGTTGATCCAATTACTCCACAGAGAAGCCCAGGAATCATTGGTGGTAATTCTTTCCCTTATCCTACTCCATATATCCAGTCTATCAGCCGTCCTGTCAATAATGTGTCTGGAATCTCTGTACTTCATTCCACTGGTTTAGGCCACCACCATCTCTCATTTAAATTAAAGCAACAGTCTCTGAATTTATAATCTGCCTTCCCAGACCCAACCTGTTATCCACTTGATGCAAAGGTCATCACTCAAAAGGCACATTAGATTATGTTGCTGCCACAATCAAAACCTTTCAACAGCTTCTCAGCAAAATAGAGTTTAAAATAAGATTCAAACTTCATATGATGGGCTACAAAGCTCTGTGTGGTGTGGCGCCAGCCTCCTCTTCACTCTCTGCCTCCTTGCTTCCCCTCTCTAACCAGCTCACTAGGCTCTAGTCACCCCAGTTGTCTCTCAGTGCCTCAGCGTCTCATTCTGAGCTCTTTCTCACCTGAGAGGACTCTTGCTTGATATGGCTGACTTCTCTTTAGTAGTCTTCACCTCAGCCTCTTGTTTTCTTCATTACACCTATTTACACTTAACTTTATACTGGAATTATTTTATTCATTTACCTATTTCTTGTCTATCTTTGCCTACTAGTATGTAATGACTATGAGTCCAGAGACTGTCTTTGTAATTCTGCCCTTATCAGCAGTACATAGAGGGAACCCAGTAAATATTTGCCAAAGGAAGGAAGGAAGGAAGGAAGAAAGAAAGGAAGGAGGAAGGGATGGAAGGACAGAGGGAGGGAAGAAAGGAAGGAAGGAAGGAAAGAAGGAAGGAAGGAGGGAGGGAGGGAAGAAGGGAAGGAAAGAAGGAAGGAAGGAGAGAGGGAGGGAGGGAGGGAAGGAGGGAAGGAAGGAAAGAAGGGAGGGCAGGAGTAATGTGAAGCAGGCAAGACTGTGGCGTAAAGACATGCTTCATGTTCTGCTGAGGGAAAAGCTGGAGCTAAGACATGTGGTGAATCTATAATTAAAAACCAAAAGGAAAAGAAAAATGCAGCTTGGTGACCAAATCCCAAATCTCTTAGCTGGGAAGTTCACCTTTACAGGGAAGTGATTTCAGAACAATAAACTTGTCACACTCATTAATTAGGAAGTAATTTAAGAGGTTATAGAAATGAGTAGGAATGAATATCAAAAGGGCTTGGACAACTTTACAAATGCTGGTGTCATATAAGGCTACCAAATGAGGCCTGGATGACAGGAGGGGTGAAGGCCTGAGGAAGAGCTACCATCCATTTTCTTTTTGAAGGGTCATAGCTCTTGTTGGCCTCTGTGTTGAATTCATTGTGCACCAGCAACCAGCACATTTTATCTTTAAACTGAGAGCTGTATGAAGTGCTTTATCCTCCCAACCCAACTGGTGGACACTCCTGCTTTCCAGTGAGAGGACAAAGTCTTGAGAAGCTGAATGACCAGCTGCACATCCCATTTGGCAAGGGAAGAGCTAGGAAATGAAATGAAAGCAGTGCTGTCACCAGAGCCTCTGCTCCTACCTTCTGTTCCCACCCTAATTAATATTCAGCATCCCAAGCCCTAGAGAAAATGACAAGATAGAGGAAATTGCATTTAGCATCTATTTCTCCATCCTTTATTCTGTTAGGTGGTCTCTACCCAGGCCCCCTAATCAGTTATCAGAGCTCACCCCTGGTTGGAGTCCCTTTAGAAAGAATGAAAGCTAATAAGTCAACACCTTAGCATGAATTAGCTAATGACCCTACAGGAAAACTGACCTTTATGAGGTGAAATATTTTGGCTGGAGGCCTTCCCCTCCCCCTCACATCTCAGACTGCCACTCCTGGGTCCGAGCTGACTAATGAGCATGTGTGGACAGAGGAGTTCAATAAAGATTGACTGATTTATTGATCTATGGGAGCAAAGCTGAGCTTAATCTTCCCTTGCAGCTGCTCCTTTCCTTGCACATCTCTGGGGACTTGTGTTTTGCCCTGCCCAACGTCACCATGCATAGCCTACTCTACTCCTTTGAACCAAGTGTTACTGGGAGTTTGATGTGAATTTAACCAGTGGCAGAGAAACATCTAGAGACCCTAAAGAGGGACACAAATCTGTGGCTCCAGGAGTTTTCATATCACATTCAGGGAAAGCTGGCCAATGTCTTTCCCACTGTCAGAGGGGCACAGAAGGAACAGCACTAATCCCCCAGACAACCCAAAAAAGACAACCCAAAGCATCTCTAGGTACCTGCCTCTATGTACAAAGCCATGAAGAGGTTGGGAGTGGCTCACAGACTGTGGCATGTGGGAGGAGATGTGGTACTGGAGCTCTGGGTCCTCTTTGACCCCAAGCTGGTGTATTAGTCCATTCTTGCTTTGCTATAAATAAATCTGAGAGTGGGTAATTTATAAAAAATAAAGAGGTTTAATTGGCTCATGGTTCTGCAGGCTATACAGAAAGCATGGATGCATCTGTTTGGCTTCCAGGGAGGCCTCAGGAAACTTTCAATCATGGCAGAAGGTGAAGGGGAAGCATATATGTCTTACATGGCCAGAGCAGGAAGGAGAGAGAGAGCAGGGGAGGTGCTACACACTTTTAAAATAACCAGATATCATGAGAAGTCACTCTTGCAACACAGTACTGGGGGAAAATCTGCCCCCATGATCCAATCACCTCCCACCAGGCTCCACCTCTAACACTGGGGATTACAATTTGATGTGAGATTTGGACAGGGACACGGATCCAAACCATATCAGCTGGGAAAGGAGAAATGCCAGAGTGACTGCCCCGGCTAGTTGGTGGAGGGGGCTCAGCATCCAGGTGGAGCAGAGCCCCCAATTTGTCTTCTGAGGCTGAGCTGCTGTGTGCAGAGCCTCATCTGGGCTGAAAGCCTCCTTGCCACCCAGTGCTTAGGATGCGGTGTGGCTGTGGTGAAAGTGGCAGTGGTGGTATAGCCACATCTAACCAGCAATATTTGTCTTCAAGATCCACACTGAACACCCCATGCTTAATTCTGGGGCTGCTCTTTGCAAAGGACACAAGCAATTACTCAATGACTGTCATATAAGCAAACATGGAAGTAACTGGGGCTATTTATTCTAGACACAAAGGGAACTAGAGGGTATTTGAGAGCCTACTTCAAATACCGCTGGGATTGTCACACAGACGATGGCTCTGACTTGCTCTGTATCTCCCCAGAGGTTGGTATTAGAACCAATGGGTAGAAGATGGAGAGAAGATGAATCCCATCTAAAGAAGAATTTTGCTATGACCAAAGCCATCTCAAATGGAGCAGGCATTCCCAGGAGCATGATGAGCTGCCCATTCCTAGGAACATTCAAGAAGAGGCTGAGCAATTAGCTTGAGTACTAAAGTGCTCAAGCATTTGATGAGAGATTAGGTTAGACTACTAAGGGCCCCTGCAACTCTGAGGTATAGAATTCCTAGAAATCAGGATGGTAGCAGCATCTGTCTGTTTGGCTAAGAGCAGGATAGGTGAAGATCCTTAGAACCCTGTACTGAAGTATAGCTGGGCACCAAACTGTTTGCTTTCCTGCAGAAAGAGGACATCATAGAAACTTTCAAACGCAGCCTTTTAGCACTAAGGCTAAATCTGACTTCAGAGTTTCATTTTCAAATAGGCCCAAACTCCAAAGCATGGAAAGACAGCATCTTAGTGAAGGGAACTTGCCTTTACTTCATAACTAGAATGTTTTATGCCTTTACTGCCCCATATTTTAGCCACTATGTACATGAGGCTATTGGACACTTGGCATGTGCCTAGTCTGCATTGAGATGTGCTGTATCAAATACATATGATTTCAAAGATTTAGTATAACAAAAGGAATTTAAAATATCTCATTTATATTTTTATATTGGTGACATGTTAAAATAATATTTCAATATGGTTGGGCTATATAAAACTTATAAATAAAATTAATGTCATCGGTTTCTTTTCCTTTTTAAAAAAGTGTAGCTAATAGAAATTTAAAATCACATATGTGGCTCACATTCTATATCTATTGAACAGTGCTATTCTAGATCCAGGATAAGTATTTCTGTTCATTATCTTATTTAATCCTCACAACTATGACGTGAAGTAGAAGACACTAGAATTTAGGGAGATTGAATATCTTGCCCAAGGCCATGCAGCCAGTAAGTTGCTGCCTTGGGATTTGAACCCAGGCCCCATCGACTCTGTGACCACATTCTTCCCCTACATGATGCCATTATATTGACGTCCTCTTTAGGCAATTGCTGCTATGTTATAAAATGCTAAAGGAAGGAGGATGAGAAATGGATGCAGACATGCTGACAGCAGCTAAATTACATAATTAAAAATGCAGGAGGTTTCAGAAGTATGTGCATAGGCTCAGGAATAGACAGTGAACCTGGCTCCAAATTAATCCATGTCTGCAGGTAAGAAAGCCTGCAATCCTGGAACATTGGAAATGCATGTCACTAGGGAAATTTTAAAGTATCAGAGATAGAGGGGCATTCCAGGGATAAAGATTCTGAGCTCTGTGGCCTGGATTTAAGCAGAGGCAGGAACTCCACTCCACCACATGAAAAGCCTAAATGTGAACACTGTCTGCTGGGCTGAGTGTTGGGATCACTGATGGAACAGGGAAAAAGTGAGAGATTAGGGAGTGTCCTCGGACAATTTAGTAGCCTCCTTGATTCTGGCTCAACAAAACTTAGTATAATAAATAACCATACTGGACGGGTGCAGTGGCTCATACCTGTAATCCCAGCATTTTGGGAGGCTGAGGCAGGAGGATTGCTTGAGGCCAGGAGTTCAAGACCAGCCCGGGCTACACAGCGAGACCCTGATCTCTACAAAAAGTTAAATGAATGAATGAATAAACATCCTATATATGGGACTGCTGTATCTGACTCAAGGGGCATTTTCATTTTCCTTTTTTCATGTTAGTGTAGTGAGGCAGGCTTGGACCTTTTTGGAAGGGGTTCTTCACGTTTCCCCATACACACAAATTCCCCTATGTCTTGGCCTTGCCCCAGTGCTTCCTTAGAAGAGAGAGTGCTGCTTTTTCTAGCCTTGTTGGATCGTGGGAGTCTCCAAGCCAGGCTTCTGGTGGGCTAACGGCTACATGTTGGGGGACCCTCTAGGCTGTTCCACACAAAGGTTTCTCCTGGGGATCATCTGTCCGTGTACTTACAGTTAGAAAAACAGAAGGCAGCCCTAGGCTGTTGAAGGCAGGAAAATCAATGACAGGCATTCTGCAGTTCTGAGTTAAATAAATAAGTAAAATCACTCCCAAATAATATTCATTTGAGAAGATTCATGGGCAGCAAGGTAAATGGCTTATACAAATGGCCAACTGAGGAGAGAAAGAAACCATGATAATGATTTTGCCAGCCCAAAGGGGAGTGGAAGCAGAGTTAGAAGGAAGTGATTGACTTACAATTACACTGACTAGGGATCCTGGGGTTTGTGACCGCTGAAAATTACTCAAGTTTTCCATAGCTCTAAAGCAGCAACAAAACCCCCAAAGCCCAATGCTCCAAAGTGATTGGCTACATATAGTCAATTCTAGGTCACTCAGGAGGATGTGGGGCATGAGGAAGGGGCAGTGGGATGCTGGCCAGCTCAGGAGGTTCTGGGCAAAGCTGCAGGTGGAGCTGTTTTAAGGACAACACCACCCAGTACCATAGAAGAGGGTGTGGAGAGACAGGAGATCAGTCAGAAAGAGAAGAATTTTCATGCACAAGCTGTAGAGAAAATCTGAGGGCCCAATCCTCCCAGTTTCTGAGGGCTCCAGAATGGTGTAGCAGAGCCCAGCAGATAGGACAGACAAATACATGACCCTCAGCTCAGACCTACAGTTCCTTCAGTTCTGCATTCTGAATCTGGGAGAGACTTCCAGAATGAACTTAAGGAAATGCAGCTGTTTTCCTTGAATGACATCCTCAGAAGGCTGGGACTGTACCTACAGACAGACTCTAACAGGCCTGCCAACTGGGGATTTTATCCAACCCTTGTGGGTCCCGCTTTTATTCCTAGTCAGTTTCTACTAGTAGCACTTTTAGCAGTAAGGGCTGTGATCAATCAGAGGTCAGAGTGGGGCAGGGAAGGCCAAGAGAGGCCCTCTTTTGGTGGAAGGTAGAACAAGCCTAGTGTACCTCTGAAGATAATCCTGAACTCCTCTTAACCCCAACAATTCCATCAAAATTTTTATCAGGTTCAAAATGAGGTAAATTAATAAACCTGTTTTCTGTTTATTTTCCCAGTCCACATAGTAAGTAATTAATGTACATGAAATAAATGCCTGAAAGCTATAAAGTGATAGCTTTGCAGTTACATTTTTCCAAGGGCCATTTATTGAATTTCCTCTGAAGTCAGCACACAATGGTAAAAGGGAGACTTATTGAACTAACCACTTTGCAGGTGCTCCTGCTTCATTCAGAGTCTCCCCTCCATGGCATGACCAGTGAACATCCATTAAGTTATGTCAGTAAGGCTAGAAAAATACATGTCTTCCTTTTCTAACAAGGGGGGCACATTATTTTAGCCTTCTAAGGTGAGCCTTCTAGACTTCCAGATGGGCTGAGCAAAGCTTGTCATTTGACAACAGCTCCAGTACAGAGTGAAATGATAGCAAGAATTTGAAAGCCCAGTATAAGATACCCAAATGGCATCTGGACTTAAAAAGGGCTTAAATATTAAAATGAGTTCAGCATCTTCCCTGGCCCCACCCCTTTCTCAGAGCAGTATAGAAAGCAAAACCCCCACAGATGCAGCTCTGCCACACAGTGTTAGTAAGTAAAGTGCAGAGCAGGTCACAGTATTTCTAATTCAGATTAATGACCCTATTCAGCACTGTGTCCTTAGCAGGAAATTAGAAGTGTAGGAAGGAGCAAATAGTGATTCATACTGTGTGACTCTGAATATTGGCAGTTGTGCTAGTTAAAAGCTAAGATATTGTTTTGATACAAAATAATTGAGTCTGACTTATTTATGGGATAAAGTGTTACCCATAATAAGAGATTATTTTTATAAAGCCAGCTGTTACATACCCGTATGTTTGAAAGACAGGAGAACTGACCTTTGCCCATTTTGTGTTTGCTGAAGCTCTGCTGGAAACAGTAATTAGGGGTAATAGGCTGCTAGGATCTTATATTTTTCTGGTACTTTGCTGTTGATTCTGTATCTTTTTTTCGGCCCCTCAACATTTCTCCCCACTGGGGCTTAGTCCTCATCTTCCATTCTCTACTCTGCACACTAATTTTTCAGGGAACTTATTTAATTTGGGGGCTTCGTTTGCCTCCTGTTTGCCTTCAGCCATGACCTTTTTCCCATGTCTTGCCATCTCCTACTCTCCAACACGCACACACACACACCCACACACACACACACACGCCTTTCAATTCGATTCACATAGACTTATATATGAACTCAACTCATTGTTGCCCCATGTATATTTCATTGCTTCTCTAAAAACCTGTTTATGGCCATGCATATCCATTCTCCCTTTTTTGTCTTCCGTACCTTTTTGTTGTTGTTGTTTTAGATGGAGTCTCACCTGTTGCCCAGGTTGGAGTAAAGTGGTGTGATCTTGGCTCACTGCAACCTCCACTTCCCAGGTTCAAGTGATTCTCCTGCCTTAGCCTACAAGTAGCTGGGACTATAGGCACACACCACCATGCCAAGCTAAGTTTTTTATTTTTAGTAGAGACAGGGTTTTGCCAGATTGGCCAGGCTGGTCTCGAACTCCTGACCTCAGGTGATCTGCCCACCTCTGTCTCCCAAAGTGCTGGGATTACAGAGGTGAGCCACCGTGCCCAGCCTGCCTTCATTATCTTATCTGTCACCAAGAGCTGCCCCTTCCTTCCAGGATTCAGTCCTTCTCATTCATTACTTCATTCAGTATATAAGCTTGGCTCAATCTCTTGTTTAAGAGAGAAACAATTTCTTTGAATAAAAACCATGAAAACTCCAGTCTTTGGGTTTGATAAACTTTACCCTATGAGGATGCAGTCTTTGTTGTATGCTCTTGGGATGTGTCCACTCACAGATCACATACTCAAAGAATGTTGATAAGAATTGAGAAAAGTTGAATGAGCTTCAGAAATAAGAGCATCAAGATGTTATTCCCAGCCCGAACTCTAAATTGGAATCTCCTGGGGAGCTTTTTAAAAATGAAGATTATGGTCATGTGTGGTAGCTCACACCTGTAATCCCAGCGCTTTGGGAGGCTGAAGTGGGTGGATTACCTGATATCAGGAGTTTGAGACCAGCCTGGCCAACATAGTGAAACCCCATGTCTACTAAAAATACGAAAAACTAGCCCAGCGTGGGGGTGGGTGCCTGTAATCCCAGGTACTTGGGAGGCTGAGGCAGGAGAATCACTTGAACCCGGGAGGTAGAGGTTGCAGTGAGCCAATCTGGGCAACAAGAGCGAAACTCTGTCTCAAAAAAAAAAAAATGCAGATTACTTTTAAATCTCAATCTCACCTCCCAGCACTTTCCCTCTTGCACACTCTCCTGCTACCAGTCTCCTTGCTATTCCTGGAACACAACAACCACTTTTCCTCCCCAGGGCCTTTGCATTTGCTAATTCCTCTTTATAACTCTCTTCACCTAGATATCTGCATTGGCTTGCTCCATACCCTGTTCAGACATCTCTGCTCCCCAGAGAGGTAATCACACTATCTAAAACAGCATCCTTCCATCTGCTCACTTTTATTCTGCCTTTCTTTAGATCAGTTGTTACATTATATATTTAAAATTTTTTGTCCTATTGCCCCTCGTAAATAGTGAGTTCTGTGAGGGCAGACATTTTGTCTAGTTGGGTTACTGCTTTATTCTCGGAGCTAGAAAGATGCTTCCCATATTGTAGGCACTCAAGCAATGCCTGTTGAACCAGTAAATAGCAGATGGGTCAGAGATAGATGCTGAGTTAATATGGGAAGTCTAGTTCTAAAACAATGGTTCTTTTTTTTTTTTTTGAATCGGAGTCTTGCTCTGTTGCCAGGCTGGAGTGCAATGGCACAATCTTGGCTCACTGCAACCTCCACCTCCCAGGTTCAAGTGATTCTCCTGCCTCAGCCTCCTGAGTAGCTGGGATTATAGGCATGCACCAACACGCCCAGCTAATTTTTGTATTTTTAGTAGAGATGGGGTTTCACCATGTTGGTCGGGATGGTTTCAAACTCCTGACCTTGTGCTCTGCCCGCCTTGGCCTCCCAAAGTGCTGGGATTACAAGCGTGAGCCACCATGCCTGGCCAAAACAATGGTTCTTAAAGCTTTGTCCTTGGACCAGCAGCTTTAAAATTGCTAGAGACATTGTTAGAAGTGCACATTCCTGGGCTTCACCTCAGACCTGCTAAATCAGAAACTGGGAGGCAGCTGTGTGTGCTTCAACAAGCCTCCAGGTAACTCTGGTGCTTGCTAAAGCTTGAGAACCAATGCTCTAGATCATTGTTTTGGTGCCATGTTATCTTTTCCACCTATCCCTATTTGTCAATACCATACAAAATATCTTACGGAACTCATATTTGACACTCACACTGATCTAAGACTATTCTTTGATTGTTTCAGGTTCACTGGGTCAGGGAGCTGGCATGTCCGTGGTCCTCAAGCATCCAGGGATAACTCAGACTACATTTGTTGGTTAGTTGATTTTGCCATATTCCATATATAAATATATATTTTTTTAAGTACCATAAGGAGAATGGTTATACTCTTACACTGAGAGTTAGTATAAGTATATATTTTATTAGGATAGAGATATTGATAAAAATACTTGAAGTTTGGTTAATTTTGATTGGTTGTTTATTATGTGTTAAGAATGTAGTAAAGTAATTAAGAGGATGGGCTTAGGAGTTAGATTTGGGCTGGACCAGCCCTTAATTGGGCAATAATGCCTGCCTCAGAGGGTTGATAGCACTGGGTTCAATAGGTACTCAAAGTAGATGTCAATAACAGTAATATATTGGCATTTTTAGAACATAAAATAAAAATATTCATTATGCTGGTGCATGCTTGAGTGTAATTATTAAAGCAGAAAGCTGACAGCAGAAAGTTTATTTTTGTGAGAAAGTAGTTCTCACAAAGTAGTGTTCAGACTAGCAGGCTCAGCATCACCTGGAAATTATTAGAAATGCAGATTCTCAGACCCCACTCAGATCTACTAAAACAGAATGTTAACAGCGGATTTAGCAATCTATGGTTTTAACAAATGCTCTGGGTGATTCGGATGCATGCTCTAAAATATTGTACACACACTCTCCACACCACACACCCCTTGTATACGGTGTGCTTATTTTGGGAAACAATCTATTAACAGATGGGAGGACCGTGGTAGCCAACAACTAGATAATCCCCGCTGAGGGATAAGTCAATAGGGTCCAGGTCATTCGAATTTGGGAAACAGACTCAATTCCTGGTTTCTGTATAAACTCATTCAGTGGACTAGCTTTCTGACAGGCCTTTGAAAAATGAGGCCCCTGGTCACAGCTCTCTCCTTCAAATATTTCCCTGGCCTGGAGCAATGGAACAGCTGAGCAGGAAACTGGACCTGAAGTTCTGTTAACCCTTTGTCAGCTAAAGCACAGCAGCAATTTGTCTTGCTGAAGGGATTTTATTTTCAACCTCTTTCCCTCTCACCGCACTACAAAGGAAAACTGCCTCCTGGAACATCTCCTGGTGGAGCTTCGAGCTTCTGCGTCTGTGTGATTGAAAACAGCCAGGTCAGAGATCAACTGAGGTGAAAGTTCATTACAAACTAAATGCAGCTGCCGAATCTCCTTGCGCTTCTCCTTGGTGTCACGAAGACAAATAGCATGAAAAAAAATTCTCCCAATGAAGCAGCTCTCATTTTCTCCTTTCTCATTCCCCTCCAAACATTTCTTAATGAACTACAAGTACACCATCTATGAGCCTGCTGGTTTTAAAGCTGAGCATAACCCAGCTAGAAACGATCAGAACTGAGTCAGTTAATCCACTTTCGGAATGCTTTGGTTCTTGTGTTGGTAAGTTGGGGCTTTTGTCAGTCCAAGTTCGTATTGTTACTATTTATGAAAATATCAAATCGTTGGTAAAGTCAAGACAGTTCTTCAATGCCAGGCAGGACTATGTTGCTGAACAAACACTCTTTGTTTATTGATAATTGCGGTGTCTTTTCCGAGCGTTCATTTTTTTCCTTATTGTCCATATGTGCTTTGTAGATTTTCTATGAAAATGGTGAATTCTAGACCAGCATCTCCCATTATCTACTCAGGGGTTTCTCAGGGAACTCAAGGTAATTTGGATGTGAGTTTACACAAAAAGCAATTGGGTTTATAATCTTATTTAACTCATATCTGTTAGAACTCGGTAACTCTTGGCTTGGCGAAGTGGCTCACACCTGTAATCTCAGCACTTTGGGAGGCCCAGGCAGGCGGATCTCTTGAGGTCAGGAGTTTGAGAGCAGCCTGGCCAAAATGGCAAAACCCTGTCTCTACTAAAATACAAAAATTAGCTGGGTGTGGTGGCATGTGCCTGTAGTCCCAGCTACTTGGAGGCTGAGGAAGGAGAATCACTTGAACCTGGGGTGTAGAGGTTGCAGTGAGCTGAGATTGTGCCACTGTATTCCAGCCGGGGCAACAGAGTAAAACTGTGTCTCAAAAACAAAACAAAATTAAACAAAAAAAACAAAAGAACCCAGTAACTCTTTGTTGAGGAAGAACAGTTTCTGTTTCTAAAGTTGAGAAGTTTTAAATTTAGAAAACAGAATAGAAACCAAAAAAATGTGTCCAAGCAAATACCTTTTTAATGACAAGAATCCCCTGCACTCAAGCCCAAACTAATTCTGATGAGGTCTTTGTGGTATTTAGCAAAATGCTTTGCTCACAGGAGATACTCAACATGTTTTTTGTTTCAATGTTACTTACAGATGTGAATTTTAGCCACCAAAAGCATAAAACCTGGAATGACAATATAAGACATCTCATTTATAGTAAAATGAGAATTTGTTAATCAAATTTGAATTTGTACTCTGTTGGTATAGATGATGGAAGAAAATGATGCTGGGCAGGTGAGCCCCAAAATGGGCTTAGCCTATGAGAGTTCTTGGCGTTTTCCAGAAAAAAAAAATTCAAGGGCAAGCCAGAGGTGGAAGAAAATAGCTTTATGGAAGCAGCAGTGTTACGGCTGTAGTGATGTGATAGCTCCATGTCTGCTCCTGCAGAGCAGGCCTGCCTAGTTGGCCAAGGGTAGCAGCTCAGAGCCATTCTACAGTCATATTTACACCTACTTTTTATTACATGTAGATTAAGGGGCAGTTTATGCATAAATTTCTAGGCAAAGGGTCTTGGGTCATTGCTATGGAAAGGAGCAGGAACTCCAAGTTGTTGGGATGGCAATGGTAAACTGGTGTGGCCACTGCTGGCCCTTACAGAAAGCTACTTCCACCCCATCCGTGTTTTAGCTAGTCATCAATTTGGTCTGATGTCTCAACCCCACCTCTGGAGTTGAATTTCCATCTCCTGGCTCAAAACCAGTTGCATTCCTGGTTTTATGTGAATATATCTATGTAGAGCAGTCAATATGGGTCCACTGCTCCCACATAGTAAGTGTTTGATGGATATGACTTTCCTTTTCCTCTGCCCCTAACGTGAATGATGGTGTGGAGGAAAGGTTTCAGAATCATCTGCAAAAGATTTCAAATCCATTTGTGCACTGAGCTTTATATACAGACAGATTAAACATCATCTCTTACAGGGAGTTTCTAATATGGGTTTCCCAAATACCAGTATACACACTATTGTGGTAAGTAAAATACACATTTATCTATAACCATTACAACATTCATTATAGTTTTTTGCCATCCTATGTTTTCTCAACCGTTGTCTGAGAAATTTATTTTTTATCTTTTGTTTTAGGTTCAGAGTTACATGTGCAGGTTTGTTACGTAGGTAAACTCATGTTGTGGGGGTTTGTTCTACAGATGATTTCGTCACCCAGGTACCAAGCCTAGTACTCAATAGAGTTATTTTTTTAATCTTCTCCCCGCTCCTACCCTCTACCCTCAAGTAGACTCCCACATCTGTTGTTCTCTCTGTGTCCATGAGTTCTCATCACTTAACTACCACTTTTAAGTGAGAACATATGGCATTTAGTTTTCTGTTCCTGTGTTAGTTTGCTTAGGATAATGGTCTCCAGCTGCATTCACGTTCCCACAGAACAACATGATTTTGTTCTTTTTTTATGGCTGCATAGTATTCCATGGTGTATATGTGCCACGTTTTCTTTATCTAATCTGTCACTGATGGGCATTTAGGTTGAGTCCATGTCTTTGCTATTGTGAATACTGCTGCAATGAACATTCCTGGGCATGTGTCTTGATGGCAGAATGATTTATATTCCTTCGGGCATATACTCAGTCATGGGATTGTTGGGCCAAACTTTTTGGGTAGAAGAGGTTTCCTTCTATTGAAAAAGCAGGGTGAATGGCTATTCCATAGCATTGCCTAAGGCAAGGCTCCCCTCATATAGTCCTAAACCCTGGTGTTTTCTTTTTGAAATGCAGATTACCATGCTCCATCTATTACTCTTTGGATTAGAATGTCTCAGGTGGGGACCTAGTAATCTGCTTTTTATAACACATTTCCTCATGCCCATTTTCTTGTGCACTGAAGTTTGGGAACTATTGGCTTAACGGAATTAGAAAATACCTTCACACAATCAGGAGTCCTCTCCAGATGGATGAAGTTTTGTTTTTTCAGGTTTTACTTGGAGATGGAATATCTCTTACCTTTTTAAATCTATACTGTCCAGAAACTTGCTAGAATATCTATCAATCATACCAGATATTCTAGTGAGAGTTTTAAAATTTTATAGTCCTGCTGCAACTCTAAAACCAAAGAGAAATGGTTTTGGATCACCTACAGATGTGGCTTAGTCACATAACTATTTGCCTTCACTTGTGTACACTGAAATACCATGCAAAATTAAATTACAGCGGGGGAGGAAAGCTGGACCGCAGATCTGAAATCATTAACAACTCCTGGGAGCATTCACCTGATTTGTGTATATTTACATATAATCTTCAGTAAAACTAGGAAACCCTTACCACCATCTGTGTGCTATAGCAAACTGCAGGGGCAGCAAAATCTGTTTTATGTTTTGACACTCCTGTCTGTAGCAGCTAGACATTTCCAATCAATTCCAACCGTCCTTTCCTTTGAGCCAGAATATTTACGTGTCAGAATTCTGTGTTTCAGGCAGCTGTTACTGGATGGGATGATTGGAAGATTAAATATATTTGTTATGTTTGGGGTGGTAAAGAGGATGGGCTCTGCAGTCAAATGGCTTAGAAGGTTCAAATCCCAGTCTTGCCCCTTATGAGTTATGGGATATAGAGCGAGAGTACCTCTTTGAGTTCATGACCACATCCTTCCAAGCTGTACTAAGAAAAACAACTAGAATTTTTTTGGAGCCTTTTATTGTCAGGTATCCTAAACAATTTACATGCATTGTTTTTGTCTTTCTCAATCCTATGAGCCGTATGAGTTCTATAAGCAAGCATGGAGGATTTCACAGCAACATGCAACCTTGTTGCAGCCCCTTCTCTGGGATTATGGCTTTTATAGGCCACATTTATTGAGGGCTTCATGAATGCAAGAGATCATTTTAAGCACTTTATAAGGAGTAACCCATTTAACCCTCACAAGAATTCCAAGAGGTAGGCGTTCTTAACTCGTTTATATATAAGGTGCCTGAAGCTCAAAAAATGGTTAAGTAACTTATAAGGGGTGGAGTTAGACCATTGCTGCTCAAAATGAGGTCCTGGGCCAGCAGCAGCAGCACCAGGAATTTAGGAAAAATGCAAATTTTCAGGCTCCTCTCCTGAACTCCTGAATCAGAAACTGTGGGTGGGGCCCAGAAATCCTGTGTTTTAACAGGCCCTCCAGGTGATTCTGCGATACATTAAACTTTCAGAACCAGAAGCTTTCAGACAAAGGAGATTGTCAGGACAAAGAGAAGTACAAGGAGTGAGATTGTGAACTGAGGATGTTAGAAAACGGCCCATCCCTGGGAAGGAAGTACGGGTGAGTGCCTTTTTAGGAACTTTCTGCTTCCTTTCTGTATTTCCTTCTGGTATGTGTCCTGGAATTCTATCTGTACTTTTTTCTGTTAATGAGGAAAATTTTGTTTTGTTTTGTTTTACTTTGTGTTACACATTTCAGCAGAATAAAAAAGGAGGAAGAACTGACTCTCCTTTCAAATCCACGCTCTCCTTAATTTATAGGGCAAATGTGAGTTCCTGCATTTCACTTCGCACAGGTTCTTTGTCTTCTTCTGGTCTGTCAAGTCAGTTCAGCAAATTCTGACCAGCTAGGGGGGTTTTGAACTCTATCTGCTAAATAAATTTGGAAGTGCCTTGTTAGAGGACTGCAGCATGTAATAAAAACAAAATAAAAAGATGAATGTGCACAAAGCCCAGGGCTAAGGACTGCTTAGTCACTGCTTCGTTGAATCCTGGTAACCTTATGATTGGCTCCAATGTAAATGAGGATGCTTATCACTCCTTATCAATGCTTACCAACCCTTCTTTTTGAAAGTAACCTAATCTGCTGAGTGAGCTGCAGGGCCAGGATCCAACACCACGTGTGTCTGATGCCACTCCCGACTGTCTTAGTAACGTGCTTTATGTGACAGAGGAAGGAGTGACAGAAGTCTCAGGCCGCTGACATCACTAAGGTAGAGAAGACAGAATCTGCTGCTTAAGGGTTTTTAGAGAGAAACCAGAAGCTAGGATTTAGAGACTCTCCTTGGTTATTTCATCTTGATTTTCCTTCAGCTCAGGCAGAAGATCAAGAACCCAGAAAGGCTCTTAAACTGTTCTTTGTTAACTGGATTCCATCTGACTGCCGTTGTTTAGCTTTCAAAAGGACAGAGAAAAGATTTCCTTTTAAGTTGCTACACTGTTTTGAGTGCTAAGAAGGAGATGTTTTAGCACTCATAGAGACAGGAGAGGAATTAGCAGCCCTGTGCTGACTTGAAAATCAGATTGCAAGCCCCAGTGTCCCTGTGGGGTGATCTGGGGGCAGCGAACCTCATAAACTCTATGGTGAGGCTTGGGGATGACAGAGGAGTCATCCCAAAAAATCACTTGTATTTTCCAAGTGCCCAGTGGTGTAATTTGCCTTTCTGGGGGAGGTGTAAAGAAGGAAAACCATTCCTTCTTTCTAATTCTAGAAACTGCCAGTTACCTGCATCTGCTGCCTTCCTGACAGCTAATAGATTTGTTCTGCTTCTGCAAACATAAATACCCAGCCAGAGCAAGTTATAAAAAGACAAGACAACACCCAGCTCAGCATTGACCTGTATCGTTGAAATTTGCACAGACTTTCTCTAGTTTTGGCATTGGGGCCTTCCGTAGTTTGCATTTCACTTCTCCATCTCCAGCTCCCTTTGCTGCAGCACTTCAGCTTCCTACGTTCACTGCAGACTTTCCTTTTCTAACAATCAGTTTTGGATCCTTGTCTCCAGGCCTCACCTGTGGTTTTCCTGGACATGCTTGTGAGATTTGCTTTGCACCCACATATCATCCGTAATAGGGGATATCCCTGCATTCTACCACTCTGACAGACGAGTAAATCTTTCCATAGGAGGGAGTCAATTGCCTAGTGTGATAGAAATTTCCCAGCTCCTAAAATCTGGGCAGTAATTTCAGAGTACCTAAGAGTCACCTGGGGCCTTTGTTAACATTCAGATTGCCTGGTCCTGCTGGCCCACAGTTCTGATTCCATAGGTCTGAGATAGAGCCCAGGATTAAAAATTCTAAGAAGCAGCTGGGGAGTCCACATACTTCACTTTGAGAATTAGTGATTTGGTTGTGGTATTAGAGTGTTAGTGTCACATCCAGCCTTTGGTCGGCAGGAGTCACAGGCAGGGGTAGGTGGGTGGTTACATTGATGTCCGAACTGGAAGAGTCAGGCAAGAGACTAGGAACAGTCTCAGGGGAACACATTCCTCTTTTCCTCTTCCATCCCTGTCCCTCCTCCTTCCCTCCTAAAAGAAAATTTTTAAAGGACCTCTTACAAGGAACTTTGTCATGACAGTTGGAGCTGAAGGGGTCTGGAGAGCTCCGAGCTGATCCTTTTTTTCCCCTTTATCACTTGAGAAAGCTCCTAAGGCAGATCCATGGACACTGTGGGTTCCTTCAGGAGTAGTTTGAAAATTAACATAATCTAACTCCCATTTTCCAGATGAAGAAACTGAGGCTCAGAAGAGGGACTGATGAGAAGCTGGCCAGAGGCATACCTGGATCATCACCCAGGCCTCCTCACTCTCAGGCCTTTGAGATTTTCCTAGCTAGATTCTGGGAACAAGCATGTCCAACATGAGGTCCATAGATATTCTGGGGGAGAAAGGGGTGAGCTGTATAACCAAGGAAGTTTGGGTATCACTAGATGAAGCCCAGGTAAGCAGGCTTCTTTACTGTAGGATTTCATAGACCTTGGAGATTCAAATGTGAACTGTGAATCTTCAATAAAAGTCATGGAGGCAGAGTTTTCCAGACTCATTTAATAACAGACACTTTTCCCCACTTTGTAACATATTAGCATCTCAACAGACACTACTGTTGTAAGGAAAACTGTTTGAGGATTACACACTCTGCTTCCCTGAAACAAGCCAGAGAGAGTTCATAGTCACCAAAGACGAGAATTAATAGGTTTTGAATTTATGTTGACTTCTCCTGACTGGCCACCTCTGACACCCAGATGACTGCACACAGGTTCTGGATGGACCGACCAGTTCCCATGGGAAGGAAGCTGCAGGCCGGGAACAGTTGTGGGCCCACTGAGCAGGCTGGCAGAGTGGGTGTCAGCCCCGCTCCACCTTGGATGCAGAGGTTCTATTCAGCACATCCTTAGAAGGCTACTTAAAAGTGAGCATTGTAGGTTCTGCCTCTAGGTAAACCAGAGACTTGGTAGCAAGATGGGGATGGAAAAAAGGCAGACAAAAAGTCAGAGTCTTGGAAAATAGGAAGGTTAGGTCAAATCCACAGTGGTTGGGTCCCTGTCTTACAGACTGGTTCTGAGGCAGAACACCCAGCACGTGTACCCAGGGTGGGCATCAGCTGAACTACTATGAAACGAAAGAGGGTGCTTCTGCTGGCTGGGGACAATGACTGCAGGGTAGTGTGTCCTTGAAGGCACTTGGCTAGGGAGAGGATGAACAGCCTTACAGTCCAGATTAACCTTTATGGTAGACCATGGGCCAGTCCAAGAGGCTCCCATGTCCTGCTGAATTACCACACATGGAAGAAAATTTGGTTCCAGGTTTGATTTTATTTCAGTCATTAATTTGTTGTCTGATTAAAAAATAAGCACATGTCCATTTATTTGTGAAAAGTACTAGAGTGTATTGTTATATAGTATATTTTTATGAGTGTAGTGTTATGTTGGTAGTTAACTACTGAACCTCATGGCAGGGCTGTCTAAATATTATTTTTAGTTCACAGAGATTTTTGGAGATTTTGAGCCCAGAACTCATAAGCTGTGTGACTTTGCACAAGTCATGTGCTATTTCCTCTTTTGTAAAATGGAGACAAATAATTGTGGCTACTCCAAGTGGCTGTTCTGAGGATTTAATGAGAGAACTTAGGTAATGTCCTTAGTGCCTGAATGTAGTAAGCACTTAGATTTTAGCAATTATTATCATAACCATTATAATTTCACCAAACCAGATGATCTATTAATGCTTTCATATACTCCCTGTTAATCTTTTAATCATGCACTTATATTTGAAAATAGGCAGTATCATATTAGGTATATGTAATTTTGTGTCCTGCTTCTTTTCAGTTAATATTCTATCCCATGTGTGGAGTTTCTAATGAGCACAGGTAAGAGCACTGGTTTAAGAATAAGCAATTAGAATTGAACTTTACCACTTAAATACCCAGGTGTGTGGCTTTGGGAAGGCTATTTAACCCTTCTGAGACTCGGTTTCTCAACTGAGTTGGCGTGATAATTGCTACTCACAAGACTGTGAGGAGAATTAATAAGAAGGAAAGTTAAAGATCTAGGTTGAGACCTGGCAAGTTTAAGTACAATTGTTGGTTACCTTATCATAGGAAAAGAATAGTAATGTTTCTGAGCTTTCAGACTTAGAGTCTGTTGCATGTCTCTACTGACTGAAAAATCTTAAAATTTCCATGGATGCATCAATGCCATGCTGGAGTGTCCATTTTATGTGTGACAGACAAGTTTGTTAAATGTTCTGTTTTCCCGTGCCCCAGCTCTTGGCCAAGCTGCCTCTGAATAAACTTACAGATCACTGGACCTTGGATCATGAAGTTTCTTTAAGACTTTTTTTTTTTTTCTCTTGGCTCACTGCAACCCCTGCCTCCCAGGTTCAAGCAATTCTCGTGCCTCAGCCTCCCAAGTAGCTGGGATTATAGTCATCCACCACCACACCCAGCTAGTTTTTGCATTTTTTAGCAGAGATGGGGTTTCACTATGTTGGCCAGGCTGGTCTCGAACTTATGACCTCAAGTGATCTGCCCACCTCAGTCTCCCAGAGTGTTGGGAATTACAGGCGTGAGCCACCATGACTGGCCTTCTCTGACCTTTTTCTCACACATTTCCTGTGATTCCTGAGAGCAAGATGAAAGTACCTCAGTCAGAGACATTGTATGAACACAGCTCTCCAGGGACTGGTGCTGGAACAATCCCCTACCCACCATCCAGTGGTGCTTCTTACTAAGGATTTATCAGGACCCTTCCTGCAAGAAGTTGGTAGTTAACTCCTAAACCACGTGGCAGAGCCGTCTAAATATTATTTTTAGTTCATGGATAGCCTTAGTCAGTTAAGGCTGTTAAATAACTAGAGACTGGTGGCTAATAAACAACAGAAATTTATTTGTCACAGCTCTGGAGGCTGGGAGTTCAGGATCAGGATGCCAACATGGTCAGGTTGTAGTGAGCCATCTCTTCCAGGTTGCAGATAGCCATCTTCTCACTGTGTCCTCACAAGGCACAGGAGTTTAAGGTAGTTCTCTGGGGTCTCTAATCTCATTCAAGAGAGCCTCATCCTCATGATGTAAGTACTTTCCAAAGGCCCTGTTGTGGGTGAGCAGTGACTATCTTAGGCTGATATCATGATAGCGGTAAGAATAATTTACCAAGACAGTTGTAGATGAAGAAAGACAAATTTATTAGAGAAAGTATGAAAATAAGTTGCAGGGAAGCAACAGGTAAGTTAGCAAGAGAGGAGCTAACGGCAAAGCGACAAAGTCTTGCTGAGGATTTTATAGAATGGTGCTTGTGCTCTGTGCTGAAGGCGGTGTTGTGCAGTTCTGATAATGTCAAGGTTGCGGTGAGCTAACTTGCATTTTTCTATTAGTGAAGGCTCTGGTGATAGCTGGGCACAGGAGGATTGTGAGTTATTTGCACAGGAGGGCTGTGTGTTTTGGACCATGAAGAAAGGCAGACTCACAGCTTATCTGCTGTTTTTTTTTTTTTTTGCTTTCCCTTGCTCCCACCAGCTTGACTCCCTTTCCCTAATTAGGACTCCACCCAGGCCCCACCCCCTAACACCATCACATTGGGGGTTAAGTTTACACATGAATTTTGGAGAGACACACACCTTTAGTCCATAACATTAATCATGTACTTATATTAGAGTTTAGTTAATAAGCTATATAAAGTCCATATAGTTCATTGTATACTGTGTTTGTTCTCAACTATCCTTTTTAATGTCTAAATAAGTTTTTGAGTCAAATGAACCCCTACAGAAAAAAAAGCATCTATAATATAGAAGTGGTCTAACAAATTGCCTTTAAAAATACAACCCAATAGAAGAATGAGCAAAGGCTATGAATTGGCAGTTCCCCCCAAAAGAAGAAATCAAAATTGCCATTGCAATGAAAGAATGCTCAGCCTTACTAGCAGTGAAGGAAATGCCAATGAAAGTAACAGTGGAAAGCCAGTTGTGCCCATCATAAAGATATCCATTATAAAGAATTATGTAAAATGTAAAAACTTACAATGACAATACCCAGTGCTGACAGGCATATGGAGAAAAGGCACTTTTAATCATTGCTTGAAAAATGTGAATTATGACTTTTTAATAAAGAAATTCAGTAATGTCAAAATTTTAAATGTACATATGTTTTGACCTAGCCATCTTATATCTGGGGATAAAGTCACCAGTATCTAAAGATATATGTATACAAATATTTGTTGCTATATTGTTTGTAATAATAAAACAAAAAAAAATTTTTTAATGGAACTAATCTGAATACCTATTGGTAGGAAATGGTTGAATACATTTTGGCATATCCATACTATGGACTATTATATAGCTATATTAAAGAATAAATTAGTTCTCTAGTAGTTCAGCAGAGGGGATTTCCACAGAGAATTCTTCAGTAAGAAAAGTAGTATGTAGAAAGTTATCTATTGTATAATAATTTTACATGTATAAACGAAACATACCACTGCCCCCATAGATGTGTATATATGTCTATATATGTTTATGCAAGCATAAAGTAAGATATAGAATGGTAGAAATGATACAAAACAGGATATTACAAGTGGTTACTTAGTGGTGGAAGGAGAAGAGAGAGAATAAGGGAGGAAGATACACATAGCATAGAACTAATGTAAAGTTTAGAATAGAAAATTTACGATTAACAGTTAAAATTTGAATATTCATATAGCCAATGGCTTGAAGTGGCTGATGTGGATAAATCAAAATATTGATCTGACTTCAGGTTGTGATGTAAGTAATTTTCTTCTGGGATTACTGTTATTTCAATATAGTGTCTTAATAGACTCATTATTTTAGATGATCTCCCTCACATTTGGTTATGGTAAGAAAACTGAATTAGGTAGACTTAGCTAACATTTACAGTAAAGAGCCTGGTGTGCAGAGAATTCAGATCTGTTGTTTCCAAACTGTTCTCTCAGGAGCCCCAGGAGTTCCAGGGATGTACCCGAGGGGCCATCAAGTGAGACAGGGCTGAGCTCCCATGTCTGTGTCTGCCGCTCTACTCTTCATAACCTCCAGCCCTCGGCTGCCAATAGAACCACTCACTTTTATCCATTCTGTGTATTGGAATTTTACATATAATTTATTTGAGGAAAGTCCTGGAGCTTAAAATCAAATTTGAACACCATTGCTTTAGGGAATGATGCCTTAGCAGGGATAATTTTAATATGAATATTCCATACATTATTATTATTTTTTAAATCTTTTTTTATTGTTGCAGCATTTTCTTTTCTTTTTTATTATACTTTAAGTTTTGGGACGTGCAGAATGTGCAGGTTTGTTACACAGGTACACACGTGCCTTGGTGGTTTGCTGCATCTATCCCATCATCTATATTAGGTATTTCTCTTAACGTCATCCTTCTGCAATTCCCCCATCCCCTGCTATCCCTTCCCTAGTACCCCTACTCCTCAACAGGCCAGTTTGTGATGTTCCCCCGACTGTGTCCATGTATTCTCATTGTTCAACACCCACTTCTGAGTGAGAACATGTGATGTTTGGTTTTCTGTTCCTGTGTCAGTCCACTGAGATTTTTACAGTTATATTTTGAGGAAGTTCAGTAGCCACATTTAAGAAACGTGATAAGAATGATTCCTGATTCCTACTCACTTGTTACTAATGCCGGAAATTTCTCAGACCTATTAATCTGGGCAGAGGCATTTTAATCTATGTTGTGGACTGTTATCATAACTGTAGTTGTTGTGTTTGTCCAGCATGCCCGTCAATCTTCCTCCTTCTGGTCATAGAACCCCTATTTCCAGCAGGAATCCCATCCCATGTGTCTTAGGGTAGATATATGACCCAAGGCTAACTAAATAGAATACACAGCCCACCTGGCTATAGTAAATGTTTCAGAGTTGATACATGATTAAGTTAGGCCAACCAGAGCTTGCCCTAAGATTTTTATTGGAATTATTGGGAAAATGGATGCTCTTGTTTCACTAGAACCACAAGCTGTAAGGATTAGGTAAACCTAGAGCTGCTGGTGGTTCTCTTTGCCATCACATAGGGAGACTGTACCTTAAAATCAAGCCAAGACCAGAAAGGCAGAACTTAGAAATTGAGGGATTTCTGAAGACACTGTTAAGCCCCTGGATCCAGCTATTCCTGGAGTTAGTTCAACTTCTAACTATTCCCCTTCAACTTCTAATCTATCTAAATTCCTTTTGTATTTGAGTTGAGTTTCTATCTCTTACAGCTGAGAGCCACCGTTTGCTCTATGCATGATTCTTGCTGGTGGATGTCCTGAGCCAGGTTGTTGGGGAAAGAGAAAAGAATGAGGCCCTTCATGGGGAAGTAAACAATATTGAGAGGGGCTGCAGAATTGTGTAGGCAGTTGGAAGATACTGGACCCCCAGTGAGGGACAGGCAGGGGAGAACATGAAAGAGAGGAGGTGAGATAAAAACTACTGTATTTTCCATGGTTTCCCTGAGATGTGAATACCTGTCCTTTGAATTCCTCACTCCTGGGCTTGGGAGCATTTTGCCTCCATTTCCATGGACATCACTGAAGGCCCTTCTAACTGTGTTATCAGAAAACCTTGCACGAGTCAGTGTTCTGGACTGTGAGCACCAAGTCAGGCGAGGAGTGGAGAAGGGCAGGCCCATGGGATGGATCAGAGGAGCAGGAGGGTAAGCTGACAAGAGGCTGCTCTGGCAGTGTTACCTGAGGCAGGACTGACTGCAGGAGAGCAGTGGAGCTGAGAGGGAACTGCAAATGCCAGCACTGTGATGATATTCCTGGATCCATCAGAGACAATTTCTAGGGGAAGCAGAAGATTCACGGAACCAATGTCACAAAAAGGCAGACGTCTCTGCATTGTGATCCATGCTAGGGTCTCAGACCTTGTTAGTTGATTACATCACTCCTGTGATAAAGCAGTCAAGCAAATGTGTAGTCACCAGAATTCAGCATTTAAATGTTATTGCTATTTCTAAGGCTTACAGGTTGACATAGACTCAGTTCTGACTTGTGCACCCTGCATATATTAAAACAATTATAAGTCTGTCTTACCTCCCCAGCTCTACCCTTCTCTTTTTTGTGTTTATTTTTTCAAGAGGGGCAGTATTATAAACCCAGTTCACACACATCAGCCTGAAATTTTCATTCACCTACTGCCATTTTGCAGTCTCAAGTGAAACCAATGGTAATCAAGTTATGGGCTGGAAATGTGATTCCTCTGTGGGTAACCAGGATGTATCTGAGTTGCTGCCTCAGAGAGGGGCCAGGCTGGGGGATACATCATTTGAACAGTGGGCCAGGTCTGGCAGCTGGTTCTTCACTGAAGCTATCACTTATTGCCATGGTTCCCAGTGGCAGCGTCAATAAGATCTCAGGGAAGGATAAATGGGAATGTAATAAATGTTGCAGCTGAAATAAATGCAAATGGAAAATCTGCAGGATCATCTGCCCAGGAACAGCAGGTGAAAGCAAAGATAGAAACTCGATGCTTTCAATTAATAGACTGGCTATTTGAAGGAGGGTAATTCCATTGTTAGAAGCTGCCTGTTGTCACAATCCTAATACAGTAACGACTTCTTTTATTCCCTTTAAAGCTGGGGATGTCAGAAACTAAAAATATCCATAGCATAAATCATGCCTTTTTCGGCTTTTGACAGCCACTGTCTCAAACTCAATTAGTCATTGTGCACAAGGAAAGCCGAGATCATCACAGATTCACACGTGTTTAATGGATAAAGCATGACTGGGGAGAGATTTCCTCTGTTTAATTTCTGCGGTTCAATGTCCATTATAGATCACATGGCTATTAAAATAAATAGGGCAGTAGAAGTTTCTTTTGGGCAGGGTTAAGCAGATGTTCTTTATTTAAAAAGATTGAATGCATTTTATTCTAGAGAAATAAAATTTGGGAGGCAGAAGAAATGAAAGAGGCATCAGAGGATATAAAGAGTGTTTAATTAGAAAGCTTGTCTTATCGCTTGAATGTGGACCCTTCCCATTGGGATGCCTATCTCTGAACCTCAGAAAGCGAGCACCCTAACAAAGCCAGACCTCTAGGGAACCAAAGGGCTGACTCAGATGCTTCCAGGGAAATTGCTGAGCAAGAGACAAGGATTGTTTTTACTGAAACTAGAAAACTGGAATTGCCTGGACCTCTTTAGCAATTTCCTACACAGTGATGTCTCCACTACCTGTGTCTCTTGGAATACCAATGATCATCATTTAAAAAAAATACCCAATGATGGTTTTTGGTTTTTTTTTTGGTGGTTTCTTAATGCTGTACCACCGGTTGGGTCTAGACTAGAATTATGAATATAATTCAAGTCTGGAAAGCAGTTTTAAACAGTACTTTTTAAAAACAATTCCAACTATTTACCTAAATCCTTCTAATTGCTTTGCTTGTCTGTGTCAGCATTGTCTGCTTTTTTGTTTTTGTTTTGCAATGGAGTCTTACACTCAGTCACCCAGGCTGGAGGGCACTAGTGCGATTTCAGCTCATTGCAACCTCCATCTCCCAGGTTCAAGCAATTCTTGTGCCTCAGCCTCCCAAGTAGCTGGGATTACAGGTGTGCACCACCACATTCAGCTAATTTTTGTATTTTTAGTAGAGACAAGAGTTTCAACATGTTGTCTACGCTAGTCTCGAATTTCTGACCTCAGGGGATCTGCCCACCTTGGCATCCCAAAGTACTGGGATTGCAGGTGTGAGCCACCGCACCTATTCTTTTTTTTTTTTTTTTTTTTTTGAGATGAAATTTTGCTCTTGTTGTCCAGGTTGGAGTGCAGTGGCATTATTTCAGCTTACTGCAACCTCTGCCTCTCGAGTTCAAGGGATTTTCCTGCCTCAGCCTCCTGAGTAGCTGGGATTACAGGTGCCTACCACCATGCCCCGCTAATTTTTGTATTTTTAGTAGAGTGGGGTTTCATCATGTTGGCCAGGCTGGTCTTGAACTCCTGACCTCAAGTAATCCACCTGTCTCAGCCTCCCAAAGTGCAGAGATTACAGGTGTGAGCCACTGTGCCTGGCCTTGTTTTTGAATTTGAAACCGTGGGACCTATTGGTAAACACAGTCCAGGGTGATGTTGTGTAGAAAGAGGTTCTTAGGATCACAACATCTTCCTCAGGGACTTACAAAACTGCTTTGAGGGGTCCAAATATCCTAGGAGGCAGTTAAGGGAAGGGATTACTCCTATTTTAATCTGCAAAAAGTGAGGCTTATGAGGCTGAACAGTTAGTACCAAGTTTTAGATTTCCTAAATCTCAGGTCCAACTCCCCATAGGAGAGGCCAGTATTGCCCAGCTAAATAACTGGAGAGTGGATTAGGTGTGGGGTCAAGGCTATGGCTGAATACCTTCCTGTCATTAGCACCAAAAGTCTGCAGCCTGGAAAAGCCCTCAATCCTAGGCAAACGGGGACAGTGGGTCACCCTATTGCAAGATCACAATTGGCCTGTCTCAGATGTCATGTGCATCTCTAGATCCTTTCTCTTCTGTAATCTTGTGTGTTTGGAGGCTGGCTCTTACCCATATGTCACCAATTAAACCCCTAAATGTTCAGATTTCAGATTTCTAAGTGAATCTGGGTTATATTTTTCTGACAGGTCTAACAATCCTCTTGGGTGCTTTATCTCCTGAAAAAAAAAAAAAAAAAAAAAAAAAAAAAAAAACCTGCCTGGGCCACTGAAGTAAGCCTGATGCCTCTCTCTGGGCCCACTAGGCTCATTTGATACACAAACTTGTGTGGATGAATCTGAGAGATGAATATCTGTTGTTCTCTCTGGCTTGGAGCATATGAGATGCCATATGACAGTCTTTCCTTCTAAAGAATGGGGATAATTATATCAACTTCATGGAGTTGTTTTAATTATTATAAAAGGTAATATAAGAAAGGCGCTTAGAACAGGGACAAGCACATAGTAAATATTCAATAAATATTAGGAAAAAGAAAAACTTAAATAGTACTATGGAAGTATAGGCTGTTGACTGAATTATCATTGTCATCATATTTTGCAAGTTCTCATGATTGAGGATTTTCAGGCTGTGGAGAAAACCTATTAGAGGTTAAAATCAAAGTCATTTAGATTTAGTGAAGACTTCCCCAAGGAATCCCAATCTGGGAGTCAGATGGCATAGTTCCCCTACAATTAAAACATGCATTCTCATGCTTGGGAAGCCACTAAGCTGTACCTATAAACCAGCAGATCTTCAGAGCTCCAGCTTTGTGTGGTGGCCCGTGGGTGAGGATTCTACCAACAGAGGGAGTTGAAGAAGCAAGTCACTGAATACCCAATTCAAACTGGATTAGGCAACTAAGAAATTAAATTGCTCATGTAACTAGAAATCTATAAGATCATGCAACTGATCTTCAGAGTTAATTCAGCCCAGTGGCTTTAGAGTATAATCCCAAACTCACTGATGTTCTCTACCCTTCACGTTCTCAGCTGTGAGAAGTGAGAGGATCAGAGCCAGATGTTGATGCTTTCTCCCAGCAGAGATGAGGGAGCTAGGAAAGGTAGGGATAGGGGCTGTGGAGGCCCATCTCTTATTTGGAGAAGCCAAGTTACCCAAACTCAGAAGCATATGGGATCTAGCATTAGTGGTAAAGGAAGGTCACCACAGTAAGCAGGGCTTGAGGTAGATTTCAGGGGCAGGAGTATAAAGGTCGTGGAACTCAACCTGTGAGGAGATGAGAGCAATGAAGGACAGGTGAATTAGATGTGCGATGGGGACTACTGTTTGGGCTGGGTGTTGCATATTTGTGCATTCCCTTAGTACACTGAAGATAGAGGTAGTGCTGGTAATGTTTAAAGAACAAGGGTGGATTCATCTGAGGAACAGTTCAGGGCAGGACTTTCCTTCCAGTAGGGGAATAAGAATGCATTCAGGTAATGATTAGAGGGTAATTCTTTCTTGCTCCAAGGATATCAGGTAGGCACTTCTGTCCCAGGAACTCTGCATCTGGGCTAAGGGCAGCAAAGACCAATTCTGGACCTTGTATAGATAGGACTGGTGTTCCTAACTCGCCACCGGGCTAGAAACAGGGGCTAGTTCATGAGAGATTGGCAAGATATTTGCTCACCTTCTTACTTTTCTCAGAAGGTAAATTCAAATTTGTTAGGGCTCGTAATTCCCAATGCCAGAGTCCTTTCTCGTCTCAATGATGGGCTTCTTTGCTTGCCAGTGTATAATAATTAACCTATAACATGGGCCGTGCTCTGCTCATCATGGCAAAGGAAGCCAGCAGAGACAGAGCACGTGGACTGAAACTATGGTAGTAAGTCACTGAGCTCTGTTTTTTCCAAAATACTTAAAAATGGATGGCCAAAATTCGCTGAGTGTAGAATATTTGGAAATAGTCTTTCCAAGAAGGGAAAAACTTTCTTGAATGTAAGGATTATCAAGGAAGTGGATGCTATAGGGGAGGAATTGTCAAAAAGGAGGCATTGAGATTTTCTTATACAGGCCAAAAATTGATCCTGGGAGTTTTTTTCCAGAAAATGTTTTCTTAAATGTTTTTAAAAATAGCAATGTAAATGAATCAACTTGATCATTCATAATCTCAAACATTCGTCATTTTGAAGGGTAGCACTCAGGCTAACAAATGGTAATCTGACATGTTTGTATAAAAACATTCTAATTACTTTCTTATACCTTATTTTAGAACCTAGTTTAAATTTAAATTTTCCAAACTTTATGTTAGGCATGCACCTAAAAGATGCAATGATTTTTCTAAAATTTAAACTAGAAAAAATTTTAGAAAAATCAATGCATCTTTTAGGTGCATGCCCAGTATAAATATCCACTTATTTATCTGTTTTCGATAAATAAATACTCCCACATTCTCTTTAGTCTGAATTGATTTTTCTGGGCTGGTTGCACCGAGTTTGTAGTCAGAAAGTAATTGAAAGTTGTAATGGGGTGCCATCTACTGGGGAAATACACAATTGATTAAAAAACAGAATTGATTGGCATTCTCTTTGCAAAAGAGAACATGATGAATATGATGTAAAAGAAAATATGAAAAAAGATGGGAAGTTGACATTTTGCTAATACTAGAAAACTTTTATTTGAACTCTAATATGCTTCTTTGATATCCTACTTTGTTTTCACACTAGGGCAGACACTGGCTATCAGAAGAAATCCTCAGTCTATACTTAAAATCCTAAAACTTTCAAATGGCTGAGACCTTTGAGATCACCCAGTTCAACACCCTGAAGTTACAGATGAGAAACGGGCTCAGAGAGGAGAAGGGATTCATCAACTCTCTCCAGTTAGGTAATGCGGACATTTATGTTCTCTCCTCACCAAGATGGTCCTCACTTAGATGAAGTAACCATTTGGCAAAACATTATAAGGGTCACCAAGAAGTCACCCAGAGCCAAACACAACACTGGCTGGCTAGACAGACCATTAGAAAGCCTCATCATTAGCATTGCTCCTTTGCATGGAACGTGATGCTTATTCATTTGTACTATAAGTCCCCACAGACACCTTCATACCAATGGGGTTTTCTCTGATTAGTTGCTATTTACCTGCTTATTTAGAAAGTAACCAGCAGAACTGCTGCTTTAGATCTAATTCTAACCAAGAGAGGGTGATGAGTGGGAAGAACATTATGAGAAGTGACCATGGCATCCCAACGCAGGAATATCCAGGGAGGAAAGCTGGGATTGGTGAGGCATAGACCTGGGTTCTAGCATTTAGAGCAAAGCAGGCACTTAGAATGAAGAGCATGCAGGAAGGATGGGGAGCTCTCAAAACTACAGTACTCTGACTCCACAGTTGCAAATACAGCCAATAAAGAGTGATATGGTTTGGTTCTATGTCCCTGCCAAACCTCAGGTTGAGATGTAATCCCAGTGTTGGAGGTGGGGCCTGGTGGGAGGAGTCTGAATCATGCGGGTATATCCTTCAGGAATGGCTTAGTGCCATCTCTTTGGTGATGACTGAATTCACGCGAGATCTAGCTGTTTAAAAGCATGAGCCTGGGCGACAGAGTGAGACTTGG
The DNA here is from genome assembly GCF_009761245.1 of Sapajus apella. NCBI lineage: Eukaryota > Metazoa > Chordata > Mammalia > Primates > Cebidae > Sapajus > Sapajus apella. The sequence goes on along the minus strand of NW_022436966.1, from coordinate 17,076,547 downwards.
TCTCAATAAATAAATAATAAAATAAATAAAAGTGTGTGACACCGTCCACTCTCTCTCTTGCTCCTACTCTCACCCTGTGATATGTCAGCTCCTCCTTTGCCTTCTACCGTAATTATAAACTCCCTGAGGCCTCCCCAGAAGTCAAGCATCTGCCATGCTTCCTGTACAGTCTGCAGAATTGTGAGTCAATGAGACCTCTTTTCTTTATAAATTACCCAGTCTCATGTGTTCCTTTATAGCAATGCAAGAACAGCCTAACACAAGGAGTAATTAAATGGGTGTTTAGGTAAACCAGGGTGGCTACATAGGTTTCTCTCTGATAAACTCTGAGTTCCAGCGAATACTTAGAAAAGAGACAGGAAGGAGTACTTGGCCAGAGATAAGAGGAAGGCTTATGAGAACAGTATTATATAGTCTCTCATTTCCATGAGCTTGTAAGAAATGCTCAGGGCAACAAAACCCATAAAATTATTTTTGGAGTAATCCCCACAAGAGGGGTGGGGAACAGGCCTGCTTACTTGGGGCGATTCTTGCATGCTGACCAATAACATAAATGAAGTCCTCTACTTCTGTTCATCTTCATTTTTTGCAACAAAGAATGATCTTAGAATTGAAAGCATAGAACAAGTGTTGATAAAAGGGAATGGAAGTTCAGACTGAAAAAAAGCCATGCCAGTTAGTAACAGCTACACATTAGAATGCTTCCTGCATTCAATATTGTACCTATGTTATCTCATTTAATCTATACTGTAACTTTACAGTTTTAGGCACTATCTTATTTAGATATTAGGAACCTCAGACATAGAGAGGTGAAAGTATTTGTTTATATCACATTCCCTGTAATAAGGGGAAGGGAAGGCAGAACACAGTTTATTCTCAGGCCATCTGATCCGGAGCTTGAGAGCCGAGCTGCTCAATTACTGGGCCTCCAGAGTTCCTACGAGAGGTCAGTCCTCCTGGTGCAGATACAGAACACCTCAGCCTGTGAGAGAACTTGCACTGTGAGCCTAAGGGGCTGCAAATCCAGGAATGAGAAAATATGTTTCTCTTTTGAAACTTTTCTTAAAAGAGAGAGTGAGCGAGTGGGAGTAAGAGAATAGAGCAGATTCTACACCCTGCAAGTTAGTGAGCTTGGTGCAGATGCTGGATAAAATCCTAAGATAATAGGGTAATAACTCTGAGTCTTAAAAGGTTATTGTATAATAAACATCTGGGAGAGGAAGGCAGCAATCCAAGCACCCAATGAGGGTTTGTAACTATGCCATCATTTACTCATTCAGAAAATGCTGACATCCTACTCTGTGCCTGCTTCTGTGGTGGGCACCCTGGGACAATAAACAGGGCTTCCCCTCAATGTAATCTCAACCAGTGGAGGGAAGACAGGTCACTGATGATTGCAATGCTGTGGAAACATCAGAGAGGTATGGGCTTGTTAGTAAAGATAAGGTGCCCCAGGGAGGCACATAAACTAGTGAGAAAGGAAGCAGAGAAGGTATCCCAAAGACTGAGCTCCTTTTCCTTGCATTACAAAGGTTTTTAAAAATTAACCTTGTTAAAATATTAGGCTGAACAATATGAACCATATGAAATTGCCACTTTTGAGGCCACAGACTGGCAAATATTGGCAATTTTATATGATGAGTGAATTCACATGAGATCTAGTTTAGAGATCAAATCCAAAGTTTTCAAAGTCCAACAGCGCTACAAATAGGTTTTAATATCAAATGAGCAGGAGGTCCCTGCTTCGCATCTTCCCACCTCAGACTCCTTCCTTCTCATGGCTTCCACTTTCAACTCTTATAGCTAGTTGTTTTTAGCTATTTTTTGGCTACATATTGCCAAATACTATATGTTACTATCATTTCTTGATTTTCCATTTTAACTATCGAATTTCTGCTCTGAGGATGAGGATTTAACTCTTATGCTACCACTATCATAAATGCCTACATTCTCTGCCCTATCTCACATTATATTATAATTTATAGTAAGATCACACTTCATATTTGCATCATTAATGTCAGGAGGGAACTCCTGATATTTTCTTCCATGAGGTGGGATTTCTTCTGCTAAACATTTCCATGATCTCTCTACACCTTTACTCATTAATTCATTTGCTTCTCTCTAGACTAGGAAGAGTGGCTTAATCTGCTTAGTGAATTTCGATCAGCCCTTTTTCCTTCTGCCCTCTGGAAGCTGTTTAGTAGCAATGGAAGAGTGTTCCTTGCTGCTCCATCTGGGCAGAGAAGGTCCAGCCCTGTCTTGGCTTGGGCGGGGGATGGGGGCACTGGGGAGGAGTAAGAATCTGCCTAATTCTGGGATTCAAGGCTCATTTGGCTCTCATGCCTAAACTACATCAGTCAAATATGCCTTTTTGTGTTTAATGGACAACAGAAATTTATTTCTTACAGTTCTAGAGGTTGGAAGTCCAAGATCAAGGCGCTGGCAGATTTAGAGTTCTGGTGAGGGTCCACTTCCTAATAGACAGCCATCATCTTACTCTAACCTCACATGGTGGAATCTAGTGAAACCTTTATCACTGAGAGAAATAAGGGTGAGATTTTGTCCTTCCTCTAAATTTTCTGATTTATTTGCCAATTTGTTTAAAACTTGGGTGAGAAATAAGAAAATGATTTACCAGTTTCCTTGGAAGGACCCAGCAATTATAATTACATACGTTTAAATTTACCCATCTTTTCCTATAGTGTTCTTTGTCTTTTCCTAGAGCTATGAACTGTTTCTGTTTAGCCCATCCATAAACTCCTTAAGGCTGAAAACACCCCTCTATAAGATCATCACTTCAAGTAATCTCTTGCACTTCCCAACGCCACCACCCCCACTTGTCAACTTTGAGATGTACCTTTTGGAATCCTCCTACCTTGCTTCCAATCTGTTCTGACCTTTCTCTCGGCCTGAAGCCTGGCTGATACCCAGAAGCTCCCCTCACCATCATTCTCGGAATTTGGTGGTTCACTTCTGTGTTTTATCTCTGGCTTCTCGGATTACATGACTTTCTGTTTCTTGTCTATATTCTACCCTCACACTTGACTAATGATTTTGCTAAGTATAGAATTCTGTGTTCAACAGAATTTCCTTCAGAACCTTGAAGGAACTGTTTTCTAGAAGCCCAGTGAGTATTATGAAATTTCACAATGATGGGCATTTTGCAGGACATCTGGCAGGTCCTTTCTATTTTAGAAACACATTCTTCTAAGTTCTGAGACATTTTCTTGCATGATTTCTTTTATAATAGTTTCCCTACATGTTCTCTGATCTCATTTTCCACACCACCCCCTCCTTCCCTGGAGCTCTTGCCATCCTGATGTTTGACCATTTGTCTTTATCCTCCAATTTTCTTCATTTTTTGCTCTCTTATTTCCTATCTTTTTGTCATTTTGTTTTACTTTTGATGAGATTTCTAATACTTTACTTTTCAATACATAACATTTGATTCAATTTCCTTGTTTTCAGTTGGCCATCTTACCTCTTCCTCATCTGTGCCTTTGGTACCTGAGTCCAGAGCCCAAGTCCTCAGCCCAGAGTCTGAGGCCTGGCTTTTGCAGAAAAAAAAAAAAACAAAAAAACCACCTGTCCCTAGTTGAGGCAGTGGGGTGAGGGTGGAATATATAATCCAGCTCCAAGAGTCTAGAAGGGGTATTTAACTCCATCTCATGTAAACTTTCAACCAACACTTATGTTTTCAGCCTCGTCCTGTACCCTGGCCTTCACAAGTAACTAATGCTCCTAATTTTGGAAACTTTCTGGAGCTTTTTGCAGTGCAACTAGGCCTCCCTCTTGTCATCCCCCACATGCTTCAGCTTCCCCAGGTCTGTTAGATCACTGTGTTACTTACGCATCTTCTTTCCAGCTTCCAAAATTGTGTTGATATCTTCCCTTTGCTGCAGTCTCTTCTTCTCTATTATTTGTACATGTTAGATTGTGCCTTCTAAAATTTTTTATCACCATTTTATTGAGATTTTCAAGAGACATAAATAAGTGGTTTAATTAATATTCTATGTTTAAAAAGAATGATCTCTCCCTTCCTCCCTCATTTTTGGTAAGAACTTTATTAAAGTATAATTCATGTATCATACACTTACCCATTTACAATCTACAGTTTGTTTTTAGTATATTCAAGTGGTTGTGCAATCATTATCACAATTTTAGAACATTTTTATCAACCTCAAAAGAAACTGATTCATTTGCCATCACTGCCCATTTCCCCCCACTTTCTCCAGCCCTAGGCAACCACCAGTCTACTTTCTGTCCCTGTGGATTTGCCTAATCTGGGCATCTTATATAAATGGAATCATACAGTTGTATAATATGTGATCCTTTATGACTGGCTTTTCTCACTCAGCATGAAGTTTTTAAGGTTCATCAGTGTTGTATTATGGCTTACTATTCCATTTATTTCTTCCCCCCTCCAACTTTTTTTTTTAAAGAGACAGGGCCTAGCTCTGTCACCCAGGCTGAGTGCAGCGGCACAATCATAGCTCACTGTAACTTTGAATTCCTGGGCTCAAGTGATCCTCCCACCTCATCTTTCCGAATATCTAGGACAGCATATCTAGCTTTTTTCCCTTTTTTTTTTTTTTTTTTTTTTTGGTAGAGTTGGGGTTTTGCAATATTGCCCAGGCTGGTCTCAAACTCCTGGCCTCAAGTAAGCCTCCTGCCTTGGCCTTTGAAAGTGCTAAGATTACAGGTGTGAGCCGATCCATCCAGTCCTCCATTTCTTTGATTAATAAATAGTATTCCACTATCTGGACATATTATTATTTATCTGTTCATCCATTGATAGGTCTTTGGGTTGCTTTTACTTTTAGGCTATTATGAATAATGTTGCTATAAACATTTGTGTACATGTTTGAGTGTGGACACAAGTTTTCATTTCTCATGAGTATATACACAGGACTGGGATTGCCGGGTAATTTTATGTTTAGTCTTCTCAGAAACTGCCAGACTGTTTTCCAAAGTGATCGTACTATTTTATATTCCAGACGGAAACATATGATGATTCCAAATACTCTGCATCTTCACCAATACTTGTTATTGTCTGTCTTTTTGATATAACCATCCTAGTGAGTATGAAGTTATATTTTATTTGTGGTTTTCATTTGCTTTTTCCTGGTTGATAATGATATTGAGCATCTTTTTGTAAGCCTGTTGTCCATTTGTATGTCTTCTTTGGGATCATAGCTATTCAAATTCTGTATTCATTTTTGAATTGGGTTACTTATCTTTTTATTACAATTTGTAAATATTTTCTCCCATTCTGTGTGTTGTCTATTCACTTTCTTGATGGCATTGTCTGCAATACAAAACATGTCTAGTTTTTTTTTTATTGCTTCTGCTTTTGGTCTTGTAGAATAATTTGGAAAGTGTTCTCTCCTATTCTTTGGAAAAGTTGGTATTAATGCTTCAAAAAATATTTCATAGAATTCACCTATGTGAAGACATTTGGGCTTGGACTTTTCCTTGTGGGCAGTTTTAAAATAAGTCCATCTTATTTGTTTATTATAAAAGTCTACTCAGATTTTCTATTTCTTTTTGAGATTTTAGTAGTTTGTGTTGTTCTAAGAATTTTTCCATTTCATCTCCTTCCATATTTGTGCTTTATTTTTACTTGGACAAGAGTAGAAAAATCACAGATCAAGGCAATATGGTGGTGCTTCTGGGTTTCAGACTGGTATATGACATTGTACGAGTTGTAGTCCATTTGAACTGTGCTTCTCTGAGTTAAGAGGTACTCAACCTATGCAGATAAGCATGGTGGTCTTAAATAGAAGTATTAAGTATATTGCTTTTGGAGCCAGACCATCTGGGTTTGAATCCTACCTCCCCACTACCTAGAGGTGTGTCTTTGGTCAAGCTACGCTTTAGTTTCCATCTATATAAGCCATGGCAACTTCTTCAGGGTTTTTCTTTTTCTTTTTGTTTTTGAGGATTAAATAACATAGTATACATACAGTGCCTAATTCAATAAATGTTACCTCTTATTAGATATCCTTGTGGCCTTACTATAAACTTCATGAGGTTAGAAATGGGCTTTTCTCCACTTTTAATTGTTGAATCCTTAGTACCTAACAAGTGTCCTGGTACATAATAGGAGCCCAGAATTGTTCGTTTAATGTTTTTATGTCAAAAAACAAGATGTGAGGGCAAACAGCTTGTTCAGGGTTCTAGGTGATAATGAATGTTAACTGGAACAGTGAGAGGTCTACTGAAGCTATTTTGGCCCTTGTTGGGTTTAACCAGAGTCCTAAATGGCTTGAATAAAGCCGTGGAACCTATACCTACAAAATTTACACTTGACATAAAGCCAAGAAGGGAGAAGAAAATTTTGGTATGTATGTACTAGTGTCTTTATATTCCTTCCTATACTTGTGTCCTAATATAACAGCTGCATAAGTAAGTTACAGAAAGATGTGGATTAGCGGCAATATAAAAAAAAATTCCAGGAGTTCCAGCCAACAAGAAATTCATTCTGAGTAAGCAGTTTAGAAGCAATTAAAATCTGAAGCTACATTCATTATGTATAAAACAAAGGAGGGGACAGGCACACACAACAGATGTGTTGTGGCTTCACTTCTTTTCAGATTTTTTTGGAATATGTTGCTTTCACTTTTTATTAACTGGATCTAGACCCTCAAGCAATAGGCAGTAGACACTGAAACATTCTCTTTTATGTGAATAATGTTTTATTATTATGAACTAAAAATGCTCTCAGTAGATAGGTTGGTTTATCCTGGGCACAGTGTCTCATCGTGAGTGACATAAAGATACACTTTCTTACCACTGAAAGTGAGTGAGTGGCCTTACTTATAACCATGAGTATCAGTCAGGCTCCTCAGATTTCACACACAGTTATCAATCCTGTTTTGCTCCATTTAACTGAAACATAAAATATGAGTACCTTTCAGTACTCATTTATACCCATACCCACTTTCAAAATTGGAGTTGAGCAAAACAACATTAGCAAAAGACAACCTGAAGACTATGTAATCCAAGCTTATCCAACCCATGGTCCATGGGCCACATGTGGCCCAGGATGGCTTTGAATGCAGCCCAACACAAATTCATAAACTTTTTTAAAACATTATGAGGTTTTTTTTGGAATTTTTTGAAAGCTCATCAGCTATTGTTAGTGTTAGTGTATTTTATATGTGGCCCAAGACAATTCTTCTTCCAGTGTGGCCCAGGGAATCCAAAAGATTGGACACCCCTGATAATCTATCCGCCCACACTTTAAAATGGATACCTAAATTAATCCTATTGGAGAATCAGACTTGAAATACATCATACCCTGGCCCACACAGAATTGCTTTTATTGGAATAATTGGACATGAGGGCATCAAATTATAAAGAAGACTGTTTAGGAAGCATCCTTATAAAATATGTCTTTTTACACTATTCAAACTATTTTTATTAAAACACAGTTTCCTAGTATAATTGTTTGAACTAAGCCTGGAAGGGAAAGATCTTCCTAAGCAAAAATGGTACAGGATGTGGGATTGGGGTGGGACAAGGAAAGTTCAGAAATAAAAAAGTTCAGTGTGTATTTGTAAAATGATGGTTATCTCAGTTTACCTGCAATAAGGCATACAATTAGGACTGGAAAATAGGAGACAGCCTGATTGTCATGCCAAAGAAATAAATATTTGGGAATGAATGGGAGATCATTCATTCACAAAAATATGTTTTGAGTGCTTACTATTTCCTAAGGGCTGAATGTGGAGTGGCAGATAAAAGGGACACACAAGCCTTGGCCTCCTGGAGTGATTCTGATAAAGATTATGATCAATGAGACAGACAATAATCCAGGAAGCAAACAAATAAGGTTTAGTTTCTTCCTATGAATAAAACGAACAGGGTGCTAGGGAAGAACAGAGTGACAGCGATCTTCTTGAGAAAGGGTAGACTCATCTCCAAGAAGGTGACATTGAAATGGAGATCTGAGGGATGAGAGGTGGTGGCCAGATGAAGGTGGATAGGGAAGAACATTGCATGAAAAGAGAACAGTAGTTGTAAGGCCCTGGAAGGGGAAGGGTCTGATGCCTGAAGGAAATGAGAAAGACCAGTGAGGCTGGAGTATAGTGATTTAGGAGGGATGCAGTGACAGAAGTTGAAGCCATTTGATCACCTAGAGCCAGAGTACTGGGAATTTATTCAAAGTGCCGTGAGGAGCCTTTTACACATTTTAAACAGGGTGTGCCTGTATGTGACTGAAATGCTCATTGGTAATTCAGAATAGAGTTTTGAGTAGGGAATATTATAAAAAGTAGGGAGAACTAGAAGGAAGTTAAGGCTGGACAGACGTGTTACAACAGTCTCACACAGGCATTGGCAAACATTTTCCGTAAAGGGCCGGATAGCACATATTTTTGGCTTTGAGTGTCCAGCAGTCTGGCTCAACCACTCAACTTTGCTGTTGTAGTGTGAAAGCAGCCATAGACAATACAGAAATGAATGAATATGGTTGTGTTCCAGCAAAATTTTATTTACCCAAAATAGGTGGTGGGTCATATTTGGCTGCTAGGCTGTAGTTTGCTAGTCTGCAATCTCGGCATTAAAGACATGCCAGTGCATGTGCATGTGATAAAAGGTGAGGCCAAGAAAGATCTGGGGGAAGAATTGCTAGGCTTTGGGACTACATGCAGGGCCTGAGAAAGAAGACATTAGGACAAGATTTGAAGTCTGAGTAAGAGTTTATACCACATTTTCAATTGGATTTGGCCAGTGTAGAAACATTCATAAGGCTGGCAGTTGGCAATGACATTCAAAGCTCATATAGGCTGTGAAAAATCTGCACATGGGATCCCTTATCTCTATTTGAAGGCCAGGGGTGATTTATTTGATCTTCCCCAAAAAAGGACTCCAAGATGCCTGCTCCTTTCTCATTTAATGAGCACCCTCTTAAGCTGCAGATTCAGCTGAGAAAGGCTCTTTTCTCCAAAAGACTTTGAAAGTTTCATACTCTGTGCAGAGATGCATTTGTGTTTGAGAAAATGTGGTAAACCCTTGCAGATGCCACAGAAAGGTCAGTAACACCTCTAGCTCTCTGCTGTGAACAACCGTTACCAGATACCACACATGATTTGAATGCCAGTCTCCAGCGATGAAGACTGTCTCCTGTGGTGGGTTTCTCATTTTTGGGTCACCCTTAGTTTTAGCACACGTGTGTCTTAAAATATAATGCCATTCATCACACTGAAACATTTTGCATTTTAAAAATTATTCATATTCTAAAAAATGTACTAGTTTAATGAAAGATGGAAAGAATGCCTGAAAAATATCCTGAAACTAATATAGGAGAGGATGAGAACTGGAGCTTAGCTTTGCTTTGGATGGCAGCATGGTTCTTGCAGAAGAGTTTTGTGCTTTGGATTTTATGGGTAGATTTCGTAAGTTAGGGACAATTGTCCTGTAGTCTTCACTGCACCCTAGGGGCTATGTGTCTGGAGTTGAGTAGGAGAAAGACATGGTTAGGCTATCATCAGGCTTCCTGTGCCTCTTGGAATGGTAGTCTGGCACAGTGAGACCTAGTATGGGAATCCGTTGGAAAATCTCTTGCCCCTCTTTTCCTCAAAAGTCTGTTCATGGTGCTCACTGTACCCTGTATTCCAATTCAGGTGGCCAACCACAGTGATTTCCCCTACTGGTCATCTCTGAGTCAAGTTCTGTCTTTTCCTTCTTGCCCCTTCTTTTGGGGGAAACTGCTGTTCCCCCTCCAATCCTAGTCATATGGTCTAAATGAGGACTGTTGTCCTTTTACACATTCCTAGTTTCCTAGATACAGTGATGGGGTCCAGAGATGGCCCATGAGCTCTTCCCTGTGAGTTTTTAAGCTCAGTTTGCAGTTGTGGTGCCATGTCCATATAGAATGAGGAACACCCCAGGGAGAACAGCATGAAAGTGGGGCTGAGAGTGCCCAGGGGATGTGCAAGTCCCCATTTCCCCTAAAATTTTCAGTGCTGCCCTCCCTGTCCTGCTCAGGGCTTGAGTGACAAACTCTTTCTTTGATTTTATGGATCTACCCCAGAATCCCATCAACTAGTCTTCCTTTTGCTTAAGCCAGTTTGGAGTTGGGGTTCTTTTATTTGCCATTTTATAAGGTATGGAGGAGGAGTGGCAACAGAGCATCCTAACAGAGTATTCTCCTTCTGAAATCACACCACAGAAACAGCAGCCTGTTCTGCTTGCGCTGTATGAGTAGAGGCGCAGAAGCACCACCTTCATGCAGTTCCTCAGACTTAGTCTCAAGACCTGCAGAATTTTGGATAGGAGCTGTCCCTGAGGGCATAGATAATCAGAACTCTTGAGGGCGGGAGTCTTATGATGAGAAATCACTTTTTGTAGCCTTACCAATAGGCAGCCAAGGGGCAGGGGATAAATGGGAAAAGTGATCTGATCTCCCCAGAAAGTGTCTTTAGGTCTGGCTTTGTTCTGGGAAGAAGACTCCCATGTTGTGAAGGGAAGGTGATAGAATCCTGCTCTTCCTACTGCAACTCTTGGGGAGTATGATCTGACTCCCTTAGGTTAATCTTGGCCATGCTGCTTATACCTGGGCTCTGAGGCTAGAAGTCTTACTATTCATCTTTTTCCACACACAATTACCACCTCAGATGTCTGCAGCAACTAAGAGTGGGGGTGAGAACAGATTCCACCATCTTATGGACCCAGAATCACTGCCTCTATTCTGTCTAGGCCTCCATCAATAGAAGGCAGATGGGTTTTCTTTCTGAACCCCCCAAAGCACAAAAGATATGCCTTTGTTTGAATTCCTCCAGAAATAGACCCCTAGGCAAGAATTAAACTGTAAGTAGTTTATTTGGGAGTTGATCCTAGGAAACATCAGCATGGGAATTGAGAAGTAAAATAGAAAAATGAAGGAAGCTAGTAAAAAATAATGAGTCAAATTAGTTGCTTCTATGCAGCTGAAGCTCAGCCCTCCTGGGGAACTCTAGTAGGGAGTATAGAACATGCCTCAGTTTTACCCTATCCGAGAGGCAAATAAGATATGATCTGGTGACCAGATCCCCAGCTCTCATTGTCTGACAGCTTCTCCTGAAAGCATTAAGTCTCTAGCACTTTCAGCTTACACTGGGGGCAGTCAAGTATGCCCTCACTGGCAGAGGAAAGCCAGTAGGCAGAGTTACAGGCATTGGCAGCAAGAAGTCACTGGAGTAGAGAGGTGAGCCAGGGAGTGACAATGCCTGTTCAAGGGTCCTGGACAATGGGGCACTTGTGTATCCTTTTATAAAACCGGATCCCTTAATTGGTTCTGGGGTTCTCATACCTCTCCTAGGAACAGCATTCTCGGAAGTTTCTTATGAGCAGAATCACCTACAGTTATTAAATCTGGGATGGGGCATCCTTTTTGGTTAGCATATTCATTTCAACTTGGTTTGTCTGTTTAGTCATCTATTGGCCATCCAATGTACCAAAGACATCAACCACAACTTTTATGTCATTGAAAAGCACAATAAAATCAAATGGAAATCACCTCCTCCACAGGTCCTAACAGTAGCACCTTCTTTGTATAAAAAAAGGTGGCTTGGGATATAAAGACATCTTAAAATTTTAGATTTTAAATGCATATATTTTCATAAACTCTTGCTTCCTTCAGTATCAGCAGAAATAAGCTGTATTATGTTGTTAGAGATAACGGAATATATGTGCACAGAGTAAAGGAAGTGAACAATGGAATCTGTTCTTAAATATAGCCAGGTGGATTTTAGTGATGTGAAACTCTATAGGTGAAGTTAGTGTTCTTTCATCATAAAAGCATTTGGCTTGGTTTGTACTTGGTGACAATATCTCTACTCCTTCTTGAGACTTGAAATAGAAGGGTTTTTCAACCTTACATTTAATCACAAACTTAATTCGATCTATATGCAAAGATTTACAATCACTCTAGTTATGCAGTGTATCAATAATAGAGGAGCTACCCAGCAATGTGTTGTTTCTCATTGAATATTCAGTGCATGATGTGAAGATTTATCTTGTAAATATCACTGGGTATAGCCTTGTAAATTCAGAGATATATTTTATATAGTTCAGCTTTGAATATAGAGCAAATGAGGAAGAATGAATTTTTAAATGAAAAGATCAAAAAGGATCATTAATATTTCATAATCTCAATCAACTTTTCCACTGCAGATTGATTTGTATGTTATTTGGGGTATAAGATGTGATTAGTGCTTTCATAGCCAAATCAGATAATCTGGTCACAAAGTTGAATGTTAAAGGTAATGTGAACTTCTTGTTTGGCTTGAGAAAAGAGTCAATAAGCTCCTCAATTAGCTCTGTGCTTATCCTGGGAAGTTGCCACACAGTGAATAAGATTGTAAGCATTTAGAATACGAAACAAGTTATTAAGCATGTTGGGTTGGTTTCTATTGGTGAGAGATGTGTGAGTTGCTGGATTTTTGGAGAAAGGAAGAACCCCACACTAGGGAACATGGGCTAAATCATGTTGTCCCGTATATTTATAAACATGATAGGATTTAACAGACCTCTCAGAGCAGCAGAGTTGGCTGGTGCTTCCATGTTGGTAGACACCTGGCTCTTGAATCTAGCCAGAGTTATGTCTGCATACCTACCTACTGGCCCCAGACAGATGAATGGTGCATATCAACCAGGGATAGAGGAAATTGGCCAGGACCTCCAGTCAGGACCAGGATAATGACTTACTTTTCCTTTTGCCTCATCTTTCCATCTTGAAGCCCTTGGCTCCAAGACTCTGACTTGGACCTTACTTCTGACCAATGCCTTCAGAACTAGCACCCTTACTCTTGATCTCCAGGATGTCAATTCTTTCTCTTCTTTCACCTTCCTTGCTCCAGTGACTTCTCCTGGTCAGGCTGAAAATTTCCAATTTTATTCTGTTGACTTCGTTAATCTCCAAGATTAACCTTCAGGTTGAGATAACATTTAGGGGAGAAAAGGGAAAGAGAAATTCAGATAATCAACCTCTGGGAGGTTACTAGAACTTCAGGTTCTGTACTTGCTGCAGAGCATGCTGGGCTCATGGAGGCAAAATGAGAGCCAGTATAGGATCTTGGAGAGGTGGTCAAGGGCAAGATCCCAGTCATAATTTATATGCAGAGATTGAATTTTGTATAAATTAGGATACACTGGATTATGCTATAATAACACAGTCCCTAAATCAATGTTATAACAAAATGTAAGTTTACTTCTTATACAAAGTATCCAGTGTGGTATGGGGTGATAATCTGCTCCACAGTCCCTGAGGGACCCATGCTAACCAAGGCGCTACCATTTTAGTATTTGCACCATCTGGGTCATGTGCACTTAACACTCCACAATAGGAGAACTAAGATTGGAGAATCCGGTATGGGCTTTTCATTGCCTCAGTGCAAAGGTGATACAAGCCACTTCTGGCCACGTTTTACTGGCTAGAACTATTAAGGTGATCCTTTAACTTTAAGGGGTTTAAATGTAGGAGAGGAAGTACAATATTTGGGGAGAATTACTGCCCCTACAACAAGATCTGTGGGTAAGGATTCCATCCGAAGGAGAGCAGCAGGGATGCTGATATACAGGCCAGGTGTTTGAGAAAGCAAGTCCAGGGAACCCATCTGAAAAGGAGGTGGAGGAAGGAATCAGGCGAGCCCGGGTCTGGCACAGAGGAGTTCCAGGGAGCCTGCAGCTAGCTGAGTTCTCATTCCCAACCACTAAAATGGCCTGGAGCAGGGACTGACATGTAGAATCTGAAAGCCACCTTCAAGGATCATTGTTTCATATTATTATGAAGGGCATATAATAATAACAAATGCTTAAATGTATAGAGATGCATTTAAAAACCATATGATTCATGCATAACGTTTTGAATTAGTGAATCATCATCTCAGGAGGAAACATGCCAAATATGCCATGTTCTGGTTTTATCACCTTATGAATCATACACTTGGTGTATAAAATGAAGCTAATCTTTGATAAATTGTGGCTACTGTTTATTTCATTAAATACTTATATTCATGACATCAGGTAATCTTCTCTATAAACCTGAAAGATTATTATTATTATTACTAGCAACCCCACTTTACAGATGAGACCACTGACCTCCAGAGAGGACAAGGTTGCATAGCTAGTAAGAGGCTGAGCTGGGATTTAGATGTAGATCTCAGATGAATCCAATATCTCAGATTTGATTGCTGGAACTAAATAGAATATATAACATATCTGGCATTTCCGAGGAGCTCAACAATGCTAATTTTTCTTCCTCTTTCCTCTTTTCTTTCCTTCTCTCATCTCTGAAACTCCAGCCAAATAACTCATCACCTGTTAGGGATTCCTCCAGGGATTTGTCTTTTGAGAAGTGCTAGTAAACCACTCACACAATGATTTCTCCAAGTGAGCAGGTGATGGGAAGGAGAACTGACAATGGAGAGACTGGACATATGCTCTTACCAGTCTTGCTGCTGGCTCTGTGCCCACATGTAGGCTGGCAGAGGCAGGGGAAAGAGGGGACCAAAAAGAATCACATGCCTATTTACCGTCCCCAAAATAAGAAAAAGCGGGCTAGGCTTCACCCCTTTTTCTCCCCTATTGCAATATTTCTGTCCTTAGTGCTGTTGCAGGTGTTTATTAATATTTGGATACAGTGAGTAACTTGGTCATACAAATATTACTCTTTCTTAAGCAGGGAAAGCTCTACAAATTCCCAGCTCTTCTAAAAAATGAAGTCACTTTAATTCCCATTCTTAAAAATATGTGGGTTTTCACACAAAACAAACTGCTTCATCGGCCAGATTCTGGATTTCTCCTCTCCTGGAAACAAGGTGTCCTAGGGCAGTGGGGTTGAAGGTAAGGGGGATGGGAGGGAGGATGTGGTTGTGCTTCTTGAAAACAAGACTTTGCATGTATGTGTATCTAGTGCATGTGTTTTAATTTAGAGGCAAATAGGTGATATCTCTTTATGGCAACCAGCATGGTTTGAGGATATTTATTTTCTTTCATCTCATTCTATAAATAAACTGGATGACTGCTAAGGAAAAAAAAAATCAGAGACATGATTCCTAGCGTCTACTCTAGTGAACTATCCTGAAAACTCTGGTCTGCCACTTGGTGTGACAGACCAAGAACCTTCCAGGTTCTTAAAGGGTAGTTTGAGTCTTCATGCATGGGAAGCTTATGATTTTGACTTCTTCATCTAGTTTCCACTTAGAAAAGACTTTTTGACAGAAACCCAGAATGATTTAGAATCTCTCTGTAATCAAATGCTAATAAATATCGCCATTAATGAGATGTGCTGCTGATTTGCTTATTGCTTACCCTGTGATGCGTTATAGGCTATTTTCTTGGTAATTTTTATAGTAATGGTGATGCGTTACCACTAGTTCATCAAGGTCAAATTATTTCTTAGTAAAAGTTTGAGTTCTACTCTCCTGTCTTAACTGAGCAAGGCAGATGTAAGAGGTGCCTGTCTCAGGGTAGGAAACCCACCAATTTGTTACTTTTCAGAATTTTTGCCTCAAAGGTGGTTTTGGAGCCTCATGTTTTTTCTGTTGTTAAGTGTTGCCATTGTGGACAAGAACATTATAAATCAGAATGGTAAGACCTTGATTGCAAGATACTGAGTCACCAAAGGGGAGTGGCATCCCTGGCTTCTCAAGGATCTAGAAAATCATTCTCCTCCATCTGCTTTGCATATAATGGGGCAGGTCAGCATAGACAGTATGCAGCTCTTTGGTGCATATACAATGATTGTCCCCCATAGCTAATTTTATAGATCAACAGAAACCATAGGGGACCTTGGTTTAGAAAATAGAGGCAGTAGCTGGGCAAGGTGGCTGACGCCTGTAATTCCAGCACTTTGGGAGGCTGAGGTGGGTGGATCACTTGGGGCCAGGAGTTTGAGAGCAGCCTGACCAACATGGCAAAACCCCATCCATCTCTACTAAAAATACAAAAATTAGCTGGGTGTGGTGGTGCACTCCTGTAATCTCAGCTACACAGGAGGCTGAGGCAGGAGAACTGCTTAAATTCAGGAAGCGGAGGTGGCAGTGAGCCAAGATAGCACCACTGCACTCCAGCCTGAGTGACACAGCAAGACTCTGTCTCAAAAAAAAAAAAAAAAAAAAAAAAGAAAGAAAGACAAGACAATAGAGGAAGAAGAATTGAACTCTTCAGGAACTGGTTCACCTATTGAATTTCCTTTTGGCTTTAAGGAAAAATCTTCTCCTTCCTCCAAATACTTATGTTCCTATTGTCAAAACCATTCACTTGGCAGTGACACTTGTCACACTCTGCTTGTATTGAGTAGAATTTTTATGAGTGAAAGTCTAATATCTCAACTAGATAGGAGAGTTTCTCAAGGCAAGGGGCTGGGCTTTCCACTTCTTTGTGTCCTTGAATCTTCTAGCTTTGAAGTTAATACATAATGGTGCATAACATGCCATTTATTATAAATTATGAATTATTATTCAAGTCATTACTATTGCTCATTATTCATATTTGATGAAAATTCCTAGTTAAAAATATGATGCTTTCTTTCTTATGTATTTCTGTAGAATCAAAAGAAGTTTATGTTGTCTCATGACCCAAAGTTCTTGTGTAGGGAACTTTCTTTAAACAAGGTTTATACTCGAAATTCAGTTTGTTAAATTCAGTGAGTATTTACTGAGTTTCTATCATGTGAATTGTTACAGGGTATAAAAAATAAATAAGATAGTATATAAGCACTCAATTAGTTTTTAGTCTAATACAGGAATAAGAAATGGATTTTAACTTAGTATCTAGTTCTATCAATTGTTAGTGGCTGATTAGGATGCTGATTAGATTCAGTAGGAAAGAGCACTATGATCAGTTAGTAAAGTCTACCATTTACTTAGGAGTGGAGAATGATAGCATGAGTGCCACAGATTTGAAGAATATATTCAAAGTCTAGATAGAAGATTATTTTTAGTAGAATCGAATCAATTAATAACTTAATCAATTTTGTTTGGTACAGAGTAAGTACCAAACAAATATATAAATTATGTTTGGCAGTCCAGTCTGCCGTAATAACAAAATACCATAAACTAGATGGCTTAAACAACAAAAATTTATTTTCTCATAAGTCTGGAGGCCAGAAGTGCAAGATCAAGGTTCTAGTTGATTTGGTTTTTGGTGAGGGCTCTTTTTCTGGCTCGTTGACAGCTGCCTTCTTGCTGTGTGTTTACATGACCTCTTTTACTTGTCCATGTGGAGAGCTAGTCAGTTCTCTGGTATCTTTTCTTATAAGGTCACTAATCCTATTGGATCAAAATCCCTCCCCTATGGCCTCATTTAACTTTAGTTCCTTAGAGGCCCTATCTCCAAATACAACCATGTTGGGGGTTAGGGCTTCAACATATATATTTGGGGGGACTTAAACATTCATTTAATAGCAATATGTGATATAAAGGATAGCTTCATGTCTCCTGATTGAATAAGGGGATATCATAGAAGTTATAGATCCAGATAGGGTTATTATTTTTTTAAAAAGCAAGACATCAGAATTGATAATTAATTTTCAAAATAATAGCTGCATTTAAAGACATCTGGTCTTATAGGTTGTACATAGTAGATCAAGTAATCTATATAATGTATTTTTAAATATTAGATCTTTTTGGCTTTAAAAGTCTTATTTGAAATTCCTTGTGGAATAGAGTTTCATCAAAGCCAATCCAAAAGGCCTTTGTAAAAATAACCATTCTTGCTGCACTCATGCAAATATTTAGGTCAAGTATAAGACTAAAGTTTATTCATAATTAGTTTTTATCAAAAATGAGGACTGGAGAAAAAAATTTTGCTCCAAAGCTTATCATATACATTTGTCATTAAATCCTAGTCTCATTAATTGTTTTTAAGCTTTTTTGCCTACACTTTAGACTAACCATGGTTATTCCTGTGAATCAAGTGGTAATCTTCTGCAGCTTGGGGAAAAACAAAGAAGGATGTGTAACATAAAAATGAGAATCCATATGCTAGTTCTGGGCAATTACCTTGCAAATTCTGCCAGCTAATCAAAATGAGTAAGGTGCCTATAACCCAGAGGTTTCTTTGTTTGGGAAAATAAAACCAAGAAACTTCATAGACCCCAAAGGGGAATTCTATATCTTGGCAAGTAAAATTTTAGATGGAAATTACTTACAATACCACACTTGTGGGAACCACTGTCCTCACTCTACAATTTGCAATAGGGTTATACATGGTAGCCCCTTCAAACTGAAATGTTGGGCAGAGAGTTTCCATTGCTGTCCTATTTTGCTTAATTAATAACCTTTTAGCAGGGATAATAGTTACTGACAAAAAGGAAGCATGAAAGTTTTGCTATCACTGAGTCTGCTAGGACTTTTTATTGGGTTTGGTGATGCAGTTTTAAATGAAATATGCTGCTTTTGGATTAACACCTCTAATAAAGTAGAGGAAAATCTACAGGTACTGAAAAATCAAATCAAAATTATTAACAGGCTCAGGGAAAATGCTGGCTTCAGTCCTGGGTGACTACAATCCCTCTTTAATGAATTCCAGTCTTCTTTATGGAATTAGTTAACCCCCTTTTTAAGTCCTCTCTTGCTTGTATGTCTTGTATTGATATTTGAACCCTGTATACTCAATACCATAACTCAAATTCTTTCTTCTTACCTAGAAACAACCAAACTCCAAACAGTGCTATAAACTGAATCACACATGGACACACCATTCTTCCAAGGACCCTTAGACTTACTCCAGGAAGAGCCCTAACTGCTGTTCTGCATTTGACACCCCTTTTCAGCAGGAAGTAGCCAGAAAGAGTCCTCACCGCAAACCCCCTAATAGCAGTTAGTGTGGCATCTCCACAGCAGGGAATGTTGTAGGACTTAATTAAGAAATTGTTTTAGGCAGATAGAGAGGAAAAGGGATCCTTGGGAAGTTTCCATTTTTTAAAACATCTCCAGAAAAGTTTTTTGTAAAGTCCAGGCCCTTAGAGCCAGGCTGGCAACCTTTGAAATGGAAATGTCAGCCATTAGAAACTGGGTCCACCCAGACATGGTGATTCCCTCAGCGTTCTTGCCCTTTCTCTACATGTTCCTGGCAACATGGCCACCCTCACATATCCCCACATGTGTAGAACATCATGGTGCCCTGTATTTGCATATTAAAAGACTAGGGTGGGAGGGCAAGTGTTTTCACAGGCTATGTGAATGACATGCCTAGTCAAGCCAATCCCCTGACCCCTATGCATATCAGACATCACCTCCTCCAGCCTCTGCATATATACCTGGCTGGTGTCCACCACACTTTGGGGTCTCCTCTTTAGGCTTTGGAGCACCCTTCGCCCCCACCCTGTCTCTGTGTGGGGGAGTCTCTTCCTTCTGCCTCCTCTCTTTTAATTTTAAAAGAAACTTAAAAAATTTTCTTTCTTGCCTATTAAACTCTCTGCTCCTTAAAACAAATGAACAAACAAACAAACCATTAGATCAGTCCAGGTGCTCTGGCTAATGGCTGTAAGCCCAGCACTTTGGGAGGCTGAGATGGGTGGATCACTTGAGCTCAGGAGTTTGAGACCAGCCTAGGCAACATGGTGAAACCCTGTCTCTACAAAAGATACAAAAATTAGGTGGGTGTGGTGGCGTGTGCCTGTGATTTCAGCTGCTTTGGAGGCTGAGTAGGGAGGATAGCTTGAGTCTGGGAGGCAGAGATTACAGTAAATCCAGATGACACCACTGCACTCCCACCTGGGCAACAGAGCCAGATCCTATCTCAAAAAAAAACAAAAACAAAAACAAACAAAAAACACCAGAGGCAAGTGGTTCAAAGTAATGAGTGTTAGATGCATATTCAACCAAAAAAGTATACTTTTCTAAATCTTAGTGACACCTTAAAATAATAATGATACATTAAAAAATACTATCCTGTAAATGATGTTAACTGCAAACTTTTGGCCTTGGAATTCTTGTCTTATACGTACTGATGGAAGAATATGCCATCTTTCTTTTACCTACCAACATGCCTGACTTTTGTATTGATATGTGCTTAACAGACTGAAAATTTCACATTTGTTCTCATAGCTACATCCATGACAGTGGAATTTAAAAATGTGATTTCTTAAGATAACATTTGCTTTTGGTGAAATTTAAATCTGAAGCCAGGCTAGGTTTTGTGTTTTTTTTTTCTTGTTGGATTTTAAAATTTTCCCCTAAGAAGATCCATTTGTTAAAGTTATAAGGTACTAGAGCTATTACCCCTAGAAAAATAGAATATATATCAGTGCTTGCATTTCAAACTTATCCAGCTCTTGTTTATCTCATCAGACCTCCAGGGTTTTATATTTCAGAGTGAAAAAATTAAATAACATTTATTTTTTTATTATTAAAGTAAAAGCCAACCTGGGCTTTAACATAATTCCTGGCCCAAATGTCTCATAATATCTCATCATTTCTCTTTTATTCTGACATGACTGAACTGTAGAATACCCATATTGATGATAAAATGGAATTCCTTGATTTTAATAACAAACAGAATCTTTGTAGATGTTCAGTAAATTCTTGGTTAAGGTCTAGACAATTATAGGGAATATTTTGAAGTCATATTCCTATCTTAAAATGACTGTTTACTTTTTTTTAAGCATATGAGTGATGCAGTGGCTAAAAGTGACACAGTAAAGTGTGGCTGAGTAATGACTGAAATGTACACATGAAAAACACCTGGGAATTCTGTAAATAATGAAGCACATAATTTCAAGAATTTGGCATGAGGGCTGGTGTGGCAGCTCACGCCTGTAATCCCAGTACTTTAGGAGGCTGACGTGGGAGAATCACCTGAGGCCAGGAGTTCAAGACCAGCCTGGGCAATATAGCAAGACTCCATTTCTAGTAAAAACAAAAGTAAATTAGCCAGGTGTGGTGGCATGCACCTTAGTACTTGCTACTCAGGACGCTGAGCCAGTAAGATAGCTTGAGCCCAGGAGTTTGAGGTTCAGTGAGCTATGATTGTGCTGCTGCACTCCAGCCTAGATGACAGAGTGAGACCCTGTCTCTAAAAAATAAAGAAATTTAAAATAAGAATTTAGCATGGAAATAATTTTTTCATGCCTTGGAAACATAATATAATAGATGGAATTATAATCTGGAATATTATTGTTTTTATTATAGTATTTTTCCAATTAAATACATACCAACAATAGACCAGAATCACTTATATTCATTGAATATATTAACTTAGAGATAACTATTATTAACATTTTCTTGTATATCTTTCCTGTCTTCAAAATTAGGATTATATGGCATATTTTAGAATGCTATATTTGCTTATTAATATATCATAAACATTTAATTTTATTATTATGTATTAATGAAATAAAATTCTATCCTATAGATACACCATAATTTATTTAACAAATCCTTATTGCTGAACATTTATGTTACTTGCAATTTTCTGTTATGTCAAGTAATATTGGCCCAAACCATTTGATGTATGTGATTGTACATATATTATTTTTCTTATGATAAATTCCTGAAAGTGGAAGTCCTGGGTTAAAGGCTACGTTTTTGTGAATATCAATCACTGCTTTTCAGAAAGATGTGCTATTTTATATTCCTATCCATTTGAAAGTGCTTCTTTCTTCATACCTTTGCTAACACAGTGTTATAATTTTTTATGCTTGTCAAGTTGATTAAAAAAATTATATATTATTGTTGACTATTTATTGACTTCACTTTGGGCCTAGGTCAGAACATAGCATATAGAAGGATGTCTTGTCAACCTGTCTTATTGGTCTAAAGGCTAATTTTATTTTATTTTATTTTATTTTTGAGATGAAGTCTTGCTCTGTCACCCAGGATAGAGTGCAGTGGTGTGATCTTGGCTCACTGCAACCTCCTTCTCCCAGGTTCAAGTGATTCTCCTTTCTCAGCTTCCTAAGTAGCTGGGATTACAGGTGCCCACCACCATGCCTGGCTATTTTTTTTATATTTTTAGTAGAGACAGGGGTTTCTCCATGTTGGCCAGTCTGGTCTTGAACTCCTGGCCTCAGGTGATCTGCCTGCCTCGGCCTCCCAAAGTGTTGGGATTGCAGGTGTGAGCCACCACACCTGGCCTAAAGGCTAATTTTAAATTGATGCCTTTTCATTAATCCATTCAACAAATCTTTTTGGAGTGCTGCCTCAAAAAACAAAAATAATTTAGAATGTAAAATTGTGTATTTGGCAAATTAGTAATATTCCTCCGTAGATACCACATTAGCACTATGGTCTATACACAAATTCTGTTGTATGTTATTATTTTCCCTTCTTTCATTCTGATTCCCACTCCTTTTCCCTTCTCTTCCCATAAGCAGCTCTAATGTATTTAACAGATATATTTGAATATGCATGCTTCTTTGAAGAATAGTGTTTTTTGTTTTTATCTTACATATGTTGTATTATTCACCAATCTTGTTTTATCTTAAATTTTCTACTGCTGAACACTGCATTAAAAAATTTAAATTCTATTCTCATTGTGAGCATGTTTAGATATTACTTCTAATTGCTACAAAAAATTCCATGGTGTATGCCTGAAGTCCAAAGAAGAAGGAAAATATTTGTGCTCAATTCATCATTCTGGGAAGATTAATGCTCATTTGCATGTTGTTATTTCTTGAATAAAAGATATAATGATTAGTTATATGGTTACATAACTCTGCAATGGATCTATAAGCTTCTGAGAGGGATGCAGGTACTTTTAGGGAAGCTTAATTGGTAGACTTCTCTGAGGACAGCAACACTCCTGGGAGAAATAAGACTATTCTATCTGTTGTGAACATTCCTTCAGTGTGGAGTGTGCAGCATGTCATTAACTTTGGGTAAGGGACAGCATTTGTGTCATACACCGTAGCATACGTCTCTCACTCTGCCATGGGGTTTTGTAGCCAGAAATATAACACCAACTTTTGTATCTTGTATCTTCAACATCATATGTAATATCCTGTGCATAGACAGAGGCACTCAAATCATATTTGTTGAATGAATAAATGAAATCATTCTAATAATCTTAGAGCAGGCTGTCCAATCTTTTGTCTTCCCTGGGCCACGCTGGAAGAAGAATTGTCTTGGGCCACACATAAAATACACTAATGATAGCTGCTGAGCAAAAAAAAAAAAAAAAAAAAAAATTGTGGAAAAACCTCATAATCTTTTAAGAAAGTTTATAAAATTGTTTTGGGCCACATTCAAAGCCATCTTGGGCTGCATGTAGCCCATGGGCCATGGGCTGGACAATCACGTTTTAGAGCAGTAATATAGGATGACAGAGATTCCAATTGCCCAAGAAATGAAGGATTTGAAAAGAAACAGCTGTTCTTGGTACAGAATTCATCCATGTTTGCTTCTCCTTTTCCTTCTTGAGCACTTGGAATACCATACTTGGTAGCTCTTTTGCAATTACGTGAAACTGACTAGTTGAAGCCAATGCTTATTTCTTTTTTTTTTTTTCCCATTTATTTATTTTATTGCATTTTAGGTTTTGGGGTACATGTGAAGAATATGCAAAATTGTTGCATAGGTACACACGTGGCAGTGTGATTTGCTGCCTTCATCCCCATCACCTACATCTGGCATTTCTCCCCTTGCTATCTCTCCCCAGCTCCCCACCCCACACCGTCACTCCCCTATTTCCCCCCAACTGACCCCAGCGTGTAGTGCTCCCCTCCCTGTGTCCATGTGTTCTCATTGTTCAACACCCGCCTATGAGTGAGAACATGCGGTGTTTGATCTTCTGCTCTTCTGTCAGTTTGCTGAGAATGATGGTTTCCAGGTTCATCCATGTCCCTACAAAGGACCCAAACTCATCGTTTTTGATGGCTGCATAATATTCCATGGTGTATATGTGCCACATTTTCCCTATCCAGTCTATCGTCGATGGGCATTTGGGTTGGTTCTAGGTCTTTGCTATTGTAAACAGTGCTGCAATGAACATTCGTGTGCACGTGTCCTTATAGTAGAACGATTTGTAATCCTTTGGATATATACCCAGTAATGGGATTGCTGGGTCAAATGGAATTTCTATTTCTAGGTCCTTGAGGAATCGCCACACTGTCTTCCACAATGGTTGAACTAATTTACACTCCCACCAACAGTGTAAAAGTGTTCCTATTTCTCCACATCCTCTCCAGCATCTGTTGTCTCCAGATTTTTTAATGATCGCCATTCTAACTGGTGTGAGATGGTATCTCAATGTTGTTTTGATTTGCATTTCTCTGATGACCAGTGATGATGAGCATTTTTTCATATGTTTGTTGGCCTCATGTATGTCTTCTTTTGTAAAGTGTCTGTTCATATCCTTTGCCCACTTTTGAATGGGCTTGTTAGTTTTTTTTCTTGTAAATCTGTTTTAGTTCTTTGTAAATTCTGGATATCAGCCCTTTGTCAGATGGGTAAACTGCAAAAATTTTTTCCCATTCTGTTGGTTGCCGATTCACTCTAATGATTGTTTCTTTTGCCATACAGAAGCTGTGGAGTTTGATTAGGTCCCGTTTGTCTATTTTGGCTTTTGTTGCCAATGCTTTTGGTGTTTTGGTCATGAAGTCCTTGCCTACGCCTATGTCCTGAATGGTTTTGCCTAGGGTTTTTCTTCTAGGGTTTTTATGGTGTTAGGTCTTATGTTTAAGTCTTTAATTCATCTGGAGTTAATTTTAGTGTAAGGTGTCAGGAAGGGGTCCAGTTTCTGCTTTGTGCACATGGCTAGCCAGTTTTCCCAACACCATTTATTAAACAGGGAATCCTTTCCCCATTGCTTGTTTTTGTCAGGTTTGTCAAAAGATCAGATGGTTGTAGATATGTTGTGTTGCTTCTGAGGCCTCTGTTCTCTTCCATTGGTCTATATCTCTGTTTTGGTACCAGTACCATGCTGTTTTGATTACTGTGGCCTTGTAGTATAGTTTGAAGTCCGGTAGTGTGATGCCTCCTGCTTTGTTCTTTTTGCTTAGAATTGACTTGGCTATGCGGGCTCTCATTTGGTTCCATATGAAGTTTAAGGTGTTTTTTTCCAGTTATGTGAAGAAGGTGATTGGTAGCTTGATGGGGATAGCGTTGAATCTGTAAATTACTTTGGGCAGTATGGCCATTTTCACGATATTGATTCTTCCTAACCATGAACATGGAATGTTTCTCCATCTGTTTGTGTCCTCTCTTATTTCGTTGAGCAGTGGCTTGTAGTTCTCCTTGAAGAGGTCCTTTACGTTCCTTGTTAGTTGTATTCCTAGGTATTTTATTCTCTTTGTGGCAATTGTGAATGGAAGTTTGTTCTTGATTTGGCTCTCTTTAAGTCTGTTGTTGGTGTATAGGAATGCATGTGATTTTTGCACATTGATTTTGTATCCTGAGACTTTGCTGAACTTGCTTATCAGTTTCAGGAGGTTTGGGGCTGAGACAATGGGGTCTTCTAGATATACAATCATGTCGTCTGCAAATAGAGACAATTTGACTTCCTCCTTTCCTATTTGAATGCCCTTTATTTCTTTGTCTTGCCTGATTGCTCTGGCTAGAACTTCTAATACCATATTGAATAGCAGTGGTGAGAGAGGGCATCCTTGTCTGTTGCCACATTTCAAGGGGAATGCTTCCAGTTTTTGCCCATTCAGTATGATATTGGCTGTTGGTTTGTCATAAATAGCTTTTATTATTTTGAGATACGTTCCATCAATACCTAGCTTATTGAGGATTTTTAGCATAAAGGGCTGTTGAATTTTGTCAAAGGCCTTCTCTGCATCAATTGAGATAATCATGTGGTTTTTGTCTTTGGTTCTGTTTATGTGGTGAATTACGTTTATAGACTTGCGTATGTTGAACCAGCCTTGCATCCCTGGGATGAAGCCTACTTGATCATGGTGGATAAGCTTTTTGATGTACTGTTGCAATCGGCTTGTCAGTATTTTATTGAAGATTTTTGCATCTATGTTCATCATGGATATTGGCCTGAAGTTTTCTTTTCTTTTTGAGTCTTTGCCAGGTTTTGGAATCAGGATGATATTGGTATCATAAAATTATTTGGGAAGAATTCCCTCTTTTTGTATTGTTTGGAATAGTTTCAGAAGGAATGGTACCAGCTCCTCTTTGTACGTCTGGCAGAATTCAGCTGTGAGCCCATCTGGACCTGGGCTTTTTTTGGGTGGTAAGCTCTTAATTGCTGCCTCAACTTCAGACCTTGTTATGGGTCTGTTCAGGGTTTCGGCTTCTTCCTGGTTTAGGCTTGGGAGGAGGCAAGTGTCCAGGAATTTATCCATTTCTTCCAGGTTTATTAGTTTATGTGCATAGAGTTGTTTGTAATAATCTCTGATGATGGTTTGAATTTCTGTGGAATCTGTGGTGATATCCCCTTGATCGTTTTTTATTGCATCAATTTGGTTATTCTCTCTTTTCTTTTTTATTAATCTGGCTAGTGGTCTGTCTATTTTGTTGATCTTTTCAAAAAATCAGCTCCTGGATTTATTGAGTTTTTGAAGGGTTTTTTGTGTCTCCATCTCCTTCAGTTCTGCTCTGATCTTAGCTATTTCTTGTCTTCTGCT
Source organism: Sapajus apella (assembly GCF_009761245.1). NCBI lineage: Eukaryota > Metazoa > Chordata > Mammalia > Primates > Cebidae > Sapajus > Sapajus apella. The sequence continues at coordinate 17,050,038 of NW_022436966.1, read as the reverse complement.
AGACTTTGAGTTTTTTTGATCTTGCTCCTCTAGCTCTTTCAGTTTTGACGATAGGGTGTCAATTTTTGATATCTCCTTGCTTCTCATGTGGGCACTTATTGCTATATATTTTCCTCTAGAGACTGCTTTAAATGTGTCCCAGAGATTCTGGTATGTTGTGTCTTCATTCTCGTTGGTTTCGAAGGACATCTTTATTTCTGTCGTCATTTCATTGTTTATCCAGTCAACATTCAAAAGCAAGTTGTTCAGTTTCCATGAAGCTGTGCGGTTCTGGGTTAGTTTTTGAATCCTGAGTTCTAACTTAATTGCACTGTGGTCTGAGAGACTGTTTGTTACGATTTCCGTTCTTTTGCATTTGCTGAGGAGTGATTTACTCCCAATTATGTGGTCAATTTTAGAGTAGGTGTGATGTGGTGATGAGAAGAATGTATATTCTGTGGATTTGGGTTGGAGAGTTCTGTAAATGTCTATTAGGTTTGCTTGGTCCAGGTCTGAGTTCAAGTCCTGGATATCCTTGTTAATTTTCTGTCTGGTTGATCTGTCTAATGTTGACAATGGGGTGTTAAAGTCTCCCAATATTATTGTGTGGGAGCCTAAGTCTCTTTGTAAGTCATTAAGAAGTTGCCTTATGTATCTGGGTGCTCCTGTATTGGGTGCGTATATATTTAGGATCGTTAGCTCTTCTTGTTGCATTGATCCTTTTACCATTATGTAATGTCCCTCTTTGTCTCTTATGATCTTTGTTGCTTTAAAGTCTAATTTATCAGAGATGAGAATTGCAACTCCTGCTTTTTTTTGCTCTCCATTTGCTTGGTAAATCTTCCTCCATCCCTTTATTTTGAGCCTTTGTGTATCCTTGCATGTGAGATGGGTTTCCTGGATACAGCACACTGATGGGTTTTGTCTTTTTATCCAATTTGCCAGTCTGTGTCTTTTGATTGGGGCATTTAATCCATTTACATTTAGGGTTAATATTGTTATGTGTGAATTTGATACTGCCATTTTGGTGCTAGCTGGGTGTTTTGCCCTTTAGTTGAGCTGGTACGTGTTGTTCCTTTATATGTGTAGAGCCTCTTTCAGGAGCTCTTGTAGAGCTGGCCTGGTGGTGACAAAATCTCTGAGTACTTGCATGTTCCCAAAGGATTTTATTTTTCCTTCACTTATGAAGCTTAGTTTGGCTGGATAGGAGATTCTGGGTTGAAAGTTCTTTTCTTTAAGGATGTTGAATATTGGCCCCCACTCTCTTCTGGCTTGTAGGGTTTCTGCTGAGAGATCTGCTGTGAGTCTGATGGGCTTTCCTTTATGGGTAACCCGACCTTTCTCTCTGGCTGCCCTTAGTATTTTCTCCTTCATTTCGACCCTGGTGAATCTGATGATTATGTGCCTTGGGGTTGCTCTTCTTGACGAATATCTTTGTGGTGTTCTCTGTATTTCCTGGACTTGAATGTTTGCCTGCCTTGCTAGGTTGGGGAAGTTTTCCTTGATAATATCCTGAAGAGTATTTTCCCGCTTGGATTCATTCTCTTCGTCGCATTCGGGTACGCCTATCAAACGTAGATTAGGTCTTTTCACATAGTCCCACATTTCTTGGAGACTTTATTCATTCCTTTTTACCTTTTTTTTCTCCAGTCTTGCCTTCCCGTTTTATTTCATTGAGTTGATCTTCGACCTCTGATATCCTTTCTTCTGCTTGGTCAATTCGGCTGTTGATACTTGTGCATGCTTCACGAAGTTCTTGTGTTGCGTTTTTCAACTCCATCAATTCATTTATATTCCTTTCTATTTTGTCCATTCTCGTTAGCATTTCGTCAAATCTTTTTTCAAGGTTCTTAGTTTCTTTGCATTTGGTTAGAACATGTTCTTTAAGTTCACAGAAGTTTCTTACTACCCACCTTCTGAAGTCTGATTCTGTCATTTCATCACACTCGTTCTCCCTCCAACCTTGTTCCCTTGCTGGTGAGGAGTTGTGATACCTTGTAGGAGGAGAGGTGTTCTGGTTTTGGGTGTTTTCATCCTTTTTGCGCTGGTTTCTTCCCATCTTTAAGGATTTATCCACCTGTCACCTTTGTAGTTGCTGGCTTTCAGATTGGGTCTCAAATCTTTCAGATTGACTTTCTGTTTGTTGATGATGAGGTTATTTCTGTTTCTTGGTTTTCCTTCTGACAGTCTGGCCCCTCTGCTGTAGGTCTGCTGAGGTTCACTCCAGGTCCTGCTTGCCTGGGGTTCACCTGCAGCAGCTGCTGAACAGTAAGGGTTGTTACCAGTTTTCTTCTTCTGCTATCTTTGTCCCAGAAGAATACCCGCCTAGTGTCAATCTGATCTCTCTTTTATGAGGTGTCCCTTTGGATATATAGGGGTCAGGGAGCTGCTTGAGGAGACGGTCTCTTCTTTATAGGAGCTCAAATGGTGAGCTGTGAGCTCTGTTGTTGTTCATTCAGAGCTGCTGGGCAGGTACTTTTAGGTCTGCTGCAGCAGAACTCATAAACTGCTTTTTTGTTCCCAGGTGCTCTGTCCCAGGGATTTAGGGCTTTATTTATGAGTTTCCGTTATGCTGCTGCCTTCTTTTTTTTTTTTTTTTTTTTCCTTCAGACCTGCCCAGCCCAGCAAGGAGGCAGCCTGGTCACTGTTGGCCTATAGCAGCTTTGCTGAGCTGCTGTGGGCTCCGCCCCGCTGCCGAGTGAACTTCCCTGCAGTCCTGTTTATATGGGTGTAGTTAGAAGTGCTTTGGTGGTGGTGGCCCACCTCTGTTGAGGCGGAGTCTCTTTGCTGTGGTGGGTTGCCTTGGCAATGGCGGGTTGCCTTGGTAATGGCGGACGCCCCTCCCCCACAGAGCTGGACCGTCCAGGGTTCAGCTGCGCTTGCTGTGAAGGTCTCAATCCAGAGTTTCTGGTTGCTGTTCTTTTGTCGGGGTGGGACCAGCTGAGCCTGATCTCCTGGCTCCCTGCCACAGAGCCTTTTTTAAGTTGGTGTTCCAGTCGCCTGTTGAAGAGGCGCCGGGGTCTGTTTGTTTTCCCCTGCGGCCACTCACTGCACTGGCTTAAACAGCGGCACTGAGGTTTGTGGCGCTTTTTTTTTTGCTCTGGAATCTCCTTTCCTGGTTCTCTGCTCAGTCCCCTTGTTAAACAGACGAATGGGCGACTTCCCGTGGCTCCAATCGCCAGCCAAAAGGGCACCCGGACCGGTGTATTTTGTAAGGAGAACCGCTACTCCGGGGCGCCGACAAAGCAGCCGCGAGGGGCAAAGCAGCGGCGCTGGCCGGCACAGCTATGCTGGCCGAAACAGCCGCGCTGGCGACAGTGGAGCTCCTCCGCCCGTGAATTTCCTAGTCTGTGGGCAATAAAAACGCGGCGTCCACTCACACTCTGTGCTTTCACTGGGAGCTGCAATCCTGAGCTGTTCCTAAATGGCCATCTTGGATCCTCCCTCCCAATGCTTATTTCTAAGCATGAAACTGGTATGTGCCATTTTCATGTCCAGGCATTTAAGAGCTAGTGTGCCACCTCCAAGCTCTCTTCCCTCCTTCTCTGGCGAGGAAGTCACATGTTCCAGACCGTGCAGCTATAATGTGGCAGAACCTTAGGTAGACTTCCACCCTGAGACTATTGGGAGGAACCACCCCGCTCCCTCTCTCTGCCAATCTATATCTGGATAGGGTTTGGAAGTACTGGCAAGGGTATTACATTTCAAGTAGCATGTCCAGAGAAGCCTTTAGGGAGATGTTTAAGTTGAGACCTTAAAATCTGAAGGAAGTGATGAGGTAAGGCACCAGAGGAACCAGTAAGTCCTGTCTCAGCCATAAGAACTGAGGAAGGACTGAGCTTGTGATATTAAAGGAAAAGGAACAAAGTCAATGTGTCTGAGGCAGAGTGAACAAGGGAGAAAGTAGTGGAGATAAGGTCAGGCAAGTACTAGAGGTATGGGAAAAGAGATAGCGCAAATCCTTTTAGGTCATTATGTAAACTTTAGCTTTCATTTTGAGATGGAGGACATTGTCAAGTTTTGCATATTGGAGTGATATGATCTTATTTATATTTTACCTATGCTGAGAAGAGGCTGGCGGATGGCAAAGATGCAGGGTGTGTAGTTAGGAAGCTACAATAATCATCCAGGAAAAAGACTGTGGTGGCTTGCATCAGGGTGACAGCAGTAGAAAGGGTATGAAGTAATCAAACTCTGGATGTATTTTGAAGGTAGAGCCAATATAATTACAGATGACATGATGAGGGGTATAAGAGAAAGAGGGTAACTTCATGGCGTTTGGTCTGTGCAGCTGGAAGAATGTAGTTGCTATTTGCTGAGATGGACAAGACAGCAGACAGAACAAGTTTGGGAGACTATTAGGAGACCAGGTTTGGATGGGTTAGGTTTCAGATGCACATTGGACATACAAGTATGTTGATGAAGGGGGATTATTGCTTATGTTATCATGCCAAGGCAACTGGACTGGTGAGAATAACAGGGGTAATGACATGCCTTATTAGGATACTGAGGTCCAGGTTCTCTAAGTGGAGGCTCAAATACTAAGGGAATTTGGGAGCTTCGTCCACAATTTCTGCTGGACAAACTGGTCTGAAATTGGGTTTCCCAATTACTATGGTTAAGCTCAGTTTCTGCAAGACTAGTTGTTGATTTAGCAGCAAAAACATCTGCCTATGACAGCTATCCTATCCATTTGGCAGTAAAAAGGCCAGAATTCCATATTTTTTGTGTGAAAAATCACCTACCACTCATCAGTCTCAAAGCTTCTGCCTCCTTGGGTCTGTGATTCATTTCCAGGTTTTCAGATCTCAGGGATGAGCACTGAAAGTATATATTTTAAGGCAAGGCAATTTATGCTTATTTTTCTAGCATGAAAAATTGCATTTCCACATCAGAGTCATGTTTGGTTTCTAAACCTGTTACCATAGCAAGAACTCTATTCCCTCAGATTTCCCTGGTTGCATTGTTTATATTTCTTAGCCAATAGCATCTGAACCTTTTTTTTACCCACTTGGAACTGCCATTTATTCCAGCCCTTCACTTTGTGAAACATTTGTACATCGTACATGTGAAACTTATATGGGAAATTTTATATGCCTCTCCTCTACCTCTCCTTTTTGTTGAGAAATAATAAAAGTAGGTTTTGTTTGTTTTCTGATGCCAGCCCTACGCCTCTCTTCTCCAGGCACTGCACATTCCACCCGTAATTGTCGCACATGTGTTGAACTTGAGAGCACCGTGTCTGTGGCTGGGAAACAGTGATTCATTCTGTTTGCTATACTTCTGCACAAATGTCATTTCTGGGACGCAGTGCTCACTAAATGCTTTCTCAGTTGTTATTTCTGTTTATCTCCCTGTTCATTTACATCATTCCTTGCATTATGGATTCCTTTTGTCTTCTTCCCGATGTTTTTCTTTTTTGATTTTGTTCTCTCATTCCTCACCCAGAGGAGACTGAATGTGTTGCACAGACCCACTGGTCCAGGACATCTGTGCTGCTTCCACTGAACAGAAGGGTTCAGTATTATAGCCCTTACTTATGTTAGTCACTTAAATCAGATGCTTGTCTGGGGAGCCACAGGTAAAAAAATTAAAAGGTAGCTGCATTCTAACAATTCGTAAAGTGAAATATCACTTGGTGGTGGTATCTTTAGGTAGTATATGGAGCCCAAAACCATGATCAGTCCAGAATCTCTGGTGGGATTAACGGAGGATACAATGAGTTGAATGAGCCACAAAGACAGGGTTCTAGGGTAACTGATTCTAGAGAGGACAGGAGGCCATTTTTTAGAGCAGTTTGCAATGTAGATAGTAGGCAGGGCCACTGTGCGTGTTTGTGTACGGTATCTAGCCAAGGCAGGTGGGGGCTGGAGTACAGCTGTGGCTCTTCATACATCCTACTTATGATGGTTAATTTCATGTGTTAATTTGACTGGGCTACAGTGTATGCCCAGATACTTGGTTAATTATTCTGGGTGTGTCTGTGAGGATGTTTCTCAATAAGATTAACATCTGAAGGTTGAATAAAGCAGTTTGTCCTTGTTAAAATGGGTATGCCTCATCCAATCCATTGAAGATCTGACTAGAACAAAAAAGGCAGAGGAAGGGAGAATTTGTGGTCTCGGTTTCCTCAGGCTGGGACATTGGCCTTCTGCTTTTGTATTTGCACTGGAACTTACACCATTGGCTCTTCTGGTTCTCAGACCTGAAGATCCAGGCTAGAATCATACCCTGGACTTTCTGAGTCTTTGGCTTGCTGACCGCAAATTTTGGGTCTTCTCAGCCTCTGTAACAGCATGAGTCAATTACTTATAATAAATCTCTCTCTCTCCTGCTCTCTCTCTCTCTCTCCATCCCTCTCTCTGTGTGTGTATGTGTATCCTATTGTTTGTGTTTCTCAGGAGAACCCAGACTAATACACTACTTGAGACAACACCTGAGGAAGGGGTGCCTTTTGCCAATTCACCCAAAGGTTCCCTATGGACTACCTAAGCCTGTAGCAGTAATTGGGGAGTTGGGGGTACAGGAATGGGGAAGGGGGCCAGTTACTACACCTTAGCATATTATGTCCCTCTTTACTCCAGTGTAGTGTAGGGTTTGACTGTTGTTTGAAGCTCTAGGTCTTAGCATGACTTATATAATATGGGTGATTCTTGGAACTTCAGAGTGACAGAAGCAACTAAAGGCTTTTGTTCCTCTGTTAATTAGTGATGAATCCTTGGAATACCTTTGTTGGGTTGGAGAAAGATAGCAAGATAGGGATGAGTGACCTCTGTAAGGAAATACTCACACATTGCATTTAAGTGTGGCAATTGGCACTTTTCAAAACATGTTCCTTTCACTGTTTTGATACAAAGAGTTATGACTGACACTTGTTATTCTCATTTTAAAGGTGTGAAAACAGAGCTGCAGAGGTGACACTTGGATGTCCCCCTGACCAGGTGGTGACGAGAGGTTGGATTTCTTCTCTAGTTAAGTGGTTGCCCAGGTTTCTGGGTTCTTTCCACCCTGACCTACAGGCCTGACAGAGTCATCACAACATGAGAGCCCTCCTTCTAAACATCTCACTTCTTGGAAAAAATAGAATCGTATGCTCTGGAGCATACTTTCTTAAAGAAAAAGCACTGGAGATCCTGGCTGGTATACATTTTATTTTTTTTCCTGAGAAAATGGGCATGTAATTATATATTTTCATCATGTGTTTTACTCTCCCTGTCCAAGGCCTTTTCTCTTCTAATTGCTATAAAGGCAAGAATCCACACATTAAAAATGTACATACACACTCACATCTCTGGATAAACAGAGGTACCCCAATAACTGTGAACACATATGGACCATTTTGTTCATCAATTTTCTTTAAAAAAAACACAAAAACTGCACAAACTCAGGGCACTGTGATATCACACAGATTCTGGCAAGAGGCTAAATGTGAGGTCACATTTGCAGTACATGACATATGGCCCCTCAATAAGAATTGTCATTGGTGTTCATCCACAACAGGTGGTAAAGGAGCAGCAGTGATGTTATGAGGCGCTGGAGAATTCTTCTCGCCCTAGGGAGAAGATGAAAGCCAATGAACCAGAGAACCAATGTTTTGTTTTTGTTTTGCTTTCAGCTTCTTTCCAAATTGGTTTCACAATTTCTTGCACTGTTATGTAACTTTCCCTGTGGGGCACTTAACGCAGATTAAAGTAACATCCTAAACAGGATCAAAGCGAAAACAGGATCCATTTTCTAAAGTTTTGTGATCTTCATATTCACACATCATCTTAGGACGGTGGCTGAAGTCCTGGGCAAAGAATGTTTAGGAGAAAATGGCAGAAGCAGATCTCAGTCAACTCTTCAGTTGTATCTTTACTTGACCTGTCACTGCTTACCAGATTTCCAATTCCTGTTCACAAGGCTGTACTCTGAGAACAAGAAGTGTCATGAACACTTCCTCACTCCGATGAGCTTATACTCATCTCGAGGAGCTGAGATGCTCAGGAATGAGACAGGGGTTTGTGTTCCCAGTCCCATTACCCTTGCATGTGATTGAGCTTTGGATAAGTTCATAGTAGAATTTCCCCCAAGCTAAGAAATTTCCTAAATTTTAAGAGATTTTTCTCTAGTTCACCAAGCCTCTATTTGGCACTGGTTTAGGTCAGTGCTTGCTAAGTTCTGATGTGATTGCAAATCATCTGGAGATCTTGTCAAAGGCAGATTCCATTCGGTAGTTCCAAGCAGTGGAGATGGAGATTCTGAATTTTTAACACGGTCTTTAGTGAAGCTGATGCTGCCAGTCCACGGAACACAGGCCACATAGTTAGGGCCCAGAGTAAAGTTCGCTTCTCAGGTACTCCATTTCTTTCCTGCTCTTTTATTTGATGCCACCTCCATGTGGCTAGGGCCCCTGCTTCCTACTACTGCCATTTCTAGCTTCATTCTTCAACTATTGCTAAAAGGGTTGTTAAAGTTGGCTTCCCCTCACTGAAGCCTGTGTTAAGTTGATTTCACCACCCTTAGGTGGTCTAGCTTCTGTGAGAATGAGTTCTTCTGTAAGCTTCCAGAGCATATGTGCTGCTTTTAGGTTCTAAGGAACTTAGAGTCTTCCAGAAAGCTGAAGTCCTTGGCTCTCTGAATATTCCCCAAAGATTGTGGTGGCCTTTGTCTCTCCTTCCTTGGGAGTGTTTACTCACAGTGTATAGGTGGTAACAGTAGCCCTAAAATCTCATTCATGCATTCTGCTAGATAGAAAATTGGCATAAATGCAAATGGGATTCATAGGATGCTCTCCGGCACCCCAAAGACCCAGAAATGAATGTGTGAATTATTGTTGCTGCCAGGACTCCCACTGTGAAGAGAACAAAGATTGTGTGAAGGAGGAAGGTACAGGGGTCCCACATGTTCTACTGATTGCATCAGAAGCACTCTTCAGTTACACATTTCCAGGGGCTCACTCCTCACCAATGGAATCAGAGTTCCTGCAAGGAATTTGTGCTGGGATAAAGCACAGTATGGTCAGGAGCTCAGCAAGTGCTGATCAGCAAATATTCAAAACCTGCCATCCATCTATTCAATAAAAGAGTTACTGAGGACCTAGTACAGGTCAGGCATAACACAAACACAGCTCTTCCCCTCATGCCCTCCACAGCTGCAAGGAGAATATGAACAAGCAAAATAGAAAATAACTGCAAGTGATAAGTGGTATGAAGGAAACAGACAAGGTGTTGAACTCAAGATGAAGTAGGTACTTTATTTTTTGTCGTGTACATTCCAAATTTTTAGTTTAAAACAAAGAATCAGAATAACATTAACAATAGAAAATCCATATGGAAATATTCACAATCTGCTCAGTGAGAAATGGGAAAACAACTTCCTTGCCTTACTGCCAACCTACTATTTAAGGAGCCAGAAGTTGACATGAAATTGGAAGAAGGTCACCTTTTCCAGCAAAACCCCACTCCATAGCTATGTGCATTTTTAATCAAAGCCTCCACCACCAAAGGGAACAGTGGGAACTGAGAACCAAAATACTGTTATTGGGAAGGGTTTGAAGTAGGTACTTTAGATAAGTTGGTCAGTGATAGTATCTCTGGGGCAATGCTCTTAAGGCTGAGACATGAAGGTGTAGGAATCATCCAGCAGCACAGAGGTGCTTAGGCACAGAGCATCACGTGTGAACATCCCTGAGTGGGAAAGAGCATGTTTTGGGAACTTCTGAAGATGCAACCAGAGAAACCAGAGTCAAGTTATGACTCCCTTCTATGAAAATTATTCTACAATTGGGACTGTTTTCCCAGGTGGCAAAAACATAGAGACTCCTTTTCTGTCACCTTCAGAACCTGTTCTCATTCTTGGCTTGTTGCACTCTGAATGCTTAACACTTAGATCTCACCGCATATGCCACTGAGGGCCTCCTTTGCCACTCCTTAGAGGCTACCAAGGAGGGCAGGGTCCTGAGAGCCACCTGCAGTCCTCAAAGCACTCCTGCCTATTCTGAAGAAGGGGATCACCAGGATACCACTCAACATTAGCTGCATCGGTCTGGCCTGAGCCTCAGATTCTTCTTCTGCAAAATGGAATAATAATGTTTGTTCCATAGAAGGTTCCATGAGATGATGTGCCTCATCCATGATAGTTCTCGTCCAATCACAAAATGACCATGGCCCCTTGGAAGGTTTTGTTTTGAAAGGCAATGAGTGTACCTCAACTTTTGGTTTATCATTTATAACTTTTGATTATATGGCGGGCATTTGAAGCAAATATCCTAAGGGTGATACTGATTCTGTCAGGCTTTGAAAACTCTTTGAGAAATAGGCAAGGGCAGACTCCCTAATCAAACTTGCACATCCTCAAGCCAGCTGATTTCTGTGTTAGGAGAAAAGCAATCTTCTCGAGCAAATGTGTGAAGACGCATTTTCACTTCCGAGGCTCTTCGTTATGTCTATTTCAGGAATCTTAGGAAAGGGACTGAAAAATTCCAGATCCAATGGGGGTGGGATTGCACTGGGACAAGCAGAAGCTGGCCAGGTCTGCTGGGAATTTGCCTTGCAAGTCCGACCTCTTAGGCAGCCCCTGCTTTTTAGCATTTTCTTCCCTTCACTATTCTTGGGGTTACGGCCTCTCAAAAACACATGTGACCAGGCAGGCAGGCGTTACAATGGCCATGTGGGTTGTTTGTGATCTGTAGCTCTTCCATATGGAGATCTTCAGGAAGCAGCCTTCCCTCTGTGCTTTCCCTATATGCACACCAGAATACAGGCACCCCAGAGACGGAGATTCAGATCCATTTGAACAACCTTTACTGTGCTCCTATGGCAAACACTTTAGTTCCCAGATGAAGCGGAGGGTTCCTTCATGAATAAGACAGATCCCTGCCCTTTAAAAAGAAAATCAATAGTCATCTGCCAGGTATAAAGTGAGAAAGACTGCAGTAACTATAATAATACAGATAAAAATGTAGTGCTTTGTTATAAATGGTGCTGTATTAGTTTCTTATTGTGGACACGAACTTTGTGGCTTATAACAACAGAAATTTATTCTCTCACATGTAGCCTGAAGTCTGAAATGAGTCTTATGAGGCTCCAGTCAAGGACAGAAGGGCTAGGTTTTCTCTGCAGGCTCTAAGGAGAGTGCATTCCTTGAGCCTTCCAGGATATGGTGGTAGCTAGCATTCCCTGACTTGCAGCCACATCTCTCCAGTCTTTACCTCTGTGGTCTTGCCTTCTCCTCTTCTTTGTGAAATCTCCTGCTTATAAAGAAACATGCAATTGCATTTTGGGCCCACCTGAATAAGGAAACATACAATTGCATTTTGAGCCTATCTGGATAAACTAAAGGAAGCTTACCATTTTAAGATACCTAATGTAATCACACCTGCTAAGTCCTTTTTTGTATACATGATAACAGTCACAGATTCTAAGGATGAGTTGGTAGTAGGTACCTTTTGGGTGGAGGGCATTATTCAGTCCACTACAGGTGCCATCCTCATTTTGCCACTCATCCCCCAAATAGTCTCTAGCTATACTGTGCAATATGGCAGCCACTAGTCACATGTAGCTACTAAGCACTTGAAATGTGGCTGGTCTGAATTGAGATGTGTTGTAAGTGTAAACTACACACTCCATTTTGAAGTCTTAATACAAAAGTGCAGATTTCTCAATAATGTTTATGTTGATTACATGTTGAAATAACATTTTAGATATATTAGGTTAAATAAAATATATTATTAAAATTAGTATCACTTGTTTTTACTTTTTAAATGCAACTGTTATAGACAGTTTAAAATTACATGTGTGGCTTGTATTATATTTCTACAGGGTGGTGTTCTATACTATCTACAACAGTAATTCTCAAATTGCTGCATATTAGAATCACATGGAGAGTTTTGAAGTACCCAGTGTCCAGGCTGCACCCTAGATGAACTAAATCTAGTGAGGGGCCATCTTAAACTCCCCAGGTAATTCCAGTATGCAGCCAAGATTGAGGGTCTAATGCAGTAGAGATGTGGGAGGAAGCTGAATAGTAGAGAGAGCATTACTGGTCTAGGAATTATTACACAGAGATGTGCCAATTTTCTTTACAAATGACAGAAGATACAGGCTCGTAAAGTACCCTCTGCTTCAGGCTTTTCTCTCTGGAATGCATGCTTCAGCTTACCAACAGAGTGTAGCCGTGAGTCTCCGGTTAGGGAGGGGGCACAACAGCTGCTTCCATGAGCCAAAAGACACCTGGCATTTCATCAGTCTGAGAGGCAGGCTGGCTGGACTTCTCTTCTTTGGGTACTCCTGGTGGTTAGATAAACCCTTCCCTAGCCATTTCTGCCATAGTACTTGGGGGAACAAAACATGATAAAGGGCAGCAAGCTCCTAAATATTCAGTTTGTAGGGCTAGATGAAGTGAAGTACTTTGGGAGTAGCTCACAGTGAAAGTGTCTTTGGAGGCATCCATTAGTAACATCACCACTAGAGGTTTCTGTTATTTTGGGGAATTCCCAGCTACTTACTAGCTCCATACAATGGCCGTGTTCTCTGTATCTCAACTCAGAATTAGGTAACAAAGCTAAAATCGAATGTACTTCTATTGAATTTTGAGGTATTGCCTGGGAAATTGGTTCTTGATAGAGCAAGATAGGATGTTCAATGGCTGCCTATGTTATTTGATGCAACACAGAACTATAAGGTAAACCTCAGCCTTGTTCATATAGTATGATCACTTATGTCTGGCATCAACAGCAAATAAACTGATTGCCTGAAGTGCATTTTTGCAGAGATTTGAGGCTAACTTATTAAAGCATCATATTATCATACACTTAAACAATTTTGAAATATTAAAATTTTTTTTCTGAACAACATATCACTCTTCTAATTTCCAAAATAACATATAATAAACAGTAGTGCTATTTTCAAAAGGAAGAAGTCTTATGTATGTGTTTGGGTGGTAACCCATCCCAAACAAGAAGGATTTTCAAAAAATCTGAATAAAGGCTCTTGGAAAACTTGTTCTCCCTTCCCTTCTTCCTTTCCTCCTTCCCTCCTGTATTTATTGAATGCTAACTGTGTGTTAGGAAGTAGACCTTGTCTTCAGGGAGCTTAGGAGCTAAGAAAGGAAAAAGACATTATCTTAGTCCATCTCTTCTGCTATAAGAAAATATCTTAGACTGGGTACTTTATAAATATTAGAAATGTATGTTTCATAGTTCTTGGGGCTGGGATGTCCAAGATCAAGAGTCTAGTAGATTCAGTGGCTGGTGAAGGCTCACTCTCTGCTTCACAGATGACTCCTCTTACTGTGCCCTCACATGGTGGAAAGGCAAGAGGGGCAAAAAGGGACAAATGCTGTGTTCCCACCTGGTAGAAGAGAAGGGTGGGCACAAAGGGACAAACTTGCTGTCTCAAGTTCTTTCATAAGGGCATTAATCCTATCTATGAGGGCAGAGCCCTGATAGCCTAGTCACTTTCCCAAGGCCCCCCTCTTAATACCATCACCTTAAGGTTTAAGTTCCAACATACGAATCTTGGAGGGACACATGTCTGAGCCAAAGCAGATACCAAAGTAAACGAGAGTCAGGAAACATTATAGGGTTTATAATTGAAGACAAGACCCTTCTTCCCCTTTAGTCCCTCCCTCCCTCCCTCCCTTCCTCCTTCCTTTCCTTACTCTCCTTTCTGCCTTACTAAAAATGTCAGCAGTAACTTGCCAAGATATATGCACACAAGGTTAAAAATAAGAAATTCTGAGGGAGAAATCTGAAGGTAAGAAATTGATGGAAGTCAGGTTAGTCAACAAATTATATTGGTTAAGTTTTGTCTAAATTACTAAAGTTGGCCCCAAAATTTAGACCTGAATTCCTAGAAGCCAGTGCAAAGAGAAATACGTAACCATTTGCAAAATTCAGTGTCCGTAGGATGAAAATTAGGTAGTTACCCCAAAGAACCACAGGGATTAGATGCAGTCTTTATAAGGCATTATGGGACATCATGAGCAATGTCCTCAATAGCATCCCTAATGGCACCAAGCAGTTCTTCAGAGCATGACAAAAATCTGTGTGGTATGGAGAAAGCAGAAAAGAGATTATTAAATTCTAGCTGGAGCTAAATGCTTTTGTTGGGATTGGATTGGATTAGTCTGAGCCTTTGCTTATATTTCATATAATTCAGCATTCTATTTTAGGTCCTGCACTAGAGGTATGCACTGGAGGTTATCAGAGTGGAGAGGGACACTCACCTTTGCCTCTGCCAGGGAAATGAGGGCTTATGCCAGGATCTGGAGAACATGATGCCTACTGAAGGATCTGGTGGGAAGTTATTCAGAAGGTAAAGGCAAGGAAGGCATTTCATGCATGAGAAAAGAGCATCAGTGTAGCACAGAGGTATACTGAATGCTGACAGGGAGCTAGGGGCAGTTTAGAACTGGAAAAGTATGAAATATGAGGCAATGTATGGTAGGAGGTGGAGCTGAAAAAGTAGGTAAGCATCAGACTGTGTTTATCTTGGATCTGCTAAGAAATGTAGCTTCATTCCACAGAAAGGTGCTGAGATGTCACCAAAGGGATTTAGTCAGGGGAGTTGTATCTGCTAACTATTGCATAGTAATGCTGCACAATAAATCTCCCCAAAAGTCAGTGGCTTAAACAACGGTCATGTCCTCTCACACACAGCTCTGTGAGTCTCCGAGCATGTCTCTGCTTCACGCTGCAGGTCTTCAGACTGAAGGAACAGCAGCTATTCAAGGTAAGCTCTTCTCCTAGTGAAGCGTGGAAAATACAGATGGGTGAGTGGGCAGCCAGAAGCTTTTTGAGACCTCTTCAGAGAAGGGGTACATTGTCAGGTGCACACAGATGCATTAGTACAGCAAGTCACAAGCTTGCAATACGATTTCCAATACCAGTGGGGAGAGTAGAAAAGCTGCCCCCTGTAGGGGAGGTGCTGCAATGTAACATGCTAGAGGGTGGTGGTAATTAATTTTATAGGGAAGTTGTGAAAAATTATGAGCAAGAATTCAGTCTGTCTCAGGGGTGAAGCAGCTAGACTTGACTTTTTGAGGTGATTCACTTCGGAAGTTGTGTGAAAAGCAGATTTGAGAAAGGTGATGCTGTAAGAGACCAGTGAGGAGGCTCAGGTGAGACTTAGTGAGAGCCTAGGCTGGACAGCAGTAAGCTGGAATGAAATAGAGTTGATTCAAAAAATCATATGATATAACACCATCAGGACTAAAGACTTAGGGTCACTTGTGGCTGGTTTTCAGAACCCTCCATTTAGCTTACACAGAGTTTAGATTGCGTAAGAAACTGCCAAGGTTTGCATAAGAAACTGTTAGTTGCCTACCTAATATCTATTTTATTCTTTCTTATTAAAGCAACTCTAATTTTGATTGTGACATTAATATACCCAACTTAAAAAAATGTCCTAGCTTCCCTTACAACTGGGTAGTGATCATATGGTAAGCTCTGCTTATTAGAACATAAATGAAATTCACTGGTCAATTACCAGAAAACTTTTTTTTTTTCTTTCTGAGACAGGGTCTCATTCTGTCACCCAGACTGGAGTGCAGTGGCACAATTTTGGCTCATAGCAACCTCCACCTATCAGGCTCAAGCGATTCTTCTGCCTCAGCCTCCCGAGTAGCTGGGATTAGACACGTGCCATCACACCCGGCAAATTCTTGTATTTTTAGTAGAGATGGGGTTTCACCATGTTGGCCAGGCTGGTCTTGAACTCCTGACCTCAAATGATCCACCTACTTCAGTTTCCCAAAGTGCTAGGATTACAGGCGTGAGCCACCACGCCTGGCTACCAGGAAAACTTTTTAAAGGGGCATGTTTCCCTTTGCAGTTGTTATTACTTTCTTCCTACCTTACATGTAGCTGGATGGCTAGAGTTCCAGCAGCCATGTTATGGACACAAGGCAATCACGTCAAAGAGGACTGAGCAGAGAGAAGGAGCCTAAGTTTTTGATGACTTCACAAAGACACCATACCAGCCCTCAGCTGTCTCGCTTTAGCATACCAGGTAGGTGAGAAAAAACAAATGACTTTTTAAAAGTGACTGTTTTATGAGTTTCTGTTTTTAGCAGTCAAGTGAAGCTCCTGACACCATACATGACCTTAGCAAAATGAAGCAACATGATTCATTCATGCAGAAAATTATTATTCTGAATCAATGACCAAAATTAGAAACATCAAAACCTTAAGATGATCTAGCTCAACAGTAAGCCAGTGTATATAATTTGTGGAGAATTTTTTTTTTTTTTTTTTGTTTGCTTTCCTTCTTCCTTGTCCTCCCAAGTCTAATTTCTTCTCTCAGCCAGCTATCTGACTTGTCATATCTATTAGGTGTTAACTGATCAGAGGGGGTTAGCAGAGAAGGGGGCTGGCTGTTTCATGTTAGAATAGGACTCTTGAAGAGCCAGTGATGGAGGAATAAACAGAAGTCCTCGTTCCTATTTCTAGACAAGAGGCTGCCCAATATAATATGTAGTATCAGTAATAATAAGGTTGTATTTCTGTAGGGTGGCTCGATCAAGCACTTCATGGATATCATATCATTAGCTGCCCCAGGGCCAGTAAGGTTGGATGATTTTGTTCTAGGACAAGAACAAGGAACAGAGATAGGACTTATCTTTTTCTGACTTTCATTTTCCCTTTCTGTGACTGGCCTTAGAAACTGTATTGAGCAGAGCCTTCTGTGGGCATGAGAGCCCCTTGGAAGTGTCAAAGAAAAATTGTATCCAATATAGTTAAACAGACAAGGGGGATTTATTCAAGACTTTTTCAGTAGGGAAGAGAGAGAGAGAGGGAGAGTCAGCTCCACTGGAACAGAAGGAGAGGAGTTAGCAGAAGAACAGTGGAGGAGATTAGGGTGGGAGGTTGGTCAACGTAACGAGCCCATTTGTGTTTCCTAATTGAAACATATTAAAGTTAGGCTCCTCCTCTCCACAAAGACTGGGAGATAGGGACCCTATTTTCCTGGATGATTATATTCCAAAGGGATGCGTCACAGATCCCTGAGAAAGGCATTCCTAGGCTGTAAAACCCAGCAGGAGGCTGAAACATTTACATGTCAAAGGGTCAGAGGAAACATTTATCAATGGAAGTTTGCTAAAGTAAATACTCTGAGAAAAGGAAGGTCAGTGGCCTCCAGTTAGGAAGAAACCTGTCTAAAGTTTAGTCAAGCTGAGGGGAATGTTAAGGCCATCTTGGTCACAGGTAAGCAGTACCGCCTTTCCTTGCCTCTCCTGGGAGCCGGGTCTCAGTGTCCCTAACAGGGGACACACACCGACCGGTGGGTGAAGGGACTGATTTGGATTCTCACCCTACCAGATAGAGATTATTCCCTTTGCCCTCTGGTTAACTGAAACCTGTTGGGGATAGATCCTTGCAATTTTCCGGCCCTGCCCCCCTGGAAATAACACGCCAGGGTCAAGGGCATCCACCTCTTTAGGCAAAAGGCATGTTTTCAGCCCAGAGACGATTCCACCCAACTTTACAAGAGGATAGCCCAAAGATAGAAGCCAGGGACTCAGACTTCCTCCTTCCAGAAATAACCATCATAAAAAAGCCGACCCAGTAATCGCCTGGCAGCCTGCGGCATAGAAGAAAATGGAAATCTCCTTGGCTGGCATTTCAGCTTGCCTGAGGGGGCTTGCTTTGCTGGGAGGGGCGGTGACTGTGCTGACCTTAAAATCCAGGTCTCAGGAAGCAGGAGATGAAGGTACTTTATTTTCGCCTAAAGGCTTTGATATTTTTCAAATAAAAAATTTAAAAGATCCAGTACCTTCTCGTGAAGCTTCTTCATAAAGTAGTGGATTTTTAGAAAAGACAAAGGCCTAGGGGGGAGGTGAGGGTGAAGGTGGGGGGTGGGGATGAGTAGTCCCTAAAGAGTAGTGCCCTGATGCCTCTTTCCCCCTTTATCAGACCATTTGGATTTTCCTAAGCTCCCCCTTCCCCCGACCCTCGTTTTTTCCATTTGCATCTCCTCCCATTCTCCAAAGTGCAAATAGCTGGCTATTTTTCAGGTCCTGCTACCCCATCTTTCCTGATCCCCGATCCCTCCAAATACCGAGCACCTCGCATTTGGGTCAGCAGCTGTTTCCCCTGCCTGGTGACAAGCCGGGTGTGTAGAGGGCAGAGGAGGGAGCTTCTTCCGCCACACGGTGGCGCGCGCGAGCCTCCCAAAGCCCGGCAGCCACGGCTCCGCACCTTCTACCCATTCCAGCCCCACCCGCGCCCGGGCGCAGAAGGAGCCGCGCCCCCAGCCCTCCCGGGCAGGATAGCGGGGAGCGCACCTCGGGGGCCCGGGCAGCGGTCGCGTGGCAGCTGCGTCCGGCCCACGCGGGAGCTGCTGCGGGTGACGGGTGGCCCCAGCTCCAGGCTCCTCCTCCAGCCGGTCCCCCACCCTCTACCCCTTTTCGACTCTGCTCTGCAAATCGAAGGCTTCTCGGAGCATCCTAGGAGCGGCCGCCGGCGAAGCAAAGGCAGCAGGCGGAGCGCAGCAGCCTTCGGGCAGCCGCGGCGGCGGCGTCGCTAGAGCTGCCGGGGAGGCGCCGCGGGGCCCGGCGCGCCCTCCTCAGCTAGGAGAGGGGAGAAGCCGGGGGCTGCAGCTGGGCAAGGGGGAGGAAAGTGCGTGTACGTGCGCGCCTGTGTGCGAGGCAGAGAGTGCGAGGGGCTACAGCCTCGGCTCCGGGCGAAGGAGAAGGCAGGGGAACGGGGGTACAGCCTCCAGCCGTCCCCAAGGCTTTCCCGCGGCGGCCCCGGGCTCCCCAGAGCCTCTCACCATGGACTTGCGCGGAGTTGGGACGGGCCTCCGCAGCAGCGCGCGGGTGGCTGCCGGGCCCTGGGGGAGCGCGGGCGCGCGCGCGGGGATGGCAAGGTAGGATGGCCACCCAGCGCGACCCCCGCCGCCCCAACCCAGCGGCCCCTGGGCGGTGCCGCTGACTCGCCGGAGCGCACAGGGGTGTGGGCGGAGGCGGCCCCGCCGCGCCCGCGCCTTCGGGAGTCGCCTCGCCTCTTCCACCCACTCGCACCTGCCACCGCGCGTATACCATGTCGAAGGCGGCCGGAGGCGCGGCGGCGGCGGCGGCGGCGGCGGCGGCGGCGGAAAGTTGTTCCCCAGCCCAGGCCGGCTCGTCCGCGGCCGCGCCCGTGGAGGACCTGTCCAAAGTGTCGGACGAAGAGCTGCTGCAGTGGAGCAAGGAGGAGTTGATCCGCAGCCTGCGGCGCGCCGAGGCCGAAAAGGTGAGCGCGATGCTGGACCACAGCAACCTCATCCGCGAGGTGAACCGCCGCCTGCAGCTGCACCTCGGCGAGATCCGCGGCCTCAAGGTGAGCGCGGGCCGGGCGGGGAGGCGCGGCGCAGCGGGGAGCGGGGTGCCCAGGGGAGGCGGGGCCAGGCAAACTTTCCCTCCCTCCCTCAACAGGTGATCCTCCCCTTCTCCCGGTCGGCATCCCCTGCCCCCAGTCCCCAGCCCCTGTGAAACTTTTCCAAACTTTGGACACATCTGCTCCCCTCCTCTCCCCTGTACGCGCTTGTGTCTGGCTGTTCGAGGTGCACTGCGGCAGGAGGCACGCACGCGGAGGACGCTGGAGAGCAGGGAGGGAGGTGAAGGGCCCGCGAACCTTTCATTTTTTAGGGAGGCTGGAAAGTCAGTGCTCGGGGAGCCGGGTTTCAGTCAGTGAGGGGAAAGGCGAGTAAAGGGGTGAGTCCAGGGGATCTTCGCCTTGGAGGGTTGGGGATGCGGCTGCCCTGGACCGCCAGCTCTTGGGCGGGCAGAGGGTGACGAAGGGCGCCACTGTTAGGGAGAGCGGCTGGCAGGGCGCCACCCTCAGAGCCGTCTTGTGTCACCGGGTACATAGGAGCTCAAGCTTTGCCTTCACGTCTTCTACCAACTCCTGTGCTTTCCTTCTCGCCGAGTTTGGAAGGCGTCGCCTGGAGTTGCCTTACTGCCCTTCTCAGTTAACCCTCTAGGTTGACTGGGGAAAAAAGGGAGGAGCCAAGAGACTCAGCATGGAAGGAGCAGGGTTTCGAAAGGTTACCCCAAGGGTAGGTCAGTGCTGCTTTCTTTTTGAGCCAGCACCCCTGCCACCTTTTTCTAGGAAAAGAGAGAAAATGCCCCCCCCTCAAACCCACTAACTTTCTTTTCTCCTTGGAGAGCACCTGGTCTGCGAGCAGTGTGCCTGCCCGGCTGCAGCAGACGGGTGGCCGGGAACCGCCCTGCTGGCGAGCACCGCAAACTTCCTCTCCTTCCAGCTAGCGCCGGTGCCTCCTGGTATTCCTTCCTCTCATTGTTCTGTTTTGTTTATAGGAAGCCAGACACAAACGAAATCACTGTAGGGACGTCAGGAAGAAAATTCCCGAAGGCACACGCTGTTCTTTTCCCCTCTCCACTCCCACCCCCACATATCAGGCAGTAGATGCTGTTCCTGAATCGCCTCTGTGCTCCAGCTCTGGGATTCTGGGGCAAGAAAGAGTGAGAAGGGTGGAATGCCCGAGGCCCAGCTGTGTGCCGGGCCCAGTTCAGGTGGAGATCGCCCACTCCTGAGGCTGGAACTCAATGTCATGTAGTCCCTAGAGTGGGTGCAGGTGGGAAGTTCCCCAATTCAGAAAAATCCCCAGGCTTGCTCTCTCTCCCTTTGGTTTAATTCATTACTAACAGTATTTATTAAGTACCAGGCTCTTTGGGGAATAGAGGCAGGCTGGTGTAGTTAGGAAGATGATCTCAGGTGGGGTTGAATTCTAGAAACCTCATTTGCCAGGAGGTTGAGCTTGGGTAATTACGTTCTCAGATCCTCATTTTATTCATCAATACAATGCAATGATAACTATTTCTGAGGGTGTTATGACAAGTTATTTTTATGTAGGGGAAGGTTTAATACTTGACTATAAAATGGTAGTTACTCTCATCAGGAGAGGACATAAAAATCTACGGCTGTGTGTCTCCAAGATCTGGATTTCTTAGGGAAAGCTGGACAAGGGGGCATTACATTAGTTTGTCACCTTCTAATTTGAGCTTCTTCCATGGTTTGAACTATAGTGTGACTTAGAAGAGTTGGAAGAGTTACTATTACATGTTTTAATAATATGAAGCATCAACATAATAGCTCAGAAACACTTGAATTTCCTTGAGGTTGTGTGGATTGACTGTGTGTGAGGGTCTATGTTTGGGTAGGGGAGGGGGATGGTAGAATGGGTCGGTGGAGTGCCTGGGCTTCATTCCAGTAGCTTCCTGTAGAAAAGTAGCTATTAGGCCAGCTAAGGGCACTTACACCCAAGTAGGAAAGTCTTGTGATCTAGATTCATGACCTGGCATTAAATGACTTTCCAATCTGCTTCCTTATCAAGTTCAGAAACAATGGGGGCAGGTTGCTTTTTAATGTAGCCTCTACTCCTCTCATGTCATCCCTGGGCAGCTGCAAGGAGTAGACTCCCAGGCTCCTGGCCCACCCCGGAGGGTGCTGTGGTTTTACTCTTTGGAGAGGCCAGCCTTCTCCCTTCTCTATTTTGGCTTAGAGCTTTCTTGGACATCATAGTAATCCATAAATGTGGTTGACTGAATAAATGATAAGTACATTTAGTTATTTTGGCTTAACTGGAAGAAAAGAAGAAATCTTTTTTTGTTAAGGGGGGCATCTGATGGCTTGTCACTCTTAGTTGAGAACTATAAATATAGGGCACTGAAGACCATAATACTTTTTTTTTATGCCTCTTTCTATGAGCTGACTTTGAAATTGCATCTAAATATTTTTAAGGCTACTAGGTGTTATTGTAGCTATGGACACAGGAGATGGCAGCATTAATTCTTTGCTTTCAGGGGCCTGTGGCTGGGTCCTAGCCCTGACAGACTTGTTTTTGTTTAAACATTTAGGGGCCAGGGCTGTGTAGGGGCCCTGAGAAGTAGAAAGATAAAGGATTTGGATTCTGACAATTTGGGCAGCTTTGGCAAACTGTTAAACTCTCTGTCCCTCAGTTTTCTCATCTACTCATGGGGACTTTAATTCCTCATGTGGTTTTATGAGGATGAAATATACCATAGATGAAGAAGCCCCAGTGAGGTTAGCTAGCTTTCTCAAGGTCACACAAAAAGTGTTCAAAATAGGCCCGCTTTCCTTTTCTTTTGGTGAGTTGACATTCTTTGCTTGGAAGGGGTAGAAAAGGGAGATTCCAGTTAGGGTTATGTTGGAAGGAACTGGATTCCTGAGAACCATGTCTTTGGACTACTGAGCATATACCAACACTTCAGGCTGCTCTGATCCAGTATCCCAGTTGGGGGCTGATTTGGGGGTGAATCTCTGTAGATTTGTTTTCTGCATTGCATTAATTTCCTTCTTTGGTCCCTAACCCAACCACCCATCTACCCACCACCCTGCTCTGCAATGAAGCAAAATAACAAATTAAAACAATTATTTAACTGAAGATATAGTACTTCATCGTCTTCAGGCATAAATTAGAACTTTGGTTGGTGTGCAACGAAGTGGTCTTAAACTTTTAAAAGTCCATTTAGACACTTGGATAATATCTGGTGGCCTGTGGCAATGTTAAAAGGACACCTAGTGTTTTGCAAAAGAAAGCCCAAGCCTTAATGAGGCAGATTTGAAGAAGCTGGTTCACAAGGTTATTATGAAGCTGGTTGCTTAGGTGTTCATCAGAAGGCGAAGGAAATAGCTCAGAACTGGATAGTAAATAATATTCTCAAGAAAACTAATAATAGAAAGAAGGAACTGTGATACAGAGAAGGGAGTGGGCCAATACCCACTCCTATCTCCTCCATCTGGAGTGCTGAGAACTGTTATGCTTCACTCCCTTTGGAAGAGGCATTAACTCCGTGAAGCCCAGGGTAGCACCAGTCCTGTTTACTTTCCAGCTCTAGAGAAATCAGGAATAGCTGTAGAATAGTCAAAGGGAAATATTTTCAGCTGGAAATTTATTTAGACGAAAGAGAACATGACTTGAGCTTGCCAGGATTAAACTAAATGTTGAATACGTTTTGGAGCTTAGATTAATTTTGTTTAGTGTTGTTTTCTCCAAATATCTACAGCTTCTGATTTCCTGTAAAGCATCAGTATCAAGGGATAGTTTATTCTCTTATTCTTGTAGACTCTGACATAGCTAGTGCTTGCTGAAAACAATAAGGGGAATTCTTCTCAGTTGCTATAGCTGTAGGCTGTTTTGGCCAGAGGCTTGGGCCTTTACAGCTAGTGCTCGACTTACGACCATGATTGGTTCCGACAGACCAGTCGTAACACGATTTGGTCGTAAGTTGAGTAGGCTATATGCACGCGGAGATGGTAGTGCTGCCGGAAGCTGGTCCACACTGTCGTACACCCAGCTGGGCAACGTTTGCGCTGCCAGACGCAGAGCAGTTGTGGCTAGCTATTGTGGTCGTAAAGTTGAGTGGTCATAAGTTGCATAGGTCGTAAGTCAATCAATACCTGTATTTCACTGATCAGTCCATAAACACATATTGAGTGTCCACTGTATGCCAGGCACCATGCCAGACGTGTCACATATTCAAAGAAAGACTTTTGGAATAGACCCTGCCTTCCAGAAGCTAAGATGTCCACATTAGAAAGGAGAAAAAATTGATGCCCAGCGATTGTTCTAGCTAGAGTGTGATACAGGCTTTAAGCAGTGAGTGGGAAAGTTACTTCATCCATCCATTCATCCATCCATCCATCCATCCATCCCTTCATTCATTCATGGTGCTGTTCTGTGCCAGGGGAAACTTCTCAGAGGAATCTCTCCTCTTAGGTTCATATGGGGTAGAAGATGATATTTTCTAGTTGGAATGCACAGACAAAATCACAGCTCATAATTAGCTGACAGCTAAAGGTGAAGAGGTTTTCAGGTCTGGCGACCTGGCTGAGGGGTTTATTCATTTTCCCATTCAAAGGGGAGGTGATGGGGATTGATAAACAGAAGAGGCAAAACATGCAGGGGGTATTTTTGGTGGTTTTTCTTGACAAGGTCTCACTCTGTTGCCCAGGCTGGAGTATATTTTCATCTTGGCTCACTGCAACCTCTGCCTCCCAGCTTCAAGTGATTCTCCTGCCTCAGCCTCCTGGGTACCTGGGATTACAGGCATGTACCACCACGCCTGGCTAACTTTTGTATTTTTTAATAGAGATAGGTTTTACCACATTGGCCAGGCTTGTCTTGAACTCCTGACTTCAAATGACACCCCCCCCCCAACTCGGCCCCCCAAATGGTTTGGATTGTAGGTGTGAGCCACTGTGCCCAGCTGGTGTTTTTTTGTTTGTTTTTAATTTCGACTTTTATTTTAGATTCAGGGAGTGTATGTGTGGGTTTGTTACCTGGGTACACTGTGTGACGTTGAGGTTTTGGGTATGATTAATCCCATCAGCCAGGTATTGAGCATAGCATCCAATAGTTTTTTAACCCTTACCTCCCTTCCTCCCTCCCAGTAGCCCCCAGTTTCTGTTGTTGCCATCTTTTTGTCCATGCTGTATACGCTTCTTCCTAAGGCCCCAACATTCACTCCCATGACTGTCAGGAGGTGGAGGGATGTGGTTGACAGGTGTTTCATAATTTGTTTCTTAGTCCTAGTTAGGGGCAGTGTTAGAATAAACCTGAGTCTGAGGAAATTCAGTCCCCTTTCTGAGTACCTCTAGTTCTGGATTGGATGATGGCATCTCAAGACCAGAGATTTTGAGGCTTTTTGAAGCAGAGAAATCTTAGGGAGCAGCCCTGTAGCTGCCCCTATTTCATCCTTACCAAACGACAGTTCTTCAAGGAACTACTGGCTCCTTGACTGCATGCATAAATGGAGAATAGGCGGAAACTCCACTAGTCATTTTAAAAATTCCTTGGTTTCAGGTGTCTACACTGGGAGTGCTGTGTTCTGGATACACAGAAGTAAATAGATGAGTAATAGACAATTAGAGAAGTAAATAGACCGTTCATTCTAGACTATGTCTCCTCTGTTGTCATGACTCTAGAGAAGATGTAGTCTAGAATGAATGATTACACTCACGCATTTGTGCTTACAAGTTTTGTAGTAAGTCTGAGGGATGATGATAGACTGTAGATTGTGGGTGGACCTTCTATAGAACGGTTTCTATGGGGAAGTAACCTATAAAATGAGACAGGATGGTTGTCTAGGCTGGGGAGAGCATTCCAAGTGAAACAGGGAAAGGCTTTGCCCTTTGAGGACCTGAAACGCAGCCTCAGTGCGTGATGGGGAGGGCTGCTTCCACCTTCTCCACTGCTACCACACGTCCAAGCCACCATCATCTGCCTCTACCTGGACCAGTGCAGGAGCCTCCTTGTTGATCTTGCAGCTTCTATTTTATCCTGACCCTCCTTTCTTTCCTGCCCCACCCAAGCCAGTGTGTTTTCCACACCTCTATAGAGATTCCTTATGAAAGGAATCATGTAATGTCACTCCTCTATCCTCAGCTCTCCGACAGCCCAAAGCCTTTCCTGTGGCTGACCACGCCCTGCATATTCTGGGCTCTGATGCCCCTCCGCCCCCTTTCCCATATCTGTTGACTTGCTCTCTGTTCTTTAGGCACGCTGACCTCCCTATGTGGAGCTCTTGCTCTCACGCTTGCTCTCAGAGTTGTTATGCTTGCTCTCTCTCTGCCTGGGTTCATCTTCACTCACATGTTGGCTCCTTCATTCCACCCAGGTCTCTGCTCAAATGTTTCCCTTCTCTGTAGAGGCCTCTTTTCTTGAAAAAAAGTATTCTTTAGCCTGCTTCAGTTTTCTTTCCATAGCTTTTCCCTGCATGAGGTTATGTTCTACGTGTGTGTGTGTGTGTGTGCGTGTGTGTGTGTGTTTTCCAGTCTTTCTCACAACAATAAAAGCTGTAGGATGTCAAGGTCTTTGCTGTGTCCACTGATATGTTCCTACCACCTGGACTGGTACCTGGCATAGTAATGGATGCTTACTGAATATTTGTGAATGAACAAATGAATCATCATTCATGCAGGAGAAGTAGGCTAAGTCAGTGCATCTGGGGCCTTGTGAGACTTAAACGATACAAAGTGGACATTGTATCCTAAGGGACATGAGTTTAAAGGATTTCAAACATGGGAATGACAAGATGAGTTAAATTTTGGAGTTAGAGTTCCAAAGCCTTGTTTGGCTTTGAAATGGAAAGTTGAAGGAGAAGGAGATGGCAGGGATGACCAGGTTCATATGAAGAACAATGGAACAGAAAGAGGTGGCATTTGCTGAGAGGTGCAGTCTGGGGAGAGTGGTTTCTTAAAGTTCAGTGGCTTGAGGTAAGTGAGAGATGCCTGGGAGATGTCCAGGTGGGTGTGGCAAGTAGGGCTCGATGTGCAGGGTGGAAATGCCACTAGAGGGCAATTGTGCTTTTCCCTATGGGGAATTGGGGCTGCACATTACATGCCAGGCTGAAGATCTAAGCAGTGCTTGCTGTTTGTTCTGTTGAAAGGTCTGTTGTCTCAGGACTTTTAAGCATTTCACAGGTCACAAGCAGTTATTTTTCTTTCTTGGGAACGGGGCAGGAGAGCCTTGTTTTTTCTAGTGACTGATTTCTTGTTAATTGACTGGTTGCTCCCTAACTACTGACTGGATGACCTTGGACAAGTGAAACTTTGTGAGGTCTAGTTTCCTCTTCTGTAAAAATCCATAATAATTATTATCGCCTAAATGTTTTAGTACAAATTAGATGACAGAATGCAAGTAAAGTATCGTACAGGGATAGAACTGATACTTAAGTTAGTTTAATTTTGATGGACAGCTACAAATCTTCAGCTTCCTGCTGCTCCCTCACCTCTTCCCCTAACCTCACAGATAATTCACCAATTCCAGGCTCTCTCCCTTTCCAGGAAGTCTAGCCTGCTGACACCTCAGATGCATACCTCCCTTAAATGGCTGTCTCTCTCTTTTCAGGATATCAACCAGAAACTCCAGGAGGACAACCAGGAACTGAGGGACCTCTGTTGCTTCCTGGATGATGACCGGCAGAAAGGCAAGAGGGTGTCCCGGGAGTGGCAGAGACTGGGTCGCTACACTGCCGGGGTGATGCACAAGGAAGTGGCCTTATACCTGCAGAAGCTGAAAGAGCTGGAGGTGAAGCAGGAGGAAGTGGTGAAGGAGAACATGGAGCTCAAGGAGCTCTGCGTGCTGCTGGACGAAGAGAAGGGTGCGGGCTGCGCCGGCAGCCGCTGCTCCATTGACAGCCAGGCCAGCCTGTGCCAGCTCACGGCCTCCACCGCGCCCTACGTGCGGGATGTGGGTGACGGCAGCAGCACCTCCAGCACCGGCAGCACTGACAGTCCAGACCACCACAAGCACCATGCGAGCAGTGGCAGCCCGGAGCACCTGCAGAAGCCCCGGAGCGAGGGCAGCCCGGAGCACGCCAAGCACAGGAGCACTAGCCCCGAGCATCCACAGAAACCCAGGGCCTGCGGGACCCCAGATCACCCCAAAGCACTCAAAGGACCTAGCCCGGAGCACCACAAACCCTTGTGCAAGGGCAGCCCCGAACAGCAAAGGCACCCGCATCCAGGGAGCAGCCCCGAAACGCTGCCTAAGCACGTGCTGAGTGGGAGCCCGGAGCACTTCCAGAAGCACCGGTCAGGGGGCAGCCCTGAACACACCCGGCACAGTGGAGGGAGCCCGGAGCATCTTCAGAAACACGCCCTCGGGGGCAGCCTAGAGCATCTCCCCAGAGCCAGGGGCACCAGCCCGGAGCACCTCAAACAACATTTTGGAGGGAGCCCTGATCACAAACACGGAGGCGGCGGTGGAGGAGGTGGAGGCAGCGGAGGAGGCAGCAGGGAGGGCACCCTCAGACGGCAGGCGCAGGAGGACGGGTCACCCCATCACCGCAATGTCTACAGTGGCATGAACGGTGGGTCAGTACGTGCTGGGGCGCTGCTTGGGCTGGGAAACTCAGCAGATAGTTATAAAAGATTACGGGCTTTCCAGCCATGTGAGAGAGTGCAGGTGCTGGCTAGGGAGTGGGTATGGGGAAGGAGCAAACGTTGGACCCAAAATCATGATGTCGGGTTCTTCTCCTCCATCTGTTTTTATTTTATGCAGTTATCACTCAGCCTGAAGAAGGTTGGGGATGAGAGGTGGTGGGAGGGAGAGGAACAGTAACTCCTTAGGACCCTGAGTTGTCAAGGTGAAATCTGTGGTATTGGAGATAAAACATAGAACCATTCTAAGAGTCTTTCACCTTAAACCTGAGCATTTTCCTAGTGGTGTGTTGTTTCCTGCAAGGGCTTGCTTGTGGAATGGTTGCCAAAAGGTTTTTGAATTCAGTTAATAGGTTATGTACAAGAAGAAATGAATATTTCTTATGAAAAACCAATAACATTAGAAAAGAAATACGATGTTCCTAAACAGGCTTGATGCTGGTTTGCCCAAATGCCTATAAATATGCCTGACTTTTCCATGAGGATTTTTTCCATTGTGTTGGGGGTCAGAATTTGTGAAATTTCTTTACATTTAAAATGCATCAGCTGATTCCTTTTTTACTCACTCAAAACACACCAACACTATCACTGAACTCCCTTATACATATTCCAAATAATACGTGGTTTTCCATTGCAAGAGACATCTTTCCTGGTTGGTTGAATGTACCTTTTTAAAATGTACAGATGTGCTTGGACACTCTTTTGGTTTCTAAATCATAACATCTGCTGCACTTGCTGAGGCAGTGCTAAACCTGGGCTTTTAAACCTTTTGGAAGAAGTTCAATTTTCTGGATGTTGGATCTGAAACCACTTCGAACTTGAGAGAGAGAAAAAAATGATTTCTTAAAGAATAAAAACCAAAATAAACTCCACAATCCTTTTATGTTACCTTTGGTTGAGTTGGAGCTAAAATGGTTGATTTTATAAACTGTGGGTTTTTTTTTAATTGAAAATATCTGAGGGTTTTTGCTTTATTTAAAAGGTGCTCTGGAGTCTGCAGCCAACTCCAAGCAGTAATGGAGGAGGCTGCCAGTTTTAGCAGTGACAAGAAGAGTAAATTTTCAATATTGTATTTGGGCATTTACCTGTTGGATTCCATTTTATCCTAATCCTTTTCTCATAGTGCTGAAAATTGACTCCTGAAACTTGACTTCGAATGCAAGCCATGTTCTTTTAGGTACAAATGGAAATAAAAAGTTTGGAAACATGGGAGGCCACTGCTTTATTGTTGGATGTTGGATCTGAAACCACTTCGAACTTAAGAGGTGGAGGCTCAGAGAAGCCAATTCACCTGTTGCATTGAGGCTTCCTGGCTGGTGCCTTTCCAAGGTTGAACCTTCACTAACTGTTGCCAAGAGCTGTGGAGATGCTGCCCCCACCCCCACCCTATTGCTATAGACACTCTTGGCTACCCAATTCTGTATAAGAGATGCAAGTCATTCAAAAAGAAAGTTTGGCTATGTTACTATCATGAGATTGGTCATTGGCCATGAAGCTTGTCTTTGGAGGGGGGATAATAGAGTCATGGGAAGGTAAAGTTAATGATTTTTCCATTTCTTGATTACTTTTTGATGAGCTTGAGAAGTAAATTATAAGGAAACTTTGTATCTTAAACTAAAAAGAAAATATTAGGGGAAAGTTGATCACTTAAAAAAACAATTTCTCTTTACCAAAGGGCTCCTTTATCTAAAGAACTCCTCTAGTTTAATCATCATTTGACTTGACTTCTAAGAAAAGTTTTTAGTTGCAGCTTTTAAACAGTGCCTTGCATGGTAAGTAAGGTGTATCTCCTGGTAAAGATGACAGTACATCGTAGCTTATTGATTACCTGGTACAGATAAACTTAGTGGGGCAGGTAATTGTTTCTTAAAATTTAACAATTTAATTTAGTTAAAACTGATGTAATAGAATGATACTGTAGTTGAAATCTTATGTCTACTTCAAGTTTTCTCATTCTTGAGTGACCAATCTTATGCCGACAGTTGATATCCTCAGAGTATATTTGCAGTGCATTTGCATTACATTTTAATTTCAGTAATTAATTGGAAAATGAAGTGGCACAATGAGATGTCTATGGATCATCAGCCTATAAACATGGGCATTGGTAACTTGTATTTATCCTGCTGTTACAAATTAATTTTTGATATGGATGGTAAGACCTGCTTTTCTGTATTTTTAAATCCTCACACCGTTTATTCAAGTCATTGGTGTGTAAATAGACAGGAAGCAATATCAAGGTTAATTCAGAATTGCAGATTTGCTGACTCATTTCCAGAGTCATTCTGCTTGGGGTTGGTGTGAAATATGAGTGTTTAGGATGAGCACTTGCATGTTTTTACATGAACAAAAAGCAGGTAAAAACTAATGGGAAGTGTGTGTACATTATGGCAAACTGAAACAGAAATGAAATATACATTGGCAGGAAATTGTCCTACCTGTAAAGATATGCATTCCCTCACAAAACACATACATATACACACTGAGAGAACATTAGTGAAAAAGATGGCTATTTTAGTTGACAATGCCTTGAGCATTTGTTAATCTACTTGTGCTTATAATTACAAACTCAGTGGATGAAATAGTTGAACATGTTAAAGAGTTTTTTTGGGTGAATGCAAAGATAAATTTTAGCTGTTTTTCCTCTCTTAAAAACATCTTAAGTCTGTAGAATAATTTCTTAATTAGTAGGTGTATAGAAAACAACAAAAGCAAAAACAAATGAAACTTTTAAACAAACCTCCAAACTACACAAAATTCTCAAGAATGCATTTAATTCTGTAGAAGTTATTGTTCAATGGTTTCTTTCTAGTTTGTGTAGAGTTCCATTTTCAAATAGGAAGTAGATTCAACACTTATCACATCTAGACATTACTGCATTTGTCCATTCAAGTTGCTTATTTCAGATTTGTAAATTAAGTAATTAAATAACCACTGCTATCTATAAATGTTTTTAAACTGACAGCCTCAAGTATTGAGAATGGAGGTTTCAACCCTTACTTGATTCCATTGACATTCAAGGGTGAATGGAATTTTCTTAGGTGAAAGTGTTTGCTTCCACAATGTAAGGAAGGAGTTTTGCTTCCAGATCCTAGCTGGCAGGCCTTTGCTTTAACAGGTAACTATTTAGCTCAGGTCATGGATGTCTTGGATGATTTAGGTTCTTCTAGCAATAGCTCTGTTTGTTATTGCCCTTCAAGACGAAGAAGATTCTGATGATCAGAGATCCTTACAAGAAGTTCCCCCACCAGATACAGTGAATGCAGAAGAAAAAATGGTGAAAATAATTTGATTTTAATTCTAGAAGCACATATTGCTGGCTACTGCCAAATAAGAAGGAACAATAGACAACAAAACGATACTCTTCATTACCTTTTTTCTTCTTCTTAAAAAAAAAAAAGGAATTGTTTAGTCATCCTGGTGGGTCTGATTCCCTTTGCCTTGTTAGAGCAAGTTTCAGTGAACGGTAGCATTGTGCCCTCCTTAAACATCACTCTAGCCAATGAGAGCAAGCATGAGGAAATCATTCACTTGCATTGAACAGGGTCCATTTAGACCTACTTTGGTCTTGCTGAATAGAGTGTCAGGGTTGTAAGTCTTCCTCCTGAAAGCTTCCTATTGATTCTTTTCTTGTTTTGTGAGGGTATCTCTCAAGATTGAAAGAGTAGGCTGTTTCTCTCAACAACTCTTCTTCTAGTTCAGGGTTTCTTTACAGCTACACTATTATTATTTTGGACCAGATAATTCTTTGTTGTGAGGTGCTGCCTTATGCATTTTAGTAGGAGTGTTGGCAGCATCCCTGGGCTTTACCTCTGAGCATCCCCCCTAGTTGTGATAATAAAAAATGTCTCCAGACACTGTCAGTGTTTCAGGGTGGAGGGTAGTCAGAATGCCTCTGGTTCAAAACCATTGCTTTAGAGCAGTGGTTTTCAGTCTGGTCGCAGATTAAAATCACTGTGAGAGCTTTGAAAAAATGCAGGTGACTGAGCCCTGCACTGCACTCAGAGATGCAAATTGAGTTGGTCTGGTGCTGGGCTTGGGCACTTTGCAAAAAGAGCTCCTCAGGTGATTCTAATGAGCGGACCAGTTGAAAATCATTGCCCTCAATGAGAGATTTTTGCTTAAGATGAGTTGCTGTGAGTGGAAGTTTTAAACACTTAAGTTTCCTGAGAGGAAGAAAAGCTAACTTCTCCTTTTCCTTTGCTTAACTCCAGAACTGAGAAGGATGGACCCCAGCTGTTACCATAAAACTTCATTCCATTCTAGACTAAAGTTGTCTACTAACATACTGTTTTAGGATATGGGTTGAAAATTTGTGTTTTTTGATGGGTGGAGTTGTTAGGCTAATTTGGGGGAAACTCTGGCATATGAGAGGTTTATGACTGCTTTACTTTTTAAAGCCTTCACATCCAAATAGAAAAAGAAGAGCACTTGAGTTTCTAACCTATTTACGGCAGATGTCGGTGCACTGCTTGCAATGCTAATGCATATTTCCCGCAAGAGAATATTGTATTTCAAATCTCCCACTTTATAGGTTTCGCCCTGAGTTTTAGGACTGCTCCTTATCCTCTGTTGAAGTTATTAATGAGTAAACAAAAAATGTTGATAACACAAAGTGTTATCACCCCTGTCTATGAGGGGTCAGATAACCTGCATTTGGAAGACCCCAGCAGTATTTCTCTGCAGCAGGATTGTCTGTAAATTGAGTCGTGTGCACTATAGCATGAATAATTGCTCTCATAAATCTTTTATTTTGCTTAAGAAAAGTCAGAACATCACTTATGAATGAATTTGGACAATAGAAATTGAGTGTCTCCTGGGAGAAAAATTTTGACAGTTGCAGTTATGGAATGCCAGAATTGGCTTTAATTGAGCCTCTCTGTGTGCATTTTCTATTGTGTGAACTGACAGATGGTTAAAGAAGTAAATAATGGCTTTTTTTCCTCAATCTTGAGTACTGTAATTTGGTAACCTTATATGCACTTTGATGAGACATTGATTTAAGGTTTTGATAAAATTAATTTATTATACCATGCTTGCATTTGCAAAGCATATTACATTTATCATAGGATACATTTTGACTTAATGATATAGAAAGCTTAATATTGAAAATGTAGTTTGTTTAAGAAAATTGCAGAATATCTCAGAGGCAAACTATTGGAAAACCTAGGTGGCTTAGAAAGATATTTTTTAGCACAATGTAAGGTTTTCAACTCTGCTGACAATGATAGCATGATGCTATAAATGTAATTTAAATCTGGAGGGTCATTTTCATCTTCTTCTTAAGATTGCCCGTCTGTCTGTCTGCCAGCATTGTGTGTATATATATGTACATATGTTTACATACATTTCTGTAACTTTAATATTGCCTCTGCACAATGCCAAACATTCAGTTGATTTCTGTTTGGTCAAGCATATGTTCAAATGTATCTAGCATCCCGTCACATAAACTAGTTGCTGCCGTAAAGTAAACCAAGAATCTCTTTCAACTGATTATAATCCTGTTCTCTAGACTCAATTGAAGCTAGTGAAATGTTTATATCTTCTGGCTCATTGCAACTTTTCAAAAGATATAATAGAAAAAAATGTGACCATTGAGTTAATGATGCATTTATTATTTCATTTTACCTGAAATAGTTGAGAACAAAGGATGTCGGGAAGTGGTAAGCTATGGTGAGTTATTTCATCAGGTCACAGCTTTTCACAAGTGTCAAGTGAATACACATACATGAATACAAATGCCTAAGTACGTGAATAAGTGAATGCAATACAAATACAAAATGTGTAGGGTTATACAGTTAAGTCGTAGTAATGAGGCATGGGGGTAGGGATCTTAGTTGAGCTCCACTGGTCAGAAATAAGAGTGTAAAGTCAAAGTTTGCCAAAGCTTTAAGAAAATAAATAATTATAATGTTTTACTTGTGTAGCAACTTTGGGCCAGCGTATCTGTGATTGGATTTAAGTTTTCCAGGCTTAAATGTATCACCGTAGGCTCCATGACTTACTTTTGATATTTAGAGATAGAACTGTGGATTCCTACATTAAATGGCCCTGTATGAATATTCTTTCTAAAATCTCCTGAAAATAGATTTCTAGTCACTTCTAGTACTGCCATGATGTCAGCTGCACTCTTTCCTGACCTCAGCAGGCCTGACTTTAACCCATTTTCTCAATGTTTATAAATTCTTTTCTGATGTTTCCAATGGCTGGTCATAGCTTGGGAATGCAGATAACTGCCCTGCTTAGAAATGTTTTTAAAATAAGGATAAATGATCATGAGGTGTCCTTCTAAGAGTAAACTACATGAGCTTCAGTGCGTATTCCACATGCCATAGGTATTTTAGCTTTTCAAGTTTCATTTTTGCTTGTTTTCTGAGTCATGATTATATTTCAGATAAATGAGGCACTATGTTTCTATAATATTATCAACTCACACATTTGCTTCTTGGATACGTTGGTATAACCAAGTTGCCCTTGATAGTATTTTAATATGTAGCATTTATGGTGAGCATTGAGCATATTTAGAAAAAATGTTTATTTGGAATTTGATTCTGGGACATAGTAAGAATAGTTTCATGTTTTGAAATGGGCTGATTTTTAAGAGTGCTAGGAAATTTGAGATTCAATATCAAGAGTAGACCTTGGGACACTTGAGAATACAGACATGAAATCTCAGCTTTAATTTATAAGGCTCTAATCTGCAAAAGAGTGAGGTTCAAGTTACTGCTGCTCCTGAAGCAAATTGCTTTCTCTTGAGAGTGCCATTCAAGTGTTTCCAATAGAAAGAACCTGTGCTCTTTCTTAGATAGAGGATTCTTTAGCAGTAGAGAGGCAGAAGAGGTGTTTTTGAAAAGGGAAAATGGCAGAGGAATAGCAGGTTACATTGCCATCCTTATAAGGGCAATACTGGTTTGTTGTTCCAAAGATAAAAGGCAGTAACTGGGTTATTCACAGATGGCTGTTCATTTACCATTTTTACGTAATAAAAATTACGTGTATTATGGAATTTTTGTCTCAAATCATTATGGAAGAATACAAGAAGTCTTGGGACTGCGTCCTGGCTCTGGATCAAAATTAGGCACATATTCAATTACTGGATGAATTATATCTAATAGTTTTAATTTGTTTATTTAAAAGTTCATCAGAACCTTAGTTATTTAGGCCTTCTGTAGGCTTCTTTATGAGACAGGACATATCTAAGGGAAAAAGAGTAGATTTGGTAATTTTTCAAAAACTATATTTCATTTATTTCATCTCTCTCTCCACACACACACCCCATTTGGTGTTCTTGTATGTATATTTCAGAACTTTAAGTGCATTACATTTAAAGATAGTGAATGACTTCTTTTTATACCTCCTTCCCCTTCATTTCAGCCATATGAAGGAAAGTGAATCCTTTAAACATTTTAAAATCTGGCAAACAAAATATTTATAGCACCAGTTTTGCCTGCTGGTGTGGTTGAGGGGTAGAATGTTTAGATTAACTTTGGAAGATCAGGCATTTGACAGTGGTCTCTGATACTCCCTGAGTGAGTTAGCTTTTCTAGTGAGATCTAGTCAGATATAGTCCTCATTGCATTAAACTCAGAATTTTGCCTTCTAATCTTGATTATAAAGAAAAGTGAAAAGTCTTCTCATCTTTCTCCTAATTATTGAGGGACTTTTTGGCTTTTAGGAAATCCCTGATCTGGGCTGTATGTAGCTATAACTTTCTAAGTGCCCCTAATTGCTGGTTCTTAAAAAATGTTAAAATGCATGAATTGCTTTTGGTGGCATGGTGTGTGTTTCCTTATCAGTAGGAAAGACAAAACCCA
This sequence comes from Sapajus apella, assembly GCF_009761245.1. Classification (NCBI taxonomy): domain Eukaryota; kingdom Metazoa; phylum Chordata; class Mammalia; order Primates; family Cebidae; genus Sapajus; species Sapajus apella. Next base: position 17,014,356 of record NW_022436966.1, on the reverse strand, counting down.
ACTGGTAGTGAATATGCACATGCCTATTTATGTATATGCATTTATTGATGTATATAGTTATAGTTATTTATTCAGTTGAGAATATATGTATATAAATGCTAAAGAATAGAAAGACATAAGGACAATGTAGTTGCATTTAGTTTAGAACTTCATAGAATCATAGAACTTAAAGTCATAAAGTATACTCTACGATTAGAGCTGTGACGTACTCAACCCTCCCATGTTCTGAATGGAACAGTTGACTTCCAAAGAAGGTTAGTGAATTGTCCAAGGCCAGATGACAGTTAGTAGAGGACTAGAAACTATCAAGCTGACTCCCAGGGTACGGAGTCAGTTTTATAAAGAAGACATTTATTCTAGACGTAGAGGCCACTTGAAGTAGAGGTAATGGTAATGATAAAGACCCTAAATGTAATAATAAACCTGTTTTTCTCAATTGTTGTTGGAAATCCCAGATAACTAGAGGCGTGCAGTGACAAGAATGTGAGGCAAGATGAGTATCACTAGCCTCCGGCTTAGAAAAGTACCAAAGAAGACCTGGTGATCTATTAGGTGAGCTCAGATCTATTGCCTGGAAACCTCTGATTCAGCCAGATGGGACACACAGTTTACAGCTGGATGGACAACTACCAAAATGCATTTTGAATGGAAGGAGTATCCCTATTCCTAACCTGGAAGTCCAGCAACTTTAGTATCTTTTCTGCTGCCACTACATCCACTCACAGCTTTTTGATGATGTCTAGCAAATCTCACTAACCTTGCCTTACCCCCAACCATGAACCTCATATGGGAAATCTTTGTAACCATAGCTTCATTCTCCTGATCAAACATCACCACATGCTTATAGGACTTAACATACTAATTACAGCCCTTTACTCCCTATGCATATTAGTCACAATACAACGAGGAACATTCACGTACTACATTAACGGTATTAAACCTTCGTTTACATGAGAAAATACATTAATACTTATGTATCTTGCACCTATCTTCCTTCCACACAGACTCTCCTCACCACAAGGCCATATTCTTTCCAGATAAACATTCTTGAGAAGATGGTCTGACTAAGACTAAGATCTGGTCCTTACGTAGCCACTTGCATTCACAGCCAAAGTACTGTGTGTCTAGGAAAGTGTTGGTTTCTGGAATGCAAGAAACAGAAGGGAAAGAGACCAGGAGCAAAGGGATGGGCCAGATGGCAACACCAACTGCTCTCGAGGAGTTGTGTTTTTAATAACTCAGCTTACTGCAAACAAAACTAATTAAGCCAGTTATTCTGATTTATGCTACTATAGGCAGAAGTAAAGTACACTTACATTCCCCTTTTGATGGCATTTAAAAGGTCAAAATACCTGAGTTGCAGATTTTTGTTCATAGCAGCCTGGTCTGTTGAACCGCTCTTGAGAATTCAAATTAACCAAGCTCATTAATTCAGCATCTCTTCTGTTTCCCTAGACAGCAAGTACCAATTCGCCCATCCACCCAAACAAAATAATAAGACCCTGAAAGGCAAGTCATTAGTCGTATCTGCAGATGATGGATTAGATGTGATTTAACAGGAAAGTGAGGTAAGAGTCACTTCCTTATAGTAAGGAAAAGAGAGTGAAGATAACAGACAAAGGCAATTGAGAGACATCAGTTTTTGAGGGGGATGCTGTGAAGAATTTAAAAGAATCTGTTCGGCTGTGCATGTTGTAAATGGTCTATGTTGATTGGCAGGGCAGTCCTCTTCACTGTTACAAAAGCTGACCAGAATTACTCTGGTTATGGAGTCTTGGGAGAAAGTGTCTGAATTTAGATGCTTATTTTACATATGAGGACACTTATGAAGAGAGTACATTTATAATTATGATCAATTTGAGGTCTAGGAATAAACATTATCCAGGTGGTTTGCCATGAATAGCTCCCCTAGTATACTGACTTTCATGAGAAACAGTTTGGAATCAAGCTTTTCAAAATCTGTGGAAGAACAGGCTTGAAAATTGTGTGTGTGTGTGTGTGTGTGTGTGTGTGTGTGTATCTCTTTAGTACTTAAATGGAGATAAAGTCTTCAGTCCCTTGCTCTCAAACTATGTACCATGTGGTTTTCATCTTTAATTTCTTTGGCTTTTTTCCCCTTGCAGTCTCAAAATTGCCCACTGTGGGGTTTATTGGTCTAGCACATAAATCTGTCTTCAATGGAACCATTTTTGTTAGAGTCTATACAGCCAGGTATACAGCAGACATTCATTTGAAAAAGAGAGCTAAGCTGGTTTGATTATTTCTATTAGCAAAGCATATGTAGTTATTTTTACATTTTGAGCATCCCTGTGAACTTTCACCCATATGTTAAGGAAATATGTGTTACCTAGAATTGGCATATGGCATCTAAACTTTATTTACAGCTTTACAGCAATGAAAAACAATTTTATAAACCTTCTTTAGATAAATTCTATTTTAATTATGAATAAAAATGACATTTATTTAAAATATGTTTAAAACACTTTAAAATAATTGACTTAAATTCCCATGGAGTTTAAAAAGAATGATGTAATACACCAACTACCTGAAGGGCTTAATGATGGCACACTTACCCAGCTGGAGTTTTAGATTTGGAAATGGCTTTGCCACTTTCTTGCTATGTGGCCTTTAGCATACTATCAACCTTTGTGGACAAAATATTTATCCATCAGGCAAGGGGCTTGGAATAGAGATTTTCTGAGTTAGCAGTACCAGAATTTAGATTTCACAGGTAAATAAAACCTGAGAATAAACTGGAATTGCCAACTTTTTACTTCATTAGGTATAGATGGTAAAATAATCATCTGCTAACATCATAATTTCACAAAAGAAGATCCTTTAAATGTTTAAAATCAAAAATTACATATATTTAGTAAAGGGCAATCTTTTTCTCCAAAGAAATAGTGATAACATTGTATTCTTACATGGCTCTTCATTGTTTTGGAATGATAACCTATAATGAAGTGTTTGGATTCCTCAGTGCAACACAAAGTCCAGTTATAGTGCTGAACATGTTTTAAGACCTTATTTTTTTTAATCCCAGCCATCATAGAAAGTCTAATTTCGCATGGATTTGTATATTAATAGAAACCAGAGTGTTAACTCAGTTTTACTTAGGCAGGTTCTGGGTAAAGAAGCCAGAAACTGCATTCCATGCCGCTTCCAACTTCTTGTCCTTCCTCTTACCAGGAAAGGAAGAAAGGAGACTCATTTACCTGTATATCTAATTGGCTTGGATTGGCCACTCTGCTCCCTACCTGCTACTCACCTGACTTCCTCCAGGGATTGTGCACCTGTGCCTGGACTTCTGACATGGAACAATGAGGATGTGTTTGTTCTGACAAAAATTCTGTGTATAGGTGGAAAGTTCACCATGCACGGCATGACCTATAAAGAACCATTGTTCTAAATACTCTCTGCACTCCTGTGCCTGGTTGGGAACCTGTCAGGATTGCAGCAATTCATCTAGCAATATCAGAATCAACCACATCTTCTTTGAAGCACCACAGTGATGAGTCTGAACATTTCTTGGGAAACAGAGAGCTAAAGGGACTATAGTAGAAGTGACTTGGGATTTGTAATTTGTATACTTCTAAAATTTGTGGATAGTAGCTTTCTTTTGCTTGGTCAGGTCTCAGATGGCAGACTACAAATGGACTGGCCATGTGTATAGCATGGGCATTCTATGTCTACTTTCTCATATTTCTTCACGTTCCTTTAGGATAGGTCTCTGGAAAATCAGAGAGAAGGATTTTCCTTTCTACTCCATTGTAGACTTGATTTTCTTAGGTCTCTTTACTGTCTTTGTACTGGATGAGAGAGTATGGCTTATCAATTCAAGTTTGGAAGAGAGTAATCTAGTGACAAAACAGTGGCACCAGGCTCTTCGTATGTTTTAGTTATGTCCCATTTAAATGGGTTTTGATGATTTTTTTCCTGGAACCTTTGGGCAAAAGACAAGACATTTTCTCCTTTCTTTGGCACTTTACTTCTGTTACTTTACAGCTGATACTTGAACTAGTTTGGAGTAAGGCTCTTCAGTGAAATGGGGAGGGTAGCATTAACTGAAGGGAAGGGCAAAATCTATGGCAATTTCATTATAAATAATTGTGTTGACTAATTAGTCAGCCATGCATGCTAAATAATGTCAGGGATAATAGAGATTTATTACAACAAATTAAAGGCTAATCAGAGTGTGTCCAGAGATAAACAACATAGTAAAAGAAACATAAGTGGAAATAAGGGGAAGCATGAGCTGATAAGACTTATGGATGTGGGCAGTAGTAGGAAGCCAAATTCTGCTTGTATCTCATTTGCTTTGTATTTATCTGCACTGTTCCATGTGTAGATGAGAGATTGAGAATAAACACATACTCATTTATTTAACAAATACTTATTGTGTATTCCATGTGGGTACAGCTTGGTAGTAGGTATTGTGTGAGGTGTTCATGCTCTGACATGTCCATGTGAGGAGGTAAGTAACAATAAAGATGTGTGGTTAAGAAGCAAATAGCCAGGCGCGGTGGGTCATGCCTGTAATCCCAGTACTTTGGGAGGCCAGGAGGGTGGATCACCTGAGGTCAGGAGCTCAAGACTAGCCTTACCAACATGGTGAAACCCCCTCTCTACTAAAAATACAAAAAAATTAGCTGGGTTTGATGGTGGGCATTATAATCCCAGCTACTAGGGAGACTGAGGCAGGAGAATCGCTTGAACCTGGGAAGCGGAGGTTACAGTGAGCCAAGATCACACTATTGCAATCCAGCCTGGGCAACAAGAGAAAACTCCATCTCAAAAATAAAAGGGCGGGGGGTGGGGGAAGAAGAAGAAGCAGCATTATCCCATGGTAGAAGGCAAGAGGGCAAGAGGGCACAAGAGTGCAAGCAAGCAAGAGGGAGCCAAACTTGCTTCTACAACAGGCCCATTCTCTTGATAACTAACCCACTCCAGTGATGATGCTCTTAATCCATTCATGAAGGCAGAGCCCTCAGGACCTAATCACCTCTTATTAGGCCCCACCTCCCGCACTGCTGCGTTGGGAATTACGTTTCTAACATGTAAACTTTAGGGGAACATATTCAAGCCATAGCATTAAGGGTTCCTTAACAAAGAAGTTTTACAATGATCAGTGCTTGAGGGCTTTATGTTCCCGGATTTGTGCCATCATTTAATCCCTTTTCAGTTATTTTATTTTTCAGCATAAACTTATTTTTAGTAAAGTTTATGCTGAATTACTGGAGAATCTTTACAATGAAGAAGTCATCAGTTAAGAAAATCCATCTTCTGACTGATATCTTCTGAGTCAATAATGAAGATGTAATGGTTTTGGGGGAAAATAGGACCTAGTTGCCTGGGAGGCAGAAATATTCTAAATATTCTGCTAAGTGAAAATCAATAAGCTAATTCTGTTTAAACAATAAAAGTAGACAAATAATCTTGCAACCTTGTGGACCCTTTGGCTAGTCTAGTCTAGTAAAATTAATTTAGCTTTTACATTTCATTTATTTTGATGTTTTTCCACTTTAGTATTTTGACCTCGCTTTAGCTTGTTATGTTCTATCTTAAGTCTCAGATTGTTTTCACACTGTGCTCCATTGAGCCCTGGAAGGTCTGTGGAGCCTCCTTCAGGCAGTTGGGAGTGCATAGGGAGGAGCAGACAGGCTCTGCCACCCCATTCATCCCAAGAACAGCTCCAGCTTCATCTGAAGCAACTCTACATTTGAATGGTTTGTTTGTTCCCATTTCTGCTTAAGCTCTTAATTGAACAAAGCTGACTTGAAAACCTCTGGTGTTACCCAGTGACACCAAAAGAAGCAAACATTTTGGACGCTTCAGACAGATTTCTAGATCAGTACATGGATGGTCCCAGATAACATTATTTTTTGATTCTGTTGTCATCTGATTTCAACTACAGTTACAGGTGTGTTGTGAAAAACATATAGTCAAGTTAATTTGCGGGCATAGGACTTTTGTTTTTCAGAGATAGATATATAAACTGGTGTATCTTTGAAAACTTTCACCTTCATGTCCACCATCTGTTCTTTATTTCATCATGTCTTCTGGGGCTGTAAAGGAAACAAAATATAAATTCTTTAAAGAAAACCACGCTTTTGGTTTCTTCTACCTATAGCTGCTGAGGTGCTGATAATATTGAATGGTTACTATAAGAAACAATAAACTTTTACTAAGAAACATAACATTTATATTTGAATCCACCAACTCAGCCTTTTCCTGTTTGAACCTCCATTTTTCATGCTGGAACTGTTTGGACATAATTCATGTTTTATTGACTTAATTAGGTAAATGTGACTTTTATTGTGACATCAGTGGATTGCCATTCAAAAATGGTAATTTCAAGTTTTAGGTTTCTTAGTTGCATTTCTGCTTTCAATTCTGAGGTTCTTTTAAGAATACGTTATATTTTTTCTTAAGGACTGGTTTTTATAGCATTCAAGATACCAACTTTCATTAGCCCAGAAGAAACGAAATTTCCAATTTTGTCGATACAATGAAGTTTTGTTTTATTTAGCACAGTCTCTCACTATCACCCCATTGCACACACATCCAGATATACACATCAACTGATTTGACTTTGGTAACTCACTGAAGATACAGTCGCACTGCAGCAGAGTATTTTAAAATAGTGATGTAGGTTACAACACAGTATCTTTTATTCCTTGTAGTCACATCTCCTGGAATTCTGTGCTGATGTAAATCAAGAAGTTCCTGGTTTGGTGAGCAGGATCTTAAGATAATTTATTGGGCACTTGGTGAATGGTGAACCACTTGCCTGCCATAGGGTCAAAAATGTCTTAAAACCAGCTTGACTAGAGAGAGAAGCTTTCACAGTGATTTTATAGCCTTCAGAATATTTTTTAATCAAGCTTTCTCTTCCTTTTCCTCTTTTAGGATCACCCAGCACATGTGGTAAAGGGCAGACACGGTAAAGGGAATATTATAAGTTTTATTAGAAGAGCTGGCAGCCTGGGATTTGTCTCGGGATGTTTCATCTCATCTTGTAAATTCTTAGCATGTCATGGTCTTTAGCATGCATTTATAAATACTGTAGAAAACCCAATTTCCTTGGTACCCCACATCAGAACTCAAAAACTCTTCATTTATAATCCAGCTAAGGGGAAGCAGGCAATCTTCACCTTTCTCAGGGATATCTTTGTGCATACAGGGTCTGGTCTAACTCAGGCAGCCCAAGAGGAAAGGAAGGAATCTTTTGTCATGGTGTCAAATGTGGCTATTCTGAGCCACCCTGCTCTGAAGGCCTGGTGGTGGATTTGAATTTGCTACCTGAGTACATTTCGAAGTCTTTTTTAATATTCAATCTTGATATCATAATTTATATCTAGCTCACTAGTACAGATGGCTATGGTACGGTGATTTCACAGAAAGTAAATAGAATGCTAATTTGTTACACAACCTCTTTGAAAATAAACATTTTTCCGGAGTCTCGTGTGACTTCTTTTCTGTTTCTTATAAAGGAAATTAAAACAAACAGACAAATAGAATCCTAGTCACTTACAAGAAGATTAATTTAGGCCTGGATGATATTTGGGGAAAACAGATTACAAATACAAGCCTGTTCTCTTTTATTTTATTTTTTTCCCTTTTTCTTTCAGCACTAAATGTTGACTTGTATGCAAAACTTTCTACTGAATTGTTCAAAGAGAATGGCCTTTTTTGTTGGTTGTTTAATACTTTGGGTCAAAGGTTTTAATCTATAGTGAATTTTAATGAGCTAGTTGTATGAATAGGTCTGTACTGGTAATCAGAACTTGGGGGAATTTGTAGTTTCTGTTTTACAGAGTTAAAAATTTACATTGGTTTAAGACTTAAGGGGACTGAGTTAGGTCATGATTTTGACTTTGTGGAGATGCCAAAATACAGTGTAAGGGAAAGTAAAATCGATCATTTGTTGAGATGGTTATTTTTTCATTCATTTATTTATATATTTATATTTTGTTGAGTTGTTGTTATGTATAAGGGTCACCTTTTATTCAACATGGAATTCCTGCTTTCTAGGTCATAGATTCGAGGCATGCCTCTTGAGCTTATATTTATGACTTCCAAACTTACTGTCTCTTGATGTCTGTTATCATCATCGTGACTTTAAGGTGTTAGAAAATGGACCTTAAAATCCATTAGAGATATACAACTAGGGCAAATCCTGGAATGTTTTTGGAAATATCTCAGTCCTCACTAGAGCTGATTCTTGCCTAACATTATCTAAAGAAAAGCAACAACAAAAGCCCATGTGGTGCAGAGTAGTAATGGCAAGGTGGTCTGAACCACTGACTATGTGCTCGTTGGAAGTAGCTCTCTGTGAAGGCACATACCTGACTCCAGATAATCTACCTACTACATGAGCAGTTGCAATCATGGTCCAAGGGCCAAATACCATCACAATCATGTTTTATTTGGCCCAAGTGGTGTTTTGACCGTTGGAAAATTCATATACAAATCTGTGACTGTTTTCCCTTAGTAAACTGGAAGGTCGCCTGACACTGGCCAAGCATCGCCACGTGGCAGCAGTCCATGGGAACATCACAGTGGCTGCCTCTTTAGTGGAGGCGTCCTGGCCTTCTACTTCTATGTAATGAACCATCTCAACACTTAGTGTTGTGAAACATCAGTCTTTCATTATGTTCATAGATTCTGTGAATCAGGAATTTGGACAAGGCATAGTAGGGATGGTTTGTTTCTCCTCCACAATGTCTGGGGCTTCTGCTGAGGAGATGTATTTTCTGGGGGCTGGGACCATCTGGAGTTATCTTTACTCACATATCATATGCCTGGGCTGGGATGGCTTGGAGTTCCTTGAGCATCCCTCGAATTTCGGTGCAGATTCCAGAATTTCTGTGTGTTCTCTCCATGTATCTTCTGCAGCATGGCAGCCTCAGGATAGTCAGGGCTCCTGCAGTGTGGCTCAGTGATCCAAGGGCAAGTGTCCTAGAAGAACAAGCCAAAAGCCACCTGACGTTTTAGAACCTAGTCTCAGAAGTCATAGTGTGCTACTGCCTTGTACTGTATTGGCTGGAGTAGTCATAAGCCCACCAAGATGCAAGCAGAATGCTCATAGACAACTCTTCTTGATGAGCTGAGTGACACGGGGTTTGCAACTGTGTTTTAAAACCACTGATGTGGGGGACAAGCATGTTTTCATTTGCTGTAGTCTTCACCATTCCGTATTACATTGCGTCCAGGCTGCTTTACCAACTTCTGTTATCTGACCGTTGTCAAGAGCATTTGAGTTAGAGATCACTGTTCTTCTATATTTCTTCTAAATTTAGATAAATTCTAAATTCTAGTTAGGGTTTGTCTTTTGTCAGTGTTCATGAGGAGGATAAATCTGAATGTTCTCTTTGGGGAAAGAGTGGGAGGCAGCATGGACTTACAGTGCAAACTTCCTGTAGGAAACTGAGTATGATTTTTGGCTGAAGAAGGTAAATCCACCGAGGTATGAGTCATGCTCATTTTGGTCTTGTCTTGTATGTGCACTTGCAAAAATGCGTTCTCCTATTCGTATATTTATTTCCTTATTTCTTACTCTTGGTTATGTGCATTTCCTGCTGCATTTCTTTATTCTGGGGAGTATGGACCAAGCCATTTGCTTGACTATTATTTTTAAAATATCCTATGGATGTTATCACTATCATTGTAACTAATGGAATCTTATTTAGTAGTGCTACACTACTAGGAATGTTAGAAATAAAGCAATCAGATTTTTTTTAATTAAGGAAAAATAAAGCTAATGATCCTTTTCCTTTTTACCAAACTCTGTTCTTTGAGAGAAGGCATCAAAATTTCCCTGGTTGGAATACTGTGTGTTATCCCAGATTCTTCTTTATGCATTATCCTAGAATGCCAACAAATTTTGGCAATTTATTTTCCAAAATACTCCTATCTGTCCTCTATCCCTTGTTACTGAGACACACATAATCAGCCTAGATCCACATAATTTTTCACTTGGGACTTCCAGGATTAGGGAACCTACCTTGATGTTCTCCTTATTTCTAGTATCTCCCCCATTCCAAACTGTTCTCTACTTTAGAGCAATCTTCCTAAAACCTTCCAGTTCATGCTAATTCGCTGGTCACAAGCCCAGCAGTGGCATCTCTGTGCCTCTGCATAAAACTCAATGTCTTTTGGTACATGACACAGGAGGGCCTACAATATCTGAACTCAGCTCTTAGACCTTATATCCAAATTGCTTCCATATCCTCTAACACATTCACGCCACAAGTTGCTCTGGTCATAACTGGCTGCTTGCTTCTGAGTACTTGCCAGATATGCTTGACCAAATTCTACACTGGAAGCCTTTGCTGGTATTCTGCCATTTTCACGATGTGCTAAAGGCCTCATCTTTGAGTTTTTGTGACATTCCATAGCATTTATCCCAGTGTAGTAGTTTGTTTCCTGTGTGTCTTCCCAATTCTAATTCAGATTTTTTGAAAGTAGAAACTATCCTTTTGTCTACATATCCCAATGCTTGGATTAGCATAAGTAGCGCTCTTCATAAATGTTTATGGAATGCTGACTGATTGAAACCCATGAACTCATTCCAAAATTACTGTTGCTTAATGGCAGTGTTCAGAGAGTATTCATAATGGGAGAGAAGACCCTTAGGCTTAGTAGTTGACAGGGAGAACGCATCACTTCCTGTGCTTTCCACACTGAAAGAGAAAACATATATATTTGGGAGGAAAACTATGAAAGAGCTTTACTAAGATTTATGTATCTTGATTATATATTTGTGTGTATTTCAAAAGTAGAAAGTCTTAAATACAATCTTCATTGGTGAATGTTAAAAAACCTTCCTATGCATGTACTTACACTGGTGACACATTTCTGAGTTCCCTCAGTGTGCAGCCAGAAGTTTCACAAAAGTTCTATCGGAAGTCACCTGGTATAGTGAGAGGGACATAAGCTTTGGAGCCACACACACCCTATACAGATTCTGGTTCCGGTTTCTTCCTAAGCTTCATGTCATTGGAGACACCTTACCTCACTTCTCAAAGCCTCACCATATTGATAAAGTGTAGATCCCTTGCTCCCTCCAAAGAGGAAATAGTAGCATGCTTAACTTAGATTTGTTTTGCAATTAGATAGCCATCTCTTTTATCTCTTAGCTCCTTATATTGTCATTGAAATCTCAGCAACTTAGAAGCCAATAAACCTCATATGCAAGGTAATTATTGTTAACTCTGTAAAGAAGATATAACATACCAAAATCAAAGAAATGAGATGTGAAGCGCTCTCAACTGACTGTAGTCTTGGTTAGGGTTCCATATTTTTATGTCAAGTTTGACAGTTTTCAAATGGATCACCTTGGTTACTATTATTTATAAAAGAAGAAATATGCACTTAAACAAGCTTTCGGTGTGTCCAGAATTGCATAATATTAAGCTCACTTAGTCCTTGGACCCCTTTTGCCTGCTATTAGGGTATTAGGTCAATACCTGAAATTAATCTTTATTATCTCACACTTTATAAATACAGGTTCAGAATGGCTTGGGTGGCAAGGTGGTACTGCAGCTATTGTGATCCACAATCTTGTTTTATGAAGAGTTCAGATTTGTCTGTAACTGGGAGCAGGTTCTTTACCAAGTCAAAGAAAAAATTATCTATGTTTCAAACAAAAAGTGTTGTTCTAAGAGGTTGTTCTGCATTTCTCTAGCAAGTTGGGGGAAAAGTGGAGATAGATGACTTTTGCTTGAATCCCCAGACTCTAGGATCTAGGCCAAACAGGGATTGAACTGCCTCTTAAAATTTTTATTATTGTGCACTCTAGGAACCCCTTGAAAAGAGACTAATGCACTTTTAATGGCTGGATATTAAAGAATATTTATTTCAAGCATAAAAAGTTGCTGTTTAAGTGATTTTTCTTTTCTCCCTTGCCTCAATTCAGGCATAGAAGGACCAAAGTCTAGTAACTGAAAATAGAACAACCAAAAATATCCCCCTCTCATAAATGTGACATGATTATAGAAGGCACAGTTTTGGTAGGGTAACCCTGTATAGTGAATTGTAATTTTGGGAAGGAAGATATGTAGGCAGCAGCAGGATATAGCAGGTGAGTAGAGGACGAAGATATGGCAGCAGACGTGTTCAGTAAGGCTGGAGAGACATTGGGGACCAGATTTGCCTGATAGTAGGTGGTGATCTCGAACACTCTACTGAGACAAGACTATATGGATAAATATAGCCTTCTAAGGAAAGAGTTGACATTAGTATATATAATATGTTAAGAGTATGGGATCTGGGGCCAGACTTGGTTTGAATCCTAGCTTATCCACTTGCTACATCTATGAGATTAGATAAGTTATATAATCTCTTTGGTCCTCAGTTATCTCATTTGTAAGAAGAGGATGTAATGATTCCTACTTCATAGGGATATGAAGTGAGTATGGAGAGAGTCAATAGTCAATGTATGTAAAGCATTTAGATTGATACCTGTAGACAGTAAGTGCTGCATAAAAAAATCTATGTTGAATTATTAGGATTTTCCATTGATTACCCCACCACTTGGAAACTGTAGATGAGGATCAGTAGTCAACGTATTTGAAAGACTTTGTCAGGATGCTAATAATCTATGAGAGATTTTGCATTTAGGTATCAATTTCTTGAGTTAATTTTTGTAAAAGATGTCAATGTCTACAATAATTGTGGTTTTTTTTTTTTTGAGGGATGAGGGGTACAGATGGATATCCAATTATCCCAGCATCGTTTGTTGAAAGGACTTTATTGAATTGACTTTACTTCTGTAGTTAAAGATCAATTGACTGTATTTGTATGGGTCTATTTCTGAGCTCTGTATTCTGTTTCATAGACATATGTGTGTGTTCTTTCACTGATTCCACTGTCTTGATTACTGTAGTTTGGAGTAATTATAGAGATTGGGTTGTGTGATTTCTCCAAATTTGTTCTTCTGTATTGCGTTGGCTATTCTGGATCTTTTGTCTTCCCACTTAAACTTTAGAATTAATTTGCTGAGATTTATAAAGCAGCTTTCTGGGATTTTGGTTAAAATTCCATTAAACCTACAGATCAAGTTGGGAAGAATTGGTATCTTAAGAGTATTGAGTCTTCCAATCAATGAACACAGAACGTCTCATCTCTCTGTTTATTTAGGTCATCTTTGATATCTTTTATCAGAGTTTTGTAGTTTACCGCATATAGACCAATTTTACTGGGTTTATATACAAATATTTTTTATCTTTTTTGGTGATATTATAAATGATATTTTTTACATTTCAAATTCCAGTTGTTTTTTGCTGGTATATAGAAGGCAGTATATGTTTTGTATGTTAATCTTGTATCCTCTGACCTATACTCGCTTACTAGTTTGAGTTCCAGGAGGTTTTTTGTTGTTGTTGGCTTGTTTTTTGTCAGTTCTTTGAGATTTTCTACATAGGTAATCATGTCATCTGCCAGTAAAGTTAGTGTTATTTCTTGCTTTCCAGTTTTATAATACTTATTTGCTTTTATTGTCTTCCTGTACTAGTGAGACTTTCAATACGGTGTTGAACAGGAATGGTAGGAGAGGACATTCTTGTCTTGTTCTGAATGTTAAGGAGAAGGCATCCAGTTCCTCATTATTAAATGTCATGTTAACTATAGATTTTTGAAAAACCAAGCTGAGGAAGTTCCCTTCTAGTCCTAGTTTTTTTTTAATCAAACTGGATATTGGATTTTGTTAAATGTTTTTTCTATGTCAATTGACATCATGGTTTTTCTTCTTTAGATTATATTCTCTTTGAACTTAATCACTTTTAAAAATAACCCAATCTTGTGTTTGAAGGTATATTAATCTTGCACAGATAGTTGTGCTTTATACATTTTTATACTGCTTTATAGCATGGGTTGGTAAACTATGGCCAGTAGGTCACGTCTAGCCTGTTGCCTGTTTTTACGTGACTTGTAAGTTGAGAATGGTTTTTACACTTTTAACTGGTTGGAAAAGATCTAAAGAAAAGTAATATTTTGTGACGTATGAAAATTCTGACATTTAAACTTCATTGTCTGTAAGTAAAGTGTAATTGGAACACAGCCATGTACATTGATGTATTTATTTGCTGTTGCTTCATTTGCACTATAGTGGCAGAGTTGAATATTTGCAACAGAGATCATAGACTTTTAAAGCCTAAAATATTTATTTACTGTCTGGCTCTTTATGGAAAAATTTGCTGATTCCTGATATATAGTATCCCATTGGATAATATTCCACAAAATATGTACTTTTGGCATTACTCAGAAAGCTATCATGAAGATTTTCCCATGTGCATACTTGTGCATCTAAGCATGTGTACCTTAAAGTGGCATTGCAGGGTCATAGCAATGTGTCTATCCTCAGCTTTACTAGATAAATGGATACATGTTCCAGAATGGATATTCCAAATTACATCCTTACTAGCTGTGGCTGAAACTCCTTATTGTTCTATGTGCTCACCAACAACCATTATTGTACAACTTAAAATTTTTTGCCAATATTATGAGTGTAATCTAGTATTTCATTTAGGTTTTAATTTGTTTCTTCCTGATCACCAATGAAGCCTATTATATATTTGAATGTTTATCCACATTAATTCTTTTTCTTCTTCTAAAACACCAATTATGTATATTTGTTTTTTTCCGCTTAACCTCCCATTTTGATGACTGTATCCTGTCTACCTTGTTTTGATTGTGAGTTTAGTTGTATTCATTTCATTTATTTCTCCTTCTAATACGTTTTTCATTTCAGTTTTTTATTTTACTTCTTTATTTGAACTTTGCCACGTTATTTTTATCTTTTTTTAAAAACTTGTTTCTCCTTTTATGAGCTCTTCTAGCTAAAATTTCATTGGTCATGGAGAACTATTTACCTGAAATTTTTTCCTGTTTCATTGTGTTTTTCTTTTTGTTATGTTCTTCATCTTTTGCTCATGGGGCCAAGGGAACGTGAACTCAGGCATTCTGAAGTTCCAGTTTTGGCTTTTGTTCAAGGCAACCAAATGGTTGCATTTTCTTTGCCCTGTGGGTTTGTATTACCTTAGCATTTAGCCTTTAACAGGTGATGTCATGCCCAGCAAAGCTGCCAGTGTCAAAGGCTGACTTTGTAATCTCATGATCTTGCTGCTTTTCCTCTGTCAGACTCACCACTCAAAGGTTAGGTTAGAGGTAATACAAATGAGGATGTAAAAAAAGGTTTAAGTTTTATCTATCTCTCCCATGACATTCTGTGACTTTTTCTCTGCCTTTATTGCCACCAGATATAATCCCTGTGACTATCACCTAGTCCTCTTGTCCCCAGACATATACTTCTGAGACTCCCTAATTATTGGATAGGCCTCTCCCTCTGGAAGCCTAATCTGTCTTGAGCTTTTAGGGACACTTGTTTCCCCTGATGTCTGAGGAGGTGGATGTAGTAACAGAACCTTCCGTTGTTTAGGTGTGCCTTCGTGGTTTGCCTTGTAGTTGTCACTGTGTAAGTTTCTTCCATCTTTAATTTTTGGTTTATTTTTTATTGGTTTTGAAGGAGGGGAATTCCTTTGCTTAGCCATTTTTAACTGGAAGTCATGACATACGTTTTTGGTGCTTTAAAATGAGTGTTGTGTTAGGCAGACAAAATAAGTAGAAAATTGATTTATTTCATTTTTTTTAATCCATATATGTTGATGTCATGTAAAAAGAGCCAGCATTGGTAAGGTGCTTTTTTTTTTTTTTTTTTTTTAAAGGCATAACTATCTGGAATAGAGGGAAAATTCTTTTTCTATATGAAATAAAAGCAAAATGCCCAAAATAATGATTTTCCTTCTAAGAACTTGATGTAGCATGTCTTAATTATGTAGAAATTAAAGCCTATGATACAGTTATTATATTAATTGTACATGAACATCATGGCAAACATTCAAATATACATCTCTGAATGTGATTTGCCAGTCTTTTTGTTAGTCATAATTATCTCTTTCTTAATTAGGTTTGCCTGATTATTGGTTTCTTAAAATATGTGCATATTTTAATGATCATAGGGAAGTCAGTTTATGGAAAAGCATCATTAAATTGGTTTTACAGGCTCTGAATTGCTCCTGCTGAGGTTTGGCGACATATGGTACCTTGTCTGATACAACATCTTGTGTGAAAAATCATGCTCAGAAACCAAAACAAAAACAACAGGAAATAAGAATAAACTACAGCAACACAAAATTTTCCTCAGTTAAAATGCTCTTAAGTAATTTCAGCAAATATATCATACCTTGTGACTGCAGATAAACAATGATAAATATCCTCTTCTTATTTATGAGAAAGAAGAGTTTAAAACAAACTTGAAAATGGAAGCTGAAATCTACAATATTTTAAAGCAGAACTATACATGTAAAAGAAAGAATAAATTATGTAGTTCTCTAATTTCTTTTTTTATATAAGTATTATTGTTTATTTTACAAAAAGAGATCTTAAAATTTTGACATCTTGTTTCCTCATACTTTTGTATGGAATATTTCAAATACATGGCCTTACATTTTTTTAAAATTTATTTTATTGCATTTTAGGTTTTGGGGTACATGTGAAGAACATGCAAGATTGTGGCATAGGTACACACATGGCAGTGTGATTTGCTGCCTTCCTCCCCATCACCTATATCTGGCATTTCTCCCCATGCTATCTCTCCCCAACTCCCCATCCCCCACTGATCCTCCCCTATTTCGCCCCAACAGACCCAAATGTGTAGTGCTCCCCTCCCTGTGTCCGTGTGTTCTCATTGTTCAACACCCACCTATGAGTGAGAACATGTGGTGTTTGATCTTCTGCTCTTGTGTCAGTTTGCTGAGAATGATGCTCTAATTTTGTAAATAAAAAATATTTAATATTTAAATAGTAATAGGTATACATTGTAGCAAATTAGAAAAAAACACGTAAAATTCAAGATGAAAACACCATCATCCAACCACTCAGGCAAGATGCAAACACTGTCTTCCAACCACCTAGACATAACCATTATTAATAGCCTATTGTACATGTTTTATATTCCTTTCTATATATATGTTTTTATAAACCAAAATAAGATCATACTCTACATGCTGTTTTGTAGTCTTCTTTTAAGTTAACAATCACCACCATGTCAATAAATTCATATCTTACTTATTACCTGGTCCATATGTAAAATTTAACATTTGTCCCCCACATATCCTTTAGAACTTGTTTGACCAGTCAGGATTCTATCCCAGACTAACCTATCATCATCTAGTGATGATGTCCCTTAAGTTTCTTTCATCTGGTGCAATTCCCACTTTTTTACCTATGGCACCAACTTGTTGAAGAGGCTGGGCAAGGAGAGACTGGGAAAATAGATTTTTGAAACTAAATTTTTCTGAGGTAGTATTTGATCTCTTGAGCAATTAAAGACTCACATCTTAAAAGTTTTACACATATAATGAAGTGAGAAAATCATTGTATTCATCTATAAAGATATGCATTAGCATTCATTACTTACATGTTTAGTCTATGAGATGTCTTCCAAACTGTGAAGCTCTTAATTCTCCAAGGTCTTCCTCCATTTTTTATTGCATTAACTGAGATGATCATGCATATTAGAGATTGATTGTTTACTTTTGTATATCCTATTTTTTGTCTTCACACTAACATGTATCTGTGCATGTACACACTCACGCATGCACGCGCGCACACACACACACACTTTCTTTTCCTGGGATCCTTAAGCCTACTACCAAAAACAAAAGTATAGAGCACCTGTAGTGTGCTATGTGTTGCATTAAGTGCCATACGCGATGCAAAGATGAGTAATACAGTATTTTCCCTCAGGAACCCTTACAGTGTAATCGTGGAGAAACAATTTACCAGAAATACAAAGAAACAAATGCCAGCTTAGAGGACACTTTCAGAACCGTAGACAAGACAGCATTAAAAATATTACATGATCTTGCATTTTAAAATCAGTTGTATTGAGTTACCATTGATGTACAATGAAATGCAACTGTTTTGTGTCTAGGCTCATTTTGAACCCCTGCCTGCTTTATCCTGGTGCAATGACAAACTGCTTGTAAAGTCACCTACAAATCCCATCTTTCCTTTGCCTTTCAGCTATTCAATATATTATGTACTTGCCTATTTCCTCTGCCTGGAGTGCTCTCCTTCCCATTTGCTTTACAAGTTTCACTCCTGGATGCTGACCCTCCTCCATGCTTTTAGAGATCTATATGTGTAATACCTTTTACCCAAGAAAGTGAATGCACAATGTTCTTCCACTTCACTTAAACAGTATGTTAACTTCACTTTGTCCCCTATTACCAAACATTTTCCTTTTCCTTTTTCTATTTCATGCATTTTATGATATAGTTGCCCATTGACCTTGGGCATATCAGGCTTACTGCCAGACCCTGGAGCAGATAAAACTTAGACATTGTCCTTGTTTTCTTGAGACTAAAATACAATAGAAATGACAGATTCAGAAACAATGACAATACAGTGTGGTAAATGTAATAGAAATAAGTGCACTCATCTGTGGGAATAAGGAATAGGAGGTGACCAACCATATGGGGAAGAAGGAGAGCTTCACTAAGGTGACAGCTGAGTTCAATCTAGAGACAAATGGGATTTGCCAGGTAGAGAAGACAAGGAAGGTCATTGGGGTAGAGGGAACAGCATCCATGCGTGGTCGTCAGAAGTCAAGCTCTACTCAGGGAATTCTGAGATGTTAGTGTTCTTGGAATATCCTTTCTTGCATATGAGTATATTTGTCAGTACAGGCACAAATATTCCATTCTATAATCTCTTTTGATTTTGCTTTCTACTTAATTTTAAACTCCTTCACTCCAGTGCACTATTCTATTCTTTCCTTAAAAGGCTGTTAAATCAGGTATACTACACATGCTGAATAGATATTTTAGGATTTTTTTTAATGAAGTCATGCTTGTGTTATATAAGGACAAAACACTAAATTATTAACATCAGAGAACAAGATGTGATTATTTATAGAAATTCAGTAAGCTGTCATTAAGCTTTTGAAACAGTTTACCTTTATAATGTTTCTAAAGAAAGACAATTGTACTTTCAAAGAATGAGGGCAGAAAACCACATACTGGGAGTGGTTCTTTGTTCTCCAGAAATTTTATCACTCAGTGTTCCTTAAATTGCAGTTTAGCAGGTCAGACGTCTCTGAGAAAGGAAGCTTTGTACTTCATTATTTCTTTTCAGCAATGAAATGACATTCCGGAAGATCAGACATCAGAAATGTCAGTGTGCTTAATGATAGGACAAACCCACAAATGCATTGTCTAAAAGCTGAGTAAGACTGGCTTAACCTACAAAATACTGATACAAGTTAATCTCCATTGATATCCTCTTTGATACATTCTCTTTTGTCTCCTCATTACCAAAAATAGCATGTAATAAAATGTTCCATAAATTTAGAGAAAAAAAATATGCCGGTGGTCAAGGCTGTAGGCTCTCTTGATTGGCTGTTAAATGGCCCCTCCATTCCCGTGAAAGCCTCCAGCTCTGCTCCCTGTCACTACCACATTTGGCCCACTGGATTGGACAACATCCTTTTTTCGAAACAAATTTCCGTTTTGCAAAAAATTCTGTGTTGAATGTCCTGATTTTCTTGGTGTTTTATGTGGTTGTTTGCTTTTCTGTCTTCATTTCCTAGTATACCAATACCAAGCACTAGCTTATAAATAAAAGATGAGCCATGGTCCCATTGTGAAGTTTTATACCATATATACACTTACTATGTAGTAGATGTGCACTTAACCAGCTTCCATTTAACCTACTTAAGAGATAAACCAATACTTTCTGTTTTTTTCTGTAAAACATACTGACTGATGCCCATAGACCTCATAACACTTGCAGCTAAGGAGATATTCTCTATTATGTTTGAACACTTTTCTCCTGAGTTGAATTTTGCTTACTAAGAGTTAACAGTGTATATTCCCAAACCTATTTATATCAGTTGCCGTTATTACTGTAATTTTATAATATAATGAAATAATACGTAGCTGATGAACTATAGTTGTAACACAAGGGTTATTTTTCTATGAAAAGTAAATCAACTGATATGGAAAGATTCAGTAAAGGTAATTCATTTAATGATAATTGCTGTCAAATTATAGATAGTAAAGAAAATGGTGAAATATTTGAAAACAATCATAAAAATCTAGAATGAATTTGTTAGGTTATAAAGTTCTCACGTCACATTTAAATTTTAAAGTGTTTTCAATTTCTTGCTACATGTGTTATCTTGTTTTCTACTATTGTAACAGAATGCCACAACAAAAATTTATTTCTTATGCTTCTGGAGACTGAGATGTCCAGGAGTGTGGCATTGGCATCTGGCAAGGCTCATTCCGTACTAGAAGGGTAGAAGGGTGGGAAATGGAAGCAAGTGCACAGGACAGAGGAAATTGGCCCAAACTTCCCCCTTTTATAATTAACCCACTCTCATGATCGTATTCTTAATCCATTCATGAGCACATTGTCCTCAAAAATCTATTATCTCTTAAAAGCCCCATATCTTTACACTGTTGCTTTGGGGGTTAAGTTCCCAACACATGAACTGTGGGGAACGTATTCTAACCATAGTACTATGATTTAAAGAATAAAGCAAAACTAGAAAATCTAGGTGATGCATTTTGCATTGGTTTCCGTGAGAATTACAGTGTAGACACTGAGAAAAAGTCTTTGCTTATGTATTCATTTTAAAAATGATTCCCAACTTAAAAAAATTTAATTAACATTGTACATATTTAAGGTATATAGCATAATTTTTTTTGATACACATAAAAGTGACTTCCAACTTTTAAAATTAATGAAATAACCCATTATGCCATATCTTAGACAAAAGACTTAGAAAGCATCTGAAATAGAAAAGCTTCACGTTTTCATGTGCAGTCATGCAAAGAGGAATATTTCCTGTTAGACCCACTGGGCTGGAATTTTTCACTTTTATAGAAGAATGAATTTCTGGACCTAGTCAGGGAAGAAGATGTACAGGCCCTCCAGCTATTAGGGAACCCATCATGGATAATTGCACCATGGAGAGTTAATGTCTTTGTAAATCTGTTTTCTTGGCACAGAATATTCAGGGAATATACACATGCCTGGAATGGCTACATTGGAGATTTGAAAAGATATGAGGGATCAGATCTTTCCACTTCCCTAAATAATGCTCTCTGATCCACTTCAGATGTCTGATGGCATCTTTAAGGCTGCTGCCTGGCTTTCTCTACTTCTCTATTTCCTTCTCCTCTCCCTTTCTTCACTTAATATCTTTATTAA
This sequence comes from Sapajus apella, assembly GCF_009761245.1. Taxonomy (NCBI): domain Eukaryota; kingdom Metazoa; phylum Chordata; class Mammalia; order Primates; family Cebidae; genus Sapajus; species Sapajus apella. Next base: position 16,993,074 of record NW_022436966.1, on the reverse strand, counting down.
GATGTAATTCACATGTCATAAAATCCACCCGTTTAAAGTGTACAGTTCAATGGCTTTTAGTATATATTAAGAGTTGTACAACTATCACCACAAGTGACTTTAGAACATTTTTATCTCCCCAAAGTATCATTTGCATTTAACCCCATACCTATTAGTAGTTATTTTTCATCTTCCTTCACAATCTCAAAGAAACCACTATTCTAGCCGGGTGTGGTGGCTCATGCCTGTAATTCTAGCACTTTGGGAGGCCAAGGCAAACAGATCATGAGGTCAAAAGATTGAGACCATCCTGGCCAACATAGTGAAACCCTGTCTCTACTAAAATATAAAAATTAGCTGGGCATGGTGGCACATGCCTGTAGTCCCAACTACTAGGGAGGCTGAGGCAGGAAAATTGCTTGCCCCAGGAGGTGGAGATTGCAGTGAGCTGAGATCCTGCCCCACTACACTCCAGCCTGGTGACTGGCGACAAAGTGAGACTCTGTCTCAAAAAACAAACAAACAAACAAAAAAACCACTACTCTACTTTCTGTCTCTATCAATTTTTCTATTATGGATTATTTCATATAAGTGGGATAAGATGCTATATGGTCTTATGTGACTGTGTTCATTCATTTAATACATTATTTTCAAGGCTTATCCATCTTTAGCATTTATTAGTACCTAATTTCTTTTCACCGGGGACTGATATATTGTATGCATATACTGTGTCTGAAAAAATCCATTCATTGGTTGATGAACATTTAGGTTGCTTTCAATTTTGGCTGTTATGAATATTGCTATTACAGATACAGTTTTGTACAAATGTTTTCATATTTCTTAGATAAATAGGAGTGGAATGTCAACATTTGGCAGCCATATGATCTGTGTTTAACATTTTGAGAAACTGCCAGTTGTTTTCCAAAGTGGCTGTACCATTTTACACTCCCACCAGCGACGCATGAGGGTTCCACTTTCTCCACATCCTTGCCAGTATTTGCTATTGTTTGCCTTTTTATTATAACCTTCCTAGTGGATATTAAGTGGTATCTCATTGTGGTTTTGATTTTTATTTCTTTGATGATTAATGATGTTGAGCATTCTTTCATGTGTTATTGGCTATTTGTATATTCTTTGGAGAAATGTCTATTCAAGTCTTTCCCCCATTTTTAATTGGTTTATCTTTTTGTTATTGAGTTATAAATGTTCTTTATGTATGTTTTAGATATAAGTCCCTTATCAGAAATATGATGTACAAATAGTTGTTTCTCATTCTGTGGGTTGTCTTTTCATTTTCTTGATAGTGTCCTTAGAAGCACAAAAGCTTTTAATTTTGATGAAGTCTATTTTTTCTTTTATTGTTATGCTTTTAAAGTCCTATCTCAGAAACCATTGCTTCACCCAAGTTTATGAAGATATATACCTATTATTTCTTCTAAGATATTTATAGTTTTAATTATTATAGTTGGGTTTATGATCCATTTTCGTTTATTTTTTTAATGAGGTGCAAATTTATTTGTTTGTGTGTGGATATCCAGTTGTCCTGGCACCATTTATTGAAAACACTGTTTACTCCTGTTTGAATGGTTTTGGGACACATGTCAAAAATTATTAATCATAAATGTAAGGGTTTATTTCTGACTCTTTATTCCATTCCATTTACCTGTATGCCTCTCCTTATGCCAGTACCAGAGTGTCTTTATTACTGTACCTGTGTGGTAATTTTTGAAATCAGGAAATATGAGTCTTTTAATTTTGTTCCCCTCCAAGGTTATTTTGGTTTTTCTAGGTCTCCCAAATTTCCATATATTTTTTAGTATAGGCTTGTCATTATCTGCAAAACTGGCATTGGGATTTTGAAAGGGGTTGCATTGACCCTGTAGATGCATTTGAAGAGTATTGCCATCCTAACAATATTAAATCTTTTGACTCATTAACATGGGATGTCCATCTTCCTACCTGCTTCTCCCTCTCCATTATTTTCTCTCCTTGATCATCCTCTTGTCTCAAGGCTGCATAGAGTAACTATCATGCTTTTTCTATGTAAAAATCCTTCTGTTATATAAAGATGCTTATGTGTTTCCAGCTAACTCTTCTCTTCTGCTTAAAGAGCCAGGAGAATTCCTCATATTTTTCCAGTATTTCGTTTTCCTGCTCGACACATTAAAATATATGGAGAGGAACTCTGTGCCTCTCTTAAAATGTGTCGCCTAGAACTGAACACGGTTTTCCAAGTGTGATATCATTGCAAGGTACAATGGGATTATCACCTCTTGAATTCAGGGCCTGTTTAATGGACTGTGGTTAATACTCTAGGCTTTAGTCAAATGGACTTAGGTTAAAATTCCAAGCCAGCCATTTACTTGATATGTGAAAAATTTACTTGATGTGCCTTAATTTCCTTATCTGTAAGATAAAGATGATAAACATTGGAGCTTCTTTCAGTAATAGATGTTGTGGGGGCAAGACTGTATCTGTTTTGCTTTGCTTACCATTGGTTACCTAGTTATTAGTACAGTGCCTGGATCATACTAGATACTCATTGATTATATTTTGAATGCATGAGAGGGTGGATACCTGTCCCAAATAACCGTTACTAAGATTGAAAGCACTTACCACAATGTCCAGCACTTAATAAGCATTTGGTCATTTTCTAAAAGGCTTTTTAGCAAACTATGTCATACTTTTTTTCCTATTAAATTTCTTTGCAACTAAAACTGCATAATTTTTTGCAAGTGAACCTTTTAAATAATATTTTCCCAATTCCTGCATTTTAATTTCACTACATTTGGTGGTGTTAACCTTGGTATTATGAATTTCATCTCTTACTTGTATTTTGTTACATCCCCATCTTTATGTCTCCCAAATGTAGTAATGGCAACCATTCCCCAACCCTCCCACTCTTCCCATAGGCTTCATAGGATTAAGGAATTCAATGGCCATGCTAGACACACCTTTAAAATACCTCACTCACATTTCTGCCACAGTTTGGAAATCTGAGTTCCTAGCACAGGTAGATGGCTCTTAGGATGGACTAGATCTGCAACTTAAGAATTTTGTAACTGAGTTTTGCTGTTTTCTCCTTTGTTCCAGGAATACTGAGGGGGATGCATCCTGAGTAATTCCAATAGACAAATTTCAACGCCTTTTATTCTGAGAAAGGGGTAAAAGCTAGTGAAAACCATTCAATAACTCAAAATAATTTTAGTTAGTTAATGTGGAAAGAGTGAGATTTTTCTGTTTTTATGTCTTTAGTAATTTGAGTAGCTGCATACATTCCTTTTTTATTGTTAGTCAGGCTTCTGAAAGCCAACCAACAAAATTAGTTTGTTGTTTCTAATGTAAGAACCCACTGATTTGATAGGAGTTCTATTTCTTTCCATTCTCTTTTCTTGCATTTATTTATTTTTAAAAGTCTCTTTCTGCAATCAAGATATCCTGTTTCTATATCCTTTCTATACAGCTGAGACTGTTAATCAAGGTCTCAGATCGTATTGTAGCTGAAGTGTGTTGCTTGGCAACAGAGGGAAGGATACATGTTTTCAGATTTTAAAAATAATTCAAGGTTTTATGCTTTTTTATTAAATGATTTTATTAGTTGTGGAAAAATAGCTTTGAGCAGAAGAGAAATGGACCATGGCAGCAATATCTTTCTTATGTTTGTCTTCTAAGAAATGTTCTAAGTGGGAATTGGCTTTTGTCCATTTGAACTATATAGATAGCATGTCTGGATCTCAGGTTTATGCTGTGAAGTATTGTCCAGTCTACCTGTGTGTGGAGGAATATTCTCTTACTGAAATATTGTAGCCCACAGACCCTCTTTCTTCAGGAAGCCTTCCTGGAATTATTTATAGCCATTGTTTGACACATGGAGCCACTCCCATTTTTTCGGTGTATTTTAATAGCTGTGTGTTTATGGTGATTAGATGTTGGTCCAGCCTCTCTTTTCTGTCAGACTTCACAACCTCTGGGTTGTTGGCCAGTTTCACAATGCCCTGTGGACTTGTAATGAGGTTTGTTAATGGTCTGATTGCCCTTGTCCAATGATGCTCACCTAGATTTCAGGCGCCGTGAGAGGTTCTGTACTTTGGACACCAGTGCTCTCTGCATAGTACTTATCACTGTTGTGAGCATATACTGTGACTTATAAGACAGATCAGTCCTATTTCGCAATCACAGAAATGACTGAGTTGTTGAAAGATTGAAATACTTTTTTCAAGGACATGGCACAGAGTAGAGCTGAAGACTAATGTTCACTCAATGGGCATCAGAGAATAACTCTGAGAACTTCCTTTGTGAATTCAGCCAGTCCAGCATTATTTTCTGGCTCTGTCACATAAAAGCTCTGTGATACAGGCAAGTCTTTTAACTTCTCCGTACCTTAATTTCCTTATCTGTAACTGGAGCATAATGATAGTACCCATCTTATAAGGTTGTTTTCAGGATTAAATGAGACAATACTAGCTGGCACATAGTAAGTGTACAATAAATATTTGCTTTTATTATTGCTGGTGTTAGTATTTTCATGCAATAACTTAAAAGTCTACACATTGTTTTTCTTCCTCCTCTTTTCCCCCTTTATTTCCACTATACCTGACCATATTAAAGTCAAGTTGAGATATGTTTTTGTCAATCTTCTAAACTTCCATTCATTGGACAATAATACATTTAAATAACAAGTCTTCTCATTAAGATTTTCCAAATACACAGTTGAAACACAGGAACTGGATACCAGTGATTGCAAAGTCTTTTGAAGATTCTCTGAACTTCTGCCTGCTTATGAGCCTTTTTTATGAAAAACCAAGTCAACAACAGGATTTTTCCACTACAGTCCATGATTGCTGTGACATGGTTACTTTTACCAGCAGAGTTTAGGACCTAGTCCCTTTGGAAATTTTCCTTTTCCCTTGAATGAACATATCCAAAGCTTCATTTGTCATTTTATTTCTCGTCTTTTTCCCCCTTACCCTATTAGCTTATGAGGAGCTTCATTATATGTGATTAAGACATAGACTTATGTCTGTGAATTTGTACTATTAATTGTGCATTTTATTTTTTTCTTTGGCTAAGTTTTTGGACATGTGTAATGTTTAATTTGTTTTTTATAAAGGACTTTAAGTATTTTTAGGGCAAGATGAGTAACACTGTTGCTTGTAATTATGGGAAAAGCTATGGGTCAGTGATTGCCCACCATTTTAGATCTTAGTTCTTTAAGGTTTTGTAAGACTTTGGAACCGGTAGCAAGCATGGACTATTGGCACGAAGAGATGAAAAGTAAGAGAACTGAAAAGGAAAGGAGAGAAAGAAAAAGAGAAAAAGGAGAGGCATACGTGGTGGTGTCATGGACCTCTGATTTTTGCTCTAGGTGACCATAAGTTTTTATGTTTGGTCTATTTGTCTTTAAAGTTAATAGAACCATATTGAAGCACAGTCACAAACAGCCAGATCTATATGTCTAAATATTTCTTGAATGAAACATGAAAAATGATCAATTTCTTAAAACGATATAGAGTACAAATTAGTCACAAAGAGCCTACACTGTCTTTGTGTTTTATCTCAGGCAAAGATGAATCAGCTCCAACAAATGGGTTTTCACCAGGGAATTAATATGACTTTCTTTCACCTTGAGCTAATTTTGCTTTCACATAAGCAAGATATAGGTGAATTTTGTCTGTCATATTTCACTGGGAAAGTTTGTTTCTTTATGCAGTTGTCAGAGAATCTTAGTGAGGTTGATACAAATATTAATGATTCAGTAAAATTATGCTTGAGTGTGTATTGCTGGGCCAGTTGTGCTCAGGGGGCAATGCATAGTCAGAGTCAGCAGTAAAAGGTATTTGGCAGCATCAAGCCCAGAATATTCCGTAGTCTTTGTGTCTCATGTTTTACTTGCATTTTCTGTGTTTTGAACATTTTCTTGAGGCCAGATGAAACCTGCACAATTACTTATACTAATTGAACTAAGCTCTGCTTATGATATTGGTAACTGATGACTGATAATTTAGGAACATAGACTTACTCTAGGGACAGGTACCTTGGGCGGATGATGTAATTCCTAGACACAGGCAGTAAAAGTACAAGCAGTTATTTTTTTGTATTCCCTACTCTCTTAATTAGTCATTGAAAACATCATAAAAGAGGTAATGACTCATTCCCTTTTATAGGCAATCCCAGGAATTCATATTTATTTTCCTGCTATTAGAAATACTGCTGCTAAACTGCAGAGCCCAGGTTATTTTCCTGTGGTTTTGAGCTCTATGTTGGATATGTGGTTTTAAAAATGTAAATTGAATGCTCTTCCTCACATCTGGCCACGGCTGATCCTCCTTGTCACCAAGGTCTCAGTTCACACGTTACCTCCTTCAAGAGTCCTCTTGTGGTCATCCATTCTTTAAAAAGCTTCTCTGTTCTGACCCTTGTTTGATTACTCTTTTCAAAATAACAAAATTTCTCATTTGAAAATTTCTCTTGTTTTTTTGCTTTTACTTATTTCTCGTCTGAGCTCCCGTGAGTGCAGGGATGGTGTCTGTCATCTGGCTCGTGACCTTGGCTCTGGCACCTGCCCTCTGGAAAAATCTAGTAGGTGAATGTTGGAGGAAATTAGAAGAAAAAATTATTTCAGGTTCAGATTCTACTTTTGTCTTACTCTTTTGCTACTGAGGGCCTGCTTAGGTACTTAAATGAGCTGCAAAGTGTAAGATAAACACATCAGCTCTGCTTGTATGTTACTCACATCTCAGTATTGCTTTAAAAAATGCACTACACTGGCCAGGCTCAGTGGCTCATGTCTGTAATCCCAGCACATTGGGAGGCTGAGACAGAAGGATCACGAGGTCAGGAGATTGAGACCATCCTGGCAAACATGATAAAACCCTGTCTCTGCTAAAATACAAAAATATAGCTGGGTGTGGGGGTGTGTGCCTGTAGTCCCAGCTACTTGGGAGGCTGAGGCAGGGGAATTGCTTGAACCCAGGATGCAGAGATTGCAGTGAGCCGAGACTGCACCACTGCACTCCAGCCTAGTGGCAGAGCGAGACTCCATCAAAAAAAAAAAAACAAAACAAATCAAAATAAAAAAATGCAGTACACTTGGCCTACATAGAGTCTGGAATATTTCCCTTATACTAAAAGGTACAGGGGAAAAGCTGGAGATATAAAAAATTAGTTCCTTGAATACTACTTTGTCTTTATGAAATTCTGACTCTGTAGAATCTGATGATAAGATTTTCTGGCTGTTCATTCAACTAGCATGACACCAGAGTCTCTCATGGAAGAATTTGGAAGAATAAAATCATCTTAATTGCTTTCATGGTAAAACACCTTATGCAAATTATAGTGTCCCCAGCCTGAAATGGAAAGAAAAGCAAGGTGGTAGCAGGATAAGGTACTGCAGCCTTTTAATACAGACAGTCTTTGAGGAGCCTGGCTCTTGCACAACCTCCTCAGTCTAACCGTGTCTTACAGAAATCAGTGGAACAGCTGGAGTCAAGCAGGACTCAACTCACCATGATTAAGTTTATGGGTTCTGAATTAGGTAATTCGGTTTTGTGGAAAAGAGATACATTCTTAAAGAAAAGTACTTCATAGGCAATACAGGAGGCCTTTTAAAATGACTCGGCGTCAGCCTAAGAATGGGTCAGTTGGGTAAAAGAACTTAGCCTTGGCAGTATTTATTTTTTTACTGTAGACCAGGGTTTTTAATGGGGTACCTAAAAACCTTAGGGAGTTCATGGCTTTAGAGTGGTCTCTCTATAATGTAATCAACTCTAATATTTGATGTTGCATGTGTTAGTGTACATTATTATTCTAGGAAAAAGATTCTGAGCCTCTTAAGGGATGCTTGTAGTTACTGTTTTTACTTCTCACTACCTGTTCTTGTCTCATCCTACTCCAGTAGCTCTTCAGTTGCCCCCACTTTACTGAGAAACCTCCACAGGGAGCCAGAGGGTACAACTCTCCTATTCAACCACTCACAGCATTGGACAGGGATGGCCGTTCTCTCCTGGTAACTTCTTCCCTCTTGGTGTTCATGATGTCGTGCTCCCTTTGCCTTCTTTGGTTGTTTTTTCTCTTGGATTTGGTCTTACTCCTCTGCTTCACTTCTCAGTATTTGAAGGTCCCAGGGCTACCTTATATGCATCTTTCTTTTCTTCTTGCATATTATGTAATTTCATCTGGTCCATGGCTTTAAATTCTAAGTTAATACATATAACTTCCAAATCTGTACCTGTAGCCATGATTTTTCCATAAGACGTTGAGTGAACACCTGCTGCCTATTCACCATCACTACTAGGATGTCTAATTGGCACCTGAAATGTAACATTCCCAAAACCAGACTCTGGATTTCTTCCCCTTAGCTACTTTCTCCCCCGAGACTGCTGATATTAGAAAATGGCACCACTCAATTTTTCAAGCCAAATATGTCCTAGTTGCCTTTGATTCCTTGTGTTTTGATATGGTTTGGCTCTGTATCCCCACCCAAATCTCACCTTGAATTGTAATAATGCCCACATGTCAAGGGCAGGACCAGGTGGAGGTAATTGAATCATGGGGGTGGTTTCCTCCATGCTGTTATTGTGATAGTGAGCCTCACATGATCTGATGGTTTTATCAGTCTCTGGCAGTTCCCCTGCTGGCACCCATTCTTTCTCCTGCCATCCTGTGAAGAGGTGCCTTCCACCATGATTGTAAGTTTCCTGAGGCCTCTAGCCACGTGGAACCTTGAGTCAATTAAACATCTTTTTATAAGTTACCCAGTCTCTGTTATTTTTTCATAGCAGCATGAGGATCATCTAATATAGATTCCTTCACCACACCATGTCCAGGTCATTCCCATATTTCTCCATCTTCATTATAATTACTCTAGTGCAAGGCATCACCATTGTTCTTGCCTGTACAATTTCATTTAGTTTCTAGTCTCCCAACTGCCCCTCTTTTGTCTCTATATAACAAATCACATTGGATCACTCACTACCTTGATTAAAACTTAATGGAGTGGCTTATAATAATATCACAATTTCCTCACCTTCCCCTAGAGGGTTCTGCCGTGCCTACATTGTCCCCATTCTTCTTCTAAAATGCACTGAGCCTTTCCCCTGTAAGGCCTGTCTGCATTAGGTAGTGCCTCTGCCTGAGAACCTATTTGTTCACCTCTGTAGGACTATCTCTTACTGTCATTCAGATTGAAGCTTAACTCACTTCTTCAGAAAGCCCTTTTCTGGTATTTTTCATGTTTATTATTAATTCACCATGCATATAAGGATGTACATTTGTCTTTATTTTCTAATTCTTCCATAGAATGTCAGTTGTTCATACTCTCTATTGTCTGTGGCGTGTGCCTGGCATATTTTAAGAGCTCTATCAACATTTGTTGAATGAATGAATGAATGAATGAATGGATGAATGTTTATACTCAAAGGGATCTGTGATTTTTGGAAGGCATTAAGAATGACTAACATCAGCAGAACTGTTGGTTTGTGGTCCAGGATTTAGTTGTCTGTGTCATTGTATGGCCAATGCCTTTTGTGTTTTGTAAATATAAATATCTCAGAAACATAACTGTGAAAGAAGAAAGGCTTGCATGTGAGCTAAGAATACAAAATCAAGAAGTCACCAGCCTGTCCAGCTCCTGGTAGACGTGGGCTACTGATTGGTTGGTGTGGTTTGATAGTACTTTCCCAGGTAGGCAAGGAAATTGAGACTGACAGGGTTAAGTCCAATTACATAATGGTAGACTGAGGGCTCAGGACTGGAACACTGTCTGTTTTTTTTGTTTTGTTTTGTTTTCAGATGGAGTTTCGCTCTTGTTGCCTAGGCTGGAGTGCAGTGGCGTGATCTTGGCTCACCACAACATCTGCCTCCTGGATTCAAGTGATTCTCCTGCCTCAGCCTCCCAAGTAGCTGGGATTACAGGCATGCATCACCACACGTGGCTAATTTTGTATTTTTAGTAGAAACAGGGTTTATACATGTTGGTCAGTCTGGTCTCGAGCTCCCAACTTCAGGTGATCCACCCACCTAGCCTCCCAAAGTGCTGGGATTACAGTTGTGAACCGTTACGCCCAGCCGGAACACTGTCTTTCTTACTCCAGAGCTTGTTCCATAAAGACAAGACTACATACCTTCCTTGTCTCATCCTTTGAAGAATAGCATGCTAAACCTTTGTGTTGAGAAATCATGGCATGCTCAAATTAGACAGTAAATATTAGGCTGGCTTTGCAGGGCCAAAAGGTCTCCATGTAACTACCCAATTCCATTATTATAGTGAAAAGAAATAATAAACAATATATAAATGAATGGGTATGACTGTTCCAATAAAATTTATGTACACTGAAATTGGAATTTTATATATTTTGCATCATAAAATATTAAAAAATTTTTTTCAACCATTCTTAGTCTGTGGGCTGTACAAAAACAGGTAACAGGTTGGGATTTAGCCCAAGGGCTGTTGTTCGCTGACTCCCACTGTAAAAGATTTTATGGTAGTACTCATATATTATATTAGTAAATCTGAGAATGGCTTCCATTACCAAACCCTGAATTGCCGCTTCTGAAATCTCCTTGAGGGAAAGGCCTTGTATTTCTCTTCTTTTTTTTTTTCACTGATGCTTACTTGAATTGATTCCATTTTGTTGAGTCCTATTTTGCAGTCTGGGTAGATAAAGATGTTCCCTAATTTCTGTCAAAAAGGGGAAAATGTTGGCTGATGAATAATCAAATTAGAATGCAAGGGCTGGGTTGTTTCTCAAGCATAATTTTTAAACTTCTTGAAGGATAAAATTTTTCTAAAAGCTCAGTTATGAAGACACCTGAAAAGACTAAAAGGCTTGCTAGAACATCTTTTATTTGTTGCTGTTATTCATCAGTATTTAAAATATTCAGAGGATATCTGTCCATGTAGTTAACATACAGTGCTGCATCACTGCTTTCACTAGACAGTGAAACCAGGAACCCACAGACTTTCACTTTCTTCTCTTCACTATCTGGTTGCTTCTCTTTTGACAGTTATCTCGATCATGCCATGTATCATGGGTGCAGTGCTAACTTTGTTTTTGTCATTTAATTGGGCTTCTGGAGGGCAGCGTCTCTTTGTAGGGCAGGATCTGCTCAGCAGCTCTTAGCATGGTGCCTTGTCCTGAGCAGAACCTCAGTGAATAGCCCTTGAATTGAACTGACTCCTTTTGAGCTTGCCTAGCTTTTCATTTCCCAGTAGCTGCTCTTGTCACTTCAAAATGTCTTGGCTGCAATTATCTTTATGATTAAAAAATTACACCACCACATATTTTCATTGTCTCTTGTATTTCATGTTTATTCCGATCTTGATTCATCTTGCAACTCCTCATCTTCTCAAATGTACCTACTTCACATCAGTCACTCATTTTTTATCCTACCTTTTTTTTCCTTTCTGAGTTTCATTTCTCTTTCAAGTGTGCATGTTCTCCAGAGCCCCCGAAGACCTTTGCTAAGATATTCAGAATCGATTTAGTTGTTCTTACTCCTTGATTATGTATTCATCTTCCTTTACCTGAGTGTTTACACATTCTTTTCTTGTCTTGCCTATTTGCTGACTTTAGAGAAGACACTATGTTTTAATTATCTGTTGAATAATAATTACCACATTATGAAAGGTTGAACAGTTTTTATAATCTCTTCTGATAGAGATAGCTTCTTAGTAGGTGTTCCGTATACCTATAAGCCTGAGTATAAATGAGTTCATCTCTGGATGTGAAAAATAGTTTACTAAAATCAGAAACTAATCAAAACAGATGTAAGGTTTTAGGGTCATTAGTTTCCATTAAATTTCCATGGAGACCTATGAAAAAGCTAAAAATACCATCAGTGAATTATTTGAAATGCCTTCTTCAGTGATGTGGTAAGAGAAAACTGTGAAACTAAATACTTCTTCCTAATCTGCAAGCTTGTCTAAATGAAAAGTGGATAATCTCATTAGTTGGAATTGTTAACAAAGTAGGCTTAGGTGGTTTTCTCCCATCCAAGTACTAACCAGGCCTGACCCTGCGTAGCTTCTAGTGAGATCCAGTGCATTCAGGATGGTATGACTATAGACAGCATAAGTAGTTTTCTATATACTTACTGTAGGACCAACCAGATCCCTGATTAAATAGCCACCATTAGATGTACCTTGAAAAATAATTGAATACTGTAGGAGGCTTACTTTAATACTGGTTTTTGCCCATGAATGAAAAAGGTAAATTAGGGAAAAGACTGAAATAAACAATCAATGAGAGAAGCAGAATTTATAAGACACTGAAAATAGATTTCAGTTTTCTTTTCAAAGTTTCTGTCCATCGATAAGACATTCCTGCAGCCGATGTGTATGGTGTACCTAATGCAGAGCACAGGCATCAGTGTCATAATATTCAGTCTCCTGAAAATGGGCGGCCGAGCAGAGGAAAAAGAGTTGCACAAAATTCAATGTAAGTCCCATACAGATGGTACAAAAGGGATCTTAAATAATTAAGAGAGAAGGTTTAAATTTTGAAAGGAAATATGTAAAATGTGGGTGGAGAGTTAATAAAAAATAAAAATGGATTCTCATAAGAAATCAAGAAGTGTGAGATCTCTTCTGGCTAAGAAAAGCTGGACGAGACAGATTCCCTTCTCTTTTTGGCTAAGAGAAGTCCTGGTGGAGGATATGTGTTTGAGATCAGCTTTGAAAAGGGGGTACATTCCTGCTGGAGGGAAAGCCACCAACTAGCAAGGGACCAAAGGGAAAGAAATACAAAGTGTGAATAGAAAAGAGTGAGATGTTCATTTTGGTGGTGTTCAAGGAATGGTGCTAGAAAAAAGGCTGAAAATACAGGTGTGACCAAATATAGTGTTTGAATAACATTAAGAATAATAATATGGCTGGGGGGGCAGTGTGGCTCATGACTGTAATCCCAGCACTTTGGGAGGCCAAGGCAGGTGAATCATGAGATCAGGAGTTTGAGACCAGCCTGGCCAACATGGTGAAACCTCGTCTTTACTAAAGATACAAAAAATTAGCTGGGCATGGTGGCGGGCACCTGTAATCCCAGCTACTCAGGAGGCTGAGGCAGGAAAATCACTTGAACCCAGGAAGCGGAGGTTGCAGTGAGTTGAGATGGCACCACTGCACTCCAGCCTGGGCAGCAGTGCAAGACTCCATCTCAAATAATAATAATAATAATAATAGTAATAATAATACAATAACAGAATAGTAACAGATTACTTCCAGTGTCATTGTAAGCATTGGGAATAATGAAGGAAAAGTCCCTGTGCAGTACCTGGTACCTAGTAGGCGCTCTATAATAGCTACTATGGCTGGTGTGAGGAAGGCAGTAGGAAGCTGCTCCCTGTGTTTGAGCAGAGAAGCAACACAATCATGGCCACTGGAAAAGGTTAGGGCATGTGCCTGACAGATCAGAATGCTGAGAGACTTGAGGCAGCCGGGAGAATGGGAGAGATGACAAGGCATGACCTGTGCCTGGCTTCTGTAATCCTTTTCTGACTTGGCCTTCTTCACAAGGTGGAATTCAGGTACAGCTAATAGTGAAAGAGGAGATGAGAGGATTTGCTGAACAGGGAAGAGGAAGAGCAACTAATGAAGGGTAGAGGAGGTATGAGACCTCACACTTGTTGACCTTTTATGAGAATCCATTTCTACGTTTTATTAACTCTCCACCCACATTTTACGTATTTCCTTTCAAAATGTATAAGTGTCCTGCAGAGTATCAAGGGGTGATAATTCAGGACAGACAAGATTAAATAAGCATCAGACTTACCTAGTTGAGGCATGACGAGAATCCAGATCTCCTGCGTGAGTCCTTTTCTTTGTAAATGGCTGCTTCATCATTTTGGCCTCACATTTGCACAAATTTGTCAGGTCTCTCATATCCCCATTATCCTTATTCCTAGTCTTATGTCTGAATACCCGAATGATGCTGAGTTACCAAAAAGGTATTAGATCGTCTTTCAGGGAAGTAGCAAGGTAGAGCCCCTCCCCTATAAGAATGATGATTCTGTTGTATTCTTTTCTGTCTTGTCCAGCTGTTCTATGAATTTCTTTTTTACATGACTCATCAAAATTATTTCAGTTGGTTACTAATTCATGCAAAATGCTGATTTGATGCAAAAGGGCATGTCTTAATGATACTTATTTGGCATTTTTCTTTTGTTGGGATTCTCTCTGAGGATAGACCCAGAATCTGATAGCTTCACTAAGATGACTAATTGCAAAGCTTGAGCAGTGTGGAGAGTCACTCACTCAGATATAGTTCATGCACTTCCACTGAAGTCAGATATCCTCTCTAGGTTACTGGCATGTCTTAGAGAGCACAGGTAATCTGTAAGTCGTTCATCAAGATTATCCTTATTACAGTTATAATTACATAATAGGCAGGCACAGCTTATTTGGTTGGGAAGGTTGGGTACAGGAGGCAGAAAGCAGGTGTCAGTATCTGTCGTGATGTTGCTTTCATGTAACATAGTGGAGATTCAGAAGATTTGTACGTGACTTCAGAAGAAAAAAATAGGTTAAGAATCTTGCTAAGTAATAACGGTAATCACCAGTGTATGTCAAGCACTTTGTTAAGCAGCTTACATGAAGGTCTTATTTAAGCCCCTTAACAACCCATTAAAGGAAGTAAGTACTTTATTATCCCTATTTTATAGTCAAGGAAACTGAATTTGAGAGGTTAAGAAATTTGGTCTAAATCCACTGAGCAGTATGCAGTAGAGCTAGGGTTCAAACTCAAATCTCATCATCTTTTTGCTGGAACTCTTAACTGTGATGCTATCCAACCCTAACCATTAAATTAAAGAGAGAGAGAGAGAACAAAGTTTGCTATGATTAAATGCTGAATAAAGTGTAATTTCTTTTGTCCATGAAGAGAAGGATATTTGTGGGATGCCGATTATGAATGGTCTAATAGGGATTGGTGGCTTTGTGTAGTGCCATGTGCTGTGTTTTGCATGAAATGTTTCTCTTCTTGTTGCATCCTCGTGGTAACTTTGAAAGGTAGACACTATCTCCACATTACAGAGCTGAAAGCTGAGGATTGAAGCTTTCCCAGTGATTTTCCCAAATTCATACACAGTTAGTTCATGAAAACTCTGGACTTGAACCCCTGGTCTGCCTGAATGTATTATTCATCTCTGCTTTTTCCACTATGCATGCTGCCAGAGGGTAGCAGGATAGTATAAAAGTGTGTGGTGGCTTACACCTACAATCCCAACACTTTGGGAGCCCAAAGCAAGGTGGATCATCTGAGGTCAGCAGTTCGAGACCAGCCTGGCCAACATGGTGAAACCCTGTCTCTACTAAATGTAAAAAAATTAGCTGGGCATGGTGGCAGGCACCTGTAATCCTAGCTACTCGTGAGGCTGAGGCAGGAGAATCACTTGAACCTTGGAGGCAGAGGTTTCAGTGAGCCGAGATCACGCCAGTGCAGTACAGCCTGGGCAACAAGAGCAAGACTCTGTCTCAAAAAAGAAAAAAAAAAGTGACACTCAGCATTCATTTTTTTTTTTAAATAAAAAACAAACATATCCTATTTATGGCTTATTCCTGGCACAGTCTGTGTAGCCCACATATTTTCATTTGTTGGACATTGTACAAATCAAACATTTAGAATATAATAAAGATCTTGAAAGTTATTTGGAATCTTTGTCTTTATGAGGATCCTAAGTTATTTGGAGTGACTAAATTGTAAAATTTAAGTTTGTTCACATAGTCACTGATACTTTTTCTTGCCAAAGAATTGATCATTTTTCTACTATAAGACCACTATGTAAAAGTAAAAAAAAACTCATACTACTTTTGAAATATGGACCCAGTCTACATAAAACCAATCTTATTATTGCTAATTTCTTACAGAGCATTGAGCCATTTGATAGGTTTCATATATAACCTTAGTTCAATGGCTCTGTGATGGACTTTGCAAAAGATTATTTAATTCCTTTATATCTCTTTAAAATTTTATGTTATCTTTATGAGAGGTAGTATCATACTGATATGCTCACTACTTATTCAAGAGTATAAAGAATCCTTATAATTAAGAATTTCTTTGGCAGCTGAAAATAAATGCAAAGAAGCTTGAAAAGAGAAGAGAGGTTTCCTCTTCCAAGTGCACTGAAATTTAAAATGTTGAAGAGAGAGGGGTATGCTTTTGAGGTTCCCTAAGCAGACATTTCACTGTCATTTTAATCAGCCAGATGTCAAGGTCATTATATGATTGCAGAGTTTGCACAGTCAGCTTGTTTGGGTCAGAAAAAGAGATAATTAAATGTTCTTATGCTCAAGGTACATGTCATACTATTGTTTGTTTAAAAGTGGTGGGCAGGAGAGAGACACCGCTGGATGATGAAGCCCCAAAGAAAGAGGGCATAAAGTGGTGTGCTTATGAAACCTGGCTGATAAAGCCTCGTGTTTGCTAACAGATGACTCTCTGTAGGGTTAATCTGGCCTCTTCCTATTTTCTCTTTAAAAGAACATTGTGGCAAATTACATGTAGCTGGGAAGTAGCCAAGTGCATTTCAGTTTGAATCACTTAAGTTCAGATCTGGAGCCTTGTAAAACAACTCTGTCCTACACTGAGGCATATTATTTACTCGGGAAATGAATTGGTAGTGTTCATTTTTATGATGCAAATTCATTGAACAGTGTTTCTGGGGGTGAGTTTTGCCTTGCTAAGGGGGTTCATCAACAGTTACTGAGTTTGATTTTTCAGACCAAAGTAAAGATTATTTCTGGGAATCAAAGTTTTAAAAAGGCATGCTCTGCCCTCATTCAGTGAGGATATTGTCTAGATCCTTCCAGTGGCAGTCACAGGAGATATGATGTGATAATTTTGTGGGAGAATTCCCTTGAAAGTCTTCTGAAATCATACTTTTAAAGCTCATTATAACTCGAGATCTTTTTTTTCAACTTGTAATTTTATATATTTATATCTGTTTCATGGTAAGTTTACAATGAAATTGCTTGAGGATTACCAAGCTTTACACACTTAAAAGATCTGTGTACTTCCCAAGTTTAAATTTTTTTTCAAACTTGGGGTATAATTGAGATGTAATGCACATGTCCTAAAATTCGCCCATCTACAATTCAGTAGTTTTAAGTATATTCACCAAGTTGTACAATGATCACCACTATTTAATTCAGTAATTTTCATCATTCCAAAAAGAAACCATTCAGTTGCTCCCTATTTCCCCTTCCTTCAGTTCCCAACAACCCACTAATCTAATTTTAAGTCTTCATTTGCATAGGGTGTAACTTCGTTACTTCACTTCAGCCTCTGATTGGTTGCCTCCTGCAATCAATCAAATTGGTCATGGTGCAAGTCTTTATTTACATAGGGTGTAACCAGGTAACTAATGGGAAACCCCTAAAGGGTATTTAAACCCCAGAAAATTCTGTAACCAGCACTCTTGAGCCACCTGCTCAAGCCTGCTCTCACTCTGTGGAGTGTACTTTTGTTTCAGTAAATAAGTGCTTTCCTTACTTCATTTTTCACTTCATTCTTCATTCATTCTTCATTCTTTGTGTGTTTTGTCCAATTCTTTGTTCAAAATGCCAAGAACCTGGATGACTTGTAGTTAGTACCCTCTGCCAGTAACACTTTCTGTCTGTATGGATTTGTCTATTCTGGACATACCATACAAATGGACTCTTGCAATATTACGTGGGCCTTTTGTGCCTGCAACTCCTACCTAGCATACTTAGTATAATGTTAAGGTTTATTGATGTCATTATCAATGTTTTATTTTTAGGGCTAAGTAATAGCCCACTCCATGGATAATATACCATTCATCAATTGATGAAAATTTTGGTTGTTTCCTTTTTTTCCCTTTTGCTGTTACGAGTAAGTCTACTGTAAACATTGTCTACAAGTGTTTGTGTGAACTTTTGTTTTAGATTCTCTTGGGAGTGGAATTGCTGCATCATGTGGTGACTCTTTCTTTAACTTTTTGAAAAACTGCCAAGTTTTTCCAAAGTGGATGCACCATTTTACATTGTTACCAACAATATAAAATGGTTTCAGTTTCTCCATATTCTTGCCAACATTTGCTATTGTCTGTCTAGATCATAGGTGGTACTTATTGTGGTTTTGATTTGAATTTCCCTAATAACTAAGAAACATCTGATTATGTCTTATTAATCATTTGCATATGCTGTTTGGAGAAATGTCAATTCAAATCCTTTGTCCATTTTTTAATTTTTAATTTTTGTGGGTACATAGTAGGGATATATATATATACACACACACACACACACACACATATATATATATGTAAAATTTAAGGGGTGTATGGGATATTTTGATATAGACATACAATGTGTAATAATCACATCAGTGTAAATGGAGTGCCCATTACTTCAAGCATTTATCCTTTGTGTTACAAACAATCCAATTATACTTTTTTAGGTTTTTAAACATATACAATTGAATTATTGACTGTAGTTGCCCTGTCATGCTAGCAAATACTAGATCTTAGTCGTTCTTTCTATTTTTTTGTGCCCATTAACCATCCCTACTTTCCCCGCTCCATGTCCCCCATTGCCTTTCTGGGCCTCTGATACCCATTGTTCTACTCTCTATCTCCATGATTTCAATTGTTTTAACTTTTAGCTCCCACAAAATAAATGAGAATGTGAAGTTTGTCTTTCTGTGCCTGGCTTATTTCACTTAACATAGTGACCTCCAATTACCAAGTACCAGCCTGGTTGGGAGACCCCCAACCAGGCAGCGCTAAAAGAATTGAGAGGCAGACATCCAGGTAGAACAACTGAGTGGATCTATCCAGGGGACCAACAACAATAGCCTGAGAGCTTCAGGGGCTAACGGCTTTTTAGGCTGAAGGCCCATAGCCGATTCTTATCCATGTATTCATTTGCTCTTAGGCGATTCTTATTAATACACAGGTGCTCTACATTTACTCATAATGCAAGAATATACCAAGTAGGCAGCTGTTACCCGCCTACCACTAATTATAAACTAAAAGGTACCCTCCACAAAGGAACCATGGGGGCAGGGTAAACTTAATGTTTCTCAACATCCAATTCCATCCATGTTCTTGCAAATGGCAAGATCTCATTCTTTTTGATGGCTCAATAGTACTCCATGGTATACATCACATTTTCTTCATCCATTTGTCTGTTGGTGGACACTCAGATTGTTTCCAAATCCTGACTATTGTGAATAGTAGTGCATTAAACATGGGAGTGCAGCTATCTCTTTGATATTCTGATTTCCTTTCTTTTGGGTATATGCTTAGCAGTTGGGATTGCTGGATTGTAAGGTAGCTCTATTTTTAGTTATTTTGGGGAACTTCCAAACTCTTCTCCATAGTGTTTGAACTAATTTACACTGCCATTATACAAAGGTTCCCTTTTCTCCACATCCTTCGTTATTGCCTGTGTTTTGGATAAAAGCCATTTCATCTAGAGTAAGATAATATCTCATTGTAGTTTTGATTTGCATTTCTCTGATGATCAGTGATGTTGAGCACCTTTTAATATGCCTGTTTTTCAATTTTGTGTCTTTTGTAAAATGTCTTTTCAGATCTTTAGCCAATTTTTAATATCAGAATATTATTTTTTTCCTATAGAGTTGTTTGAGCTCCTTATATATTCTTGTTATTAATTCCTTGTTCAGATAGTGTATTAGGCCATCTTTGCATTGCTATAAATACCTGAGACTGGGTAATTTATAAAGAAGAGGGGTTTCATTGGTTCATTGTTCTGCAGACTTTACAGGAAGCATTGTGCCAGCATCTGCTTGGTTTCCTCAGACGCCTCAGGAAACTTATAATCGTGGCAGAAGGCAAAGAGGGAGTAGGCATATCACATGGTGGGAATGGAGCGAGAGAGAGAGTTGTTAGGGGAGATGCTCCACACTTTTAAATAACCAGATCTTATGTGAACTCAGAGTGAGATTTCACTTTTCACCAAGGGAATGGCCTAAGCCATTTATGAGGGTTCTGTCCCTATGATATGAACACCTCCCCCCAGTCCCCACCTCCAACACTGGTAATTACAATTCAACGTAGAATTTTATCAGATGGGTAGTTTGCAAATATTTTCTCCCATTCTACAGATTGTCTCTTTATTTTGTTGATTCATTCACCATTCAGAAGCTTTTTAACTTGATGTGATCTGGTTTGTCCATTTTTGCTTTGGGTACCTGTGCTTGTGGGATATTCATCAAGAAATCTTTGCCTAGTCCAATGTTCTGGAGAATTCTTTCAGTACTTTCTGCTAGTAGTTTTAAAGTTTGAGGTATTTGATTTAAGTTTTTAATTCATTTTGATATGATTTTTGAAAATGGTGAAAGATTGGGGTCTAGTTTTATTCTTCTGCCAATTGATATCCAGGTGTCCCAGCATAATTTATTAAGAAGGCTGTCCTTTGTATGTTATTTGTTTTTTTTTTCTTTTGATGCTTTTAGGATCTTTTCTTTATACATGATCTTTGGGTATGTAGTTATTAAATGCCTTGAAGTAATCTTCTTTGGGTTAAATCTGCTTGGTGTTCTATAACCTTCTTGTACTTGACTATTGTCATCTTTGTCTATATTTGGGAAGTTCTCTTATTACCCCTTTGAATAAAGGGATAATACCCTTGCTTCTTTCTGTATCTCCTTTTTAAGGCCAATAACTCTTACATTTGCCATTTTGAAGCTACTTTCCAGATATCGTAGGTGTACTTCATTTTTTTCTTTTGTCTCTTCTGTGTATTTTCAAATAGCTTGTCTTCCAGCTTGCTGGTTCTTTCTACTCCTTGATTAATTCTGCTATTAAGAGACTGTGATGCATTCTTCAGTATGCCAGTTGTATTTTTAAATTCCAGAATTTCTGCTTGATCCTTTTTATTTATTTCAATTTCTTTGTTAATTTATCCAATAGAATTTTGAATTCTGTGTTATCTTGAATTTTTTCAAGGTTTTTGAAAACAGCTATTTTGAATTCTCTGTTTGAAAGGTCACATATTTTTATCTTTCCAGGATTGGGCCCTGGTTCCTTATTTAGTTTGTTCAGTGAGGTCATGTTTTCCTGCAGGATCTTGACGTTTGTAGATATTCATCGATGTCTGGGCATTGAGGAGTTAGATATTTATTGTAGTCTTCACTGTCTGAACTTGTTTTTACCTATTCTTAGGAAGGCTTTGCAGGTATTTGAAGATACTTTGGTGCTGTGATCTAAGATTTTGGTCACTGCAACTGTGTCTTCATTAGATGACACCCCAAGCTCCGTAACACCATAGTTCTTGCAGATTCATAGAGGTATTGCCTTGGGGTCCTGGATAAGTTCTAGAATAATTCTGTGGATTACCAGGCAGATATCTTTGTTTTCCTCCCTTACTTTGTCTCTAACAAATAGAGTCTCCCTCTCTTTCTTTACTAAAGCCAGAACAGCACTGGATCTTGCCTAAAGCCCATTATAACCACTACCTGTCTATTGCCTATGTTCAGTTAAGACACTAGGGCTCTACAGTCAGTAAGTAGTAAATTCAGCCATTCTTGTGTCTTTCCCTCTAGGGCAGTAAATTCTCTTGGGCCCTAGGCAGGTTCAGAGATGTCCAGGAACCAGGGCCTGGAGTTGGAAACCATAGAAATCTACCTGATGCTCTATTCTTCAGGTAAACTGGTACTGAAACAAGACAATGTTTTTCCCACTCTTACGTCCCTTTGCCCCAGCAGAGGACTCTCTTTTCATGCCTACCACCACTGCAGGCCCACGGGAAGTACTGCCAGGGTGCCAGTGACATTCGCTTAAGGTCCAAGTGCTTTTCAGTCAATTTGTGCTGAATGCTTCTAGGCCTGGGACTCTCCCTTCAGTGACTTAGGCTCCCTTCTGGCCCAGTGTAGGGTACAGAAATGCCCTCCAAAAGCCAAAGCCTGGAATTGGGGACCCGAAGGGCCTGCTGGATGTTCTCCCCTACTGTGGCCAAGCTGCTACCCAGGCTGCAAGACAAAGTCTCCTCTATTTTTCTCTTTCCTTTCTTAGGAAGAAGGAATAATGCTCTCTGCAATCTGAATATTCTGTGGGTATGCTGGGTCACACCTGAAGCCAACACATCTGAGTCTCACCCAAGGCCCACAGTATATACTACTTGGTTACCGCTGCTAACTATTCAGGGCCCAAGGGCTTCTTCGGTCAGCAAGTGATGAATCTTGTCAGGATTGAGTCTTTGCTTTCAAGCAGTGGGTTCCCTTTTGAGCAAGGGTGTGTATAGAAATGTTATTTGAAAGCTAGGGCCTGGAATGGGGACCTTATGACTCTGCCTGATGCCCTGTTCCACTGTGGCTGAGCTTGTATCCAAGTTTCAGAATGAGGTCCTCTTTATTCTTCCTTCTCTCCTTAAGCAGAAGGAAGCAGCCTCTTTTGGAGCTGCCTGTGCTGCCTGTGCTTGTAGAGGGGTGACAGAAGCACCCCCTTAGCCACCCTGGATGGTGTCTCACTAGGTCATGTGCCCCACAAGCCCACCACAGCACTAGGACATGTCCAGGAGTTGCAGTCCTTGTGGTTTAGATAGCCTTTCAAGTTTATTTAGGACCCCAGAGCACTTTACTGTGCAGTGGTGAGGCTTGCTGAAACTCAAGTTCTAGCAGCTGGGATAGGGTGATTCCCCTCTTTCTAGGCTGGTGTGAATGATCCCTGTATGGGCACAAGCTGAGTTCTGCCCAGTGTTGGTAGCACTGAATTCTTACAAAAAATCCCACAATTGCTCGCTTTCCCTCCCGCAAGCACACAGATTCTCTCCTCATGCCCTAGGGGATGGAGAAGTGGGTGGCCTCAGCAATTCAAGACTGTCTTTCCGACCTTCTTCAGTGCCTCCTTCAGTGATAGTAAATTAAAATCAGGTACTGTGATTGCTAACCTGATTTTTGGTTCTTATAAAGTTGCTTTTTTGCATACATAGTTGTCACATTTGGTGTTCTTGCAAGGGGACCACTGGTGGAGGCTTCCATTTGGCCATTTTGCTCTGCCTTTCTCTTCCTGCCCATTTTTAAATTGGGTTGTGCTTTGGTTTGAATACGTCCTTCCCAAAGTTCAGGTGTTGCCAATTGGGAGGTGGAGTCTCTAAGAGGTGAGTAAGCCGTGAGGCTATTAAGGCCCTTATAAAAGAGGCTTCATATAGCATTTAGCCAACTTGCCCTTCTGCCTTCTGCCATGTGTGGATGTTTCAAGAAGGCCTTCACTAGACCAAATGGCGTCTCCTTGATCTTCAACTTCCCAGTTTCCAGAACTGGGATGAATAAATTTTTATTCTTTATAAATTACCGCATCTCAGTATTCTGTAAGAGCAGCTGAAAACGTACTAAGACAAGTTATTTGTCTCTATTGTTTGACTTATAAAAGCTCTTTTATATAATCCAGATACAAGTTGCTTATCAAATATGACTTGCAAATACTTTTTATCATTCTGTCGGTTGTCTTACTACATTCTTGATAATGTCCTTTGAAGCATAAAAATGTTTTTTGATGAAGCCCAGTTTTATTTTTACTTATGCTTTTGGTGTCATATCTAAAAATGAAACACTGCATAATCCAAAGTCATGAAGTATTGTGTCTATGTTTTCTTCTAAAAGTTTTGTAGTTTTACTTGCTACTTTTAAGGTCTTTGGTCCATTTTGAGTTAACTTTTGTATATGATATGAGGTAGAGTTCCAACTTGATTCTTTTGTTTGTGGATATCCACTTGTTCTGGCACTACTTGTTGAAAAGACTGTTCTTTCTCCATTGAATTGCCTTGACATTGTTGTTGAAAATCATATGAGTGTAAATGATGGGTTTTTATTTCTGACTTTCAATTATATTTCATTGATCTGTATGTTTATTCTTATGCTAGTATTGCACTGTCTTGATTATCGTAGCTTTGTAGTGGGGTCTTGAAGTTGGGAAGCGTATGTCCACTTTGTTCTTCTTTTTTGAAGATTATTTTGGTTATTCTGAATTGTTTGGATTTCCATATACTTTTATGATTAGTTTGTCAATTTCTACAAAGAATCAAGCTGGATTTTTCTGGAGATTGTATTGAATCTATAGATAATTTTTAGAATATTGCCATAATGACAATATCGAGTCTTCTGATCCATGAACATGGAGTGTCTTTTCATTTGTTTAGGTCATCTTTAATTTCTTTCAACAATGTTTTGTGGTTTTCAGTACATACATTTTGTACTTGCTATATTTATTTCCAGCATTTTATTTTTGGTTTCTTTGTAAATGTAATTGTTTTCTTAATTTCATTTTTAGATTGTTAATTGCTAGTATAAAGAAGTACAATTAATTTTTGTATATTGATGTTGTGTTCTGAAAATAAAAGAAACACACAGCTTAGTAGAGTCACAAGACAGTAGAGTCAGTGTCAGTAATGAAGGAAGGAGAACGCAGAAGAAGAGGGGACTCAGAACATGGTAGAATAATTAGCTTAGATTTGAGCATCTTACTTTCCATTGCACAGATAGACTTGTGGATCTTTTCTTAAAAAAAAAAAAAAAAAAAGCTAAGATTTGCTTTTTGGATAGGTTTCTGCCCTGTTCTGTTTTCAGAGCTTGATGGTTTCAGGAGTTTTTACTTCTGACTTCATTGTTTGAAAAAATATTTATGCCAGGCGCGGTGGCTCAAGCCTGTAATCCCAGCACTTTGGGAGGCCGAGGCGGGTGGATCACGAGGCCAAGAGATCGAGATCATCCTGGTCATCCTGGTCAAAATGGTGAAACCCCGTCTCTACTAAAAATACAAAAAATTAGCTGGGCATGGTGGTGCATGCCTGTAATCCCAGCGACTCAGGAGGCTGGGGCAGGAGAATTGCCTGAACCTGGGAGGCAGAGGTTGCAGTCAGCCGAGATTGCGCCATTGCACTCCAGCCTGGGTAACAAGAGTGAAACTCCATCCCAAAAAAAAAAAGAAAAAATATTTATTTGAGAAAGGACAATTCATTCCAGTCATCCTTGCAATCCAAGTATGTGTGAAGTTCTTGAAGG
Organism: Sapajus apella; assembly: GCF_009761245.1. Classification (NCBI taxonomy): domain Eukaryota; kingdom Metazoa; phylum Chordata; class Mammalia; order Primates; family Cebidae; genus Sapajus; species Sapajus apella. The sequence goes on along the minus strand of NW_022436966.1, from coordinate 16,968,124 downwards.
AGTTGTGATTATTATAATTTTCAACATTTTCCTATGAAAATTAATAAGATTTCCACTCAATGATACTTTTATTATGAAGATTCAGATGTGCTGCACACTAAATCATGTCCTCTCAAAATGTGTTTGTGCGTTAGTGCAGGTTCTGCCCAAGAACCAAGACTGTCCTGGTTATGTGTAAAGAGAGTGACTGCCCCACATTAGTGGGGTAATTTGAAGGTGACCAGAACACCTTGGTCACTGGGACTCTCTTGATATTGGGTCACAGTGAAACTATGTTGCTTGATAAGAGTAATAGTAACCCACTCACATCCAGTGATAGTGAGTAAAGAGAAATTTCTAATTAATTTTAATACTTATCTGGATAACAGACATGGGATATGACAGGTTCATATTTTTTTATTCCTGGGGGAAAGAAGAAACACACCTGGAAGGTATATTTTCCTTCTGCAATTTTTCCCCTGTATACATCATGCAACTGGTAGTTTTTATAGGAGTTTCTTTTGCAATCTTAAAGTAGTTGGAGTGTTCTCCTCCTTTTCCTCATTGAGACCATTTAGGCTTTTAATGCAATAGGAGCTCACAGACCAAAATGAGGTCCTTGAAGCCACCTTGTTTAAAGTTGAAGTGTTTCGTTTGAGTGTTTCTAAACTGTGTCTTATTTTGATGGCAACTGATAAAAGTGGCTTCTTGGTACTTTGATAAAAATGTGAAATGGAAAAGACTAGACCATGAAAAAACATAAACCTGCAAAAATATAGGGGATGAGAGGGACACAGAAGATAGACGATATATTTTTCCTTCTAGTACAATTTTATAAAATATAGCATTGTTTATCCTCTCTTTTAGATCACAGGACAAAGAAAGGAATACATTGATTCAAGTAAACAAGTGGAAAATTTGAGGGTATTGGAATTGGGGCTGCTCTGCTCAGAGTCACAGAACTATATCTTTCTCTCTCACTGGATCATTTCAAAAAGTGACAGGGGATATAAGTGATATTACTCAGATGGCTGTTTCTAGGTGTCTCAATTTCTGGAAGTTAGTATATGTCATTGTGATAAATGCTTCTGCTTTCTGAATATTCCATGAAAACATTGGCCCTAGAGGAAGAACATTCTGCCAGCCAGCAGGAAGGGTGATAGATTTAGGGTGAATGGTATATTTTGGGGTTGGCTGGCCCTGGAACGGTCTTCCTAGCTTGGGTCTCCAGCCTTGATTGCTTCTGTTGTGGGGGAGCCCTGGCATTGTAACCAGGTGCCAAGTGGAACGGTGTGCTCAGAGGACTCAGATGCTTTTTGTACCAGTATGGCCTGACCTCACAGAGACAGGGAAGCAGACAGGCCCTTGGTATCTGCCCACCTCCCCTCCTGTGCTGTTTTCTCTGCCTTGTGGCTGGCCTATCTCTGGAGCTCTCAGTTTCTACTCAAATTCACTAGCATCCTAGGCCTCCCACTGTGGCAGTCAACTCAGTCCTGCCTAGGGCATTTCTGTTTTAACAAGTGGATTCTGACAAGGCAGAGGCTCAACACAAATGTAGCAATTTCAGGCAATAGTGGAGGTCCGAGTGAGGAGTTAGGGCATGGTCATTGTAAATAACAGTGGAGATAATAGTAGTTCACTTTTATCAAACACTTTACTGGCAGGGCTGAGCTGAGTGCCTTAAGTATGATTTCATCATCAGGACACCTGTCTGAATTGGGTTTCATTAGGATCCTTGTGGTGAGGAAGCCTGGAGAGAAAAGGTTACAGGCCAAGGTCACATGAATATTGATTAGAAAAAAATGAGAATTTATGTCAGATAGTCTGATGCAAAATCCATACCCTTAGCTATCATAATTGTCCTAAAGATCATATCAGAGAAGTGCCTGTATTGGCAAGAATAGATGGGACTCTTGGAAAGGTTAGGGCGGGGCTACATTCAAGGAATGAATACAGGCAGCCCAAGATGACACTGGAGGGAGGAAGTCCAGGAATAAATAGCAGGACCTTACGCTGTTCCTTCTGTCTAGTATCCTGCAGATGCTCACCAGTGACTGAGCCCAGTGGGAAGCTGGAGGTCTGGACAATTCATTGCTATAACTCATATAGATCAGAGCTGCTGGAACAAGGTGAGGAAGTGGCTGTCACTACAGGAGCAGGACCACCAGAGATGAACTCTGCCTTAGGTAGAGGGATGCACCAATGCCAAACCATAGCCTGGTTTTGGGAAAGGGGGAAAGGGGAGGAAACCCCTGTTCCTTTCTCTCTTTCTTTATTCTCATCCCTTGCCAGGGACACTTATTGGCCAAGCCCAGTGAGATGCTAGAAGGCAGGGGAAGCTGGTTTGATGTAGTCTTCTGGGCTACAGAGCAGGAGGGTAGAGTGAATCTGAAGAAGAGCATGAAAACAATCTCATACAGGACCTATATGTGAATCTGTTCTTGAAGAACCCCAGAAGACACACTAGAAGCCTTGAAGTCATTGGGTCATTGGTCAGCAGCTTTATTTAGATCAGCTACTTCTGTGTATACAGCATCTTCCATTGACACAGAAATTTGACCTTGTTACATTTCAGTTTTCTCTGAGCCTTGAAGAAGTAGCTTTTTATCAATTTGCTTTGCCCTCTAAGTAAAAGCCAGCAAATTTGCAGAGGGGCTGGTCTCCCCATATCTGGATATCTGTGTACTTTGCAAATTATTGACCTTGAGTGGTCTTGGCATGTTGTTATTCCTCTGTGTCTATACCTGGGCCCTAGGGCATTTGTGTCCTTCAGATGCCCCTTCCTCTGATAAACTTTCTGAAGGTGCAGCATTTTCTGTGTCTCATTAAAATTTAATTTGTTGTAACATTGCCAGGCCCTGCCATAGCTATATTTAAATGGCTTCATTGCCTCATTCTTTGCATTGCCTTTGCTTTTGAGGATCTTGAAATGGTAAATGCCTTCAGTTGTGCCAGCAGCCATGAAGGGCAGGCAGGGGCTTTGTAGATGATGTCTGTGTACTTGTAGGTTTTGCTTCTCTAAAACATGTAAGCAAGGGCAGTGAGGTTATTGTGAGAGGGGAGGGCATTTGGGGACGGTAGGAAGCATTTGGAAGCAAGTGTTAATTCATTTAAGAGTTTGATGCCTGTTTAATTTTTTGTAAGCCCACTTAAAATATAGTAAGATTTTAAGTTGGAGTGCTTTTCTAAGCATGAGCAATAAAAATGTGCCCTGGACCCTATTCTGTAATTGGCACAAGGACTACAGTGGAGTTTTACAATTATTCTGACATACCCAAGTCTGTGTCTCTGCAACCTTTGGAAAATATTCTTAGTTTGAAATTAGAAAACAAAGTAAACTGTCTGCTTGAATGTTGTTGAAAAAGATACTGTTTACTAGCTTATCAAGGATAAGATGATACAAACCAGGCCTGGAAAAGAAGTTAGGAAACACTTAGTGACATCTGCATGATAGTCGGCTTCCCTAGGGGAAAGCTGAATGAGAGAGAGTGTTGGGACAGTAGAAGAAGATAGGGGCAGAACATTCTGGGTTTCCTGAGAAGCAGTGGGTGGCAATTTCTCTTCAGAGTTTCAAGAAGTGGATATATTATAGGAAGGGTTGAAATGTGATTCAAGTTGCTAATGTGTGCTTCTTGAAAAAATATCAAAACACTTCCCCAAATTGAGGTATTTGGTTAATAAACAATGAAGTCTCTGTTCATTGGGTTATCATTTGTCATTGCCAGAGGTGATCTATGGGACTCGAGCAAATAGAGGACTGTTAGAAGAGGATTAGAAAGACTCTAAATACAGTGGTATCTTACTGTAAATGTATCTTTTTCTTCTTTCTTGTCACATTCCCAATACTCCTATCTGACCTCTCTTCTGTGCTATTTTGTCTTTCATTCAAGTCCCTTTCTATTTACTGTCTTTCCATTTTAGTTTAGTTTTCTCTTTTGTGTGTGTTTGTTTTCCATTCATTTTGTATGTTTCTGGCCCGATACTTTATCATCTAATGTTGTCTGTGCTGTATGTTTCATCAGTCCTTTCCTCCCCCAAGGGTATCTCCTGGGATCTCTAAATAATATTGCAACAATGTGTTGGTAAACTTTGGGTAAACAAAGGGCATGGGTCCCTTTAGACCTTTCTTGAGGCAGCCGGGTCTTGAGGACTTTGCTTTCTCCAGTAGGTAGCAAATGCTCTGTGAGCCCAGGTTGCCCAGTGCCTGGTATATATTGGGTACTTAGTGAGTATTTGTTGAATACATGGCTGTATTATTTGAAAATATTGAACCCGTATGAGTGGAAAATAAGGGCTGCTCTTTGGGAAAATGTTGGTGGATTTCATGTGGGAAGTTTTCCTCTGGGAATAGTGGCTTTGCCAGTTTGGTTGCTCTTTAGTCTTGACACTTTCTTTCACAAGTGCTTATTTTCTGTGGGTTCTACTGTTTATTTTTCCTTCTCCACTAAGAAGTATTTCCTTCTCCTCTAATAAATATTGTTTGTATCATATTACCTGCACTGCCTCTTCTTGTTGTTCCTGTTCTCATTATTGAGATTCCTTGCCTACTCTCCTTTCTTTGGTCATTTTACTGATTTTTTTTTCCTTTTTGAGCATCGTGGGGCTTGCTCTTTTTAGGATAAGGAGCCTCTGCTGTACTACCCCAGGATGGGTACTGGAAGTAAAAAGAAACCCAAACAAGTGGAATGCCCATAGCAAGAGAGAAGGTGGCCATAGTTTCTTTTGTCATATAGTCTGTGCTATTCACTTTAACCTGGTCTTTTATTTCTCTGTGGGCTTCATCCCCTCATAGTTTCTCTGGCTCTATCAAGTTTTTTTTTTTTTTTTTTTTTTTATGGGGGCTCCCCCTTTCCCCCCGGGTGGGGGGCAATGGTATGATTTTGGCTACCTGCAACCTCTGCCTCCCAGGTTCAAGCGATTCTCCTGCCTCAGCCTCCCATGTAGCTGGGATTACAGGCACTCGCCACCACACCTGGCTAATTTTTTGTGTTTTTAGTAGAGACGGGATTCTGCTATGTTGGCCAGGCTGGTCTCAAATGCTTGACCTCGTGATCCACCCACCTTGGCCTCCCAAAGTGATGGGATTACAGGTGTGAGCCACTGTACCTGGTCTCATTAACTATTTTTTAAGTACTTAACTAGGCCAGGCATTGTAGGGTCAATGGCGAGGAAACTCAGCCTTCTTCTGTGGAGCTTATGGTCTCATGGGGAAGTGTCAGACATTAATCAAATAATGTTAAATTGCAGCTGTGAAAATGTATAGTATGTAAAAGGAGAATTGCACTGTAATCAGGATGCTCTGGGTACTTTTAAAAGCCTTTTGTATTACTTGGGAGGCTGAGGCGGGAGAATCGCTTGAACTGGGAGGCAGAGGTTGCAGTAAGTCGAGATTGCACCACTGCACACCAGTCTGGGTGACAATACAAGACTCCATCTCAAAAAAAAAAAAAAAAACCCAAAAAACCCAAAAAGTAAAATATACATACAAAAGAGTAAGCTAATTATAGGCGTATAGCTCATGGAACTTGCACAAACTCAGTACTTCTGTGTAGCTTTCACTCACATTAACAAACAGAATTTCACAAGCACTCAGAAGCCCCCTTGTATTTTCTTCAAGTCCCTACCCCTGTCAAGGATAAACTGTGATTGAAACTTATAGCACCATAAGCTGGTTTAGAGATTTTTATCTAGTACAGAGACCAGAAAAGACTTCTTGAGGAAAGTATTTCCTGAGCTGAGAGCTGAAGAATGAGTAGCACAGAAGCTAGGGGGAAGATCAAGGGAAGAGCTTCCAGGCAAGAGATCCCATGGGAGGCGGGAGCAGGAAGCAGGTAAAGAACAAGAAGATCAGAGTGGGTTGGAAAGAGAAAGGTTCCTAGCTGAATTGGGGAGGGGAGAATTAAATTTGAATTTGAAAGAGATCACTCTGGCTTGAGGGTGAAGAACAATTGAATAGAGGTCTGGGTGAGTAAGAGAAGACTAGGAAGTTACTGGAATATTCTAAGCTAGAGAGGAGGTGGCTTAGTCAAGGCTGATGGTAGTAATGCGTAAAAGAGAGTGGATTTGAGAGATGTTTCAGAGCAAAGATTTATAGGACTTATTAATGGATTTGTCATAGAAACCAACAGGAAGAAGTGTCAAGGATGATTTCCAAGTTCCTGTTTGGAAACATGGAAGAATGGTGATGCCAGTTGCTGAGATTGTCTGCTAGATTAAATAAAATGTCTCTGTAGAATGTAGATTTGGAACAAAGGACATGTGTGATTGGTTTTGTGCCTGTCTAAGCGAACATTGACTTTGATGGCTATGAGTCATCATTGGTACATCTGGGTATTAAATGAAAGTACCGTATTTACTCATGTATCCCTGTGCTTATTTCCCTCAACTCTACTCTTCAGGAGGATACCTTTGCACACAGACACATATACATATATATGCACATACACATATGTATGCCTTTCAATGTGTAGTTTATGTGTATTTTCCCTCTTAGCAGGCAGGGTTAGCTGGAGTAATTGTTCAGGTATATGAAGAAATGAGAAAGGCTATTGAATTTGATGAATGTAAAAGAATTAATACCTAGCTCCTGTTTGTAGCTCATATAGTTCTCTTAACATTCTCAGAGGGTTCCCAGCTCTTTCTTTGGTGGTGCTGTGTAGGTGTTATTGATCCTGTCTCCTTGTTTTTTTTGGGGGGGGGTGGTGGTAGCAGTGGTATCAAGGATAAAAATGTTGCCCCCATCCTGAAACAGTTAAATAGAGAAAAGACATTTATTCCAATATCTATTGTGTGTGATAATGCCATGTTGATTAATTAATTCATGTGAAAAACCAAATATTTCACCAAGCACTGTGTTAGACATTGCAGGAACAAAAAATGAGTAACATTGACTTGGTTCACAAGTGTTTATTCATTTCTTTCTTTTTGCTGTTTGGGACTGGGTTTTAATGGTAAACTAAAACAAGCATGGTGTCCCTGATCTCGTGGAGTCTATGGCTAGAAAAGGAGATGGACATTAATCAAAGAATCAGCAAATAAATAACACTGATGTGTAGCATAAGGGAAAAATATGTGGTGTCATGACAGCATACAAGTAGGGGATTGGAGCTAGCCAGGGACATCAGCAGAGGCTTCCCTGAAGAAGTGATCATTAAGTTGAAAGAAGAATAGTATCACTTGGGCAAGAGAGGATGGAGAGAAGAGCATTTTGTCTGATGGGGCTGCTTGACAGTGCAAGAGTGAAAGCAGGCTGGGTTATGTGTGAAGAACACATGAACCCCTCGAGTCCAGGGTCTTAGCATCACAAAGGTTTGCTTCTTCCTGTCACTATGTGAATGATGAAGCTTGGTGAGGAGGTTCTGTTCTTTATAGGTGTTCCTGGACACCCGTTGATGGAGGTTTCCCTCTCTGAGCATTGCTGTTGGTGTGGCACAGGAGAAGACGTGGACTTACTCCTCCTTGCTCTTCTCTGTTTCCACCTGGAAGTGACCCATATTACTTCTGCCCATGGTCCATTGGCCAGACTGATCACATGACCCCACCTCATGGCATGGACCTGGGTGGTATAGTTTTCTGTAAGAGGTTGCAATAGCACTTACTGAAGTGATGATTATGGCTATGTGGAAGAAATAAAGCATATCAATGACTATGCAAACGTTGTACCAGAATGACTTGTTGGCTGCTAAAATGTGAGTGGTGAAGAAGAAGAGGTAGTCAAAAACCGGGAGTTAGCCTTTATCTCCTAGGTGAATGGCGGAATTAAGGAACCATTCACAAGGTTAAGGAAGGGATAGAGGCTTTTGATACATGGGGTGATAAGTGTGTTTGAAGTCATATTTAGTCTGGGATGTTAGCTAGGAGAAGATGTCCAACAGCCAGGTAGAAATACAGGACTAGATTTTGCCAGATGAGGGGCTAAGGGAAGGGCACTTTAGGGTAGTACAAATAGGGTGACGAGTGAAACTAAAGGAGAGACAAAAGATGGTTAGAGTTCTACCTTGGGGAATACATAGATATAGCTGGCACCAAGAGAGAAAAGAATGATCAGAGGAGACAGAAGAGGAGCAAAGGATAGTGATAGGGAGTTTTGACAGCCATGGTAAGGGGTGTTTCAGAAGGAAGGAGGGCCCAGCTGTGTCAAATGCCCTACATGTTAAAGAAGTTGGAGAATAAGACCAGGTCATTGGATTGGGAATCGAGGAGGTTATTGATGATCTTCTAGGAAGGAGAAAGAAAGGATGGAATCATGTGAGACTGTTAAAGTCATGGGTCAGAGTTGCTGTTTTGTTTTATGAGGGATAGAAGAGAGTAAATCCCAAACATAGTGATAGGTACAGAATGAAAGAGAGAATGAACACAGGAAAAAATAAGATTTCAAAGAAACAAGAATGGAAGAAATACAGGGTTAACCTTGGTAACAAGAAGTCACATTTCCTTCTTAGAGGTAGGAGCAATAGATGGGAGGAGAGTTTGAAGAAACAAAGAAATATTTGAGGTAATGAATGGGTTGATAGGAGAGACGAACACATGTATATACCCTGTGTAGAATTCAAGATCCTTAGAGGTTAACTGTTCATAATCCTGAAATATGCAATAAATTAGCAGGACTACAAATTCAAGTTAGCTCAAAAAAAGCTCAGAATTCAGATATGCCTTGATTATAGGTCATATTGCAGAGGACCTAATGAAAGAGCTATTGTTGGAAAATTAAAAACAACAGTAATGGTTGCAGTTTTCTGTGATTGTGCATCGGTTATTATGTTATTTCTTTGGGAATATAGAATGAACCTCCTGGCTGGAATTGATTACACATCTTTTTAAACAGAGTCAAGGCACCTTTTAGGATAGTGTATGAGAATTAATTAATGAGACTATCTTTCAGATGTCAGAAACCTGCTTTTTATTACTATTTATTAAGTGGGCACAATGTGTCCTTGGTGGCCTATTGATCAGTGTTATCAGTTTAAAACCTGTCAGTCTAGGTGTGAATCACCTAAAGAAAATTCAATTATAAAGTAGCTCACTAAAATAGCTCATGCATAAGAAAGGAATGAATTATACCGGTCAGTATTAATTTTCAACTCAGATATTTTTTAGGGGATTAGGTCTTCTTTGTTCACTGTAAAAATTCAAAGTAGGACAGGCCCTTTTCATGCTAATTCAGAGCCCCGCAGTTGACTTACATATTGTTTCACTGGATTTGACTCCCTTGCCCAGGCAGATAAATGTAACCTTTCTGGCCCAGTGTCTGAGTGGTGTGAATGACTGCCACTTACATTTGGTAATGTCCCTGTGACTTCAGAATTTATGAAAAGACTGAACAGCACTGCAGACTCATCTGAAACAACAAATAAATTAGGCACCAATTATAAAGTATTTCTGAATGAGGGTCATTTATTTTTCATTTTGTGCTTGAAGGTTTTAAAAATACCTGGTAGTAATCTAAAACAGATTCAAGTCGTCAAACATGTTTGAGAGAGAAAGGGAAGGAACTTGTTTGTAGGGGAAACATTCAGCTGAAGTCCCTCTAGTACTACCTTTCTGATGCCATGAATGCCCAGTAACTGAAGCTACCCATGGCTCATTGTATGACAGACCTCAGTTTGCTTTTATTCAGTTTGTAAAACATTTAGTGAATACCTTCTGTGTGCAAGATGCTATGGTGTGAACATTCTGAAAGCACAAACAAGTTAGTTTCAGTCCTTGACATAAGGTATCTTAAGAGTACCACAGATGTATATGTATTGGGCAGTTGGTGGCAAGGCATTAGTTAGTTATAATGCAGTCCAGAATGAGATGGATATCACAGTGAGGCCCAATGTACTGTAGGGGTTCAAAAAATGAAGGCACTATTTTCAATTAAAGGATCAGGAAAACTTTCATGAAGTAGATAGTATTTGAAGTGAAACCAAAATTATGAGATGAACCTATGTTATGGTAGGATAGTGAAAGAGGAAAATGATGGGCTAGTGGCGAACATACGATGAGGGGCTGAAAACAATGGAGGAAAACGTGAGAGGTGGGAGAAGTTAGGGTTGTGGAGTCACGTAGTCTAGCAAGGGGTAGTGGGGAGGAAGTTACATGAAAAACATCTGGGAAGCAGGTAGGTTGGGGCATACTGTGGAGGTCTTAGGTGGTTGTGTAAGGAGTTTTGATACTCTTTCGAGTGGAGGTCAGAGATAAGAAAACATTTTAAATAAACTCAATCAGGTGTTTATTCAGGGATGTACAAGGCAGATTAGAGGACGGATGCTGGAGGTAGGGAGATGAGCTAGGAAGTTATTGTGATGTTATGCATGAGAAACTCTGCGGATCTGAGCAAGGAGGGTCCCTCTCTGAACCAGACATGGAGGAGAAGATGTAAAAGATGTTGTAGATTCCAAATCTTTCTATATTAGCAACTCATGGAGAGGAAGAGAAAGGTAATGAAGATGGTGATAAGATGTTGACATCTTTTCACCAACAGAAATAAAACATCAGCAGTAAGGGCTGTTCTTTAATCAGCTATTATAATGGGTTTGGATTTATACTTTCTTAAATCATAGCCATGTTAGGATTTATCAGATACTCTCCTTTGAGATGTTGACTTGGTAGCTGTGTACATGACATTGAAGGAGTGAATTGGCTTCTGAAGAGGAAGAGTGAGGTTGTAGGGGATGGAGAACAAGGTCTCCCAGCAAACCTGCAGGTAAGAGGTAGGCGAGGCTGTGGAAGCATGGCTGTGGGAGAAGATGAAGAAGAAGAATGAAGCTGGTGCTGTGGTGTAGAAGCCAATGGAACAAAGAGTTTGAAAAAGGAGGGTATTGAAAAGAACAAAGAATAAGAAAATATCTGCTGATTTATTAATTAAAATCTCACTTAAAGCCAGGGCGTAAGAAATTATGGGATAAGAGGGTGGTGTAAAAGGGAAGACAGTGTATTTTTTGATGTAAGCAGATAGGCCACACTCTCCTTGCCACAGCTTGCCACCCCTCATCATTGTCCGACATGGCCTGAGCTTGGCTTATCTGCATTATCCTACGTGACCTGAACTTGGCCTGAGTCCTTCTCCACAGAAAGTTATGGAGAGAGTCTGCCAGAGTTGGCCTGGGATGAAACTATTTGGCATCCCAATTTAGACTCTGTCATGCAGAATTTTGGTAGAATGGGATGATAGTTAGAAAAGCAAAGCAAAGCAAAATCTAAAACAGGAGAGACCAGAATGTAATTGTGGCAGATATGAAGTTAGCACACATAATTTATGTTGAATTATGAGAGAAACAAGTTACCTGATAAAGGTCTTTACAAAGGCAAGAGGGAAAGAGATCAGGTCTGGGTTTGGCTTGGTGAGGAGAGGGAACATTTCTTCTTCAGAAATGAGAAAGAAACCGAAGTGGAGAGATTTTGAAGTAGAATGGAAGGAAATGTGGAGGACTTATAGTTGGATTTCTTCAGTCTTCTCTGTAAAATATGGAACGAAGTCCTCTGCTGAGAGCGAGTAGGTGGGTAAGATGTGGAGCTAAGGCTTTTGAGAAGGTTTAGGATAATTGCTGAAGGCTGGATGACTTAACACGAGATGAATAAAATAATGGTAGGACCACCTTGAAAACCCAGATGAGGCTGGATGTCATATGGTTATAATGACTTAGGTTATGACTTTTTCCTGCCATAATTGTCAAACGAGGGGACATGCTGTGCTGACCAGTTGGGGTTATCATGTACTAAGGATGGAAAGAGCAAGGAACTTGACAGAAACAGAGAGCCTAGAATGGTGGGGAGTACTCTATTGACATTGTTTTTGGATAAGGCTTGTTTTTTCGTGGACAGGATCATATGCACTGATTGCTTCATCCTCCACACTCCTAGAGGCTGACCTATTGGAAGTAAGTTCTTCATATAGTAAAGAGTAGAGGAGACATTAAGAAAGCTGTGACCAAGGAGCCAGTGGGCCCTGGCTTCCCCAGCACCATATTCCAGCCTTTTGCTCCTGTGCCTCCCTCTCTGGGCTCAGGCCTGTCCAATTCCTGGCCATACTGACTAGGACAGGGAATGTGCCCATTGGGAGCTTCCAGTCCATGGTGGGTGAAGGTAGAATTAGTTCTGCTTCTGCACTCCTGTGTCTGGTCCTTGGATGTCCATGAAGTTGTAGCCTTCACCTGATCCTCTTGGCATTTTCGGAAGGCATCTGTTTCAACTTCAGCTTAATGTTTCTCCTTGAGTCTGGGCCCACTTGAAACTCTGCCTGTGTGACTGGAGCTGTCACCTTCCCAGATTGTCCCAGAGCTGATTCTCCAAGGACTAGAAATTTAGCCATTAGCCAAAATCCTGCCCTTAATGGACTTAAAATCGAGAAGTTTCTTGCCTTTCTTGCCAAATCGGGCCTCTTCAGTACTGGTACTGATGATGGCAAATGTCAGACTTGATTTCTTCTTGCCTTTCTGGACACTGAAGGCTAAACTTCTCATTACTCATCTTAAGGGCCAGTTTGATAGCTGGATCATCTTTACCAAACTCAAGTGGGCCATTTCCTTATGAATCTATGTTGCTGAGACTTCTTGGCAATGCTGCTAAAGTGTTGTCATATTTGTATAGGCAGATTTACTCAAGGTACTTAAGGTAGTGAGTTTAGCAACCAGACTAGCATGTAAGACCATAAAAGAGAAGTAAGATCTGACGGGAACCAGGTGGTTAAAGAGCAGGGAAGACTGATGGGAACCAGAGAAATATCAATGTGAAAATCAGTATGCATCTTGGAGGCTGGACAGGTAGTGTAGGACCACAGCGTTACAGGAAAATGGGCAAAAAACCAGACAAATGCATGCTATCCCTGAAACACCATTGGTCTCCTGCTGGAGTAGTGGTTTTGTTGAGCTTGGCTTTCCCAGGGATCTCAGCTACAATTGGTGTAAGGGTGGGAGTAAAAAGGATCTGACAGAGAACCACAAGAATCTTTCCTTTGATCAGTGCTCTTTTCAAGATGTTTGCAACTGTCCATAATGTAAGTCGCACTTTAAATAAAACTTTAGTGGAACAAATTTATTCAAACCTGGGCTTACATAAACATGATAAGTTTGTCCAGTTTTTTTTTTTTTTCAGCTGCTCTAATGTCATGGTAGCTCTTTGCCTGCAGGAGTAGCGATGTGATTTGGCTCCATAGTTCAGCCTGTTGAGCAGGGCAGGGCTGTATTAGTAGTCCCATTGCATTCAAGACATTCACTAGGCGTTGCTGCCACAAAGGATCATTTGGGGTGACGTTGGCTGGAGTTGGTATAGACTTCTTTGGCTGTAGAATGTATATGTGTCTGGTACATACATGTTCACAGAACCTTGTTCAGGTTATCTTAATATCCTTAATAAAGGCAAAGGTCATTTAGACACATAAAAATGTATCCTTTTAGCCATTTATAATGATTCTATTTGTTGGTTAACTACCTTATTTAACCTGAATTGTCTCTCAATTGCTTCAGGGAGTTTAACCTTTGATTATTAGATCTCCTATTTCTTATAGATCTTGCCTTCACAAAAAATAATAATTTTCAAAATATGCATTGGCATTACAAAATCATCCTGTGCAAATTTAGGGGGTTCTTTTAAAGAAATGAAGTTGATGTAGTACTGAACAGGCATCAGGACCCCTGAGTTTGCATCCTAGATCACTTTTCCCTGGGTGATCTTGGGAAATTTACAAAGCCTCTTGGAGATGTAGCTTTCTCATCTCTCAAATGGGGATAATGAAACCTCCTTCATAGGGCAAATGTGAAAGAAACTGTGGTAGCACTTTGAAAACCATGATGCCTTTCTTATAGAGAGACTCCATACCTTACAGAGAGAAACAGTGCTGTAAAATAGGTAGTTTATAAGCCTAGGTGTTGTCCTCTTTTCCATTTATTGGTGCTATGTGCACATCACCAATGTATTTGAATGTATATTACATCCAAAGTGATCCTGGCACAGCCCTGCTGCCATTTTGAGCATTTACACATCACAGTTAACCAAATTCGTATGCTAAGATTGATCTCATTTAAGCCAGTCTGAAATTCAGCATACATTGCACCCCGGTAGTATCACTTTGGTTGTATTCCCATGATGTGTGCGTCATCTTAGTTCATTTACCTGAAGTTTACTGAGTGAACATCCAATATATGCAAAATGATGTTGGATGCTGTCAAGGATGCAAACATATTCGTGGCATGGTCCCTGTCTTTAAGGACTTAACCATCTGATGAAATGAGAATAGGCTAGCAGTACATTTGCTGTTCCTAAAGAAGAAACAAGGCTAGTGACTTAAAGATGCATCACCTCAGTCCTGAGGAGGGTGGGACACAGTGAGCACAGTGAGAAGTGACCTGGAGGCTGGTTAGAGGGTGCAAACTGTGTTGTAGGTTAAGTGAGATTTTGGAGCACTCTTCACATACCCTTTCATGATAACCTGCACTCATGCACTTTAGCTCTCAACTGCCCAGAGGCCCAGCCTAAGCCAGGTTTTGGCCCTTCTTTCTCAACCACCTTCTTAGGATCCAGTGTCCGGGTGGGCCACAGTGAAAGAGCTAATGAAATGAGCTATTCCTTCATTCATCCAGTAAGTAGCAAACATCTACCGTAGGATGTGTTACAGGGCTTTGGAGTATTTTCAGTTAAGAGACACTACCTGAGCCCAATTTCAGGTGGTGAGATTTTTAGGATTGTTGAGGAAATTTGAGAGGTCAGTGGAAACATTCAGTCTCCTATGGCTGTGTTATTACCCCTTCTAAAGGTTAAGCTGATTTTTATCTACTTAAGCCGTAATTGAGGTATGGATAATGAAGGGGTAATTATTCAGAATTTATTGTTGGTTTCAAAATTTCTTATTGTTATTTTAGTATGAATAGGAGTATATCAGATGTTCTGGGAATTTACTGCAAACGGAATAATAAGGTTCCCTTATAAAGACTCAGCTCTTTCTGTAACTAATTGCCAGAAGTGTTTCTTTTACTCACTCTAATACAAATGGTCTTCTGCCGGGGTTTCCTTGGCTCTTAAGGGTTTTCTGAATGAGAAACCCTGGACTGGGAGAGTAGGTGCTTCTGGATAAGCTGATGTGACTCAAGTGTCCCCAGGTAATCAACGGTTGTCTTCACCTCACTGGGAGATGCTCATGACCAATGGTAGCTATTAATAAACCATCCACATATTGCTAGGTTTCATTAAATTCTCTGTGGTATCTCATAGAAAGTGGCAATTGTATTTGTGAGATACCACAGCAGGGTCAGACCTCATGCTCAAAGTCAGTTTAAGGCAGAGTATTGCTATCTCTTGCATCTCAAGATTCTGCTTTCTGAAAGAACCATCACAGGCAAGCTCTTTGAAACAGAAAATGTCCATATAATGCCAGCACAACAGCTCACATATAGAAAATGTAGGTATTCAGCCACATATACATAATCAGGGCTTTTGGTTTGCCCACTTCTCTTCCCACTGGATTACTCCATTAGTTTGGCAAAATACAACTTCAGCTTCAGTTCCATTGCTTCAAAAATAAGAGGTGCCTCAGAGAACATTTTTTTTTCAAGACCTCTTTTAAAGGAATGATGAACAAAGACACCAGTGAGGAATAAATGAATACTTAGTTTGGAAAGGCACTAGAAATACTGCAAGCAGCACAAAGCAAGTGAAAGTACTTAATTCGATTGTGTAAAACTTGACCTTTCTTGGGCACTGTGACACCATGTAGAAATACAGTATAATCCTGAAGACAGAGTTCCTGCAGAGAGCCCAGCACCCTTAGGATTGCTGTGACCCTGATGCATAAGGAGAGATGATGCCATGGAATTCTTTGTCTTGCACTGCCCATGCACATTCAAAGAGAGCTTCTAGATAGTGTTCATGAGTAATAAAACTTGATTACGAAATTCATTCTTCTTTAAAACTTGAGTGAATGTTTGGAGACAAGTAGAACAATTTATTTTTGCCTTTTGCTCCCTTTGGGAAGACATTCTGTGTAACTGAATTGAGACAGAGCCTCAAATTTCCGAAGTAAGTTTCCATTCCACGCCCCCTCTCTGCCTGCCTGCTCACATCCCTGGCCAGGATATTTCCAAGAATGTCCTCCCAAGTTTGCACTCTAGCTGTATGTTGGGCTGGTCTTTTGGATGTGCAAGCTGGGTGTGAGGGGGTGTGCGTGAGTGTGTGTTCTTGAGAGTCTGTGTCTGTGTATAGAAGAATACGTGCTAGACTGAAAGATGAGTGGGATGATATAGACACTTGAGCAGCCTTCTTCCTATAGTAGAGAGCATGGCTCTTAGGAACTGCAAGTTGATTCATTCTCCTTTCACGGTGGGGCAAATAGGATAATTTATGCAGGACTCCTTCCCAGACTTCTTTACTAATTTCCGTTTATGTCCTCCAACTTCCACACTCAACTTACACTGGATTACCTGGGGTTTTAGTCCTGGGCCTTCTTCCTTGTTCTATCTCCATTCATTCCCTAGCTCAGGGGTGTCCAGTATTTTGGCTTCCCTGGGCCACACTGGAAGAAGAAGAATTGTCTTAGGCCGCACATAAAATACACTAACACTAATGATAGCTGATGAACCAGAAAACAAAATCGTAAAAAAATTTCACCATGTTTTGAGAAAGTGTACGAATTTGTGTTGGGCCATATGCAAAGCTGTCCTGGGCTGCATGCCGCCTATGGGTTTTGGGTTGAATAGGCTTGCCCTAGGTGATTTCATCCAGCTTCATGCCATACATCTAATTTTTATATCGTCTCTATGCTCTCAACTCTCAAATTTTATATCTAGCCTGAACTTTCCTTTGGAACTCC
The DNA here is from genome assembly GCF_009761245.1 of Sapajus apella. Classification (NCBI taxonomy): domain Eukaryota; kingdom Metazoa; phylum Chordata; class Mammalia; order Primates; family Cebidae; genus Sapajus; species Sapajus apella. The sequence continues at coordinate 16,951,365 of NW_022436966.1, read as the reverse complement.
AGATTCTTCTATCTAACTGCCTATTTGATATTTCTCCGTGAATATCCAGTAGGTTTTCAAACCTAACATGTCTAAAACCAAGCTTCTAATATCCCCATCTACCCCAAACCTACTCCCTGTGTGCCTGCCCTGTCTTACCTAGATGGCATCACCATCTTTTCTGCTTCCAAGACCACGATCCTAGGAGTCATGCTTGACTCTCACATCTTATTTATTTCATACCCAAACCACTGGCAATTCCTTTCAGCTTTATTTTCAGAACATATCCAGAACCCATTCACTTGTTCTACTTATACTACCAACACCCTGGTCTAAGCCACCATTAATTTATCTCCTGCATTATTGCAGTAGCCTCTGAACTGGATGCCATGTTTCACCCTAGCTTTCTACTGTCTTGTCTGCATACAGTAGTCATCCTGTCATTATGTCACTCCTATTTATAGCCCTTCAGATTTACTTCACCTTCTTATAGTCTAAATGCAGAAGTCCTTGTAGGACTTAAAAGATAGGTCCCTGCCTGTGATCAGGCCCCTGCCTTCTTTCTGCTTCGCCTTCCAGCATGCTCCACCTCATTCATTCCTCTTCAGACCATCTTTGCATTTCTGTTCTTCAGTCACACGAAGTAGGTTTTTACATGTGCTGTTGTCTTTGCCTTTCACCTGCAGATACTTCTATGATTCATGTCTCTAGCAAAATGTCACACTTTTAAGGAGACCTACCTGGACTTGCCTGTATAAAATAATACAGTAACAACACTCCTCACCTCTCCAGGTTACCTCTGCCTCTTACCTTCCTTTATTTTTTCCATAGTACTTACCACTATGTGACTTTATGACCTGTGGTGCTAGACTTTGCTCATGTATGCTCCTGACATTCACAAGCCTTAGGGAAGGAATAGGAAGAGGGAAAGGGAAAAAGGAAAAGGCATTGAAAGGGGAAGGACAAGCCAGAGAAAGGAATAAAACTGTCTTTCAGATGCCACTTTGCCAGATGTGTCAAAGTTGCCTATAGTTGAACAAACTAGAGTAATCTCTTCTACGCAGAGTTCTACCTGTCTTCTTGACAGAGCGACTTGTTAAGATTAACTGTGCTAATAATTAAAATGTATAGGGAATTAAAACTACTTTATAACAAGAAAGCAAATAACCCTGTTTTAAAAAGGGAAAGGACCTGAATAGACATTCTTAAAAGAAGATATACAAATGGCCAACAATGTGAAAAAATGCTAAATATCTCTAATCATCAGAGAAATGCAAATTAAAACCAAAGTGAGATGTCACCTCATACGTGCTATATTGGCTATTATCAAAAAGATTAAAAATAAAAAATGTTGGCGAGGATGCAGAGAAAAGGAACACTTGCACATGGCTGGCAGTATTGTAAATTCGTACAGACATGTTGGAAAACGGTGTGGAGGTTCCTCAAAAAACAAAAAAGAGAATCACCCTTTGATCCAGCAGTCTCACTACTGGATGTAAATCCAAAGAAAATGAAACTAGTATTTTGAAGAGATATCTGCACTCTCATATTTATCACAACACTATTCACAGTAGCCAAAATATGGAATCAATCTAAGTGTCCAACAGTAGATGACTTAGTTTTTTAAATATGAAATATCTGCCCAATGGCATACTATTCAGTCTTTAAAAAGTAGGAAATTCTGTCTTTTGCCACATAATGAATGAACCTAGAGGATATTATATTAAGTGAAATAAGCCACATATTGTATGATGTCACTTACATGTGAACGAGTAGGTAGCATAGACATAGAGAGTAAAATGGTGGTTACCAAAGGGTACGGGATATGAGAGTTGCAGGATATGGGTGGAGAAAGGGGAAATGTCAAAGGGTACAAAGTTTCAGTTGGGAGAAATAGGTTATAGTGCTCTATTATATAGCATGGGGACTATAATTAATATTGATGTGTTATATATTTCAAACTAGCTGAAAGAATCTGTTGTACTGGTGTGCCCCTGTAGTCCCAACTTCTCAGAATGCTAAGATGGGAGGATTGCTTTAACCCAGGGGTTTGAATCCAGGCTGGGCAACTTAGCAAAATTCTGTTTTTAATAAAAACAAACCAAATAGCTAAAACAATGGATTCTCAGGAAAAAGAAATGGTAAGTATCAGAGGTGACTGATTTGTCATTAGCCTGATTTGATTATTCCATAATGCATACATGTATCAAAACATCACATTGTACCCAATAAATGTATACAGTTATTGGTCAATTTAAAATAACCCCCTGCCCAATAATCTTCTTCCTCCAAAGAAGATTCACTGTGATTTATGCGAATTGAATTGAAGAAAGCCTTGGGTTTTGCAGATTTATGGTTGATGGTTTTACTGAGAATCTGACATGGGATATCAGCTTCCAGATTACTGTTACTTGAGCTTCTCTATCCCTTTGCCTCCCTGTGGCATCTATTGTTGCCTACTTATAGACCTGGTCCTTAGTTATGTCCACTTTATTGAAAAGGAATATTAGCAAGTTGTTCAAATGAAAATGCTTAAAATACATTAGCAGTGAATTAAGGCTGAAACTATTAACATTCAAGTGGGTGGTGTGGTTTGCTTTGGAGAAAAAGTGAGTAGCTGTCAGACCTATTCCCTACTGAGAGCAAGATATTTGTGGTTTTTCTATTTGTGAGTGTCCATGTGCTTGCGCAAATGAAGACAGCTTTATCTTTTTTTAAAAAAAATATACAATGTAGGGATAGTGTAGTATGTAATTATGGACAATGAAATATGTTCTTGGGTTTGGTTTGTGATATTTCCAACTGAGAAGTAGATGCTGTTCTAAAATGGAACAATTTTCACCGGCCCTAAAAATAGCAATTAACTCCTCCTCTTCCACCCCCCAGACCCCTCTCTCTTGCCAGTTTTCCAGTTCTCACCATCCCTAGCCAAGGCTGTGGAATAGATTTCAAGCCAGCTCCCTGGGCAGATCTCTTTAACAACCAGTACTGCTATTTCTGATCCTTCCCCCCACCGCCCCCCGACACAACTAGGATCTCTGAAAAGACTAATTAAATATGTTGGGAATGATAGTGTTTCAAATGCTCATTGCCTTTTTATATATGGTGCACACTTAAATAACTTTAACTGTGTTTTTAATCCATGTTTTTAAAAATTCTTATTTAAAAAGGCAATTGGTATATTCGATATAGTACACAGACCCTTGAGTTCATTCTGACTGGGACCAGATGGGATGAATGTGGAGCACCAATATAGCTTAGGCATGCTGGCAACCACAGTGAGCCCTCGAGGCTTTTGAGAAGGTTTACTGAGTGCACGTGGCCCTCATGCAGCATGAAACTGGCTATGTTTTATACAGTTAACCTCCGAGGGCTGCCAAAGGGACCCATATTGCATTGTGAACACCGAGAGTGGAATTCAATGTAATTCAAGACTATTTTGAACTTCTGCCTAGAATTACACTTACAATAAAAACTAGCCAAATCTAAGTCTCAGGATTTAGAAACATCTGAAATTTCTCCTTGAACCCAATTCAGAGAAACAGGTGAAATAGGTAGTGGCGTTAGACCTAGATATGTTTGGTGTGAAGTTTGTTAGGCTCAGAAAAGCTATATCAACAATTTTTCCTAAAAAGCTATTTCAAGGACAAATCTCATAGGCTTTCCATGTTCACGTTCTTTTGAGTGATGGTTAAATGATGCCCCTAAGCTTTATTTATAAATGAAAGAAAATTTTAGATCAAATTATGCTTTGAATACTTCTCAGATTAATGTATTCTATAGTTTTGGAAAATTTACATGAGCTGTTAACACAAAGTAAGGTCAAGTTTCTAGGTTTTTAAGGCTTTCACATATATGTCAGGAAATGGGAATCAATTATCTTATGGAATATTGAAGACAAGAATCTATGAGGATCTGCAGAGACAGATTCAGGTTTCATGGGACTTGAAACATAAAGTTTTGGAGGCCCTCTTAAAGAAAAAATGGCAAAGTTACAAGTAAATTAGAAAAGAAATCACAACAAACTACAGATCTTCCAAAAACTGACATCATTATCACAGAATATCTAGGAAGATTGTATAATGTTTTTAAAAATTACCTCTATTGTCCTTTTTTTAAAAAAAAACATTTTTGGCTGCATACTCTTGGATCACTTCATACAATAAAGATTTTTCTAATATTTTCCATAGAGAGAATAGAAAGATAATACAGTCTGCCCTTTGACAATATTGATTGAGCTTCTTTTTGTTATTGTTGGTTTAAAAAAATTAGCTTTTATTAGTAATGCCATGTACATTTTTTAGGCTTCCTGTCAAATTTGGAAAATTATCAAGCTTCTTTCACTTACGTATCTTTTTGTAAGATTTGAAGCATTCTTCCATAGGCTAGTTTCTGGCTGTGAACACTTATAGCAGCCCTTTTTTTCTCCTTTCTTACCTCATCCCTTCTTGGTGCTAAATAACGTAGGCCACACTTATTTTACATTCTCTGGCCCTGCATCTTTGGGCCACAACACAAAGGGAATTGGGACATTAAGTGGTAGGAGCATCCTCCACCAGGACCCATAGCAGTAACCTACCCTACCTGGGTCACATAAAAATATCCCAGTCATTCCCAATTAAATGTACTCCCAGCTCTGCTGCTCTTTAGCTGGCTCCCAAAATGCCCAGGCACACTAATGTACTCTTTGGCAAGGGTGTGTGTGTATGTGTGTGTGTGTAGGAAAAGTTGGAGTGGAAGGAAGCAATCTTAATGATAGTGGTAATAGATTTCATTTTCTCAGGATTCACAAAAACATAAGTCTGTGAAGACGTTGCTAGGGCTCCTCCTATGTTCTTGGAAGAGGCCCTTACAACTGCAGGTCCCAAGGTTTAAGCTTCATTATCTTTACAGTAAATTTGTCTTTGTTAACATGTATTGAGGATTCATCAAATTCTCCAGAGAAAGGGTATGGCACTTTCCCTCACCAGCAACTTCATCTCTCAGGCTCACATTCAGTTGTCATAAGTTAAGCATATGCTTTAAAATCCTCTGTTTTTAATTGGTGCTGTCTCACTTCCCCCATTAGCACCATCATCCGCCTCACTACAAAAGCCTCTCATTTTTTTAAGTGAGCATATGCAGATATTAGGCTGACTCTGGACCTAAGGTAGAGTTAACATTCATTTCCTCTCTTGTGTTATTTCAGATGATCCATTCCTGTAAACAGCACTATTATATTTTCCATTCACATTAGCTTTGCTGGTGACTTTTTTTTTCTATACTCAACACAGAGCATGCACAGCTGTCGGTTGTTCTACTATTACAAGTCTTGTATGCTAAATGCTTTCTCACAGTAGTGGCATTGCCAGGCTAAGTGAGTGTCAGATTCATTTTGTGTAGAAATAGTCTGTTAAGTACATGCTACCTGTTTTCATTTCATTGTAGAAATTAAGAGCTTGGTGGGTGAATGTATATATGTGTTTATGGCAGTCTGGATTGTTGATTTGCACCTTTCTTTTAGACTAATTAGTGGTAGAATCCAGAGAGTTTTAATGATTGATCTTAGCAAATGGCAATTGGCAAATTTTCAAGAATTATGGAAAAATTAGCATTAATTAAAAAAACATTATAATTTCATACTTTGATAGCAAAGAAAAATACCTAAAAAGAAAAAAGATCACTAGATATCTTTGAAAGCTAATTTTTTAAAATAAAGAGTTCTGGATAGCTAGTCAGGTAGAATGTTGCCACTAGCCAGATTTTCAAAGAAAATGTGATCATAAAATGCCAAAGAAAAGCTTTGAGTTAAATAGTATCTCAACATTTTCATTTAAACACTGGGATGAAAAGTAATAGATACTTTGTGGGTATCTGCAATATTATGTAAATTACTGTGTACCTCTGAGCTTAGCTGCTTTTTCTATTTAAGTCAAGAACTGTTAAACCTAGAGGAGTCATTTTTGTAGTTCTTTTTACAAGTTCAAAATAATTTTAATAAACCCTTTTTCTAAATATATATATGTTTTATTTTTAAGATGACATTGGATATTGCTGTGACTCTCAAAGTTTGGCTTTGCATGAGCAGTTGAAGGCTGACTGATTTAAAAGCAGTCAGCGATAAAGACAAAGGTGTTTAATTTAGGAATTCCAGGCAGACAAGGTCCATGTGTTGTTTCATAGGCAGTTTGTGAAGTCCACCATGGAAAACCACTACATTTATTACTAGTTCAAGTCACCTTCAATGGGAGGGGCTAATAATCAAGTGCCTTTTTGGTTTCATGCACTGTGTTAGTTACTAGTTGTTGTATTATTTCTTCAAATCCTAACAGCTTTTGAATTAGGATTTATATTATCTTCATTTTCCAGATCAGGGAATAAGCTCAAAGAAGTGCAGTGGCTTGTCCAACGTCCCACGGCTTGTAAGTGGCAGAACTACAATTGAACCCAAATCTGTCTGGCCACAGTATCTAATGTGCTACTGGTACACTATGTCACTTCTCCTTTAGTATTTACTAAACAGGAGTTATGACGCAGGGGTCAGATGTGGGTCAGTTATGTGGGGCTGAAGATTTGGGTCTTCAGTAGGGATCAGAATAATTTGAGTAATGAATTACCAGCAAACAACACAGGAGAACGGTTAGTATATAGCATGCGTGTTTAGGTGAGTGAGGAATTGGATCCAGGCAGCTAAGCTATAGTGAAGAGGAGCTAATGACTATCATTGGCTAGGTTGGCTGGACTCCGAGTCCAGAAAGCAAACGAACTAATTGGAGGTAGGGGGCATTGTGTGTGAGCCAGAGCTGCTCCCTGTCTGTGTGATGCAGGCTGCTTGCTTTGGGTTCACAGGACCTACACAGCAGGTGTCAGAGGTATGCGGGTGAGTTTTAGGACAGAGATTCTGTGGTTGCCTCATAAATTGACAGGCTAGTGTATTAGGTCATTTTGGCTTTTTTCTTCCCTGTCAAGCTCCTCCTGATCCATCATTATATCCCCAATGTTTGGCTCAATTAGGAGGTCTCTGTTGCTGAACAACTGTCCATGCCTGATGGGAGGTGAGGCACAGACAAGGGTAATCATTTCCTCTGTTTCTGAGCAGGAGAGACACACCAGGTCAGGAAGCTAAGTCAAGTACTGGCTGCTTAGAGTAAGCTCAGGGGCAGAAATATATCAGAACTTGGCTATTCGTGTCAGTGGCTTTCTGTCCCTCTCTTTGGCAAATGATGGCATTGATGAGGTAAAGGATAGAGGCTAAATTCCTTTACTGTTTGAATGTGTGAGCTTCCTTGCAGCCTTTCAATTTCTGACTAATGATAAAACACCTTAGTTGGAAGCTAAAGGAGGTGGGTAGTGAGGAATGTTCATTTCCAAATATGTTTGCTCAGCTCTGTGAGACTAAGAAGACAATCTTGGTCCCTTTGCTTAAAAGGACATAGTGTTTTAACACTTCTTGTTTTTAACTCCTTTCTGTCTCCACCTAAACACTACCAGACAAGAGTAAAGTTATGTGTTAATAATAAGTATTAATCCCTAAGGCAAAAGAATATGGGATAGGTGGTATCAGTGGGTAATAGGTGTTCATAAAGTTTAACAAGGTGAAAAGCAGAAAGAGAAGTTGTAACAAACTTAGCAAAACAGAGGAAAGTGTTACCTGCCATCCCGCGGAGGGGTATGTAAGCCAGAAGCAACATTAATATTTTAGAACTCTTAGCGGTCTTATAAGTAGCATGTTTTACAGAGGCAGCAGGCAGGTCTGAATACTCCCCAAATGCATTTATTCAGAAGGGTCATAGGAGCAGGGAGTTTTGGGATCTTTGGCCCTCTTCCACCTAACATGGTCATGTGATATTCTCCTCATTGCCTCCCATGCTTTTCTCATAGAAGAACTGAGGTTTGTTCTTTGAAGAAATTAATTGGGAAGCTCCACACTCAGGGACATCATATATAGCAGGGAGTAAAAGTAAATTACAGGGCTGAAAACCAGAAGATTCAGTAAATCTACACAGAAAGTTCATGACAGGCAGGAAAGCAGAGCATTAGCATCTTGAGAAAGAATGATTCTTAGATAAAAAGTTTTCCAAAACCTTACATCTGAGAGTCTTTCAGAAAAAGGCCGTTTTTTTTTTTTTTTTTTTCTGACTGCTTTTCTGTAAAGTCACCAAGGCAACATGGTTAGCCTATATTTTCTAACCTTGCAAGGAGAATTTCAGTGCCTCAACTTGTAAATGTGAACATGCAGGCCAATATTACAAGGTATTTGAAGAAGGCTTTCAACATTAAAGACAAAAACATGACAAATTGGAAAAAAAAATAGAGAGAGGAAATGAAGAATATGTTAAGATAACCATGCTGAATTACTTAGATTTAGGATGATGTTACATTTATAAACTAAAAAGAATCATTAAGCAACAGGTAAGAGGTCTTCTAAATAAAACAGTATATAGCAAAAAAAAAAAAATTCAAAGGAAAGTTTGGAAGATAGCACTCTTAGAAAGTAAACTAAAAGCAAAGATGTAGAAAATATGATATCAAAGATAACAAAACTAGGAGATCAGTCTCTGAGGTTCAGATCTAATATGAATTCTAGAAAGAGGCCACAAGAATGGGGGACAGGAAATTAACATAGAAAGAATATTTTAAAATTCTCAAAACTGAAAGACATGTGTTCCTAAATGGTATGCTGAGCCCCTCAGTATATGGGAGGGGAAAGCCTAGCTCAAGTAAAACCGTTGCAGTGTTCAAATGATGGGAAAAAAGGAAGTAAACTGAAAAAAAATTGAAGTTAGACTTTATAGTAGTGACACTGGATTTTAGAAAACAAAGGAACAATGCCTTTAAAACTTTTTGGCTTAATATTGCATATGCAAGAAAATGATCAAGTATGAGATTAATTATATTTTCAGAAATAAAAATATTTTAAAATGTACCTTTCATATAACCTTCTTAGAAGGTTACTGGAGGATGTGACCCAGCAAAATGAATGGGAGAACCAAGGAAAAAGGAGAACATGGGTTCCAGAAGAAAAAAAATATACTAGAGAAAGGAGAGGGGAAGTCCCAGGATGACAGCTATGTAGCAGAACTGGGGTTGGGAGTTAGGGGGACATGGATTACAAACTATGCCAACTGGGCAATTGTTATCTCTATGGAAAGCAAAAAGATGATACAAAAAGTAAACATTATCATAGTAGACAATATTAAACATTTTAATTTAACTATATTTGGAGGATGGGAGAGGTACTAAATCAGTTGATAAGTATAAAATAGCTATTCTGTACTAGTGAACTCTGCAAAACTACCCACCCTTGTAGATAATTCATGAAATATCTATGCATCATTTTCTTTATCCCTGCCCTGACAATCGGTTCCAGTCATTGTCTATCCCAGGTTTCTTTGATACTGTTCTGCTTAACCAGTGTACTACGGTTCTACAGAGAAGTAGAACCAATAGTGTGTGTGTATATATGTGTGTATGTAGTGTGTGTGTTATATATATGGTAAGAGAGAGAGTTTGATTTTAAGAAATGCTTGTGGGAGCTGACACGTTTGAAATTTTTAGGGCTGGCTGGCAGGCCATAAATTTAGGCAACAGTTAATGTTGAAAAGTAATTTAGGATGATGTTACATCTATAACAATTAATGTTTTGATTTCAAAATCCATAGGGTAGGACAACAGCCTGGAGGCTCAGGTAGGGTTTCTGTGTTGCAGTCTTAAGGGAGAATTGCTTCCTTTTCAGGAAACCTCAGTCTTTGCCCTTAGGGCTTTCAACTGATTGGATAAGGCCCACACACAGTGTGGAGGGTAATCTGCTTCACTTAAAATCTATGTATTGTCAGTGTTTATCACATTCACAAATGCCTTCGCAGTAGCATCTAGAGTAGTGTTTCACCAGGTGTCTAGGCACCATAATCTAGCCAAGTTGACACATGAAGTTAGCCATAGCAATCTGTTAGCATAACCTATGTCTTAGTCTGCTCTGACTGCTGTAACAAAATACTATAGACTGTGGGCTTAAGTAATAAGGTTTTATTTCTCACAATTTCAGAGCCTGGAAGTTCAAGATCAAGGGTGCCATCAGGTCAGTGTATGGTGAGGGTTTTCTCTGTGGATTACAGATGGTGCCCTCTTGCTGTGTCCTCACATGGCCTTCTTGGTGTGTGTGGGTTAAGAGGGAGACAGCTCTCTGGTGTCCGTTCTGACAAGGCCACTAACTTCATCATGAGGGCACCATCCTCGTGACCTCATCTAAATTTGATTACCTCCCAAAGGCCCTGTCTCTAAATACCACCACATTGAGAGCTAGGGCTTCAACCGATGAATTTTTTGTTGGTGGTGGTGGGGGTTGGGGGGACTTACTCAGTTCATAGCAATCTGCTTAAACCCACCATGAATATGTTATATTACTATAAGCCCTCAATTTTATATCAGGCCTGCTGGCCTTGAATGCATGGATCCTCAGCTACACGGTGGCATTAATATAGCAACCTGTATTTGTAGTCCTTGGTAGAATGCCTCTCTTGGTAAATGGAATACAGCAACTCAGTATAGCTAGAAGTTAGAGTTAGAATTGTTTCACTGTGAAATAGATCATCACTGGTATAGGTGCCATTTAAAGAGAAATCAGTTATACCAGCTATTTAACATCATATAGACCATACACTCATTTTGTTAAATAAATTTTCACTTTTTAGCTGTTCGTCCACATCCTATATTTACATTATATGGAAGAGTTAAAAATGGAAATTAGGACAAAGCTTTCTACTGTTGACCAACACTAAGCCTGAATACAGGGGTCCATGTAATGTTCCAGTTTTAATCTGGCTTTAGAGTGCTGACTGCTTGATGTAATATTTTGTAGACATAGACATCCCTGTATACTCTTGGTATTATTTATTTTCGTCATGACCTTTATACTTAGATTGATTCGTGATAGGTTAGAATTTGTTCTGTTATTCTTACCCACAAGCAAAGCCAAATCCTTTCTCACTTCTGAGAATCAGGAGGCAAAAGTTCATCATGAACCTTCTGAGTAAACCTGCCCTTTTTTTTTTGGTATTTTTGTGGGTCCACTTTTGCTAATTAGAATAAAGGACTGAGTCAGAGCTCGAAGGTCCTATGGGCTAGCCTCATGGCGTTTCCTCACCCTTTGTATAAGTGTCCTATTTAAATTTGGCTCAAGAAAGAAGGATTTCACAGTTCATCAATTTACTCAGATTGGTAGCTTTGGAGAATTTTACATCATACGACATACATTTAGGGCATATCTCCTCCTTATGTTCCTGTTAGGTAAATTTAGAAACTTACTAATTTTTTTTCTTACTGGAAATTCTGAGTATAAATATAAAATTATTCCCAGGAATACGGCAATTTAAGGATTGCTTAACAAGTCATGGACCTAGAAACATATTTTTGAGTGCTTTTCTTTTTGTTTACTGGCTCCTGGTACACTACTTTCTGAAGATGACTGGCTAGCCTGGTTCAGGGTGGATTTTATGCTTTGGTGAGTGATATGATTTGACTGTATCCCCACCCAAATCTCATCTTGAATTATAACTCCCACAATTCCCACGTGTTGTAGGAGGAACTGGTGGGAGGTGATTGAATCATGGGGGTGGGTCTTTTCCATGCCGTTCTTGTGATGGTGAGTAAGTCTCACGGAATCTGATGATTTCATAAGGGGAAACCCATTTAGCTTGGCTCTCATTCTCTCTCTTGCTGCCATCATGTGAGATGTGCCTCCCCTTCACTCCCCGGCTCCAGGCGATCACCTCTCTACTTTCTGTCTCTGTTCTGCCTCAGATTCTCCTTCACCTTCTGCCATGATTGTGAGGCCTCCCCTGCCACATGGAACTCTAAGTCTAACAAACCTCTTGCTTTTGTAAATTGCTCAGTCTTGGATATGTCTTTATCAGCAGTGTGAAAACAGACTAACACAGTGAGTGTATTTTTTTTAACTTTTAAGTTTAGGGTATAAGTGCAGGTTTGTTAGATAGGTAAACTTGTGTCATGGGGTTTGTTATATTTTAACTAGAAGGTTGATGTACATCTGGATTGCAAATGCAAACCAGTGAGTGATGGCTTAGCCAAGCATCATCTGTTCCAGCAGTGAACTTTGTTTTAAGTGTCTAGCCAGTGCTAATTAATGACACTAGGGTGTCCTTAGAATTACTACACAGCCTGAAGAGCAGAGAACATAGTCTCCTAATACTCTAAGAGAAGGCCAGTTCTAAACTGCTTTGAGTTGCTGGGACTCTCTGAGACCACACAGTCTTCTCTTTTTGATACTTCTTTTTTCCTTTGATGACTTTTTTTATTCTTTCACAATAGCTCAGCAGCTAAAATGGGAAAACTAGATCCTGGGTACCAAGCTGGCAATTCTTTGGGAAAATTTCCCCTTGTCTTTCCTGATGGAAAGCGTCTACCTGTGCCTTTTATGTCTGTTTTCTGATAATTAAGTGGTAAGGGAGGGAAAATTTAAGAATGATCTTGCCTGGCCTCTCATTTTACAGGCATGATTAAGCCATTTAGAACAGATCTTTGGTGGTTTTTCTCCTGAAAACTCAATGGGAATAGAAAACCAAAAATGTCCTTCATTTTCTTCTCTTCTTTAAATTAGACCCCTTTCCATAGAGATCTTGCATGGACACATAATCAAAGAATTTTAAAGCTGAAAAGAAACGTTTAGAAATTCCTTTTTCTTTCCCTTTGACATTGGAGACATGGAAGCATAAAAAATGACATGGCTTGTTTAAAGTTATACGTCAGTACCCCAACTTTGACTTGCTATGTGATGGTTGCTTCAAACATTACATTTCAGAATTTTCTGAAAGACACTCTTGATAGACTTCATATCTTCATTGGTAAATTCACTTATTCCTTCCTCTAACATTTCCTAAGCACCCTCTATACAAGGCACTCTGCTCAGCATAGGGAATGCTAACGTGAGTAAGATGAGGCTCCAGCCCTTATACTCAAGAGTCTCCTAAAGAGATGCCCCTTGATGTTTTCTTCTTTGATATGACATGATATAGTGAGAGAAGCACTTACCTCCCCTAGGTTCTAAAAGGTGGAGACCCTTGTGCTGAATTTGGGAAGATAAGCTGGAGTAATTCAGACAAAGACATTGTGAAGGGACGCATTGGACCAACAGAGCAGCATGCATGGAAAGCAACAGAGGGCACTGGGTCCAGACAGCTTGGCATGGGTGGGATTAGGAAAGCCAGTATGAGCATGTGGGAGATGATGCTGGGGAGGCTATACCTTCAAAGACCTTGCAGTTGAATACGTTGACCTAGAGCTTAGGACATTAGTACTGGCTAGAGATGCAAGTAGGTGACTGTCGGTATAGAAGTGTCATTAGAACCTGTGTGTCTTTAGTGTCTTTCCCCCATGCCAGAGTGCCTAGATCCTCTGTATTGGTTTGAGTATTTTCTTCACTCTCTTCCCCTTTTTCAAGAATAAAATCAAGAAAATAATTTCCTCATAAATTAACTGGGTTTTGTTTTGTTTTTAGTCTGAATGGGTTTGGGTGCATAACATAAGATGGTTTTATTTATTCCTCATTACATCCTTCCACTGTGCTATGCTGAATTGCTTTTTGCTATGTTTTAATGATATCTTGGGTATATCTCAGAGCTTTCTGGTCACTTTTAGTTGCATAACAAAGCCCAATTCTGTTTCGTCCAGCTGAATATTTCAATCTGATATCTGGCTTAAGGATCACCTTATCATTTTGTCTTTCTCAACTCAGTCTGAAGAATTTGGCATGGGAGTAACCTGGTCTGCTTGCTTGCTTGCCTGCCTGCCTGCCTGCCTGCCTGCCTTCCCTCCCTCCTTCCCTTCTTCCCTTCCTCCCTTCCTCTCTTCCTTCCCTCCCTCCCTCTTTCTTTCTTTTCTTTTCTCTTTTTTTTGAGATGGAGTCTCGTCTCACTCTGTCACACAGGCTAAAGTGCACAATCTTATCTCACTGCAACCTCTGCTTCCTGGGTTCAAGTGATTTTCCTGCCTCAGCTTCCCAAGTAGCTGGGATTACAGGTGCCCACCACCACGCCTGGCTAATTTTTGTATTTTTAGTAGAAATGGGGTTTCATCATGTTTGCCAGGCTGGTCACAAACTCCTGACTTGAAGTGATCCTCCTGCCTCAACCTTCCAAAGTGCTGGGATTACAGGCCTGAGCCGCCGTGCCCAGCCCTGGTCTGCTTTCTTATTTTACTCGTTTCCCCAGGTTTCTTTGTGCTTTAGTGTGTGTGTTAGGGATCAGCAGGAGGCACGAGGTGGAAGGAACAAACCCTCTCCTTCTCAGCTGATGAAACTGCTGCCAAGGATCAACATTCTTGGGGTGGCCCAAGGCCAGCTGTGATTTGCCAGAGAACCTTTGGAGGCTCTGTGCTCTATGGTCCCCACTCTCCTGGTCTGTGTCTGTACCCCTGTTAGCATGAAGCATAATGGGCTGTGAACTAGAAGGTTGACCTTCCGGAAGACTTAGTTTAGATGTGTGGCCAGTATTATCTTCTCAAGGTCTTTGGGAATTTGCATTGCATTTCCAAAGCCCTGGACAGGCTTAAAAAAAAAAAAGTCTTATGGAGTTATTATTCACATATCATACAGTTCACTCACTTAAAATATATAATCCAAAGGTTTTCAGTTTGTTCACAGAGTTGCACAACCACCACACAATTTTAAAACATATTCATAACCCCCCAAAGAACCTCCATAACCATTAATAGTCATTCCTAGTTTCTCCTCCTCCCACCACCTGTCTCTCCCCTTCACCCCCAGCTCCAGGCAGTCATCTCTCTACTATCTGGCTCTATAAACTTGCCTATACTGCATACTTAAAAAAATATTTCTCTTATTTTAACTATAATTATATGTCCTTTGATCAACATCTCCTTTCCCTCTCTCTTCTAACACCAAGCTTCTGGTAACTATCATTGTATTGTATTCTTCTATGAGATCAACTTTTTTAGATTCCACATATGAATGAGATTGTGTGGTATTTGTTTTTCTGTGCCTGTGTTATTTCACTTACTATAATGTCGTCCAGATTCATTCCTGTTGCTGCAAATACAGAATGAAATCTTTTTAATGACCGAGTAATATTCCATTGGGTATATATACCTGTTTTCTTTATTCATTCACTGATAGAAATGAGGTTAATTTCCTATCTTGGATATTGTGAAAAGTGCTGCAATGAACATGCGAGGGCAGATTTCTTTTCAGTACACTGATTTTAAGAACATTGGTGCTGTAACTACAGGTTATTTCCCATGGAGCAAAATTGCCTAATCCTTAAATCTAAAACCTGAAAGAATAAGAAATTCAAAGGGAATATGCCATTTTAAAATTCCTTGTGAACTACATGCTATTCTCACTCCCCAACCCCTAAACACAAGGCATGCATTCACTTAACATATGGTGCCTATCTCCCTTAGAACCTTCTCACTTCCTCTAGCACTTTTGAGTTCCACAGAATTTGATGGTTCATGCACTTGTGCTGGCCTAGCTTCTAGAGTTGGTTCCCTGTGGGTCAGCTGGACACAGGCCCTTCCTTCTTTACTTCAAGTTTATGCAGCTCAGCTAGAATCATTACCCTTTATGGACCTTGGCTTTTTCATCCATTATAAAAGCAATTTAGATCTTATTTAAAGACATCTCAAGTTCAGTTTACCTGTGTTTGAAAAGGCTTCAAGGTCAGGCATGGTGGCTCACACCTGTAACCCCAGCACTTTGGGAGGCCAAGGCAGGCGGATCACAAGGTCAGGAGATGGAACCATTCTGGCTAACATGGTGAAACCCTGTCTTTGCTAAAAACACAAAAAATTAGCTGGATGTGGTGGCACGTGCCTGTAGTCCCAGCTCCTTTGGAGGCTGATACAGGAGAATCACTTGAACCCAAGAGGAGGTGGAGGTTGCAGTGAGCCGAGATCACACCACTGCACTTCAGCCTGGGTGACAGAGTAAGACTCTGTCTTAAGAAAATGCTTCATAGTTTTGGGTGATCCATTTCTTAGTCAACAAGAGTGTGATGCTTAAAGATCAAAGGATTAATAGTTTGCCAACAGTGATAAGAGTTGGGATCCAGCCACTGAGAGAATCCCTTATTGTTTAATGTTAGAGAGATAGTATTAAAGAACAATGAGATGGAGGTGGGAGCAATGATGTTAGCACATACATCTAACAGAGAAGTTATTTCTGGCCCATTCTTTCTCTCTCCCTCACAAACTTTTGGTGAGGAAGTAGTACTATATGTTAGTAAAGTTATATTGTTGACTAGTTTCACCCCTAAACTTCATATTATCCTTTGACATTAGAAATTAATATTCATAGGATGTTGAAGCCACCAGAAATCATAGCTTCTTGCTTTTTTAGTTGAAATGTTAAACAGAGCAAAATGCATATATTGTGAGTATATGATTCGATGAGTTTTGGCCAACACTATGTCCACGTAACCAATACTTAAATAAGGATTTAGAACAGTTCTATTGCCGTTTTACCCCCTTGCAGTAAATCTCTAAACCATTTAGGTAACCACTATTCTTATTTATATCACCATACATTAGTTTTGCCTGTTCTTGAGCTTAAAATAAACAGAACCATACAGTATTTACTTTTGTATCTGGATTCCTTCACTGAACATAATGGCTTTGAAATTAAGCCATGTTGTTCTATATATTATCTGTTCATTCTTTTCTATTCAAATAGATAAATATAACATTTTATTTATATATGGTTTTGTTGATGGGACTTGGGTTGTTTCTAGCTTTTGACTATTCTGAATAAAGTCATGTACATACAAGTCTTTCTGTGGACATTGTATTTTCATTTCTTCTGGATGAGTACCTAGGAATAGACTTTCAAGTCATAGGGTAGGTGTGTGTTGAACTTTATATAAAACTGCCGGATAATTTCTGAAAGTGGTTATATCATCTTATGCTCCCATCATAAGTGTTTGAAAATTCCAGTTGTTCCATATCCTCATACACATTTGGTATTGTGAGACTTGTTTATTTTAGCCATTCTAGTGGGTATGTAACAGTGTCCTACAGGTTTTGTTTGCATTTTTCTGATGAATAATGAAGTTTAGCACTTTATAGTGTGCATATCAGCCATTTGTAATCTTTTTCAGTGAAGTGCCCATTCCTGCATTTTGCCTTTTTTGATTAGATATTCATTCATCTTTTTCATTGAGTTAGAGTTCTTTATATATTCTGTAATCAAGGATTTTTTTCAAAGATATATACATTTGTCAAATATGTATACATAACAGTGAATAAGAATGTTTTCTCTCAATCTGTAGCTTGACCTGTCGTTTTCTTAGTAGTGTTTAGATGACGAAGAGTCCTTAATTTTGATGAAGCTCAGTAGATCCATTTAAACATTTTGTGGTTGTACTTGTTGCATCCTAAGAAATCTTTGAGAACTCCAAGATTGCAAATGTTATTCCCTCAGTGTTTAACTACAACTTTTATTATTTTAGATTGTGTATTTAGGTCTGTGATCCATTTTGCTATTATTACCATGTGAGGAAAGTTTTGAGAGGTATTTTTTTTTTGATATGGATATTGAGGTACAATTTGTTGAAAAGATGAAAAGACTATTCTTTTCCCCATTGAATACCTTCACATCTTTGTCAAAGATCAGTTGGTCATATGTGTGTGGATCTTTTCTAGATTCAATTGTTATGTTTGTCTTTCCTTACATTAATACAACACTCTTGATAACTGTAGCTTTATAGGAAGGCCTGAAATCAAATAGTGTGAGTCCTCCACATTTTGTTGTTGTTAAGATTATTTCAACAATTTGAGGTCAAATATATTTAAAAATAATTGTATCAATTTCTACAAGGAAAGGCTGATGTTTTGAGTTGGATTGTGTTGCGTCTATATATTTTAATAATATGAAATCTCCTCATTTACTTTTCATCTGTTTATTTATTATGAGATGGAGTCTCGCTCTGTCACCCAGGCTAGAGTGCAGTGGCGTGATCTCAGCTCACTGCAACCTCCACCTCCCTGGTTCAAGCAATTCTCCTGCCTCAGCCTTCTGAGTACCTGGGATTACAGGCACATGCTACGATGCCTTGCTAATTTTTTGTATTTTTATGAGAGGCGGGGTTTCACCATGTTGGCCAGGCTGGTCTCGAACTCCTGACCTCAGGCAGTCTGCCCGCCTCCGCCTCCCAAAGTGCTGGGATTACAGGCATGAGCCATTGCACACAGCCAAGTACATTTCTTTTCTTTTCTTTTCTTTTCTTTTCTGAGACAGAATTTCAGAATTTCACTCTTGTTGCCCCGGCTGGAGTGTAATGTCATGATTTTGGCTTACTGCAACCTCCACCTCCCAGGTTCAAATGATTGTCCTGCCTCAGCCTCCCGAGTAGCTGAGATTACAGGCACCTGCCACCACACCCAGCTAATTTTATGTCTTTAGTAGAGACGAGGTTTCTCCATGTTGGTCAGGTTGGTCTCAAACTCCTGACCTCAGGGGAGCTGCCCATCTCGGCCTCCCAAAGTGCTAGGATAACAGGTGTTAGCCACTGCGCCTGGCCCAGCTGAGTTATTTCTATTAAATGTTCTTATCGATATGGTTGAGTTGAGGTCCAACTTTTTACAATTTGTTTTCTATTTGTCCCATCTTATTTTTCTTCTCTCTTTTTTTTTGTCTCTTTTCTTTGCTTCATTTTAATGCAATCTAATACTTAGATTCATTTCATGTAAATTTAATATTTATAGCATAATGGTTTATATTTGTAAAATCATTGGTCTTAGAATTACAGTATGCATACTAAATTTATCACAATCTTAGAATTTATATTGTATACTTAATGTTTAAGAATTCTTGATTATATAATTACATTTTACTCCCCTTATCTTTTCTGTTATATCATGCATTTTACTTGTATGCATCATAAACCCTATTGTGTAATATCATTTTGCCTTTAAATAGTTTTATTTTAATGAAGTTAAGAAAAAAAGGTTGCTTTTTATATTTACCCATGTATTTATTATTTCCAGTGTTTTTCTTTGCTTCCTATGAGTGTTGGGCTGGTATCATTTGTCTTCAGTCTGAAGAAATTTCTTTTTGTAGTGCAGGTCTTTTGGAGATAAATCTTCTTAGGTTTTGTTATCTCTGCAAATGTCTTTTTCACCCTGAGATTTGAAGGATATATTTACTGGGTATAGAATTTTGAGTTGACCCACCCCACTCCCCACAATATAACGATGTTTTATTGTTGTTTGGCTCCATTGTTTCTAATGAGAAGCCAGCTGTAATTTGAATAATCATTTCTCTGTAGTTAATGTATGTGTTTTTCTCAAGCTGCTTTTATGGCTTTTTTCTATATCTTTGATTTTTAGCAGTTTGGCATTATGTGCCTAGTTGTAATTTTTTTTTTCTCTCTTTGTAGTTCATTGAGCTTTTATGGATCTATAGGTAAATGTTTTTAGATGTTTTCCATAGATCATATTGGAAAATATTCAGCTTTTATTTCTTCAAATATTTGTCTATTTCATTCTCTCTTTTCTTTTTCTGTCAGCTAACAATTGCACATATTAGACCACTTAGTATTATTGAATAACTCATTTTAAAAGGCCTCAGTGAAGCCTCTCTTCCCTGAGGTTCTTTTTTTTTTTTTAATTTTAAAAAATGCTTTTATCTATGTTCTTGAGATTGGATAATTTCTATTGAATTGTCTTCCAGCTCATTGATTCCCTATGCTTTAGTCTCCAATCTGCTACTAGAACTACTTGCTAAATTTTTCATATTACTTTTTACTACTAGAAAAGGCTTTCTTTTATATATTTCATATCTCTGCTGAGATTTCTCCATATGTTCATTAATATGTCCATATTTTCCTTTCAGCCCTTGAACATATTTATAACAACTATGTTATAATCCCCTCCACTTATTTTTACATCTGGGTCTTCTCTTGGTCTCTGTATTGCTGCTTATTTTTCTTTATTATAAGTCACATATTCCTACTTTTTGTATGACTTGTTAATTTTTTATTGTAAATTGAACATCAAGGATTATTCCTTGTAGGGAATCTGGGATATGTTGTGTTCTTTGAAAGGAAATTGAATTTTCTTCTGGAAAGCAGTTAGATTACTGGTGGGTTTTCTTGATCCTGTTGGCCTTGGTTTTATTCCCCCTTAGGTTGGCTTTATTTTAGGTTTTGTCTTTAGTCCTAGGACATGACCTTTACTTTACGGAGAGGTATTTTCTCCAAGGGGTGTCCTTTTTGTGGTTTTAACTGAATGCTGAGGTGTTTGAGTTCTCTCCACTGTGACTGAACCAGGGTTCCCATGTCTCAGCGTAGTTATGACATCTGGTATCTTTGTTCATCTCCCAGCCTGGCAGCAGTTACTTTCTGCTAGGATGATGAGTGTCACTCTTCACTTTTGTTCCCCAGACTTTTGTCAAGGCTCATGGGAGACCTTCAAGGTAACTTTTAAGTGCCCTGTTTCCTTCTCTGGAACCATCTCGTTTCCAGTACTCTGCCCTATACATTCTGGTTGCTTCAGATGCTGTGAGCTTCAATTTCCATCTCCTCAGCTCAGGGACATAGTTCACTAATTGAGCTTCACTTTCCTGTGCCACAATCTGGAAAGTGTCCTCAAACAAAAAACCAGGGCAAACATCTTGACAGTTTCTCTTCTCTCAACAATTACTTATCTTCCATTGCCTATTGTCCAATATCTGAAAACAGGCCAGTATTCTACCAACTTTCTAGTGGTTTACGGCAGGAGGACAGACAGTCCCAGTTACAATAACCCTGTCATGACCTGAATGTGAAGTCACATTCCTTGTGGAATGTATATTAGAGTTGTATGGTTGATTCTCTGTCATTCCACTTTCTTTTTCTATCAGATCTATACCAAACAGCCTTTCAGAGCCAGTGTTTACAGAACTCTTCTTTCTTGGCTCTAAGGCAATTCTTTCTCCTTTATTTTCTCACTTTACCATTTTCAAATTCTTCCTCTTTTCACAGTTTGCCTGATTTTAGGAAATGGGACATTGTAGCACCCAGCATATAACATTCTGTGCATATAAATGTGAACTACTTTTGGGAGTGTGGAATTTTGCCCCTGTTTAGAGCAGGACTGTAAGCCTTTTAAGTTCCTTTCATATTGTTTTTGAGTTTTGTCTCTTCCACAGAAGCTGCCATAGGGTGTTTTAAATCATAGCAGAAATCTTCTGGGGAAGCTTTGGGGTCTCTTTCCATCTAGTCCTTCTCAGAGGCTCCTTTACAGAGCCTGGCGTCAGCTTCACCCCTGAACCCATACTTCTTGGGTTGATTGACAGTTTATTCCACACAACTGAGCAGGAGCACTAATGCCATGCTCATTATTCATCACAGAGAGATGGAGTAGACAGAGGTCTTCAAATTTGTGTGATGAATAGTTTTCTACCTGGTCACAATCCCAGCATTTTTATTTGTGGCAAATTTATCATTCATCATCATTCACCATTGCTCACAAAGCCTCATTTTTACTTCCCACCACTCCTTACTTAAAATTTCCTTTTGTTCTTTTTTTTTTTCTTTTAGCATCAAGATAATCAGGCACTTGTGTATTTCCCAAAGCAGAAAACCAGGAATGAATTACAATGGAAGTCACTGTCAGTTTTTAAGCTCTTCTTATAAATACAAACTAGTTTAATGTTTTTGATTGACATTTCATAAATAATGAAGTTATTATGAAGTTAAAATTAGTTATGTCTGCCTGCATATTTTAGCCTCAAAGAGTATGTTTAATTAGTTACTT
This sequence comes from Sapajus apella, assembly GCF_009761245.1. Lineage (NCBI taxonomy): Eukaryota > Metazoa > Chordata > Mammalia > Primates > Cebidae > Sapajus > Sapajus apella. Next base: position 16,929,639 of record NW_022436966.1, on the reverse strand, counting down.
TTGATGTGTTAGACATAATTATGTTTACCTTTAATTCAGCATGAAAATGACATTTCCAGATCGAAGTTTAGAGGTGTATTTTCCAACACACCAATAGACAACTGCATTTCATCTCTTGGGGCCCTGTTGCTGCCTCCTGCCCCCCACCCCATCATCATTAAAGTTAAATCAATATGTTTTAAAAAACAAATCCGATTGTGCCTAAATTATACAACCTAAGACAAGAGCACCAAAATTAACACCATTTTCCTAGTCAGTGAACCTTGAAAATGTGTGAGTCAGTGTCTACATTAATGGTTCAAATGACTTGTATTGAGGGAGAAATCACATCTGCTCTCTGCTGTGGAGAAGTGATAATTATTTCTAAAGGTCTATGTACAGAGAGCCTTATGACTCTTTAGTTGCTGATGGCTTCACTAACATGGTGGTAAGAATTTCAGTAGTGTAAGCAGAGGTGGCCTAAGTAGCACTAGGGTGAGACAGCAACGTGGAGTGCTGACCCCAGTTCCAGGGTACAAGGAGAACTGCCCAAGCTATAGTTAGCATGCCAAATGAAAGTATGCAGGTTCATAAGCCAGTAGGCAACATAGGACCCATGATGTTCTTATTATCAACTGACTTCATAGTCAGATTACCACTCTTTTTTCTCTCTCTTCTTTGCATATGGATTTTTAAATGTATTTATTTATTCTACCTATATTTATCGGTTATTGTTTACTGTTCGGTATAACATACATGGAGATACAGGCCTGGCAAATAAGTTGTCAGGTAAATAGATCATCCAACATAGTGTAAGTATTCTGATACGATTGTATGAGCACTAGGGGATACAGTTAACCCAGGTCAGGTTGAAGAGGAGCTCATGAAAGGCACCTGAGCCAAGTCTTGAAAAATGAGCAGGATTTAGTTGGGCAAAGGGGGTGATGTGGGTGGTAGAAGGACATTATAACTAGGGGGAGCAGCATGAGAGAGAGTGACACACTTGGAACTCTGTGTAGTTTAGTATGCTTGGAGTACAGGGTGCAACAGTGGCAGAGGTGGCATGGGAGATGGTGAGAGATGAGGCAGAGATGTAGGCATGGACCAGATCTTGAAAAGATCTCAGTTGTCATCCCTACCATTTTCTTTCCAGTATTCATCTGCTTTCCATTTACTTTTTGCAGAGTATGTAAACTTCATCTTTGTTGGCTGAATCATCATGAATTTTCAACTAACGAAGCTTAATTTAATGGCTTTGTTATTTTTGAAGGGGTATAAACCCACCAGGACATTCTGGTCTTATAAGAACATGCTGTCAGAAGTACAATATCTTTATCAGATGCTTTCTATTTTAATACTTAATAATTTATATTTCAACTGCAGATCAAATTGAAGAACTTGTCTCTGGTACTAGGCTATGGGTCAGACCTTATCCCAGAGGGGTTGAGGTGGTGACTGTCCTGGTTCAAGCCAGACCCTCATTTCCTGCTATTATCTGGTTCTGAGTTATTCCACAGTCTGCTTCTATGCTCTGCCCTATTCTAGCCAGATCCTTCTATAATTCCTTTCTCTTATTCTTGCATCACTGCTGACATGTCAATTGTAGTGAGTCCTCATATGTCTGTAATCACTCAACGATCAATCTTAGATTTAAGCTGTTAACTTTCTGTCATCCTAGCTGTTTTGTTTCTTAATTATTACCTGTGTAATCCATGTAAATGAGAGAGGTGTAACTTTTTTGCCAATACTAACATGGCATCTGTTTTTTCAGTCTGCTTTTTTTCCTGGTTTTGGTGGGAGGGGCCCTACGAAGATCTATCATTTGTAGTCGTGGGGGTGGGAAAGAGAACAGGTTTTTCTGTTTGCCATTTCCTGTGTTTATAAGTGATTAAATATACCTGATTTTTTGCTTCTCTACTATGGCAAATGAATTATATTTGTGTCCATGGTGAAATTTTGCTGTTTCACTGTTTCAAACTTAGCTATTTGTTGAATCCCTAGTTAATAACATCACTAATGGTGAGCATTTAACTGTCTAGAAGACAGGCAGAAGAAGCAAATAGTATAGATAATTCTGAAATCATGTAATCAACCCCTTGTTTATAGATAATAGATTTTTAATTGTCATTGTTAGTGTTTCACATTATATCACCAGCTTCTTTACTGTGAACCAAAAGGATGTCTCTCAAGAAAACTACATTTAGCATTTTCCTCTATACATTTATCTAGAAATTGTTTCCAAAGTGTATTTTGAGGTATACTAGTTTGTAGGGATGTTACTTGGCATTAGTAGAAAAATTGGTTTTCTTGTCAGGAGTATAGAAAATCTTGGGTTAAAACAAAGTCAGTTTTTCTTATTGTAATTCTCTTGGAGTCTTTAATATACTAATACACACTGAATTTTTAAGGCAAAACAAGAAAAAGAAAAAATGTATAGTATTTTCCAGGTTCATTTGATCATGTAACTCTTTTGGGGGATTATTTGAAGAATTTATGTTGTGAGTTATACGGCAGTTGCTGTTAGCACAATTGATGATGAATTGTGAAACTGGTTTTTATAAAATGTAAATGTATTCATTTCTCATTTAGAGAAATACTAAGGAGTATAATTAGAATAATGAGAGAAATAAGACCTTGATGTCTTAATCTTTGAGTAGAGGCTTAGTGACCCCCCAAAAATGCATAGATGGATCCAGCCATATTGTGGGTTCTCATTTATTCATCTGTTAGTCAGCAAGTAGTGATAGGGTCCTCTACTAGGAGACAGGCACTGTGCTGGGCACTGCGGTGGACAAGACAGCATTAGAGAGAGAGATAAATGCATAAAGGACTGAACATACCATTAGTGAAAACAGCTGGTGGTAAGTGCTGTGAAGTAAGTGACAGTGGCTGCAGGCTGGGGGCTACTATGGCTAGAGCGATCAGAATTGGCCTCCCTGAGTAGATGATGATTGAGCTGAAGATCTAAAGGATAGGAAGATACTGTTCCCTTGAAAATTTGGTAGAAGATCAGAGAGATCAGTAAGTACAAAAACCCTGAAGTAGGAAAGAAGGTTGGTGGGCTCTCTGAGCCTGATGTGTTGGGAGCTTTGTAGACAAAGAGACGTATAGCATGAAATGAGGTTGGAAATGTAGTTAGAACATGTAAGGCCCTGCAGGCTGAGTTACGTGTTTGGTTTTTACTCAAAGAAAAATGGGAAATCTTTGTCGCGTTTTAGGGAGAGGGAGGATATAACCTGATTTACCTGTGAGAATGCTCATGCTGACTCCTGAAGAGAGAATTGTAGCCAGAAAGAGTGGAAGTGGACAGCCCATTGGGAGGCTGTGCAGGCCCAGGTGAGAAATGGCAAAGGCTAGCTTGCACTAGGGTGGTATTTAAAGAGGCAGATAGAGGGGATTAGGCAGGCGTATTTGAGATATATATTTCAGTAAAACAAATGCCTGAGTTAAAACATGTATTATTGCAGCACAGGCACATTTTGAGTTGCAGCATAATTTTCACCTAGACAGAGGATACACATTTTCTCGTATTTCCTTTTGGTCGAGATCTTTCAGTTTTGGTCTTCACAGGGACCTGTAGACCCCTCTGCCTTCCACAACCCTCTCTCAGTCTCCTGAAAAGAGGAGAGTGATGTGTGTTATTCAGTTAAAGTAGGATGTGAGAAAAGAAATTAGTTTTGCCTGCTTTTAGTGTTATAGGCCACTCGTACCTGCTTCTCACTTAGGCAATAAAAAAATAAATAAATAAATAACTCTATATGATTCATTTTGGCTTACACTGGGACAAGATACCCTTGGATATATCATTTGTACATATATTTTCTCAGGGGCCATGAAGGCGCTGTGGCTGTCATTGAGGGCAGGATTTTTGTTCCTGGCTGAGTACCATTGTATTTCATTATGGCCCATCAGTAACATTTATGATATTGCTTATGAAAAAAGCTGAACATGAGGTAGTGTGCAAACCTATATTGGCATCAGTTTCCCTAGGTTTTCAAATAGAGAAGATAATCTTCTAAACCCAATGGGCAGCCAACTTGGGAGAAATAAAGGGGGCTTTAGAACACTACTCCAGCTTTTCCATGTACACATAGAAATTAGAGCAGGTGTACAGTGCAGGGCAATGAGTGGACCAGGCTACCCCAGCTGAAGAAGACCAGAGTCAGGGCTCATGCCCACTGGCTGGCAGCTTTGATAGAAAGGGAGTCAAATCTGTGGCATATATTAGGTCCCATTAGTTGCCTACCAGATGTACCTGTTACAACATTCAAGCCTGGGGGATTCCATGTGGAGAAAAGACAAAGTTATACCAAAGATAAGCCTTTAAAATCAGTTTCCCATTGGCCAGCCATATGCAGCAAATTGAAACTGGATGCCTTCCTTACACTGTATACAAAAATTAACTCAAGATGGATGAAAGGCTTAAATGTAAAACCCAAAACTATAAAAACCCTAGAAGAAAATTTAGACAGTACCATTTATGATATAGGCACAGGCAAAGATTTTATGGCAAAAACATCAAAAGCAGTGGCAACACAGGCAAAAATTGACCAGTGGGATCTAATTAAACTAAAGAGCTTCTGTACAGCAAAAGAAACTATCATCGGAGTGAACAGACAACTTACAGAATGGAAGAAAATTTTTGCAATCTATCCATCTGACAAAGGTCTAATATTCAGAATCTATAAGGAACTTAAAACAAGTTTACAAGAAAAACAACTTCATCAAAAAGTAGGCAAAGGACATGAACAGACACTTATCAAAAGAAGACACATATGCAGCTGACAGGCACATGAAAAAAAGCTCAACATCACTGGTCATTAGAGAAATTCAAATCAAAACCGCAGTGAGATACCATCTCATGCCAGTTGGAATGGTGATTATTAAAAACTCAAAAAATAATAGATGCTGGCAAGGCTGTGGAGAAATAGGAACACTTTTACACTGTTGGTGGAAATGTAAATTAGCTCAACCATTTGGAAGACAGTGTGGCAATTTCTCAAAGACTGGAAGGAGAAATACCATTTGACCCCACAATCCCACACTGGGTATATGCCCAAAGGAATGTAAGTCATTCTACTATAAAGATACATGCACATTTATGTTTATTGTAGCACTATTTACAATAGCAAAGACATGGCATTAACCCAAATCCCCATCAGTGATAGACTAGATAAAGAAAATGTGGTATATATATTCCATGGAATATTGTGCATCCATAAAAAGGAACAGGATCATGTCCTTTGCAGGGATATGAATGGAGCTGGAAGCCATTATTCTCAGCAAACTAACACAGGAACAGAAAACCAAACACCACATGTTCTCACTTAAAGCGGGAGTTGAACAGTTAGAATACATGGACATAAGGAGTGGAACAATGCATACTGGAGCCTGTGGAGGGAACAGGGAAAGCAGAGCATCAGGATGAGTAGCTTATGCATGCTGGGCTTAATACCTAGGTGATGGGTTGACAGGTGCAGCATAGCACCATGGCACATGTTTACCTACGTAACAAACCTGCATATCCTGCACATATATACCAGAAATTAAATAAAAGAAAATTTTTTTAAAAATCAGTTTTCCAAGTCATGGCATTTGTATTCATTCTGTAGGAATGGTTAAGGCCAATGTTAGGCACTCACTGACCTTCTTGGTCTAAGAGTGACCTCTTGGGATTAGTTTATTTCTTTGTCCATCTCAAGCATATAACTCTATTCAGAGTTGACAATTTGATTCGCATCTTTTTTCAGTCATTTCCTCTATGATTATGTAGGAACTGACTGACAATGACAGATAAAACACTTTGCCCAAACAGCATCCGAACTTAGAGATTTATGTATGAAAAAGTGATAATGTTTTTGGATTGCTGGATTATAGGGGAGAGCTTCCAGAAAATTATCACCTTTAAAACTCTAAGTCCACTATAAGTCTTGGTACTTTGAAGAGAGCTTTAGGTGTAAAGTAGAACATGGTGACTGCTAAAGCCAGTACCTCTAATAGTTAGCTCCCTTAAATACCTAGGATGGGTTGGTGTGTTAGTAAGTAGTAATGATTATGATAGTGATTTTGGCAATTCTGAGGACTAAATACATGGTAGTGTGAACTCAAATCATTGAATTGTCTGCATTATCTGGTATAAGATTCAAAACATTGTGTTTATGGCAACCAAATTGCTAAAGAAGTGTGTCAGATTTTAGTTGCTATGTGTTTTTCTGCTTATATTTTCATTGAATGGACCAGTAGTTTTGAATTTTTAAAAATTTTAACTAATCAGACACATCCCTAAATGCCCTCTCCCCACCCGCCAAAAAGATCTTGTCTCAGAGTTTCAAAGAAAGAAGTCAATTCAACCAGTATGCTTATTGGACCTTAAAGTATTCATTTTTTGCTCACAGTTTTTAAGATGAGTGTTTTTGAATTTTATAGCAGTGTTTTTATTCTTTTTTGTAGTGGGACTTAAATCAAGGTTTCCACTGTGTTGACTACACCATGATCTTCCATGGTAAATTGACTTCTTCACAAATGGCCAGATTTTGCCAATGGCACAAATGTAACTGATTAATAGTATTAATAGCTTTACACTTTTGTGATGCAGCAAATGAGCTTCTCCACGACTAGTGGAAAGAAGGTTGACCTCTTTGTGAAAAGATACCTCTGGAGTTCACCTCTGGGCCCTCAGAGGGCTAACAATAGGTGTGGGTGTGCATAGCAAGTGCTTGGCTCCTGCAAAAAGAAATGGCCCCCTCTCTCTAGGAGTATGAGCTTCTGCCACTCACTATTGTTCCAGATTATTTCTCTGCAAATTAAGAAGGTGGTATCTGTTTAATGACTTCTTCTCTTGAACATTAGCATCATTATCTGGTGTCAGGAAACTCCTTGGAGTATAGACTGAAAAGGAAATGCCTGGAGGAATCTCCCTCCCTCACCTATTATATCAGCTTCTGGCTTCAGGCAAAGGCCAGGTGAGAAGGTGAGGTGCAAAGCCACCAGCATCACTACCCAGGTGCTGTGTGCCTGAGTACTTCTGTGTCAGGATTCTGCAAATCTAGCTGACAGGTTTTTCTATGGCTTTCTAATTAAGTCTGTAAGTGTCGACATCTTTCTTATATATACAAAAAGGAGGCATGCAGCCCTGAAAATGAAAAAAAGAAGTTGGTTTTAAAAATGTGAAATCGACAGGCAGTAATTTTCCTTTCCTCTATGTGAAAATGACATCAGGAACTTTAGCACTCTGGCAGGATCTCATGGGTATAGATTTCATTGCCTCTTTTTATTCTCTTCCTCAATATTTCCCACTAATAGAAGCTTCTAAATATGAGCCTGATGGCCTGGGTGCCCTTTTTTGCTATTATAACAGCACCTGTGGTAAAGGTATATCCCAAAGAGTCATTAATAGTTCAGAAGGGTTTCTTTTTGCCCTGCTGTGCCAGAATGTTATGAAATAACTTAAAAACTATTTATAACATACCTACTGAGAAGTTCCTGGAATATGATAGTTTTCTTCTTTCCCTTTTCCATAAACAGCAAATGAAAATGAGAAGAGAACCTTTTGAAGCATACCTGAGCCTGCAGACGGAAAAGGCAGCTGAACCGTCACCAAGCACCCTATTATTTCTTACTTATATGGAGGTGATCTCTAACCAGTGCTTTTTCCTTTCTCGAGTAGGGAAAGGAATTTTGGTGGCTTTTGATATTTAATGCACATTAAGCAGGCATTATACAGAAGGACGTTGTTCAGGATTCTGGCCTGTTTTACAGAAGAATCATAAGATAGAGCACCTGCGTTGTTCATCTGGGGTGTGAGGGAAGAAACAGTTTACTTTGAGAGGGAATTTTCCATTTTCCTTGGGAAGAAGTGAACTGCCTATAATAGTGGAAAGAGGAAAGAGTTAGAAATTTAAACAATTTACATAGCAAATTAATAGCATAATAATTATCTATTTGCTTATTTAAAATGGGCCAGAAATGCCTACTTTTTTCATGGAAGATTATTTCATTCCACGTAGTAAAATAGAATAACACCATATAGAAAAGCAGTAAAAATGAAATAAGACTTTTGAAGACATATTAATATATGAAATATTTATTATACAGGCTCGGTAGTGTTTGCATTTAATCATTTTTATTGTATATCAGGGGTTAGTCATTTCATTCTGAATTCCGAAAAATGAACATGAGATGTTTTGCAAGCACTGCTTTTCCTGGAGTGTGCTCTCAGTGGAATTTACTGAGGAAATACTTATTCATTGAGAGGTGGGGGCATGTGTCTGTAAGTGCATTACAAATGCTTCCCACAGTGGCACTAAAATGATCAGAGGAAATGAGAGGCAAGCCAAGAGCAAGGTTGCTTCTATGATATGGATTCTTACTGGTATGCTAAGAGAACTGTGCATGGGTTGGGGAAACTTACTCAGAACAGCAGGGAGGCAGTACCTGTTTCCTAGCTCTGTGCTTTGAAAACCACATCTTTCTCTTAGGCTCTTTGGATACTAGTCTTTGTACAAGCCTATTTTATTTTTATTGTGTGTCCTTTATGTGAAATAACTATATTTTTTCTGTTTCCAGAGCATGTATATATGATTGCTCAAGGAGTGGGGCCAAGAGTTGGAACATTTGTGACGTAGCTTTTCAGTAGTCAAGAGTTCACTGACTGAATGATGCTATATATCAAGCAGAATCACGTTGCAGCGCCATCGAAAGTGGCCCTTCACTGTAGATTTTCTGTATTAAATTGTGAGTCCTGAAGGGCAAGGGAAAGCCTTTTCCTCAATAAGATCAGTAAAGTTTAATAACAAAAGGCAGTGGATAAAGTATTTGGTCACTAAATCCAGGTGAGTGTCAGAGCTTGCCCTGTGAGGTGATGTTGGGGACTTGGATATTGCTGTGGAACTGGGTATAGGGCTTCATTCTTCTTCAGGCCATTTGGCCAAAGTGGGTGGCATTTGGCAGATGGTTACAGCTGGAGCTTGGCACCAACCACTGGCAGTGCGCAGGGTTGTAAACAGGGTTGTGAAATGGTAGTATCTTCCAACCTGTTCCATGTTTGAGACACCATGATATACCATCAACAACATATTCATCTCTGCAAATGGTTACAGCTGTGATTCCTGGCAGTGCCATCCCACACAGACTGCAGAAGAGATTTATAAGGTCATGCCCCAGGCATCAGAATCATCTTGCATAGCCAACGAACCTCCTGGGGTTGATGTTATGTTGAGAAATGACTCTGCTTTAGTGGATGTACTGGCTGATTGGCAGTTTGTGCCAAGGAGGTCTTTTCAGGTCATTTGAAGCTGATAGAATAGCACTGGTTGAGAAGTGGCAGCAGGAGAGGGAATGTGTAAGACCAGAATGATGCCCAATACTCTGAGTTTGATATGAGGTAATTGCGGAAGTGAAGGTTCCGGTGGGTGAATAAATTCTAGACATACCCCTGCATTGCCTAGGAAGCAACATGGAATTTCAGATTGGAAAGTAATTTAAATGAAGGGGAGCCCTCATTTCAACCAAATTGTAGGCTGTATTATGGAAAAAAAGTGATCTTGTTCCAGCATTGTTTAAAGGAACATTTTAACACTTTCAATGAGTATTTAGATCCTAAATTCTGTTTCAGGGCTCAGCTAAATTTTAGTCAAGAAGTTCTTAAGAAACACCTTTCTGATGTATGTGGTATCATGCATTCCCTGAGCATCTGATGAATTTAGGAAATGTTTTAAACTTACTATCCCTTTTCTAGTTTCGATTTTTTTTTCCCATTTATTTATTTTATTGCATTTTAGGTTTTGGGGTACATGTGAAGAACATGCAAAATTGTTGCATAGAAACACACGTGGCAGTGTGATTTGCTGCCTTCCTCCCCATCACCTACATCTGGCGTTTCTCCCCTTGCTATCTCTCCCCAGCTTCCCACCCCCCACCGTCCCTCCTCTATTTCCCCCCAACTGACCCCAGTGTGCAGTGCTCACCTCCCTGTGTCCATGTGTTCTCATTGTTCAACACCCGCCTATGAGTGAGAACATGCGGTGTTTGATCTTTTGCTCCTCTGTCAGTTTGCTGAGAATGATGCTTTCCAGGTTCATCCATGTCCCTACAAAGGACCCAAACTCATCGTTTTTTATGGCTGCATAACATTCCATGGTGTATATGTGCCACATTTTCCCTATCCAGTCTATGGTCGATGGGCATTTGGGTTGGTTCCAGGTCTTTGCTATTGTAAACAGTGCTGCAATGAACATTCGTGTACACGTGTCCTTATAGTAGAACGATTTGTAATCCTTTGGATTTATACCCAGTAATGGGATTGCTGGGTCAAATGGAATTTCTATTTCTAGGTCCTTGAGGAATCGCCACACTGTCTTCCACAACGGTTGAACTAATTTACACTCCCACCAACAGTGCAAAAGTGTTCCTATTTCTCCACATCCTCTCCAGCATCTGTTGTCTCCAGATTTTTTAATGATCGCCATTCTAACTGGCATGAGATGGTATCTTAATGTAGTTTTGATTTGCATTTCTCTGATGACCAGTGATGATGAGCATTTTTTCATATGTTTGTTGGCCTCACGTATGTCTTCTTTTGTAAAGTGTGTGTTCATATCCTTTGCCCACTTTTGAATGGGCTTGTTAGTTTTTTCTTGTAAATCTGCTTTAGTTCTTTGTAAATTTTGGATATCAGCCCTTTGTCAGATGGGTAAACTGCAAAAATTTTTTCCCAATCTGTTGGTTGCCGATTCACTCTAATGATTGTTTCTTTTGCTGTGCAGAAGCTGTGGAGTTTGATTAGGTCCCATTTGTCCATTTTGGCTTTTGTTGTCAATGCTTTTGGTGTTTTGGTCATGAAGTCCTTGCCTACACCTACGTCCTGAATGGTTTTGCCTAGATTTTCTTCTAGGGTTTTTATGGTGTTAGGTCTTATGTTTAAGTCTTTAATCCATCTGGAGTTAATTTTAGTGTAAGGTGTCAGGAAGGGGTCCAGTTTCTGCTTTCTGCACATGGCTAGCCAGCTTTCCCAACACCATTTATTGAACAGGGAATCCTTTCCCCATTGCTTGTTTTTGACTGGTTTGTCAAAGATCAGATGGTTGTAGATATGTTGTGTTGCCTCCGAGACCTCTGTTCTGTTCCATTGGTCTATATCTCTGTTTTGGTACCAGTACCATGCTGTTTTGATTACTGTAGCCTTGTAGTATAGTTTGAAGTCTGGTAGTGTGATGCCCCCCGCTTTGTTCTTTTTGCTTAGAATTGACTTGGCTATGCGGGCTCTCTTTTGGTTCCGTATGAAGTTTAAGGTGGCTTTTTCCAGTTCTGCGAAGAAGGTCATTGGTAGCTTGATGGGGATAGCATTGAATCTGTAAATTACTTTGGGCAGTATGGCCATTTTCACGATATTGATTCTTCCGAACCATGAACATGGAATGTTTCTCCATCTGTTTGTGTCGTCTCTTATTTCGTTGAGCAGTGGCTTGTAGTTCTCCTTGAAGAGGTCCTTTACATTCCTTGTTAGTTGTATTCCTAGGTATTTTATTCTCTTTGTGGCAATTGTGAATGGAAGTTTGTTCGTGATTTGGCTCTCTTTAAGTCTGTTATTGGTGTATAGGAATGCTTGTGATTTTTGCACATTGATTTTGTATCCTGAGACTTTGGTGAACTTGCTTATCAGTTTCAGGAGGTTTGGGGCTGAGTCTTCTAGATATACAATCATGTCGTCTGCAAATAGAGACAATTTGACTTCCTCCTTTCCTGTTTGAATGCCCTTTATTTCTTTTTCTTGCCTGATTGGTCTGGCTAGAACTTCTAATACTATATTGAATAGCAGTGGTGAGAGCGGGCATCCTTGTCTGGTGCCACATTTCAAGGGGAATGCTTCCAGTTTTTGCCCATTCAGTATGATACTGGCTGTTGGTTTGTCATAAATAGCTTTTATTATTTTGAGATACGTTCCATTGATACCTAGCTTATTGAGTGTTTTTAGCATAAAGGGCTGTTGAATTTTGTCAAAGGCCTTCTCTGCATCAATTGAGATAATCATGTGGTTTTTGTCTTTGGTTCTGTTTATGTGGTGAATTACGTTTATAGACTTGCGTATGTTGAACCAGCCTTGCATCCCTGGGATGAAGCCTACTTGATCATGGTGGATAAGCTTTTTGATGTGCTGTTGCAATCAGCTTGTCAGTATTTTATTGAAGATTTTTGCATCTATGTTCATCATGGATATTGGCCTGTAGTTTTCTTTTCTTGTTGAGTCTCTGCCGGGTTTTGGAATCAGGATGATGTTGGTGTCATAAAATGATTTGGGAAGAATTCCCTCTTTTTGTATTGTTTGGAATAGTTTCACAAGAAATGGTACCAGCTCCTCTTTGTATGTCTGGTAGAATTCAGCTGTGAACCCATCTGGACCTGGGCTTTTTTTGGGTGGTAAGCTCTTAATTGCTGCCTCAATTTCAGACCTTGTTATGGGTCTGTTCAGGGTTTCGGCTTCTTCCTGGTTTAGGCTTGGAAGGAGGCAAGTGTCCAGGAATTTATCGATTTCTTCCAGGTTTATTAGTTTGTGTGTGTAGAGTTGTTTGTAATAATCTCTGATGATGGTTTGAATTTCTGTGGAATCTGTGGTGATATCCCCTTGATCGTTTTTTATTGCATCAATTTGGTTATTCTCTCTTTTCTTTTTTATTAATCTGGCTAGTGGTCTGTCTATTTTGTTGATCTTTTCAAAAAACCAGCTCCTGGATTTATTGATTTTTTGAAGGGTTTTTTGTGTCTCTATCTCCTTCAGTTCTGCTCTGATCTTAGCTATTTCTTGTCTTCTGCTAGACTTTGAGTTTTTTTGATCTTGCTCCTCTAGCTCTTTCAGTTTTGACGATAGGGTGTCAATTTTTGATCTCTCCTTGCTTCTCATGTGGGCACTTATTGCTGTATATTTTCCTCTAGAGACTGCTTTAAATGTGTCCCAGAGGTTCTGGTATGTTGTGTCTTCATTCTCGTTGGTTTCGAAGAACATCTTTATTTCTGCTTTCATTTCATTGTTTATCCAGTCAACATTCAAGAGCAAGTTGTTCAGTTTCCATGAAGCTGTACGGTTCTGGGTTAGTTTTTGAATTCTGAGTTCTAACTTGATTGCACTGTGGTCTGAGAGACTGTTTGTTATGATTTCTGTTCTTTTGCATTTGCTGAGGAGTGATTTACTCCCAATTATGTGGTCAGTTTTAGAGTAGGTGTGATGTGGTGCTGAGAAGAATGTATATTCTGTGGATTTGGGGTGGAGAGTTCTGTAAATGTCTATTAGGTTTGCTTGTTCCAGGTCTGAGTTCAAGTCCTGGATATCCTTGTTAATTTTCTGTCTGGTTGATCTGTCTAATGTTGACAATGGGGTGTTAAAGTCTCCCACTATTATTGCATGGGAGTCTATGTCTCTTTGTAAGTCATTAAGAACTTGCCTTATGTATCTGGGTGCTCCTGTATTGGGTGCATATATATTTAGGATCGTTAGCTCTTCTTGTTGCATTGATCCTTTTACCATTATGTAATGTCCCTCTTTGTCTCTTATGATCTTTGTTGCTTTAAAGTCTAATTTATCAGAGATGAGAATTGCAACTCCTGCTTTTTTTTGCTCTCCATTTGCTTGGTAAATCTTCCTCCATCCCTTTATTTTGAGCCTTTGTGTATCCTTGCATGTGAGATGGGTTTCCTGGATACAGCACACCGATGGGTTTTGTCTTTTGATCCAATTTGCCAGTCTGTGTCTTTTGATTGGGGCATTTAGTCCATTTACATTTAGGGTTAATATTGTTATGTGTGAATTTGATACTGCCATTTTGGTGCTAGCTGGCTGTTTTGCCCTTTAGTTGAGCTGGTACTTGTTTTTCCTTTATATGTGTAGAGCCTCTTTCAGGAGCTCTTGTAGAGCTGGCCTGGTGGTGACAAAATCTCTGAGTACTTGCATGTTCCCAAAGGATTTTATTTTTCCTTCACTTATGAAGCTTAGTTTGGCTGGATAGGAGATTCTGGGTTGAAAGTTCTTTTCTTTAAGGATGTTGAATATTGGCCCCCATTCTCTTCTGGCTTGTAGGGTTTCTGCTGAGAGATCTGCTGTGAGTCTGATGGGCTTCCCTTTATGGGTAACCCGACCTTTCTCTCTGGCTGCCCTTAGTATTTTCTCCTTCATTTCGACCCTGGTGAATCTGATGATTATGATTATGTGCCTTGGGGTTGCTCTTCTTGACGAATATCTTTGTGGTGTTCTCTGTATTTCCTGGACTTGAATGTTTGCCTGCCTTGCTAGGTTGGGGAAGTTTTCCTGGATAATATCCTGAAGAGTATTTTCCCGCTTGGATTCATTCTCTTCGTTGCATTCGGGTACGCCTATCAAACGTAGATTAGGTCTTTTCACATAGTCCCACGTTTCTTGGAGACTTTGTTCATTCCTTTTTACCGTTTTTTCTCCAGTCTTGCCTTCCCGTTTTATTTCAGTGAGTTGATCATCGACCTCTGATATCCTTTCTTCTGCTTGGTCCATTCGGCTGTTGATACTTGTGCATGCTTCACGAAGTTCTCGTGTTGCGTTTTTCAGCTCCATCAATTCACTTATATTCCTTTCTATTTTGTCCATTCTTGTTAGCATTTCGTCAAATCTTTTTTCAAGGTTCTTAGTTTCTTTGCATTTGGTTAGAACATGTTCTTTAAGTTCACAGAAGTTTCTTACTACCCACCTTCTGAAGTCTGATTCTGTCATTTCATCACACTCGTTCTCCATCCAACCTTGTTCCCTTGCTGGTGAGGAGTTGTGATCCCTTGTAGGAGGAGAGGTGTTCTGGTTTCGGGTGTTTTCATCCTTTTTGCGCAGGTTTCTTCCCATCTTTAAGGATTTATCCACCTGTCAACTTTGTAGTTGCTGGCTTTCAGATTGGGTCTCAAATCTTTCAGATTGACGTTCTGTTTGTTGATGATGAGGTTATTTCTGTTTCTTGGTTTTCCTTGTGACAGTCTGGCCCCTCTGCTGTAGGTCTGCTGAGGTTCACTCCAGGCCCTGCTTGCCTGGGGTTCACCTGCAGCAGCTGCTGAACAGCAAGGGTTGTTACCAGTTTTCTTCTTCTGCTATCTTTGTCCCAGAAGGATACCCGCCTAGTGTCAATCTGATCTCTCTTTTATGAGGTGTCTTTTTGGATATATAGGGGTCAGGGAGCTGCTTGAGGAGACGGTCTCTTCTTTATAGGAGCTCAAATGGTGAGCTGCGAGCTCTGTTGTTGTTCATTCAGAGCTGCTGGGCAGGTACTTTTAGGTCTGCTGCAGCAGAACTCATAAACTGCTTTTTTGTTCCCAGGTGCTCTGTCCCAGGGATTTAGGGCTTTATTTATGAGTTTCCGTTATGCTGCCGCCTTCTTTTTTTTTTTTTTTTTTTTCCTTCAGACCTGCCCAGCCCAGCAAGGAGGCAGCCTAGTCACTGTCGGCCTATAGCAGCTTTGCTGAGCTGCTGTGGGCTCCGCCCCGCTGCCGAGTGAACTTCCCTGTAGTCCTGTTTATATAGGTGTAGTTAGAGCTGCTTTGGCGATGGTGGCCCGCCTCTGTTGGGGCGGAGTCTCTGCTGTGGCGGGTTGCCTTGGCAACGGCGGGCTGCCTAGGTAATGGCGGACGCCCCTCCCCCACAGAGCTGGACCGTCCTGGGTTCAGCTGCGCTTGCTGTGAAACTCTCAATCCAGAGTTTCTGGTTGCTGTTCTTTTGTGGGGGTGGGACCAGCCGAGCCTGATCTCCTGGCTCCCTGCCTCAGAGCCTTTTTTAAGTTGGTGTTCCAGTCGCCTGTTGAAGAGGCACCAGGGTCTGTTTGTTTTCCCCTGCGGCCACTCACTGCGCTGGCTTAAACAGCGGCACTGAGGTTTGTGGCGCTTTTTTTTCTTTTTTTTGCCCTGGAATCTACTGTCCTGGTTCTCTGCTCAGTGCCCTTTTTGAACCAGCCTATGGGCGAATCCCCGTGGCTCCAATCGCCAGCCTAAAGGGCCCCCAGACCGGTGTATTTTGTATGGAGAACCGCGGCTCCGGGGCGCCGACAAAGCAGCCGCGCGGGGCAAAGCAGCGGCGCTGGCCGGCAAGCCGCGCGGGCCGAAACAGCCGCTCTGGCTTCCGTGGAGCTCCTCTGCCCGGGAATTTCCTAGTCTGTGGGCAATAAAAACGCAGCGTCCACTCACCCTCTGCGCTTTCACTGGGAGCTGCAATCCTGAGCTGTTCCTAAACGGCCATCTTGGATCATCCCCCTCTAGTTTCGATTTTTAAAAATCTTTTTCTAGGGCAACTGGAATGAAGAGATCACTTAAAATGGTTTGTGATGACATCACTAATCTAAAGATTGGATAATAGGTGGGAATTACTATCCGTTTTCTAGGTTTGATTTTTTAAAACTTTTCTAGACAGCTAGAATCTAAGAGATCACTTAAAATGGTTTGTTATGACATCACTAATCTAGAGATCAGAGAATAGGTAGGAATTAGGAGATACAGTGATAGGAGGTTTGAAATTTGGGCTGTTACTCTTAGAGGACGTATTTAACCATGCATACCACTTCTGTTTACTTTTGTGGCCTTTGAAATGCTGTGATTTTATTAGCTAGCCAAATTTCAAGAGTCTGGAGGGGAGAGGCCTGGAAGGGCGTTTGAGACACATGGTGGGCAAGAGAGGGCATGAGAACAGCTGGAGAGAGGCTAAGGACAGGTTCAAAGGTACAGTTTCTCCTTCACACCTGTCATTCTCATTACCATTTGGGGCACACAGGGTAGCAAATCTAGTCACCTTGTAGCAAATGCAGGGTTTAGGCATGCATTAGCATGGCAGGCCTGAATAAAGCTTTCCTCACCAGTAGTTCTCATGCATTATTTATTTCTGATACCTCCGCTCTTACTCCTCTTACAGCTGCACTCAGTCTAGAAGAGTAAAGGGTACACAGGAAATCCTCATCTCCTGGCCCAGTGCACTTAGAGACTATTGCCTACCAGTTTGGTAACTGTGATAACTGCAGCAACATTCTTGGGTAGCATGTTTTCAGGACATCTTTAATGAGAGAAGAGGATTTGAGGAGGCTATTAGCCTTGGCTGTGCTAAGTTAGAGTGCTGTCAGTGATCTACTGCATAGATGTCCTCTGCTGATTTCTTCCTTGATTAGTCTTTTCTAATGTCCTTGCTGGGATGCATCTGTGCTGTAATAAGAGAATTAAAATTCATAATCTCTGCTCGGGATCCCGAGGCTGTACTGTGTTCTGGAGCCCAGACGCCTTTTGTTTCCTAGCTTTGCCACTGAAACCAGATTTCCTGGCACGTTGGCTGATGGTTGGATGAGCAGCATTGAACATGAGAAAGAAAATGCGGGGAATGGAGGATGGTCAGTTACAGTCTGACTCAGAAAACGATATTCCAGCTGCTGGAATTACATTAGAAAGAGCTGTCATTGGTGAATACACATCCTGAATCAAGGAACTGGGTAAAGTAAGGGACAGGTCATTTTAAGCTAAAAGACAGATTAAATAAAATCCCTGAAGTAATATTACCCGTGATTCCCTGCCACTGTCCTTAGAAAGTCAGCTGGTGCTTACCTTCCCCTCAGTCCATTTCTTTTTATAACTGTCTGAAAAAGTCTGACATGGGCTGGAGAGTAAGTTTTTACCAAGGAAAACTATAGGAAGTGAGCAACTGTGCAAGTAATGTGAGCTTTGCCATATGTAGCAGGCCCTGGTCTAGAAAAGGAGAGAAAATTGTGGTAGATGAGCAGGAAGCATCTGGGTGCCAAAACGGTGTATACTAGAGGTGGCCTGAGGGGCAGCCAGCATTCAGAAATACAGATTACACCTAGATCTAGGCAAACGAGGCCCTTCCAAAGCAACTGAGATTCCCAGACCTAGAGGAGCTGACCTGCTAGGATATCAGTGCACAGCCTCAGACACTGGGGAAGTAAGATAGGGACGCAGCCCTCCTATGGGGAAAGAATGGATACAGTTGGACTTTAGTATCTTGACCATAAGGTCCTTCAGGGTAAATACCGTGTACCATGCAAAGTAGGTCTAAATTAATACTTGTTGAATAAGTGAGTGAACATGCAAAAATTGTTTCTTGAATGCTAAGAATGGATTCCGATATAGGTCATTAGCAAGGGCAATTTAATGCTGATTTGTTGGTAAGTTGACCTATATATGTTGGTGAGTTGACAATTCTCTCTCTCCCTTTCTTCCACCAAAAGGGCAATTTTAGTCACATAGGGGTGTTGCTGAACCCAGTTTGTAGAGAAGAAGCTTACTCCAGAATCTGATCCAGTGACACTAGTTAGATGCAAGAGAAACACAGAAGCAGAAAACACAGGAATGCCATTGTATGCCCAGGCATGCTACTGCCTGACTTTCAAGAAGGGAGTACCTTCAAGTTTGTAAACTCAATAAATATATACTCTTCCTTCCCCCTCCTCCCCCACCCTCACAGAGGATTTAAGGAAGCTATCCAAAGTATATAAAACGTAACCCCACATGATAAAAACAGGTAGAATCTTGGGCATGACAGGCCAGTATGAGAGACTTGTCCACTTTTGTAATCTCCCATTTGGGAACAGCACTTTTACTAAGTAAAGTGATGTTTGCCTGGCAAGGTCAATGAATTTTGCTTTACAAATCTGTTTTGAGTCACATTTAATCATATTTATTTTTCCTGCAAACACACATGCCAAAATTTAGTCTTAAGTATCATCTAAGTAATCTGGATTGTGAAACCCTGATTCTATTTTATAAGCAGTGATGAATGGAAAGAGTGATATTACACTTTTTGCAGTCTTTCCAAGCTGCAAATCAAATAAATTTGCACCTGAAATTCTGTATAAAAAAAAAGGGTTTTTTTTTTTAGGTTTTGGATGCTTCTTTTATGAAAATAATACAAAGTTTTACCCTAAAACCTTTTCTTAATCACAATAGTATTAGTGTTGTATGAAGTATTTATGGAGCAAATCAAATCTCTCAGTGATCACTAAATATGTTTGTCTGTTTATGTGTAAATGTATGTTATATGTGCCCTTGAATATGTGAGTGTTCAGGGTTCTGTCATAAGATGGATTTGTGATAAGGCAATATTTCTTAAAGTCTGACCTTCCTACCATCTGTGACAGAATCACCGAGGTGCTGGTTAAAATATAACTATTTTGGCCGCATGTTCTCAATCACAATTTTTGAGGCTAAAATCTGAGAATCTATATTTTCTATAAGTGCTCCTCCAGTGATTCTGATACAAAAGTAAATAATAATGAATAATTATTTTTTGGATAATATGATTAATACCAAGTGAATAGGAAGTAAGAGGGGAATGGTCATAGTGTTTAGGATATTGGAGAAAAACTTTACAGAGAATGCAGAATCTAAAATGTTCTAGGCAGTAAGGCAGGAGGCAGGCATTTTATGCATAAAGAGTGGCTTAGAGCTGGGCGTAGTGGCTCACCCCTGTAATCCCAGCACTTTGGGAGGCCAAGGCAGGTTGATCACGAGGTCAAGAGATCGAGACCATCCTGGCCAACATGGTGAAACCCCGTCTCTACTAAAAATACAAAAAATTAGCCAGGCATGGTGACATGTGCCTGTAATCCCAGCTACTTGGGAGGCTGAGGTAGGAGAATCACTTAAATCCAGGGGCGGAGGTTGTAGTGAGCCAAGATCACACCATTGCACTCCAGCCTGGGCAACAAGAGTGAAATTCCATCTGAAAAAAAAAAGGCTTAACAAAAGGTAGAATTTAAAAGATCAGAAAACCTGACACTGAATGTTCTCACTCATAAGTGGGAGTTGAACAGTGAGAACACATGGACACAGGGAGGGGAACATCACACACCGAGGCCTGTTGGGGGGCGGGAGGCAAGGGGAAGGAGGTCATTAGGACAAATACCTAATACATTCGAGGCTTAAAACCTAGATAATGGGTTGATGGTACAGGAAACCAACATGGCACATGTATACCTATATAATAAACCTGCATATGTATTCCAGAACTTAAAGCATATATGTGTGTGTGTGTGCGTGTGCGTGCGTGCGTGCGTGTGTGTGTGTGTGTATATATATATATATATATATATATATATGAAGATCGTACATAGGCCAGGCTCAGTGGCTTATGCCTATAATCCCAGCACCTTGGGAGGCCAAGGTGGGTGGATCACTTGAGGTCGGGAGTTCGAGACCTTCCTGGTCAACAAGGTGAAACCCCGTCTCTACTAAAAATACAAAAATTAGTCGGGCATGGTGGCAGCACCTATAATCCCAGCTACTGGGGGTGGCTGAGGCAGGAGTATCACTTGGACCCAGGAGGCGGAGGTTGCAGTGAGCTGAGATTGCACCATTGCACTCTAGCTTGAGCAACAGAGCAAGCTCCATCTCCAATCAATCAATCAATGATTATCTGCCTCATTAAAGTGAAAGATTTGTTTCAGCTAGGGTAGTAGAAGGAGATACTTGTGTGAGTAAGATGAAGCACGCTCTAATGAGGGGCTTCTGAGAGAGAAATTTACTGGAGTTGAGCTCAATGGGAGAAGCACTGACAGTAACATGTAATATTTGGCCCACATGAATTCTTTACCTTTCTCCTGTCAAAGACAGAAATGGGCATGATCTCTAGAACTTTGGAACAGAAAAATGAACCCACATAATTATAGGAGGAAAACCATTTGGGAACAATATATTTGGTTTTATACCATTTGCCTAGCACAAAGAGATATGGATAGAAATTAATCTGTCCAGACACCATCTTTCCAATCTCATGTTGTGATTTCAACATACAGCTCATTTTTACAAATATCCAAGTCAGAGTCACTATGTGTATGTGTTATATTTATTTGTATATGTTACATAAGGTCTTTTCCACCTTGCATTTATTTCCTTGTCTGTAGCCAGTCTAGTGTAAGAATTGAGAATGGGTCCTTAGTAAATCACAATTTCTTCCTTTTCCTCACCTTTGATGTTCATGCTTACACTGTGAGGCAAATCAACAGACTTCATTCATTAGGGCATTTTAGCTATGAAAACCAAGTAGCAGAGAAATTAGTTCAGTGATATGCTCAGTGTCATGCCTGGCTCCGTGAAGCAGGTCGAGCCAGGCTTCTGGATCCCCAAGTCAGCGCTTCTTCTCTTTACATGCCATGACTTTGAATGGACTTGCTGATTTCTCCATCCTCATCCTTATCCCAGAGAGAATCTTTTAGAAACCCATCTCACTGCATTGCAATTCTTCATTAACTTGCTTGTCTATCCCCTGTACTTGATTTGGAATGAGCTCTTTGAGGCCTGGGGTTATGTCTCTTTCCTCTGTATATCCCCAGTCATGGCTTGTAGTAAATAGTTATGATGTGTTATTAAATGAAGGCGTGTGTATAATTTTGTGGTTAAAACGAATATAGTCAAAAACATAATACTGGACTATGAGAACCTAGAGGGCATCAGTTGTTATTTTTCTCTCTCTTGTATTCTCAATTCCTGGCACAATACAGCATAGAGTAAGCTCTTAATCAGTATTTATTGCATGAAGAAATGGAGGAAGATGAGCAAGGACTGTCACAGGTAGAAAAGAACTTGATTTGAACCCTGAGCCTGATAGAATAAGTAGGCATTTCCTAAAGGGCACTAAACGGGAAAGGGATTCTAAGGACAGTCATTGCGGTGAACAGAAGACTTGGGTGAATTGAGGAATTGGTCCTTATGAGAACTAAATCATTAGTTTTTTCTCTCTGAATGGTTACTGTGTTTATAATGCAGATGAGAAACTACCAGGCACATTTTTTTAATTGAGAGTAGAAAATTATTGTATCCATAATGGTTTTGAAATGTCCTTGGTGAATGCAAGGATGAACTTTTTGATAAGTATAATGTGTGGTTTATACTGTTATGTTTTGGCATCATTAATGGACAAGAAATATGTTGGTTGATGTGAGTGTCTCCTAGTGGAGATTGGTTAGGAGCTAACAGTCAGCATGGGCATTTTTGGGAACTGACACTAAACGCTGAGGAAGTTCGTCATATCAGGTAAAGCCAGAAGGATCTGTGAAAGAGATAAGGATTGGAACAAAATGATGAAAGGGTGGATGTTGGATCTCTGTGTCCTAGTGATTTTCATCAAATGAAAGTAATTAAATAAGTTATTTCAGTTAGGTGGCAATTGTGATTTTTCCTTGCATATCTATGAACGAGGCTGTTGTAAGTGCATTGTTACTAGGAAATATGGCATGTTAACTAAAATCCCAAGCTATTTCATGACTAATGCCACTTACAATAAGGTTGACCTTGACTCTGTAGTTTTAATTGGATATAGCACCTGTTATTTGGGGTTTCTTGACTTACAGAGAATTCATAGAACTGACATTTCCTACAAATAATGTGTTTGAAATGCTCTCATGCTGAACAATGGCACCGAAAATGTATTCCGAGTAGAATTTTAAATCCGAGGAATATGATATGCATAAAAATTTGACTTTTGTGCAGTGGAATCAAAAATTTTCTCTAGAACTGGTACATTTATGTGAGAGTTCACTGGGCCAAGGAGACTTAATTATGAGGTGAAAGAACACTAAGTGATTTTATTAGCATCTGTGCCGGTGGCAGAATAGGAAATTGAAATTGTGAGAAGAACTGTGGGACCACCTACAATAATATTGTGATGAAAGTAAAACTGAGAAATGTTAGACTAGTAAATGTACAAAAAATAGGGTTCACCCAGTGCTCACTCTCTAAACTTTTATCCATGGGGGAATCTAGGAGATAGAATTTCAAAATATTTAAAGAAAATTTCTGACCTCAGTATACTCCTTTGAATATGCTTACAATAAAAATGTATGGGATTAGGCTGGGTGTGGGGGCTCACACCTGTAATTCTAGCATTTAGGGAGGCTAGGGCAGGCGGATCACCTGAGGTCAGGAGTTTGAGACCATCCTGGCCAACATAGCAAAATCCCATCTCTACTAAAAAAAAAAAAAAAAAAAAAAAAATACCTAGCGTGGTGGTGTGCACTTTTAGTTTCAGCTATTCTGGAGGCTGAGGTAGGAGAATCACTTGAGTGTGGGAGGCGAAGGTTGCAGTGAGCTGAGATCACGCCACTGCACTCCAGCCTGAGTGACAGAGCAAGACTCTGTCTCAAAAAAAAAAAAAAAAAAAAGGGAGGGGGGGGGGGATATTATCTTTAGGATCGGTGGGAAAATGGAAAAGTATAATGGTGGTCATGATTATATTTAGGACATTATGCTGCTGATACATGATCATTTTAAGGAATGGAGGTGAATACATATGTTTACTAGTAATGGCTAGTATTTATTGAACAGTTAGTTTAGCAAATGTTGTATAAATTTATTTGATCTTTAAACAAGCATGTGAGGTAAGTATTATTTATCATCCCCATTTTACTGATGAGTACAATGAAGCACAGAGAGGTTAAGTAACCTGCCCCAGGTCAAACAGCTAGTAAGTGGTAAAGTAGAGATTTGAACTTGGGCAGCCTTTTGTTCCTGTGCTTTTAAACACCATAATCCCTCTGTGTTTGAAGCTGGAAGACTACTCTGTAGTATGCAACCTCTACTGCCAGAGTTACTCAGAAGGCAAGGGCACAGCCCATAGATAATAGTGTTTTCAAGAGATTTTGTAATTTGTATATTTGCCTCACAGGCAGCAGGATTAGGTTTCAACAATGACATAAGTTTCATTACAGGCAGAATCCAGCAAATTGTGTCTCAGCATTTGCTGATTAAAGTCATGGTCTTGGTTTAATTGATTGGCTGGTTTATATGCTTAAAATTCAATATTGATATTTACAAGTGGGCACATTGGCTTTGATTAATTGCTGAATTTAATTCAGTACAGAGTACTTCTGATTGTGTAATCAGCATTGCTGATTTAATAATCAAGTCCTTCTGCTTCCCAGATAATGGCATTAGGTACCCAAAATGACAATTGAAGATTGACACATTTCTTTTTAATTGAACTATAAATATATTCCAAGAAGTGATTCTGTTGTCTCTTGCTCTCTTCCTTGTTTCATTGCCTTGACGAACATCATATTAAGTCTTGCTAAGTGCCAGAACTGTGCTAAGTGTAACGGCTGCAGTGATGAATGTAACAGGAAGACTGTGCCTGTCTCTTCTTTTACTGTAAGTGCTGTGTGACTTCCACTGTATCAGATCTTTTTTTCTTTTTTTTCTTTTTTTTTTGTGTTGGAGTCTTGCTCTGTCACCCAGGCTGGCGTGCAGTGGTGCGATCTCAGTTCACTGCAACCTCTGCCCCCCGGGTTCAAGCAGTCCTCCTGCCTCAGCCTCCAAGTAGCTGGGATTACACACATCTGCTACCACACTTAGCTAAGTTTTGTATTTTTAGTAGAGATGGGGTTTCACCATGTTGGTCAGGCTGTTCTCAAACTCCAGATCTCAGGTGATCTGCCCACCTTGGCCTCCCAAAGTGCTGGGATTATAGGTGTGAGCCACCACATCCGGCCCAGATCTTTTTAAACAACAACTGTTTTTGAGTTGTCTTGAAAATGCTTTATGGAAATATTCAAATTTTAACTCACATTATATAACCACTTATACAATCATACTTCCAAATGTCAGAAAAAATGTGGGGTTTCTCAATTAATGACATTTGGATGTATGGTTGTATAAGTGGTTATGTCATATGATTATGAATTATAAATGCTTTATTACTGTTGTTTATTGCATACAGTAGCCTCATGCAGTTAACGACCCATACTGTTTATATCTGGAGATCTTCTAGGTATGCTAAAATTTCAAGTAATTTTTCCATCACTTGGCTGGGCAATAGCTGTTTTTTGAACCCCTACTACATGCCAGGCCTAAGCTAGAAGTTGAGTTACAGCAGCATGAAAGATGCAGTGCTTGTCCTCCTGGATGAGAGAATCTAGAAGGATACTGCCAGACTTGATGAGGTTATTGTCTGATATGAGTTAATTTGTTTTTTCTAGCTGTTACCATGTTAGGAAGACATTTTTTCTAGTTCAGGAAATTTTAGCCTATTTTGGAATGATTGAAAATTCAGAATAGTAGTTTTGCTTCATCCAAAATTTATGTGACCCTCTACCAATTTTAGATAGAGACAAGATTAAGCATTTTATAAAAATTTAGGAACTGCAGCCCAAATCAGAAAAGTCTAGGGGATTATCTTTATAATTTAATTCCTATGCTTTGAATAGATACAAGCCTTTATAAAGAAATTGTTTCTTATAAATAAACTGATTTGAACTCATTTGTTATTTTCTTGCACAATATAGTCTTATCAGTTAGAGGGATTACCTGCTTTTAAGTATGCAAAGCAAGAAAAAAATGATAAAGTTTGTCAGGATGAAATATATTAATTCTGGAGTACAGAATTTATCATATATGATTTAAAAAAAACCAAAACAAACAAACAAAAACAACAACAACAACAACAAAAAAAAACCTTTTCAAGTCCCAGTGCAATCAGGTTGTTTTAGTCAAGCTCCTTGGAGTTTCCCTTCATTGACAGGAGTAACTCTAGTGCCTAACCCAGTGATAGGAGGTAGTGTAGAAATTTAATGAACTAATAAGTTGTGTTGAGTAAACGGTCCTTTTTTGTGTATTGAGTGACTCTGACACATGGAACTGGGTTTGCTTCTTTATTGATGTAATAATTAGCATATCATTGATTGAATGTTTATTTTGTGCTAGTTATTTAATTTGGTTATTTCTTATCCTTCTAGTAATTCTACAAGGTATTCTTATCTTTGTTTTACAGGTGAGGAAACTGAGGCTCAGGGAAATTAAAGATGCCCAAAATAATGTACCTGAAAATTGACAGCACCAGGATTAAAGTGCATGTCTCCATGGCTTTAATATTTACGTCTTTTTCTCATGCTATGTTGTTTTACTTGGCAAGGCAAGATGGTGGGTATGGACAAGTGGGTATGACACATAGATAGGACTGAGTACTTTGAGCAGTGTCTATTGTCGTTTAGTGAGCTAGGCTCTGCGTGAGAATGCAGAAAAGAAAGGCCTTTGTGAACACAGCCATGATGACATGTCGTCAACAGTAAACACTTAAGTGTCTTTAGGAAGTGTGTTTTACATGTGTCACTCTAATTCTGAAGTACGTTTACCTCAATATCATCCTATTTTTACTCTCGTAGCATGAGTTGACCTTTAAGGAGAATACCTGGAGAGTTGGTGGTTTGACAGTACCAAACCATTTCAGGCAACTCTTGATACATCCTCAAACTAGTTGAGAAGCCAATATAGTTCACCATTTTCAGACGTTTGGTCAAATAAGACATTTCGTGTTTGTCAAAATATTTCTGTTCTGAAACCCACTCTTTGAGTGTCTGTACCTCTATAGAAAGAACTCCTCCCTTCCTCCCACTCAAACTATCTTGGACTGAAATGGAAGACAGTGTTGGGAGAGCTTTCCTCAATAGATTTATCCAAGTAGTCTGGACCCATTCAGCGTGCATTTGAGGGAGTGGGTTTTATTTAGGAAGCTATTGAACTTAGATCAACTTAATGTTGGAGGCGGCAAGATGAGCTTTCTTTTGGATTCAGATGAACTAAAGTTCAAAATCTGGCTCTGTTGCCCTCTATGTAGGCAGACATGGAAAACAATAACAACACAATTTCTATAAGGTTTGGTTTTCCTCAACTGAAAAATAGGACCTAATAATACCTACCTTGAGTGTTTGTTGAAAGATTCTGTTTCTTCTTGATACTGACATTTCCTGAAATTTAAGAGGAAACTTCATCCCGAATGACATTTGTTTATGAGGAGGAAGAAAGAAAACTTATATTTATTGAAAGTCAACTGGCCCGACTCCTTTGGCAGATCTGCTGCATACACTGGCTCATTTGATCTCTGCACTGTAATAGAGATAAAGTGATTGGTTTTGGAATCACATAGGCTTAGGATTGAATCCTGGCCTTGTAAATTCCACACTGTTGAATGAAGAAGAAGAAGGTGAAGGTTGCACCTTCTGTCAAGGGTGATCTGGGAAAAGTGAGGGGCAGCCCTTCTGGAAGCCTCTCTTTTGGAGGAAGGGAGATCTGTGGGTTCTTTAGCTTCCAAAACTCCTCAATTGGGACTTGGGATTGTGCTCTCTATAGAAATAATAGGAAAATGCCATTATTAGTATGATAGTTCTGCTGTACTGAGAGTTAAATATGATATATATTGGCCATCTGGGAACATGGACATTATTTCTATGTGAAAAGAATTAAACTTCTCATAAGAAGGGTAACCATCTATAGAGTAAAATTTCAAAGTGGTATTTCTTGTTCAAGGAGAAAATAATCAGTTTGTCATATGAGACCTTTCTGTGATGGTTCAAATTAGATTTCTTGACATCAGACCTAGCTCTTAAATCGAATAGGCAGCTACACAGATAGTAGCAGTGTTATAAATGTGTTTTATGGACTTCAGTTTGCAGCACTTTAAATGACAGCTTAATTATAATAAAAGCTTCACAGACCCTAGTTGGCATTACAGACTAGTTTCTAGAATATTTTATGGTATAGTGATAGTTTAATGTCACAATGTAAGATATTGCTCAGAAAATAATAATGATCCTGAAGTGAGATGTGACAAGATTGTGTATAGTGTTTGGTGAACAATAAAAGTGATTTGTAAAATAAAATTTGGGGCAGTTAGGACAGATTAGTGAACCGGGGAAGAGGAATCTCCTTGGTAATGGTTCATCTTTGGACAGTCACATTTAGAAAACAGCTTTAGAAAGGTTTTTGAACAAATAAAGAAGCTACTATATATCCCACTGTAAAAGGTTGTCATTGACTTTGACCGTTGTGCTGAGGATGTAAAAGGAAGCGTGCTAAACAGTTGAATGCTTTTGAGAATGCTCGGGGGTTTTGGTAGTGGGGTTTGAGGTTGGCTGCATCACAGCATAGTTGGTGAATGTCAGCTTCATGTGCAGACTTTTTATGGCTGCATCTTAAGTGATTATAATATAGTGTGCACTTTGCCCAAGAGAGAAAATATTATTTTTCCTTATTCTTCTGTTCTTTGCCCTTTATATATTTGTACTAGGCCCTAGAGGAGTCATACTATTCACATCCTCACCTTTTACCTGTTTGTTTCATACGAGATGTGAGAAATGAAATATCTAAATAAATTACTTTCTCCAGGTCTCATCCCAGTTGTGACAGGGGTAAAGCCATTTTCTGTCTTCATTTTTAACCACTGTTTAACCTACACTTAGAGTTTGCAGTGAGACAGGGACATACCTTAGGTAAAATGTCATGACCGTTTTCACCAATGCACCTGAGTGAATGCTGGCTTATTTTGATGAGGGGGAAGTCTGGGTGGGAGAGCTGTCCCCCAATACAGGACAGTTTCTGACTGACTAAGGACCAGCTTAGGATACAGAGGAGGTTAGCTCATATTCTTGCAGGAATTTAGTTTTCTGGTACTCAGTCCTGTCAATTGCAGCTACTAGCAGCAACAAGAAATCTTGGATATGAAAGACATTTCAAAATAATGTCTTTAGACAAAATGGCATTCCTCTGTTCCAACTTATAACATGGCCTAAGCAAACTTGTACTGTAATGATGACTATATATTATGAACCAAGTCGGTCCAGACCAGACCAGTGAAGCAAACAACAAAAAATTTGATCTACTTCAGCATTTGAGAATGTGCCCCAAAGATGACAAAAGAAAACTGGAATTTCTGTTGTCAGTGCTGTTCCCCTGACATCTAATTATATAAGGCCTACAGCACTCTGTACTGTTAAGAAAAAAAAAAGCCCCCAGAATTCTTTCAGGATGCTAGATGGAAGCAAGGTTATATGGACAACTGCATGTGCTTTTCAGGAAAGAGTAGTTCCATCTGATTTTCCACTTCAGTTTGGTAGATCTGAATTGACAGAAACCATGAAGATTGCTAAGTCTTATTCTTCCCAGAACTTGAGCCCATTTGTCTCTCTTGAATTCAGATAATCAAGGAACTCTTGATCCTTGCAATACTAGTGACTTGGGAGAAATACATAACATGACTTTTGACATTCACATTTCCCATTAGTTCAAAGACAGTGTCCTTCGACCTTTCCATGGATATATTATTCGTACATGCTGGTATTTTGACTTACGACATAAACTAAAAGTAGTGATTTTGCTTCTTATTTTGTTCCAGTTTTAAAAGTTCTTTAGAATTCTTGGTTCCCTGGTGATAAGGCTGAGAGAGAAGGAAATACACACACTTTAATGTCTTGAATTCTATAGTCAATTATTTGGAGAAGCCTTCCTCTTCCACTGCTTCCTATTTCCCTCCTGCCCTCATTAACACTGCATAATTCATACCATTCCTCGGGTCTCAATGCCTTAACCTGTTTATTTGACAGTTTCCATCAATGCTTAAACATAGGATTTTGGCTTTTGCTGGCTTTTAGCTATTCTGGTGAGAGTTGTTTTGAGACTGCTTTTAAAAGCTTAAGCTAATGATCTGTTAATCGTTGTTGTTTTTAATGACTTTGCAATGAAGAGAAAGTAACTAACATTTAGTTAGAATCTAACCATGTGTTCAGGCACTGTGCTAAGAGCTTTTCTATGAGTTTAATTTATCTTTATAATTATTCCCCCAAATGTAGCAATATAATTCCCCTTTTGCAGATGTAAAACCTGCTCTAAAGGCGGTGTAACTTGCTCAAGGTCTCACCATTGGTGCAGGGATTCAGGCTTTCATAGTACTTACTCTATTTCTGCTTCTCAAAGGGTTGTCCATGGAACAGCAGCAGCAGGAGTTACATCCCAGCACAGACCTACTGAACCTACATTACAGTTTAACAAGATCCACAGGTGATTTGAATGCATATTAAAGTTTGAGGAGACCAGCTGTACTTGGAAGTTCAGATAAACTGCAGGCTGCAGTAGATAAGGAGGGTCAGGGGCACTTGCTTCCGGTAGGCACTGCCTGGCTGTGATATTGGACATCTGCTTTTCTATCTTTGAATGAAGCAAAGGATAGGAAAAAATGAAGAGAAGCATTGAGTAAATGGTGACTCACAGACTAATTTTTGAGGTATAGGAATGTGACTGTCACTATCATTAAAAACAACAAACATCTATCAAGCACCCTGAGGGCGAGCTCTCAGTTTATGAAATGATTTAGAGTGCCTATTTGGAGAAAATGTGACCTAAATCAGAATTTCTTGGACTGTGTTAGAACACCTGGAGACAGTGCTAAAATGCAAGAAATCATTAATAATTAAATGTTTAATGTTTATTATAGTGACTCCAGTAGTTTAGGTTTGAATGTATAATGTAGTAAAGTTGTATTTTGTGAGGTAGTTACAATTTATAATGCATTAGGGCCCTTGAAATAATCAGTATGCACTACGCATGATGGCCATAAATACAGGTTTTGAAGAATAACTTTACTATTTTACATGTTTATAAAGATTTATGATGATTTTATTTTTGCTTTTATGACATTATAGATCATATCTGTGACAGCTAGAATATCAAATCCTTGGCCAGAAACAAACACCCAATTACAGTACAGTCCCAGTAGGAAAACATGATTTCCTTTTTGAGTATCTACTTTATAAAATGATTTTTGAGGATTTTAACTTGGCAAAAAGGAAGTACTTTCTGTGCAGAAATTTTATTTTAACATTCATTTTTTGATAGTTATTCAGTGGCTACTATGTGCTAAGTAAATCGGTCTCTGATTTTGAAAATCTTAGCATTTAAAAATCTTAAAACTGATTTGATATACTTCTAGTTTTGTATATCGATAGACTTGTTAGTCTATAATACTGACATACAAAAGCAGGATAACTAGGTAGAGAGCACTTTAGGTTTCTAAAATGCTTCTATATACACTGTCTTATTTAATTCTCACATTTGTTAGGTCTTAACATGCTCATTTTATGGAAGGATAGATGATGCATTAGATGAACTTGTTGCTATTTGCATCCTGAAAGTTTTGTATTATGTTTATAGATGAAAAATTGTATTGTCTTGAGCATTCATGGCTGATACCATTTGTACAATCCAGTTGGAAACTAATCATGTTCTTTTTTGTTATAACTCTGTCTTCTATTTTTATCTTAATAGTCTTTAATATTTCTCTTTTTACACATTTCAGTTTTACTTTCCCAACTAGCCTGCAAATCTCATGTGTACAATATTTCCTTATCCTCATAAGGAAATACTATTTCTTTATAGCACCTGGCACACTGTAGGCCCTCAGTAAATTTAATTGAATCTGAAGTGGGAATAAGGAGAACTGATACCTTGATTTGCATCTTACCTTTATTTGCTTCTTTCTTGGGCAGTATTTTTACTTCAGGCCAGTCAAGCCGGGGACTTCCCTCTCTTTTTCTTGGCTTTTGCTGTAAGCCACGTTGTTGCACAGCAGACCATGGTGCAACAAAGAGGATTTGGAGCCCTGGACACTCAGTTTTGCCAAACGTTCACTGCTCTAATAAATCATCTAGTGGCTAAGCTAAGTTTGGGGGATTGCCAAGGGACTTTACTTCTATTTGCCAGCCCCAAATGGTTGCCATGGATACATACTGTGGCATAAGGTTGTCCTACAGGCACTGGAACATGATGTTGTCTGTGGCAACAAATAGCTCAGTGGACGGCAGAAGGAACAGGGGTAGGATGAGAGAACCAGGCACTCACAGGGAGGGCAGGGACTTTGTTTGGACTCAGGAGAAGCTAGAAGAGGCATTCTAGTCAGATAGTCAGGGCTGGGTCTGTTCAGAGAGAATGTGATATCAGGAGATAGTGTTGTTGCAAGAAGGTAGTTAGCATTGAGGAGGTCCATTAAGGGCAATAGGTAAAGTTTTGGCTGGTGAACAGCCCTGTGGTCATGGAGATTCTGGAAGCAGGTAATCTGCAGAGACCAAGTGAGCTAGGAGTTGAGATTGGGTCTAGTATGAAGTAGAATAGACCAGGGACAGGAGTCAAGGGCAGTCTTGAATGAGCTCAGGCACTTAGCCATAGGGCGAGGGCAGAAACAGACCTCAAGATTGTCAGGAGAGAAGGCAGAGCCAAGCCATAGCTGTCTAGCAGAAGTGAACCTGTCGTCAGTGCTGGAGTCAGATGTGTGACGGAGTCAGATGTGTAGAAGAGATAGTACTGACCTAGAGTGGAAAGTTTTGATTTCTAGTTCCTAGTTCTTCCACATACTAAGCCTGCAATCTTTAGGATTTTTTTTTTCTTCTCTAGGCCTCAGTTTCCTCATATGCAGAATGAGAAGGGTGGGTTGATGTGCATTTTGCAACCTATGTCCTGTATAGAGTTTTCCCTTCCAAAAAGCATTTTGTGTTAAAATAGTATATGTTCCCCCAACATTGCCAAGATTTATAATGCTCATTATTATCTTAAAGTAGCCAGTGATCCACTATAATTTTATTTAGTCTAGTAATTCTGAAACTGATTGACCATGGGATATTCCTTCCCCTGATACAGCTGTTGATTTGGTGAGGGATTCTGGAATTGGAAGGAATATAGCCTGGAAAAGATTGGACTCACTGATTTTTCAGATGCCTGCCATTTGAGCATACCCATGCATTTATGAGGCTGTTGATATACTAATGATCTGTTCAGTTGGGTGGCTACAGATGGTTCATTCCCCTCCTACAACTTTAACTTGGTATTTCCTTCTCCCTTTCCTCTTAAGAGTCATAGTATAGGCCCTGCTGCTGTTTGGAGTTTCCTGTCTCCCAGCACTGGAGCACTGGTTCCTGGTTCCCAGATCATCACTTAGAGGAAAGGGTGTGGATAGTGTCTGTAATTGTTCCTCCTTCCCTCCCAGAGCCTTGGTTTTGTTCTTAAAGTCAGCCTCCTCATATCTGCTTCTGTTCCCTTACTAAAAGAACTTCTCTTTCCCCCATCCCCCTTTACTTCATCTGTCATAGGCTTCTGGAAAACTAACCTCCACATAGAGCATTATTTCTGCCACTGGGAATGTGTTTTCCTCTTTCCAAACAACTCATTTACAAATAAACTTTTGGAGTTCTGCCCATCTCATTTCACCTCCCATGAGGTTGACAGAGGTAATTCCTTACATACAATCTGTTTAAACATTTTGTTATCAAGAGTAGGAAAAAAAAATACTAATTGTTTTGTCAGACCTCATTTTGCATAAATAACTGAAGAACAGCTTGCTCCCCCGTCCCCCCACCCGCCTTTTGGGAATGGGAAGATTTTATAAAATAAACTTGGTGCAAATAAAAGTGACTTTTTAAGTGGATGAATCAAGTTATGGTAATGATTTTGACACTGAAGATATTTACTCAAATAGCAAGTACTTATGCAGTTTATACCATGAGTGTAATATTGTGCCAGACACTGTGGGACATCAACCAAATGGCCCTCAAGGAATGCCTGTAACTGAGTAAGTAAGACCAGCATATGGAATCAATTGGAATGGGATTCAGTATTAATCTGTATGGTATTCCATTGAGTTGAGGGAAAGTATGGTATGAATTCAGAGATGGGACTGACCCTTACAGGCTGATGTAGTCAGTGGGGGCTCTGCCAAACTAGAAGGCTATAAAGGACAGCTCTTGAAAGATAGGTGGGATTTGTAAATTTTGCAAAAGAATGGTGTTTACATGGATGAACACACACAAGCACATCAAACCTCCTCAAATAAAATGTATTTGAGACTCTGCCGTGTGGTAGGCTGCACATTTTGTATTATGGATGACAGTGAGAATTCCCTCTTTGGGGCAGGAAGTAGGTGTGTAGTACCTGTGAGAATGTATATAACTAGAATAACTGAGAGAACAACTAATTCCAACTTCTCTTATTAGTTTGAAGTCAGAATTTTCCCAGCTTGGTGTAATTCTGTAGGCCAGCTAGACTAGGGGATCAGCTTGGTGTTGGGATACCTGGATTCACACAGAATGTTGGCAGGGAACATAATGTCAAGGTTATCCCTGAGACATATTTGTTAAAATAACTTAAATGGAGATTTGGGTTAGTTAACAGCTGAGATTATACATTTCAAATAAAATGTTGGCACTTTTCATTTGGAATCATCTGAGGAACTGCCCCAGCAACAAATTTGGTTTAGACAGTTTTTAACTATTAATCTCTGTCAGGACACAGTTGGCTTATATAATTCTCGTATAAGCTATTCTTGCATATCAGTGGAAAACCAATTTATATCTCTCTGAGACATTTTTTCTCCTATAAATTTAGACAAAACCTCAGAATGTTCTGTTTTACACTGGGTTTGAGGACCCACACAAAAGAACTTTGGTCCTGTTAAGTGCATAGGGAGATGAGTCCAGTGATTTACCTGAATTTATTTTTCACTTTGTTACTCACAAAATTGACAGGTTATTTTTGAAGCTCAGTGGTCAATTCTTTGGAAGCCGTTGAAGTGGCTTACTGGTGTAGACATGATCTTAGTACTTGAAAAAACTCACTTCACTTAGCCAGATCCCATCTGCCCTGTTGGTTGAATAGAGACAATAACTATTGTGAGGATAAAGCAAAAAGTGTTGAGAAATTTTTTAGTAAGGGGATGTTCTCTTAAATATACTCTTAAGAATTTTTATTTTTGTACAGACACATAGTTGACTGCCCATAAACATTTGCCAAATAAATGTGTGGTTGAAGCTTCCCACTTCTGTGCCACAAAATGGCAACATGTCACTTTTTTATGGTAAGCAGGCATCACTGACATTCATTAAATTGAAAGTATTAACAATAGTTGCCACAGGGATTTTTCAAATGTCTTTTTCTTTTTATGTGTCTTATCATACATGGCTAGAAAAAATCCCTAAACCGGAGCTGTGATTTTTCTTCTATTTTCTGTTAAAGTGGACTTTCTAGTCAGAGGACAAATTTTAGCTTCAAATATTGGGAAATTAACTAAGGTTATCTCATGTTATAAGAGATGCACCTGTAAATGGAAGATGGCAAAGTGGAAGATTTTTCTTATCGTTAAAGGCCTGTATTTCTCATAGCCAAGTCAATTCAGTTAAGACTTGAAGGCACCAATTATTTTAGATTTTTCTTTCAAGCAGCAAACTTTAATGCAAATGTGTAGTTACTCTGATTTCCTCGCTATCCATTTAAGCAATTTATCTGTAAATATATTTTCACAAAATAAATTCCATGTTAATTGGAGGTTTACTTTCTGTATTAAGGAATACGCCTACACTTGTATGGAGTGATCCAAAAGTCTGCATTGGCATTACCAGTATAGCATTTCTCTGAGATCTTCTCTCCAAATGAAACATTACACCATTCTTCATAAATATTAATGTATGAACTAAGGCTGTCTCTCTTGT
Organism: Sapajus apella; assembly: GCF_009761245.1. Taxonomy (NCBI): domain Eukaryota; kingdom Metazoa; phylum Chordata; class Mammalia; order Primates; family Cebidae; genus Sapajus; species Sapajus apella. The sequence goes on along the minus strand of NW_022436966.1, from coordinate 16,894,390 downwards.
CTTGCAAAGCTAAGTGGAAAATTAAATACTTAGCCAGGCAACTCAATTCATCTGTCCCTAGACTCTTCTTTTTCCTCATTAAGAGGAAATTTTACCTGAAATATTAGAATTGTATTTATAATTGGAAATGAGCTATTCAGAAGGGACTGGAAAAGGGTGCTTATTTCAGAGCTCCCCTACAGATTATTTTGATTAATGCCCTTGAACAATTCTTTGGAGTTTAAACTTTTAGAAATCTCCATTTTAGTTTGAAAAAAGGAATGAAAATAATTTTTAAACTCTAAGTTGTTCACAAAACTGCTTGCCTATTGCTATGTAATAATCTCCAGTTCCCGTTTTCTCTATTCGCACGACGTCTATACTCAAGTGGAGCCTTTATATATGAAGTTGAGGGATTACCTGTGATCACTTCACTCTCTCTTTGACTAACCAGATTACCACAAAGTTTCCAAAATCCAACCCATCTTCTTTATTCTTGTAGTAAAGGCTGACATCTGCTATGCATTTCATCTACTCAAACATCTTTTTTTTTTTTTTTAGCACTTTTGTATAGTCCAAGATGTTAAAGCCAATGTAATTTGTCTTATCTGTGCCTATCAATACATCACTTCCTGCAGATACTTAATAGAGTTTTAGAGCGAGATGGAATCACATACCCTGATCATCCAGTTGGTTTGAGACAGATATAAAACTTAATGCTTAACACTCTTCTTTCTCATTGTGCTATTTAAAAAATACTTTGCTGTTCTTCTATTGCATGGCCTATAACATTCTGTGTGACCTTTTCCCTTCTTGTTTCATAGGCTAGACCCTAATGAGTAAGGCCATCTTTCAGTTCCTCCATCGTGCTAAGCTCAGCCCCACTGCAGGGCCTGTGCATGAGCTGTCCCATCAGTCTAGAATGCTCATCCTCTAACCACAGCTGGTTTTCATTCATTCTTTAGTTAACAATTTGAATTGTCATTTCTCAGCGAGGCCTACCCTGACCATCTAATCATTCCTTGAGTGTACAAATATTTATTGCATAAATGAATATACTGTTTATTGATGACCTTTTTGGCCAAATTTAAATGTTTATTAACAGCTATAGTGTAATTAGTTTACTAATATGAATTGAACAAATTTTGTGTGCACATTTATTCAATGGTACTCCAAAACATAAGGCATTCACTTCCCTTTGAATCTTCTTAATTTGTATTTATCTGGTTTTTACTCCCATTTCAGATTCCCAATGCTTATGTTTAGTGCTCCATGCAGTAGTCAGTGCATTCACTGAAAACTGCCCTTTCTTGCTGGTGTTAAGTATAGATGGCTGAGTGTCACAGCAGCGCATGAAAGCCAAGGATAGGAAGCTAGTCTGAAGAAGGGAGCTGCCATGGGTAGAAGATTTTGTACCAATGATGAGCGTAGTCCTAGATCTGCCATCATGGTGCTGGAGCAGGAGTAGAGTAAAACAAGCAACCAACTCTCCTAGAGAAAGCCAGAAATATGGGGGGAGGGAGTGATATCAAAACTGTTGTTAGCACTAGAATGGAGGCAGGAAATAATAAATAGCTAGAAGGAGCTACATGACAGGAACTGTCTTCAGTGATTTACACATAGCAACTCAATCTGTACAACAACCTTATGGGGTAGGTACTATTATTAACTATTATTTTTCAAATGGGAAAACTGAGACACAGGAGTTTAATAATGTCACAGAGTAGGTACTAGAACCAGGATTCAAACCCAGGCAGTCTAGCGTTCACATTCGTGCTTCTAACTGTTAGTCTACACCAAGATGATTGTTTTCAAGGAGCTGGTTCTCAAAGTAGCATAAAGGGAATATTTGCAAAGACAGCATAACTCTTAAGCGCCAGAACAAATTTGAAAAAGAACTTATTAATTCCTGGTAAATGCTGTTTTGAAGTACATAAATATTTCACACTGTTTTTAGATGCTGATAAAAGTAGACTATAACATATGGAAAAGACAATAGAATAAATAAACAATGGTTATAGCTGATATCACAATGATGCTGATTGTATAAGGAATTGATACCAAGTAAAACTGCATTTTGTGCATGTACCAGCTATACATGCATCTCAAGAGAGACCTCTGATATTTGAGTTTCAGCAGTTGAAGTTAAGTAAAAGACCCAAGCTTCACAGACCAGGACCCTGTGTAATGTCTTGGAAATTGACTGGGTAATTCATTGGACACCACACACAAAGTGTCTAGGCTGTCAACTTAGACCTCAGGTGCAGAGATATTGAATAGCAAGACAGAATTTAGCTTCTGAAGGTATAGGAAGTGTGGCCTGAACCTAACCAATGTGAGGGTGACTGGGTTAGTGCTCCAGGGAGATTTTGTGTTCAGGGTAAGTTTGGTGCTACTCTATCATCTGCTTGCTATTTAGGTCTGAGTGAACAGAAGATAATGATAGAAAGTTTCTGACCCCTTGGGCTTGAGAAAGTTCCAAATGCCCCCCTTTTTGATGCTTCTTGCTGGGGAAGACCCTTCTCTAAGCATATGTGGATTATTTGGCTGAGCTTCTGAATCTTCCCTACAAACTTATCAAATACACAATCATGTTAGTTATCATAAAGCAGGTATTTTTCTAAGCCTCTATACAGAAGGCTGATTGAATCTTATTAGAACAAGATTGAGGAGCTGTAGATTCAGACTTATTATGTGTACCCCTTCCAAGCAATTCATTTTTCTCCATATGTATTAGGAACTAAATTCTTATCTTGATAGCAATGATAGGATATGAGAAGTTGGTGTCTCTTGTTGATAGATTGACTTCTCAGTCACCCCCACATAGGGAGCAAATAGGAGAATGCATTTCAAATGAATTGTTATTTATACTAAGAAGATTAGTCTGTCTGTAGATCAGTTCATTAAAATGGTCATTTGTGGAAAGATACATACATTTGTAATTTTAAGAGGTGTCCATCATTTTTCACGGATTTGAATTTACAGGGGCCATGGGCCTATTGCTTTATTCCATCTTAATGTTCCTGGGTATGTCTTAGGAATAAACTGCAAATTAAAAACAATTCATCTTGTCCTGTGTATAACATGATGATTTAAGAAGGCTTTCTCAGTAAATCTGCTAAGCCAGTAGCCTCAAACAGAAGCCCCCGTTGGGTCATTGGTGCTAATGACAGAAATCTGAGTTTCCAACAGAGGGGAGAAGCGTGTATTTATAGACAGTTCTTTTAGCAGACCCTCCATTTCTTGCATTGTTTAAAATCTTGCATGACTTTGTCCTTTCTCAAGGGGGAAATAGATTCATAATTCTTTTTCTACAGTGGTAATGCTCCCTATAGCTATGTACTCCCTGAGGAGCCACGATAGAATAATGTTAATTATTAATTAAAGAAATACAAGCAGGAGACACTCCTCTGGCCAGCTTCCCTCCACCCAGCATGCCCTGAGATATCTTATTAGAATGGAATTTTCCCAAGTGTATTAAAACATCATTTAATTATTATTTTTAATTAGAATGTCTCACTCAAACCATGTGGGACCAGGTAGACTTTTAAAAAATAATCTTAATGTGTTCTAAAGGGGAATGTTTTTGTTGTTATTTGCACTTTTACTTTATTCGCAATTGTGTTTATTCCATAAAGTCAACTGCTTGTGTTTTCTTTCAGCTCTCCTAGTCTTGAATTTTACAAAGATATTTTTAACTCTTAAAATAGTCAAAGGTAGTATTTTTATGTCCAAGAAGCATGCACCTTAGTTACGCAACTCTTTGGGGTAAAATATTGTTGTCAGACTTGGGCTTACAAGCATGAATAAATCACAGTTCTTTCCCCATGGGACATGGATATAATAGTCTATTCTATTCATTTCTTCACTTTTTATTTATATTTATATTTTTCTTTTTCATTTATAATTTAAAGTTTTCTCTAAACAGTTGAAATGACCATGCACTGAAAAGGGATAACTAACATGAAAATTTAAAGATTTTCAATTTTATCTGCTTTGAAAGTTAAAGAAGCACTCTTGTATTTTTTGAGGGTGAATAAGGATTATTGATTTAAGAATGCCATTTTATAATACAGCACACAATATATCTGTGATAATATAAAATCAATCTGAAATTTAGTATAAGCAAAGCAAAATTTAACAGATTCATTGTATGGCCAGCATAAATTTAAAATATACTTTTGGTCATTATGTGTATAATTATAGGCTGTATGGAGATGTAGTTAGCTTAAGAAATCATTATTTGAAGATTGTAGTTATTTTAGGTATAGAAGTTTATTGTATTTACCCCAGTTTCTCAGGTAGCATACATATTGATATATATTCTCAGAGTCTGTAAGTTTGTGGACAAGAATGGATTACTTTAAAAATAGTACATTGAGATATTTGATTTGTGGGGAATAATAACTTCTGTTCTAATGTCTGTGATGACTTCTGTTAGGTGATATACATCAAATTATGTTTTGTTATCAACCAAGAATAATGTTAACAGTATTGATAGCCATGACTTCAAATTCAACAGAGTGAACGCTTCCTTGGGCTTCTCAGTTGTCCAGAGAGAGAGAATCCAGGAGAGATTCAGGAAAGCAACTCATGTTAAAACTAAAATTAGACATTTACAAGTCAAAAGAAACTGCACTTTGCCTGTGTCTGTCATTTTCTTCGGTTTGCCTCTAAGAGGTGGGTTGTAAAAAGTTTGTGAAATTTTTTGCAGATTGCATTGTATTTATTAAGCCTACTAATGACTTAGCAGATCCAAGTACTTTGCTTTGGATGGCTTGGTTGTTGACTGAAACTTGCCATCTTCACTTTGGCTGACTCTTGTTTTTATTTGAAGGCACCACTGAATTAATTAAGGAGATGATGCAGTTATTGTGTCTTAGGCAAAATATGGTTTTCATTCCTTCAGCAAATTCATCAACTAAGGGATAATGTTGCATTAATATAATGATAAGAAGAGGATTTAAATCCAGCAGACTTGATGCTGATCAAATTCTTTGAAATTTGCTTAATTTGGCTTTTACTTTCTCTCTCTGCAGTGTCTATGTTCCTCAGCAGTGAGGACTATTTATAATGCTGCAGAATTGGGCTTTGCTGGGCACACCTCAGGTTAAGTTCCAGAACTGCAACCTACTAGCTTTGTGACTTTGAGGAATTACTTAACATCTCTAAGCTGTCAGTCTTGCAACATCTCTAAGCTGTCAATCTTACTGATGCAAGACTGATAGTAATACTTGCCTCTTAGTTTTGCAGTGAAGATTAAATACATGTAAAATATGCATGTGCTTTTAGGCAAAGTGCTTGATACATAATAAATCAAATAAATGTCATTAGCATTATTTTGTGTCATCTGATTTGCATGCTTGACCAGATTGATTAGTTTGTTATTGCCTAGTAACTCTTTAGGGAAGACAAAATGATGGAATCCTTGTGAAACCAGAAGAGGCCAAATGAACTTCAAGGTCAGCAGGAATTTTCCTGACCAGAACTTTTCTTCCCTTCCACATTATTGTGAAGTATTTCTAAAATTAAAAGGCATAAAGAACTGAGTGAACACATTTAGGTTGCCCTATGTTGGCTGGATCTAAGAGGACTTTTTAGATTTATTTTTTATTTCAATTTTACTACTGAAAGTTTTTTTTTTAACTGATACATTGTTAGAATACTTTTATCAAATAAAATGCTTAGGGTATGTCATTCCTTCATAATTGTTTGACTTGTTTTTTTTGCAAGCATTCAGTGATTCATCCTTACTGGTGTCAAGTAATATTCCTTTATACTAGGGTTAAGGTGAAGGATTTTTTTTTCTTAATCAGATAATTTTTTCAGTGCAAAGAATTTTTAAGTATACAGATAGACATCTGTAAGGAAATATTTTTAAAGAAGAGTGTTTTGAAATATAAACAAGCCTTAGCTAAGCATATTTAACTGCCATAATCAGAACTGGTATACATCTGTCACATGGGTGTGCTTTACTCTTTTTCTCAGAACATTGTAACATTGTCTTAAATATTTTCTTCTTTCCCAAGGCCTTATATTATACATGGCAGATATTCCATAAATGTTTGTTTAATGAAGAAATGAAAGAGTAGCAACCCAATATACAAATGCCTTTAGAAAGACTATCCTAGCTTCCTTGAGCAGTTAAACCACTAATAAGGCTTATTGTAAAATACATGGCAATTGTAACCTGGGAATTGTGAGTGTTAAAGAGTCTGAAAGATCATCTACATCAGTATTCATGTTCGATTATTGAAAGTTAACACTCAATGATGTTAATGTGCCTGGACGGTCACAGAGTTTGAGTGAAAAACAAAAACAGAAACACTTCCAACCCAGAGCTGTTTGAACTGGTAAAATCACTTCCTGCTGTGGGTATGCATTTGGCCTTTGGTCCCTTACAATGCCCTGATAAAATAACTTCTTCAGTTATTTTATGTTCAGTTATTTAGAATCACTCCTAAAGATTTGTCATATTTGCCTTTTATGCTAAATCAGTATGGCTATTAAATTTAAAAAAGTTTTAAGCTGTGACAAATGATATCCCAGCATAAAGTGTCTTCGTAGTATAATTAATCTAATTTTAGTGGACATAATATTCAACATGGTATAGTTCACCCAGTTAGTATGTCTCAGATCTTTAACACAGAGATCTATAGGAATACATGGAATAAAATATCTGCAGTCTTGGAAAGAGTTCTGTCTCTCCTTGATGTAAATCAGGAAAGGCAAGGACCAAGTACTGAGAAATATTCAGTAATTAGTGGGGATGAGTACAGTAAGGCAAAGAAAGAGTTTTAAGTATTGCCCAGCTCTCACTTTGACTACTTAGACTAGTATTTACCGAATGCCTACTCTGTGCTAGTTCTCGCTTAAAGAACTTTTCATTATTAATTCACTTAATTCTTGCAACAATCTAGTAGGGAAGCTACTGTTATTATCCCCTTTATCAGATGAGAAACTGAGGCATAGGAAGGTTAAGAAACTGGCTAAAAGTTACAAACTGGAAGAGTTAGAGCTGTCATCTGAACCCAGGAAGTCTAACAGAGCCATACTCATAGTCACTGCATAATTCACTCTTTCCAAAATTTCCCTTGAGGAGTAAGGGGTCCCAAATGAAGAAGAATGAGAAAAGCATGCTAAATGGAAGCAGCAGGGGATAAGCAAGACAATGAGAGGGATGGATTTAGGAACAGAACAGAGGCCAGAGTGAAGGATAGAGAGAACTCTCTGAAATGCACCCAAGTGGAAGACATAGGAGATTTGTGTCTGTGTCTCTTGAGGGAGGCTGGATACTTGCTCACCTTTCTGAGGCTCGAGGCTAGGAAGAAGGGAAGAAATGAATTAGGGAAAGGTTTCTGCTTTGTAGCTCTGCCTCTTCCACCTGACTTCTGTCATCAGCCCTTTCTCCATCCCCATACTTTCCTTCAACAGCTCTTTGCTGTGGACTTCACATTTAAGCCAAGACTGCAGGTGTCTTCTCTGAGCTCCAGATCCACGTGTGTAACTGCTTACACTGTATCTGCCTTCCTTGTCTGGTGGAAATGTTAAGCCTAACATGAACAAAATAGAACTTTTGGTTTCAAAACCCAATTCTTCTCCTTCTCCAAGCCATTGCATGACTGCCACCATCCCCTAGTTCATGCCAAAAATATAGCAAAATCTTCGTTTTTTTTCCCCCCTTTAATGGCTCACATCTCCACTATACATATGTTTTGCTGGCTCTACCTTGTGGCGACATATTGAATCTGGCTACTTTTTGCACAACTGCCCTGGCTTGTGCACAACCCACAGTCATTTCTTGGTCCAGTCCCACAGCAGCTCCTTCAGTGGTCACCGTCTCTCCACTCTTGTTTCTCTTCTCTCTGTGTGCCATAGTGCAGCCAGAATGAACATTTTCAAATACAAATCAGATTATGTTGCTGCAGTGCACCACATCTGCCCTTCCCCAAAGAGTTCCTCCTGCAAGCAGTACACAATCCAAGCTCCTTATGTTAGTTTACTGATGCCCTGGGACTTGTCTCCTTTCGAGGAGACAATTGCATCCTCCCTGTCTTCTCCCTTCTTCCTTCATTTCCTTCACTTCATGTTGACCACTTCAGCCTTCTGTCTCTTCTCTGAATCTCTCAGGCTCATTGCCATCTTGGGGACTTTTCAAATTCTATTCCTGCTGCTTGGAAAGCTCATTCCCTAATCTTTATATTTAGGTCTCAACTTGGATGCCCCAGATCCTCTACGATAATGTAGATCTAAGCTAAAGTGGTGGGGCATACAGGGTAGGTAGTGGTGTGTGCTTATTTATATGTCTATTTTCCCTACTAGAATGTTCCTGGAAGGGAAGAGCCTTGTTTGCTTATTTTTCAATGGAGTATCCCCAGCACATAGTTAATACTTAATAAATATATGTAAACAGAGTAATTACAAAGTATTTGTTGATAAATATATGAAAAATACTAATGTACAAAAAAATTCAAAGTATGTGCTTTGAAATTGCATTTATCTAAACTAATTGGATTTATCTGAAATAATCACTTTGTGTACAGATAGATGTTAAGTAAAATGTGAAAACTTTGCCTTTCTTATATCAGGGAACATTCCTCGACTCTTACATTACGTATGAGTTTGTTTTGCCATCTGTTGTTTCATAGCCAGTACAGAGTATATTCTGGCTAAATTCAATGAATTTATTTATGAATTCCCAATTGATGAAGTTCAAATTAATGATGCTTTGCTGGATAATTTGATAAAAATTACTTTTGTTTTTCTGAAATGTATAACTAAAAAGCTAACCATACATAGACTTTTAAAAGCATGTAAATATGCATAAAATGCACACTAATTCTAAGAGAAAACATTTTTATAGGTTTACTGTCTTGAAAATTTGTTTGTTTACAGATTTCCTGTTTGTCACCGGTTTCCTTCCTTGTGCATTCATTGACAATACTGACTAGATGCACTTACAAGAGGGCCACACACATTAAAGAAAATTGTTGCATTTATTAAAATTGTTACATTTATTACACTTTTATCCTCTGGCATTAGGAAAAGGCAGTTATTTTCTCTGGGAAATGATAATAACAGCAGCAACATAACAGTGGAAAGTAAGATACATTTTAACACTGAATAGCTGTTAAAATGGTGTTCATGCTAAATAGCTCTTCAGGGATTGAAATATTTTCCATATAGTCCCCAGTTCTGTAGCCCAATTTATTGCCACTTACTTGGTGCCTCCTTCGTGGGGTTGATGCTTTCAAAGGGAAGAGTAAAAGTGAAGGCAATTTTAGGGCATTAAAAAGTTCCTCTGAGCCAGGCCTCTGTTTAGATTGCTTCTTATTGTGTGTTTTATGGGCAGAAATTTAACTGCATCGTGAGGAACTGCTTCAAACTGTCCTGGTAGCACAAAACTTTCAGTAGCATCTGGTAATAGAATGATGTGGGCCTCCCTCCCTCCTTCTTTCCTTTCTTCCATTATTTAACATGTTCTAGCACGTAGCACTGTACTAGTCATAGGGCAGCTTTGAAACGAACTGTACGGCAAAGTTTCACCACATGGAGCCCCTGACTCATATATAGAGAGAAATGCAAGGTGAAACCACCAGGTACCAATTCCCAAGGAACAAGTTAATAGGTGAATGACAGCACATATGTGACAAAATGCCTTTTCTCCCCATTTTAACACTTATATAGTGTTTGTGAGAATGTAAATTAGTAAAACTTTTATGGAAAGTTGTATAGAAATTTCCCAGAGAACTAATAATGGAACTACCATTTGATCCAGCACTCCCACTACTGGGTATCTACGCAAAGGAAACGAGATCATTATATCAAAAAGACACCCGCACTTGTATATTTATAGTAGCACATTTCACAATAGCATAGATATGGAATCAACCTAAGTGTCTATCAATGGATGATTGAATAAAGGGAATAGATTATATGTATATACACAATAGAATACTGTTCAGCTTTTAAAAAGAATGAAATCATGTCTTTCACAGAAACATGGACAGAACTGGAGGCCACTGTCTTGATGAAATAACTCAGTAACAAAAAGGGAAATACTACATGTTCTCACTTAGAAGTGGAAGCTAAATAATGTGTACACATGGACAGAGTGTGGAATAATAATAAACTTTGGAGACTGGGGCAAAGAGGAGGGCGGGAGAAGGGATGAGTGGTAAATTACTTAATGGGAATACCTAATGCATGCGGGGCTTAACACCAATATGACAGGTTGATAGGTACAGCAAACACTTATGGCACATGTATACCTCTGTAACAAACCTGCATGTTCTGCATATGTATCCCGGAACTTAAAATTAAAAACAAATTACTTAATGGGTACAATATACGTTATTTGGGTGATGGTTACACTAAAAACTCAGACTTCAGCACTCTGCAACTCTGCAGTATATCTGTTTAACAAAACTGCACTTGTACCTTTTAAATTCATACCAAAAAACCCCAAAAAACTCTTTGCTTTCCAAACATTGGGAGGTTGAACACATTTATGGTGATTATTTTCTGGTACAAAAGTTAGGACATATGTAGACCGTAATAATTTTTTTCTGGTTTCTATACTGATTTATGCCCAAACCATCAGTTTTAGATGTTCACTTATTTACTCTTTTATAGAAGATACTAAATGAAACAAAAATCACTGCTGTTTCAAAAAACACAGCACTTGCATGGCAGTAAAAGAACAGCACTCATGATTCTTTCATCAAACCCGTCTTGGAAAATGATTCAGTATTTTCAGCCTTCGTTATAATTATACAGGACAGCACATAGCTCTGCTTTTCTTTTCCTTTGAAATGGCAGAGTTTTCTCTTTACAGAAAAAAATGCCCTTTTGATATGGACAGCTGCCCACTGTCCCCCACCTCAGGCTGCCCTCTGGCACCGCAAAGCCCTCCATCAGTGTCTAATTGACACCTGCCCCGTGCATCGCTCACAGCTGTGCCTGCTTCTGCTCCCTCATGACCCCTCCAGGGAGGTGGGATAGGAGGTGGGTGGGGCGGATGTTCAGGTGAAGTTTAACTTCCTTCCATTGGGCATTTGTAACCAAAAGAGAAAATTAAGCAGATTTCTAGCTGAGGGGCATTTAGACTATATTCCAGGACTTTAGTAGTAGAAATAGTCTATATTGTGCAGACTCCCCAACACCTAATTCTATGTGTGTCTTTCTCTCCTCGCCACCCCAGTGTAGTCCTTTCAGGCTGATACAACAGAATACCTTAGGTTGGGCAATTTATAAACAACAGAAATTTATTACTTACAGTTTTGGAGGTTGGAAAGTCCAAGACGAAGGCACTCACAGATTTGGTGTCTGGGGAAGGCCCAGTCCTCATAGGTAGCACCTGCCGTGAAGGGAAAAGAATTCCTGCAAGCCTCTTTTATAAAGGTGTTAATCCCATTCTCTGATGATTTAGTCATCTCTTAAGAGCTCCATCTCTTAATACCCTCACCTTGGGGGTTAGGTTTCAACATAAGTATTTTGGAGGGACACAGCACTCAGGCCATAGTGCTCCCCAGCGGGTGCTGTTTCTCTCTCCCTCACTCTGTCCCTCACTGTCTCTCTCTGTCTGTCTCTCTTCCCCCTTCTCACTGCCCCTTTTTTCCCCCTCTATCCCCCTTCTCTTCCCTCCTCCACGTTTTTGAGCCTGGTGAACACTTCAGACATTTTACTGAAATTACCCACAAATGATAGGATCTGACATCATTTGAGAATCTGTCCAAAGTTTCCATCCACAGTTTAATGTTCCATAGAGTGATTTTCAAATGGCATTACAGAATCGGTATTAGGCCCCATCTAAATACAAATCCTGTTCTGCCTGAAATAATGGAAAAGTATAGGCCTGTACTATGAAATAATTTCCTTTAGGGGACTTTCTACATAACTGATTGATTCCTTCATTCAATAGAATTTTATTGTGCCAGACACTATTCTAGGCACTCAACTATGTCACTTAACATGATAGACAAAGATCCCTTCATGTGGAGTTTACATTTTGGTAGGAAGAAACAGACCTTATATAATACATATAACATATGAACAAGCTAATTTGTATAATAGAAGGTGGTGAAGTATTTTGATGATAATAAAGTAGTACAGTAGTAGAGCAGGATAAAGCAGATCAGGAGTGGGGGCGAGGTGGGGCAGGTGGCAGGATCAATGAGAGGACTGGGCAAGTCCCAGGGAGAACTTGTGATTTAGACAAAGACCTGTAAGAGGTGGGGAAGTTAGCCGAGCCACTGTCTGGAGGAAGAGCATTCCAGGAAGAGGGTACAACTAAGGAAAATCTCCTGAGGCAAGAAGACACCTGTAGTGTTCAGGAGCAGAAAGGAGGCCCTGTGGCTGGTGCAGAGTGACTGAGAGCATGAAGTCACAGAGAGAACAGGTAGTCAGATCACACAGGGCCCTGATGGACTTTTTAAGAACTTTGGCTTTAATTTGGAGCCAAATGGTGAAGCTACTGCAGGGGTTGGAATAAAGAAGGATGTGATCAGACTTAGCATTTTAGAAATTCCAAACTCTGGCAGCCACTGGTTTGGAATAGACAGAATAGACTGTGAGTGAAAATAGCCCTGGGGGAAGAGGAGGCAAGAATAGAAGCAGGTCCCTTGTAGGAAACTATTGTGAGGTTGGATTCTCAAGATATATTGGAGGTAGGGTCAAAAAAAATTGCCCAATGGAAGGGAAGTGGGGTGTGAGAGAGAGGAACCACGCATAATGCTAAAATTTTTGTTAAAATGAAAGCGTACTAGCTGAGGCGTCTAAAACTAGGTCTAAGTATAAACATCCAAAAAGAGCACAAGTCTTTAAAAATTTCAGCAGTGGAGGAAGGTGACAAGACAAACAGATTCTTATCTCAAGCTGCTGTCACTTCCTTCTCCATGACTAGATTCCAGAATATGGGTCTTCCCAGCAAGTGCTTCTCAGCACCGCCTTTCCTTCTGCCTAAAACTCTCTTCTCCAAGATCTTTGCATAGTTGGCTTATTCACATGAGGATCTTATTTCTCTGAGAGAGCTCTTCCCAAACCATGCTTCCTGCAGTAGCTGTCTTCCCCAAATCTGCCGTCTGTCCTAGTACTTTGGTTTGTTTTGTTGTCTTTGTTGTACAAATCACCTTCATAAAATATCTTATTTGCTTTTTACTGCTTTGGTCTTCCCCACTGGAACGTGGGCTCCATAAACACCCAGATCATATCATTCCTATTGCTACTATATCCCCAGGATCTAGAACAATATCTGGCACACAGCAGATAATAACTAATGGGTGAAGAAGTGTTTTAATATTAAATTACCAAATATTCATTAAACTTCTGCAGGGAACGCAACCAGTCGGTGTTTGAGGGTTAGTAAATATTTTCATGTAGCATTTTCGGACAAATGTTGAAAACAACACTATAAGAAATAGGTAGAGAAGTCACAGATATTCAGTATGTGATTCAATGACAAAACAAGTTGAGGAAAAGGAAAATTGAAACAGACTCATAGAGTGGGAGAATTTGATATTGTAGAATTATTGGCCTTCAGAATTAAACAGATCAGCCTAACAGTATACAGAGGTAGAGAGCTTTGCAAAAATCTCACTGAGCTTTCTCTGAATACCTCCAGCAACATGAGCACATTAGGGTACAAAGCAGTATGTTCCAATCTTTGGCATTTCTAATTATTGGAAAGCTATTTTTCATTTCATGAAAGGAAGAATAGGGAGTCTTTGACTAGGCAGAGAAGAATGAGGAAAGTACTTCTGGCTTGGGGAATGTGTGGGCAGAGACAGAGCTAAGAGCTCTGGGCCACTGAAAGGGTTTCTGCATGGGAGGAAAGGGACAGGAAATAACTCTCATCTCTTGTGGGTGGGCAGAGAGAAAAGGTTCTGAGAAAAGTAGAATTTTCTTCAAAAATAGTGGACTAGAGCAAGATCCAATATCAACTTTAGCTTATTTAGGGCAATTAAAGCCCCATTAAAAATTCTATTTCTGTTAATAAGGTGGTATGAATTAAACATCCAGGCAAATCTGAAAGTGCTAGTTCTAACAAGATTTTTTTTTAAATAAGAAAAGCATCAAATTTTACTGAGAAATATAATCACTTATACTTGTGGAGTTAATATGGATTCTAAGTAGGAGGCTGACCTTTGCTTGCCTGAAAAAGAAAAACAGTGTTTCAGAACAGTAATAATTTTTAAAATGTATAGTTCTGAAGTAATTTCCTTAGGGATGTGAAAAAGCCTGTGAATAGTGGGATTCATATGGAATGAGTGTCAGCCATGTTTTTAGAGCTCGAGGTTTATTAAAAGTTTGTCTATGAATTGGAAAGCATGTGGCTATTGGACTGTTTTGCTGAGAAAGTCTATCTTAGTCTACTTTTTGCTACTATAACAGAATATCACAGACTGAGTGATTTATAGTGAACAGAAATTTATTGGCTCACAATTCTAGAGGCTGAGGAGTCCAAGATCAAGGAATTGATATTCAGTGAGGGCTTTCTTGCTACATCATGTCATGGAGGAAGGTAAGACAGCTAGAGGGGGCCAGACTTATCTGTTTTTGGGTTTTTTTTTTTTTTTTTTTTTGGAGACAGAGTCTTGGTCTGTTGCTCAGGCTGGAGTACAGTGGCACGGTCTCAGCTCACTGCAACCTCCGCCTCCTGGGGTCAAGCAATTCTTTTGCCTCAGCCTCCGGAGTAGCTGGGAATACAGGGCCTGCCACCACACCTGGCTAATTTTTCTATTTTCAGTACAGATGAGGTTTCACCATGTTGGCCAGGCTGGTCTCGAACTCCTGATGTCAGGTGATCCATCTGCCTCAGCCTCCCAAAGTTCTGGGCAAAGCCCAAACACATCCTTTTATAACAGCACCAGTCCCACTCAAGAGAGTGGAGCCCTCATGGCCTAGTTACTTCTTAAAGGCCCCACCTCTTAATACTGTTAAAATGACAATTAAATTTCAACATGATTTTTGAAGGGGATAAACAATTGAGCCAACACAGAGACTAGTTCTTAGAGAGCCACATAAAAACTAACATCTGTAAATTCATGGCCACTATAGTCTTCCAGATAATTTTCCTCCCATATACTTTTTTTTTTTTTTTAGATGGAGTTTCACTCTTGTCCCCCCGCAGGCTGGAGTGCAATGGCAGTATCTCAGCTCACTGTAACCTTCACCTCCCAGGTTGATGCAATTCTCCTGCCTCAGCCTCTTGAGTAGCTAGGATTACAGGCACGTGCCACCATGCCCAGCTAATTTTTGTATTTTTAGTAGAGACAGGGCTTCGCCATGTTGGCCAGGCTAGTCTCAAACTCCTGACCTCAGGTGATCTGCCCGCCTCGGCCTCCCAAAGTGCTAGCATTACAGTTGCAAGCCACCGTTTTAGTTCTCTCATCCACAAAATAAGTCAGAGGATCGTGTCACAAATTGAATTAGAAAACCTGTAAGGGGCCAGGCGCAGTGGCTTATGCCACTGCCTGTAATCTCAGCACTTTGGGAGACTGAGGCAGGCAGATCACCTGAGGTCAGGAGTTCAAGACCAGCCTGGCCAACGTGGTGAAACCCCATCTCTACTAAAAATACTAAAATTAGACAGGCGTGGTGGCTGTGTCTGTAATCCCAGCTGCTGGGAGGCTGAGGCAGGAGACACTTAAACCCAAGATGCAGAGGCTACAGTGAACCAAGACTGCACCATTGCATTCTAGCGTGGGGAACAAGAGTGAAACTCCATCTCAAAAAACGAACAAACAAGAAAACCTGTAAGGTACATTCTACCTCTAAAATTGGAATTTAGAAGATGCGCAATTCAGTGGAATTCTTATGCATGTTTCTTAATTTGTTTTTCTTGCAAGAGATGCTGTGAACTTTTACATGGAGGTTCAAAGAATGTTTTCTCCTTTGAAAATGGGCCTGAGATTAACCTAGAGAACATCTTGAAGATGTCATTGGATTTTCACAAGAATTTTGTTTGCTTCACCTTACTTTTCTAATGTCTAGATGCCCATAGGTTTCCCAGGGTGGAAAGAGAAACAATGTAACTTTTGGGAGGTTTAAAGCAAATTGCTATTGGATTACCATGATTTGATGTTTGCTTTTTCGGATGTGTGACTGTGGGAAATAACCTGGCCTCTCTTCCTGTACCCCAATGTCCCTTTCTTTTCCATCACATGATTGCTTTCCTTCTGTGTTTATAATAGGCTCATTTTTGGTTTCTGGCCCAGGTCCACCTATGGCTCCACTCATATCTCTCTGGCCTATCAAAATTTTATTAATGCATTTTAAGCTTGAGTTTCTCCTTCATAAGAACTACTGCCAATGTTGATTTTTTTCTTTGCTCCCCTTTAACAGGATTTAGCACTAAATTTCAAATTACCATATTGTTTTTTCTCTCATTATACCCCAACTGCTTATAAGTTTCTTTAATATAGGCTCCTTTTATAATGCATTATATATTTATGTACTTTGTGGCTGAGAATTTGGCTATTTTTTTGATGCTCTTTTGGAGCCTCATTCTCAGAGTTCTAAAAGCCAAAATGGCATTCTGAAGTCTCAGTTTTGTGAAGCTTTCAGCTACTGGCATAAAATGTAATGTTCAATTTAAATTGTAGTATATTCAAATGCAGCTTTCTATTAATGACTTCATAATAAAATGAATATCAATTTTTGTCACACACTTCCATTAGGTACAGCTGTCCATCACGTCCCGAGTGCACCGGGAGATCAGCTTATTTTATCATTGACGCCCTTGAAAAAGGAAAAAAAGGGAAAAAGCAGCATGGGGAAGGGGGTTTTAGTGGATGTGGTCAAATGTGTTCCAGCATCCAAAAGGCTTTCTTCCTCTCTTCCTCACACCATGAGAAAATTCTATCAATTTTTCCTAATGACTAATTATCAGATGTGGACTTGGATGTATCTTTTTAAAAAAGAGTTGGGGAGAGAGAGCATGGGGAGAAATGCCAGATATAGGTGAAGGGGAGGAAGGCAGCAAATCACACTGCCATGTGTGTACCTATGCAACAATCTTGCATGTTCTTCACATGTACCCCAAAACCTAAAATGCAATAAAAAAGTTTTCTATATTTTATTTTATTTAAAATATAGCTTACGTTTAAAAAACCTAATTATTAGTTATGCACTATGAATCAGGCTCAGCTGACCTGTGATTTGTAACAAACCTCGAAATCCTAAGGTTTTAACTAAACAAGTATTTCTTCATTTTTTCTCATGTCACGGTTAGGGGATTGGATTTTTTTAAATGGCTTTTCCTGTAGGGACTTGGGGACCCAATGCTGATCTCACAGTATATTCCAGAAAAGTATTTTTCTACTCCACTCTCATTAAAGGATGGTGTAATCAGTTTCTTTCTGAATAAAACAAAACAGCCTGAGTACTCTCATTTATACAGGTAGATCAGATGTTCTTCTTGTGTTTTACCCCCAGGAAAAGTGAATTTTTGTTCGGGTGTCCATTAATTGTTAAGTAATAATTGCAACAGAGGCCAAGAGCCTGGAACAATTAACAGGACCTTCTGAAACACCTGTAATCTAAAAGGGAATGTGGGTTCTCAGAAACTTACTAAGGCTTGCAATAACTGGCTTTATCTTCATCCTAACCCTAGAACAGTGCCTGACACAAATCAGTGACACAATAAATATTTGTTGAATGAATGAACTCAAAATATTTTTGCCCTTGCCTTCACTGTAAAGCTATGTTTTTCATTGTTTCACGTGTTTAAAAATATTCTCTGTCTCTTCTTGTCCCAGGCCATATTTGCAGTGAATGCTTTAGAAAAAAGATATAGACATGATCTATTGTAATTCAACATTAAAAATGGGAGTTAGAGAATATTTTTCCAAACTCAGGAATTTGCCCCATTTTTTTCCTGAAGTGACATAATACTTTCATAATGTAGGTAGAGACTTGGTGAAAACATCAGATATATAAACTGCAAAGATTTTGAAAAGAGAAATAAAGGGACAGAAGATACTCACTGAATTAAAACAAATTCCATTCAATAGCATTTTTCAAAGATCACCTGAATCAATCTCTGCAGTATTTTCATCTGCTTTAAGTATCACAGCCTTAGAGATAGTGCATCATAGGAGCAATAAAGATAAGGTGTAAATTGTGAACAAAAAAGAAAATAACTATTTTTGTGTGGTTTAAATAGAATATTGCTGATCAACTTTTCACTTGGATGGCCTTATCAAGTAGTTGTTTTTCCAGAGGAAAGAGCAGGGCTTGCAAAACAGTGTAAATCAGGCAATCTACATTCACATCTTGATGATCTGCAAATCACTTATTCATTTGCAAGAGTAAAGCAGACTCATGAAATCAATAACTCTGCTATTCATTTTTGCTGCATACTTTTTTCCTTCTTTGGAAGAGTCCATAAAGCAGAGTTTTAACATTTTATTAAGCTAAAAAAATGAGAGGATAGCTTTAGCAAATGTCTTCAATTTTCTTTACCTGTGTTTCTATTATATGAGAAATGCTCAAAGCTAATCCTTTCCAATGGTGTGAGGTCTGTGGGTCATCATGTTAATGTTAGTGATGGGGGCTTTCTGTATACAATTTTGGAAAACAGGCCTGCTCTAAACTAGTGAGAAATGAGCTTAATTGTTGTATTCATGAATTAAGGACTGATATTATATATTTTAGAAAAGAAAATGTTGGCTCATTGCTTTGGAGGTCACAAATATGGAATTGGGTTCATATAAACTATTTCCACATGAAAACAATTGTGTTTTTATGAAGCATTTAAGATCAGGCGTCAATATTTTTCTAACTTTGGATCCTTAGGGGCTCCAAACACTTAGGTGCACTACCGTATTGCTTCTTGCTCTTTTCGTGTGTCTGAGGCTGAAGAACATGAACGCTGAAGAGGTTCTTCTGCTTCAGTATTAACTATGGAAGTGTTACTGACAGCAAAACCATATGAGTCTGCAGCAGCCTCAGGTCTTGCCTCCTCAGAAGAAATAATTTGACTGAAGGGCATGAGCAGAAGGAGATACTGAGGCAAGCTTTAGAGCAGGAGTGAAAATTTATTAAAAACCTTTAGAGCTGGAATGAAAGGAAGTAAAGTACACTTGGAAGAGGGTCAGGTGGGCAACTTGTGAGATCTAGTGCACTGTTTGACCTTTTGACCTGGGGTTTTATACATTGGCCTGCTTCAGGAGTCTCATGTCCCTTCTCCCTTGATTCTTCCCTTGAGTTGGGCTGTCCGTATGTGCAGTGACCTGCTAGCACTTGGGAGGGGAGCATGCACAGTGTGTTTACTGGAGATGTATGCATGCTACCTTGAGGCATTCTTCCCTTAGCAGTCTAGCATTCCCAGAGGAAAGTCATCGTATACTAGTCAAACCTGCTGTTTTTCCACCTAGCCCATGCTTGAGCCCACTCGCCCAACTCCAGAGATCTTATTGGGAAACTGCTGATCACCGGTACCAGGTTTTTTTCTATCTACTGGGAGACAACCTTTCCGTGGTGGTGGCTGTAACTAATTATTGTTTTAGAGAGACAGTTAACAACCACTTGACCATCACCTGATGGTTGCCTGATATTCTTGGTGGGTAGGCTGAGGGGAGCTCTCTCCTGCCCTGCTCATGTTTGACTAGCTACTAACATAACAGAAGTGGGCTCTGGAGAAGTTCTATTGCTGTGTACCTTTCACTGCACCTGAAATATGTTTGTTCTTGTAAAATGAATGAATTGCAACTATGTTACTATGTGATGACCTTGAATATTTTCACTTTAATGAAGCAGAGTTACTATCAGATTGTTCCCAGAAATAAAACTTCACGTTTCTTGACTTGTGAACCCTTTTCCTGACATAAAGCTGTAAACTTTAGAGTTTCAGTATGGAACAGAGACTAAGCATGATAATGATTCTGAGCTTTCAGCACAGGCCTGAGCTCATGAAGAAATGAAGACAAGAATTAATTTCACGTCTGCCCTGGTTTACGTAACAATTTGTGAAAAACTTGGATCTCTGTCACAGTCAGCCAAAATCAGTTAAAATTCCTTCTAACTCTAAATAGCTCTTTGACGTTTTTCTGTCAATTACTATAGGTTTTTGAAAAGGACAAATATTTTTCTTAAGACTTGAAATTTGTATTGGTGGAAATAAAGGGAACTGGATGTTTGAAAAAGTTTGTTTTTTTTTTTTTTAAATGGGGCTTTGTAGTTTATTTTGGTTACAGTTAACATTACAAAATAGTCTTGTATATGTGAAACAACTCATTGACAACTCAAAATGTACAAAATATGGAGAAAAGAAAGTAGAATTGTCTTCAAGATGCCTATTATTCTGAGGCTGGTTGGTGTGCAAAGGCCTGAAGTCTTACCACCTATAATTTTCTCTAATACTTTTTTTTTAAATTGACCTCAATACACTTTATTTCAGAAGAGGAAATACTAAACATTTAAGAAAGATTTATAAAAAACGATTTGACTTTGGGATTTGTTCCATCTTAAGAGGATCAAATTTCAGAAATATTTTTAAAAGTCTCACTCTGAAATATCTCAATTCTTAGTGATTAGAAATAGCTGAAAGGGCTTAGAGCAGTGGAGAGACTGGATTTTGGTATTAGATCCGGGTTTGAATTCTGATTTTTGCCCTGTTCTAAGTATGTGTGATTTTACTCATTAATAATGATGTTGGACTGCTTTTCTTAGGTCTATTTGTCTTGTGTGTTTCCACTTCTGAGAAATATTTTTCATACCTTTACTTGTCTTTTCTTATTGGTTTGTAAGAATTCTTTATAGAATCTTAATACTAATCATCTGTCAATTGTGTGTACTACCACCTGTAAATATACCAGTTTGTATCATGTGTAATATTTCTTAACATTGTAAAATTGTTCAAAACTGTTTGTAGTTTCAGTGGCTTCTTGTTTTTCTGGGAAATAATTTTTTTCTCTTATTTTAAATAACAGACTACATAGTCACTATCTGATTTGAATAAATCAAGCCAGAAATATCCTGACAGTACACCAAACAAGACCTGTGTGTATAATGTGAGTTCTTTCTTTTTAATTTTAGAATCAACCTTGTCCTATGTTAGGCAGCTGGAGGCAAGAGTAAGACAGCTGGAGGAAGAAAATCGCATGCTGCCCCAGGTGGGTGACTTCCAGAAGCTCGTAGCTAGTCAGTGCCATTTGAGTTGTAGCATTTTATTTGGAATTTAAAAGCTTGATGACATTTTCTCTTTTAAATGATAGAACTCATTTTGTAAATAGCCATTCATCAATGTAGAGTGTGATTATGTTCCATGATGGCCATCATCTTATCCAGATTTCTACGTGTAACTAAAGGATGCAGATGTCTGAAATGAGAATGTGAAGTAATTTTGAAAGGAACAACAAAGGAAAAAGATAAAATAATGAGAAGTAGAAAATAAAGACACACTGATAGCACTACTCATATACATCATGCATGTAGTTTGTGGATATAGGGAAGGTACCCTTATTTAAATCAAAAATTTGCTAATTTCTGAACTAGCCAAAGCCGTAGGTTGTTGGAAGGTTTCACGTTTTAATTAAATTAGTACATTCTAAAATTCTTTGTGGTATAATTGAACTCTTTCAGTGCAACAAAGTAATGACAGTAATTGACAATTTTTACTTTGGGACTTCATTTCTTTCCCCTTATTAAAGTAAAGTGACACTTTTTCCGGAATGTTTAATGTCTTCCCATACATTTCACTTATAAAATTCTTTCCATGGGCTGTTAACTTTATGAGAATGATGCTGTTTTTTTTTTTGTGGAGGTGGTTATCAGAAAATGTTTTGTTGAGGAGTTGAACAAATCTGATTCTAGGTTGGTTTCCTTTCCAAGCATGTGGACAATAATATATTTTAATATTTATAACAAGAAGTTTTCTAAGAATTAGTCACTAGGGTTCTTTCTATATTCTGGTGATTATTTCTAGTTCATAAGTGACTAAGGGAAAATTATACCACAAACCACTAGTAAGCAGTAGTTTAAATAAAATGTCAAAGACTGGTTATATATCAGGAGAAGAAATTTGAACATTAATACAAAGATCTTTTAGAAAGACACTTTAGGTCTTTTTAATCTTTTTTTGTTTTTGAACTACGTTTGCTCGTTAATGATGATTTGCGCTATCAGATACTGAACATAAGAATGCCTTTTTTCTTTCTTCCATTGGCCAACAGTCTGCCCAGAAATCATGAGATTCAGCGAAATAAACCTATAGCAGTTGTACCCTGTTTTTCAAGGGGAATACATTCTAACACCCCAAGTGGATACCTGAAACCATGGATAGCACCAATCCCTACAATACTGTGTTTTTTCCTATACATAAGTATATATGATAAAGTTTAATTCATAAATGAGATACAGTAAGAGATTAACAACACTAATAACAAAGTTATTATTAGTAACTTATTTATATTCTTAAATAAAATAAGGGTTACTTGAACACAAGCACTGAGTTACTGTGACCATTGGTCTGATCATCGAGATGACCATTAAGTGACTAACAGGCAGGAAGTATAGACAGTGTGGATACATCCTAGGTGGGATGGAGCAAGGACAGCATGAAATTTCATCCCACTGCTCAAAACAGCCTACAGTTTAAACCTTGTTTATTTCTGGAATGTTCCATTCAATATTTTTGGGCCCTGGTTGACTACAAGTAACAGAAACTGAGGTTAAAGGTGGACTTCTGTATTTCTCTTTCTTCTCAAACTGTACATGTGTTAAAATTCATGATGACTGAAGAGGTTATTTGTGTCATGAAATAAAACACTACTGGTGGGTTTGTTGTTTCTTTGCTCTTCATTATTTTCCTTTTAAAATTTTTTTGTGTTCCTTTTTGCCTTTTATTTTAAATTCACAGTATAATTGTGCTAAGGCTCTTAACTGAAAACCTCTAACTTCTTACTTGTTACAAAGAAACCTACAAAATATAGTTAGTTTATTATGCATGGTTATGCCATTTCTCAGGCAACTGGGAATGTAAAAGAAATAGAAAAAAAAATCCAAATGATTTTTGTTTCTTAGTTTTCCTCTGAGAAGGAATTGAGGCTGACATCAAACAGCAAAATAATAGTATGTATGCCATCTTATAAAAAAAAATAAAAGGCACAACAAATGTGAAAATGATGACAAGGTTGATTTTTAAAAATCTATAAGAGTGAGTGTTAGAAGTCCTGAAGGAAAATCAGAAGAGTCTTTATAGTTGATATGTGTATGTATATTTGAATACTTAGTACTTGCATAGTTAAGACTAAGCAAGATTTAAGAACTACTCAATTTAAAGTGTTCAGTTATATCCTTTTAAATACATTACTGTTTTGCTACCAAGGAAGATTTGGTTCATTTTGTTTTGCTTCATTGTTTTCTCTCCAAGAAATGGCTAAGAAAGATCATGTTTTATCGATTCTAAGATGTTATTGATGTGGGATTCACCATCAGTATAAGTAGCATTACAAAAGAAAAGTGGTATCAGTTATACCATGCCAGATTCTTGCTCATTTCAGCAGTGTTACAAATGGCAAAACAATGTTTTAGTTTTAGTTAAACAGCTATTTACTTGTCAAAGTAATTTAATGCAAAGAGAACACATTGTTTGAAGTATGCTATTGGCCATATGCAAAAAGAATGCAACAGATTTGTCAATTCAAAAACAGTATTTCTGTTAAATTTCTATATCAGAGAGTGGTGCCTTAATTTACTACTGAGACATAATAGAGGTACCAGTTGCAATTATTCCTATAAATACAAGCGAACATGAACGCAGACAGTAGGTAAGACCCTAGGATGGAGCACAATAAATGGATCTCAGAACGGTGAGCATCATGTAAAGAGAATTCTCGTGGGAGACTGAGACTTAGGCGGTATTAAAGGCATTTGCCTGTATTACTTCTTCTTAGATGTTATAGATACTATTACAAATAATGTGTCATGAGATTTCCCCACAGAAACTATTTCTAACTATGATGTTAGCTGATTTGCAAGGTCAATTCGATGAGACAAGCTGACATCCTAGCATAAATTAATCTCAATATTTGAACACTTGATTTTCAATTATAAAAGTTTGTTAGCTATGCCTCGATTAGAAGGTATTCCTTTTCACTCCCAAGCTTATTAATGCATGTCCATTTGTCTTTGAATAAACAGAAGTAAGAATTGGTAGTTGGAATCCCAAGTATATATAATACCAAGTATATAAAATACCAAGTATATAAAATAGCAAGTATATATAATCCCAAGTATATAAAATACCTTTTGAAGCTGTAGCCAGGATTTTTGCTTTTAGTTTAGAGTATAGACTAATTACATAAAGCATTGTCCTGGAGGAAGAAATCTTCCTCAGTGCTCATTTTTATTCTTTATATAAAATTGTGTATAATGAACAGAAAGTCACAAATTTGCCCTAAAAATATAAATATTTAAAAATAAACAAGATGAGTATAATAAATGCTTGGGGATTTCTCCCTGGTTAGATGCAAAGACCTCAATTTTTTCATTTGTGAATGATGGGGTTCTTCTTGGCTCTCACATTTTGTGGGCTCAGGTGTAAATAAAGGTTTGGGCCCATGTTTTATACATATGTGAAGTTTTCAAGTCCAAGAATGAGGGGCTGTTTTTTCAAGAACAGATAAAGGCAGTGAAGATTAAGTTGGTTTTATCCAGTGGTGAAGAGGAGCCCACAGGAAGTGCTGATGGAGTTTCTGTACGCCACCGTGGCAGGTCATCCCCAGTGAATGTAGAGCTCCTTGCTCTGCCATGGTGTGTACTGTGTCCTACAGGAATCACTGAGCAGTATTTTAAAGCCAGTTTGTGAATACAACATTTCAAAGGTGTCCTAAGGTAAGAACTAGTCTTATTATTTTTAGAAAATGCTGTATTATGTGCTAGGTATTATTATTGAGAAGAAAATGCCTCTTAAAAGTTAGCACAAATGATAGTTAAAGGTCACTTGAACTTTTGGATATTCTTCCTGAGCACATAAACAAATGGAAACATTTTTTTAAACATCACAATTAAATATTTTTCAGAGAATTGCATATAATCTCTTACAATACACATAATACACATAATGCTAAACTGCTCACTGGCTGTCAGTTCCACTGCATGCATATGGATGTGATGTGAGCCTTAAACAAAAATTGTTTGTTATTTAAATAAATGTACTTGCTGTCTATGAGATTTTATTAACTTTTGAATTCAGTGAGATGATGTCACTCTCAATAATGTAAGTAGGTATTTGAAAATAATGACATAGTAGGGTGTAAAGTAGTTTTAAGGAGTTTTGTATCAAAATAAATAGGGACACGCCTATCTTCTACACATACTTACAAATAAATACAGGCTTTCTCTATATAAAGAATCATCAATTTCCAGAGCTGGGTAGAACCTTGCATGTCATACAGGATAACCTCCTCTTTTAGTCAAGGTGTATTGGGTTCACAGAGGTCAGGAGCATCCTCCTGTCAGGCAGCTAACTAAGGTCAGAAGTAAGATGTAGGCCTCGTCAGTGTTCTTTTTCTTTTTTTTTGACATGGAGTCTCACTCTGTAGCCCAGGCTGGAGTGAAGTGGCGTGATATCGGCTCACTGAAACCTCCACCTCCGAGCAGGTCCCATTTCAAGCAGTTCTCCTGCCTCAGCCTCCTGAGTAGCTGGGATTACAGGCACATGCCACCATGCCCAGCTAACTTTTTATATTTTTAGTAGAGACAGGGTTTCACCATGTTGGCCAGGCTGGTATTGAATGCCTGACCTCCTGATCCACCCCCCTTGGCCTCCCAAAGTGCTGGGATTACAGGGGTAAGCCACTGCACCTGGCCCTATTCAATGTTCTTTCCATCATGTGCACAGTACCTCCCTTAATCGGTTCATACCATTAGTATGATTCAGTGTAGTTAAGCTAATAAACCTATTTTTATCTTATTGTCAACTTTGTTTTTTTTAAACATTTATCTTAAAAACTAACATTGGATCTGCTTAGGCATGTGAGATTTGTTAGACATTTATTTTATCCCTGCTTGACAAGAAATGTTCAATTTTTCCTAACACCGTGGTATACAACATAAATGAAAAAAAATGCACTTTACAGGGTCTTCTCCGTGACACATCTCCAAAGTACTTGAGAATCCTAAAGGTTTATTATATACACACAAATACCCACCCCTGCATGGAAAATTCATGCTTGACAAAATGTGGTGAGAGGGGGCCTTTTGGTTCAGAGTGAACTGGAGGAGGGTGGTGGAGGAAATTATAAGGTTACAGTAGCGGTTTTAAAAATTGAAATTTTGAAATTAAAATTTGATTTTTAGCCCAAATTCAAAAAGCTTGCTTAGCTCTTTCTACTCATTTCATTATCCTTTCTTTGATGGTCACAAAGATTTTTTTAATCCAGACGTAGTTGATATGTTTATGTGCTGCATCTGTGAAGTCTGTTAAACTAGAAAATGTCTTTAAATGGATAATATAGACTACCTACCTGATGATTTTATTATAAATAAATAGCGCTACCCTTTAAGACATCAGTTACTATTCAGATGTAAAGCTGATGTAAAATTATTATTATTAAACTATTCTCACCTATTTTGTGCTGACTTGGGATTTTGCATCATAAACAGACTTGACTAGAGACGTGAATAAGCAGCTTGTTGTAGCTCCAAAGTCAATTAAGAACACTTGTTAAAAATCCTATCGGGAAATCTGTTCTTTTTGATCAAATGCTCTGGCACTAACTAATCTGCTTGAAAAGCAGTATATATTCCTTGTGCCCCCAAGACCCTCCCCAGAACAAACCATCCACCTCTTGAAGCCAACATTTGCAAGCCAGTTTCCAAATCCGTAAAGGCACCCGGCACTGCCTGCTGTCTCATGCCTGCACATGGGCTGTGGCTCTGCAAAACTGTTTGAAAGGCATAGTAACTCAGATCACGCCTGAATGAGCCCTTTCCAGCAACTGTTTCTATTTCTGTAGAGCTAGCACACACAGTAGAGTCTAATTTTAAGAAGGGAAATGAAAAGTCTCCCTCTCAAATAATTTGGTTACAATGTGGCCTTGCAATGCAGTCTTTCATTGCCTTGGAAAGAGGCAAGGCAGTTGCCAGAGCAGTCTCTGAACAAAGGAAAAGAACCTGTCACTGTTGCCAGAAGTGCTGAGAAGGGTATGTACGTAGAAGCTAAAGAAATCAAGCTCTCACTTCCATGGCAACACAGCGCAGGTCCAGCACTACATCTCTGGAGACCTCCCTTACCTCACCTCCCTGCTTATGCAGAATTACCAGCAAGGGGGCAGAGAAGGGAGGCTTCTTGCAGACACATGATTCCCCTTATGTGTGTTTCCTTGTTTGCTGTGGAGTTAGATATGAATCATTTTGCCTCTTTATCCTTTTCACATTTTTTGACTTTGTTTTGCCTTTGGTTTGTTTTGGTCTCATAGGGCTGTAGATGTATGGCTCTTTTAGGGGTGGAATTGCTCTAAAAAAAAAAAATCTGTAACTGTTGTACAAAAACTGTCATAGAGTAAGGCTTTCCAGGCTCCTTAAAACAAGTGGTGGTAATCCTCAACTGTTATTTGCATAGAAATTACCATTCTGGCACTCCTGAGGAGAAACTTGTGCAGGATTATACTTTTTTTTTCTCATGAAGAGCGACCCTAATTATGTTGCACAACCTGTGTAGAATCTGGATGCTACTGATAGGAAAAGTTAGTTAAATCCATTAAGGATTGGCTGCTGCTGGAGTCATACTTGGGAAAAAATGGACTCCACCAGTTGAATAGTGCTTATGGAGCACTGTTTGCTCTAAATTGCCATAATTTATATAATTAAAGGAAAAAGGCTTTTATGTGTAGTTCAATAGAGCTTTCAGGGGACAGATGGGAGCAGCACAAGTGGTGTGGGTGTGTTGGAATAAAAGAGGTAATTAGATATGAAAAATAAATTTATGGAGAAAAAAATCATACTGGAAAACATAAATAAATGGAGACTGGATTAAGGGAAAAGCTAAAGTTTGTCAGAGAAAAATGTCAGAGAGAGTGAAATTCACAGGAAAAATGTCTAAGGCAACATGGAGGCTCTCAAAGTAAGGGGGTTCATAACATTCCTCAGAGATTTCCTCATATCTGAGGGTTCTTGTTTGAGAATCTCTGATATGTGATGAGAAATCTTCATTCTAATGAGAGAATATAGGTGGAAGAGAAATGAAAACAAAATATGGCCATGCTACTGATTAAACTTATTAATAGAATGTTTTAAAAGGTACTGAACTATTTGGGACTATGTTATCAGTAATTCATATTTAACAGTGTAGTCTTTTTATATCTGCACTGGTATAGTAGGGTACATTCAAAACATTTTTTGATTTGTAGTAGCCATAAAAATATAGCATTATTGTTACCTGTCCTTGACAGAATTTTTCACAAAAAATTATGGGACTGTATCAGTCTTAGGTTTGACTGTATAGTAATATCAACTAGAAATGTAGATACGAGAAGCAATACTAAGGAATATTTGAAAAAAAAATGAAAGGGAATTATAAGAGAAACTAATATTGCCTTGAACTTGTAGAAATGGTTTTTTATTCTTCTTTTGCTTAAAAAAAATCCAAAATAATTCCAAAAATAAAGTTAAAGATGAAACAGTCTTCTATATTCCTTCCCTCCCTCCCTCCCTCCCTCCCTCCCTTCCTTCCTTCCTTCTTCCTTCTCTTCCTGTCTTTCTTGAGACAGAGGCTCGCTCTGTCGCCCAGGCTGGAGTGCAGTGACGTGATCTCGCCTCACTGCAACCTCCGCCTCCTGGGTTTTCAGTGATTGTCCTGCCTCAGCCTCCCAAACATGGTGGTTTACACTCATAATCCCAGCACTTTGGGGGTCAGGCGGGCAGATCACTTGAGATCAGGAGTTCAAGACCAGCTTGGCCAACATGGTGAAACCCCATTTCTACCAAAAAAATCAAAAATTAGCCAGGCGTGGTGGCGGGCACTTGTAATCCACTCTTCTGTTTTCTAATAAGGTAAGGTAACAGGCTCACAGAAAGTGGAAAACATTGTATAGTTTGAAATGTAGTTAATTAAATTAAATATAAATATCATTGAATGATATCAAAAAAGCAGTAAATGAAATCTTGGCCTCTAGGAAGCTTGTAAAGATGCTGTGATTCCCAGTAGAGCAGTCTTCTTATTTTGATCTCCATTTCCTATTGGAGGTCACTACATCTCTGACTAATGGAAAAGAAGCATCTAAACTAAGTTGCCCTCCTGTATGGTTCAGAGACCTTTCCTACAATGGGATTTAGGCACTTTTCATTAAAAAATCTTCTACTTTTTGATGTTTTCTTTCCTGTAGCCTGAGCAAAGTAAACATGCTCATGACACATTAATAATTAAAGTTGGTGCCTTCTAATGATTGGTAATTACCTATATCCTTTACATATAAAGTGGACAAATATAAATATAATATAGGCAATATCTATGTTGCCTAAATATAAACATAATATAGATCAGAAATATTCACTTAAACCGTCTTATTTTGTCAATAAGACGGTTTAAGTGAATAAATTCGTAAGTGATTTAAGACTGACTTTCTTTCTCTTTCTTTCTTTCTCTCTCTCTCTCTCTCTTTCTTTCTTTCTTTCTTTCTTTCTTTCTTTCTTTCTTTCTTTCTTTCTCTTTCTTTCTTTCTTTCGTTCCCTCCCTCCCTCCCTCCCTTCCTTCCTTCCTTCCTTCCTTTTTTTTTTGAGACAGGAACTCATTGTATCACCCAGGCTGGAGTACAGTGGCACAATCTCAGCTCAGTGCAACCTCTGCCTCCTGGGTTCAAGTGATTCTCCTGCCTCAGCCTCCCGAGTAGCTGGGATTACAGACATGCACTGCCATGCTCAACGAATTTTTGCATTTTTAGTAGAGACAGGGTCTCAGCTGGTCTCGAACTCCTGGCCTCAAGTGATCTACCTGCCTTGGCCTCCCAAAGTGCTGGTATTGCAGGCGTTAGCCAGATGCGCCTGGCAAGACTTTCTTAAATTACATTTTGAAAGCTGTCAGTGTATGAAAAATAAGCAAGACATAATGCAGCCATGTCTAGGAAGCTGAGACAGAGTCAGCAGTGACTTTGGACTCTGAGAGTAATTCAAAGAGGCATTGTGAATTTCTAGAAATAACACTGAATAGGGGTTACAAGAACTAGTCCTTTGCCTGGCTCTGTCTTTAATTAGCTGTTAGACCAGGTAGACAACCGTAATCTCTCTAAGCCTTCTAAAGCTTGTCTATAAAAGAAAGTTGTCACAGGTGATATGGAAAGTCCTACTCAGCTCTGCAAATCTATGACTATCCAGAGAAAGTTTGCATTTATGTATAATGAATATACAAGACAGGTGTGTTCTTTTTATTTTGATACTCAGATTCCTTAAAACAACAACTTTACACCATATTGGGTCTTTAATTTACAAATGCCTACTTACATCATGGGGGGTTACTCTACCTCACTGGATTCTAAAGTTAATAAAACTTCATTAGATAGCTATTAAATCTATTTAAATAACATACCATTATGGGCATGCATGTTTAAGGCTCAGATCATATCAGATACACAGATAGTATGCTCATACATTAGTCTAATCGGTATTGGTTTTATGTGTATTTGGAGAGATAATATGCAGTCCCCTTAATGTTTCTTTCTATTCTTTATATAAAATCATATATAATATAAAATCATATATAATGAACATAAAAGTACTAGTTTTCCCTAACAATATACATATTGAAAAATAAAATAAGTGTTTTAAAGGCTTGTGGATTTCTCTCTGGTTAGATCCAAAGAGCT
Organism: Sapajus apella; assembly: GCF_009761245.1. Lineage (NCBI taxonomy): Eukaryota > Metazoa > Chordata > Mammalia > Primates > Cebidae > Sapajus > Sapajus apella. Next base: position 16,863,608 of record NW_022436966.1, on the reverse strand, counting down.
GAGTTTCCTTCATGCATAAGTGTGGTTCCTTTCAGCCCTGAACATTCCGAGACCAGGTGTAAGTAAGGGCTTGGGCGCATATCTTACACATTTGCAAAGCTAGCAAGTCTCAGAATGAAGGACGGTTTATTCAAGAACAGACAGAGAAAAACAGTGAAGATTGAATTGGTTGTATCCAGTTGGTGAAGAGGAGCCCACAGGAAGTACGGATGGATTGCTGGTACAGCCATCATGGCAGGTCATTACCCAGGGAATGCAGAGCTCTTGGCACTGCCATATTCTCTATGATACCCAGTGAGGATCACCAAGCTGTCCTTTAAATCCAATGCAACATTTTAAAGAGAGCGCCAAACTAGAAAGAGTCTTATTATTTTCAAGAGATGTGGTGTTATTTATTAGGCATTATTTTGAGAAGAAAATGCCTTTTAAATGGTGGTATAAATGGTAAAGGTCACCTGAACTTAGGATATTCTCACCTGAGTTCATGAACTAATGTGAAAATTTTAACAATATCACACTTAAATGTATTTTAAAGTGACCACATATCTCATGTCGCAGATAATAAAAGAAGGCATGCCATTTCTCATATTGCATACAATAAAAGGAGGCGTAACATTTCACAGAGGGAATTTAAGAAATTATGACAAAAGAGAAAGCTAACATAGGAAATGCTAAAAATTAACTTTTATCTAAGTCTAATTTATACCCAACAATAGGTATTCTTCATTTTAAAATGTAGCCTACTTTTCAAGAATTCAGTTCTGAGACTGGCCAAAATAAATTGTTATGACAAAGAGACGACAAAGGCATGAGGTTTCACACATTAGTTTTTTGCAGTGTAGCTACACTGAGGAGAGTAATGAAAGGGAAGCTGCATATAAATCAAAGTCATCTGTGCTTGTGGTGCACATAAAGAACAATATACAGAGGAAGAAAATGTTTTTTTCAAAGGATACCTGATTTATTGGATTCATTCTGTAGACAGAAGCATCTGAAATAGTCTCCAAGAAGTGGATGAGGCCTTTCTTTAGATTTTCTTATTGACATAATGAAAGAATTGTAGGAGGCACACAATGAGACAGTAATGAGTTTAGCTTTTACTCTTTAGAAGAAGCTCTTGTACATGATCTTTTAGATTGAGTGCCGCTGAGCCTGTCTAACCTGTTAGCGTGTAAACACATGATGCTAACTAAAGTATGTTGGAGAAGCAGGATGAAGAAAAAGAGCATATTAAATGAATTATAAGCTTTAGCTTAATTGTTTCACTACTTAAGGGCCTTCAGTGGCTTGGTAAGTTGTTCTTTCGAGAAGATTATTTAGGGTTTATTTTAGAATTTAAAAATTCTACAAAGTATTCTAACATCTATAAGTAATGGAGTCTTTTCAAAAGAGCCCAACCACAATTGTAAACATAGCGTTACTGAGTGGACTGTGTTTTCTCATACCACACCAAACCAGATTGGGGTCACAGAGATGATAACATTGTTCTCCATTGGCCCAGGCCCTATGAGTCTGCTTTTGGGAGCTGTTCCCCCATCAGGTATACAAGTCTTCACCTACTGTCTTAAGTCTAGGCCTGTGGGTTCCCACACTTCACCCTTCCTGAGACTGACTTTGGCTGTTGACTGGCTGCCGCAGTGATATTCTGACCATTCCCCACAGCTCCTAGGATTGGAGCTCCCAAGTTTTCCAATATTCTCTAGGCTGAGAAAATTCCCCTAACCTTACTTGGGTTCTACCCTATTCCAGGCCACAAACCCATAGGAAAAGTAGGTAAGGGGTTCAGTGGTAAGCCTAGGAAATAGAGGTGGGAAGGAATACTTACTATTGGTCAAGAGACAGTCTATTCAGAATTTTTCTTCCCCTTGAAAGCACTCTGATCTCCTTAATTCACATGTCTAGCTAGCCTGTTTCTTACCTTTGGGAGAACTCCTTGTCCTCAGACGTCATAGTATCTCACCAAAATTTACTCATCTCAGGTATTTGTGATTTCAGGAATGCTTAATTGAGACACAATAATGAAGCTCTTTTCAGAATTTTTTTCTCTTCACGATTTTAACTTCTATAATATAGATTAGTGGTGTAGAAGCAACCTTTGAATTATTATACTTAAAAAAGAGTAAAATAATACAGCTCACCTCCTCACTTAAAACCCTTGGATTATATTTTTTGTTAGTTTTATTAATTTAGCTATTGTTCTTAGCAACTATGTTAGGAAAAAGATCGGATTGAGAAATGTACAGATTACAGAAGAAGTGTCAATCTGACTCAAATGTAGTACAGCAAGTAAAGGAACTGGGTATTGTCTTTTCATGACCTAAAATGCCTCTCACTTGCTACAGAATAACTTGCAAGGCAGGAGTTCTAATGTTTGACAGATAACAAATAACTAAGAAACCCAGGACCAGATGGGATCCATTCTGGACTTACATAAAAGCTGGCTCTAAGAAGGGAGGCTTTTAAATAGCCAAGCTCTTACCAATTGTTTGTGACACCTAAGGGAGGTATGTCTTAATGTCAAATGGGGGTATATTTTAAAATTTAAGCGTTTTCATATGTGATGAAATTTAATGTCTATAACTATAGAAATCTCATAAGAGAAAAAGATAAAAGTGACACTCAGAAGTAAATCTAACTGAGTAAATTTGATCACAACTAAATTGTGTGAGAGTGATTGGTCGTTATGCTTTTGGGTGCCTAGCAAGTATTGAGTGCCAAAAGTTAACAAAAGCTGCAGTTAAAATGTGGATGAAATATTTCTGACAAAGAGTTTTAAACAAAGGGGACTTCATCAACTTTGTATTTTGCAATTTTTGTTTGGAACCAGCCCCATTCACATTCTACTCCCAATTCTACCACACTCCCATTTTAATACATGATTCTTTAACCAGTGAAACTCGCATGCTTTTGTTAGTAAGTTCTCTAAATGGTCAGATAGTTGGTGATGGCAGCCTAGGTTCTTTGCCAGTTGAAAAGGACTTTGGATTTGGGAGACCGAGGCAGGAGGACCATCTGAGTTCAGGAGTTCAAGACCAGCCTGGCCAACATGGTGAAACCCCATCTCTACTAAAAGTATAAAAATTAGCCAGGCATGGTGGCAGATACCTGTAATCCCAGATACTTGGGAGGCTGAGGCAGGAGAGTCACTTGAAACTGGGAGGCGGAGGTTGGAGTGAGCTGAGATTGAGCCATTGCACTCCAGCCTGGGTGACAGAACAAGACTCCATCTCAAGAAAAAAATAAAGGACTTTGGAGAGGTCAATTTAAGATTGAGCCCTAAATAGTCACTTGTGAATAAGGTGTGTCATGCAGACTTCTGGTCACTGATTTTATTGGAAAGGATTATTTTGGTTGGGGAAACTGGTAATACTGAGCTGTTGTCACTTGAAGAAGAGGTCAAGCTAGGCATGAGAGCAAGTAGGGGTGGATGCCTCTCAAATGTTCACTTAAATACCCACCATGCACAGGATCTTAATAAAACTCTTAAGAATTAGTCATGAGAGCATAATAAGACATCTTTCAATTCCAGATAAAAAGTACTTTGGGGTAGTTTCTCATGGCTGCAGATGATACCATAATAATTTATTGGTAATAATTGGTCTTTAAAATATTTGAAAATATTCAGTGTTTTTATCACATTGATTTTAAATACTTTTATTGCCTTATTAAACTATGCTTTTTATTTTAGATACATCTTTTGTGTTAATGTTTTTTGAAGGTATCAGTCCTACTGGGTTTTCAGTGTGTGTTCAGTACCTTAAGTCTTTAGGGCCCAAGGAGAGGCATTGTAGGTCATGGAAGGGATAGTGTCCATTTCCGCTTTTTAAAATTTTTTTAATTTTTTCTTTTAAGTGATGAGGTTGCAGCCTGAAATGGACCCTTCTTTCTGTGAGAAACAGAGCTTATGCCAGAGCAGGGTGGTTATTTACAAGAGTCTCTAACCCTTACATTTGGGTCTAACTCAGGTTACAGACAGTGCAGAGAACAATATGGAGACCAGTGTGTTACCAGTTCCAACCTTGTGCTTTGTTTCTGTCTCAAGCACTAACCACATCCTGAGTATCAGCTGGGGTCCTGGATGCTGGCCCAGCACTGAGTCTATCTTGATGATGACTCCCATTCTGACCCTGGCCCCCAATGTTTATTCTATTTTGCAGGTGAGAGAATGTCACCTATTAATGGGTAGAGGCAAGGTTCATGTCCAGATTTTCTGTTACCTCTGGTCCAGTATTCCTATTTCGCTCAGAGTTGTCACATGGCACTTGGGCATCTCTTGAAGCAAGATAGCTGTGAAAACAGCATTCCTACCACTGCCTCCACCACCATCAGCCAAAACAAATCTCTGTTGTAGTATTGGGGTCTGAATGAAGATTTAGCCAAGAGGCTTGGTTTAGTTTCTAGTCCATCTGTTTTGATATTTACCGTGAAATTTCATTGCTCTAATGATTTATCCAGCATGAGGAGGTCTTATCCTTTTAGAAATCTTAAGAAATTTCTAGCCTCCGAATAAACAGTTACTCAGGAAAGAACATTGTGTATCTATCACTTATTTTCTGGTTCATTTACAGCTTCTGTTGAAGCACCTTGTCTCCTTCTCCAGAAGTGTCCCAGACTATTCCAATCTGGAAAGACTTCTTTATTATCTATACCAGGAGTTGGCAAACTTTTTTAGCAAAGAACCAGGTAGTAAATATTTTCATGTTTATGGGCCATATGGTCTGCTTCAGCTACCCACGTCTGCCCTTGTAGTGTGAAAAGAACAGAAGACAGCCACAGAGAACATGTAAATGAACAGTTGTTGCTTTATTAGAATAAAACTTTATGTACAAAATAGGCAGTGGCCCAGATTTAACTCTAGCAGTAGTTTGCTGACCCCTGTGTGACACTAAAATAATTTATTCATCCATGACTCCGGGTTATCTCTTACATTACTGTCTTTTTAAAACATTGACCTCTCATATTGTTACATAAGTTTTCATTTGTACATAAAAACTTTATAAAAATACTTTCCCAGTAAGTATTTGCTACTTATATTGACATTAGTTCAAATTCTTTGTCCTGTCATCCCAAAACCTGTCCTGAGTTATTAGTACTGGGATTTGAAGCGTGCCACGATTAAAACAGAGGAGGAGTTGAGCAAGAGGCAAGGCATTTTTTTTTTCTAAGAAATCTCTTAGCTTTAGGCTGAAAACTTTTTGGAAACCAGGATGCTTGCATTTGACTTGAAAAGGCAAGATCCTCCCACATAGAAGGGACAATTGTTGTGATATCATTGAATAGGAAATTTGTACTTTTCTGAAACATATATCTATGGTGACTGTAGGTGCTCTTTAGTGAGTGGCTGATTATATTACTTTTGTGCCTTGGCGATTCTTGCATGTTTTAGAGAGATTGGTAAGAAACTAAAATGGCACAGGCTTATCTTTAAAATAGATACCACCTAGGCAGCAGCTTGAAAGGAACATGAATTTCTATATAGACCTTCACAGACAAGTGAAATGCTAAATCTATGTTTACCGATGGATGAAGAAAACCATTTCTGGCTAAGAAGGAGTCAGAAATCAATCTCCCTTTTCTCTTAAGTGAGGGCATTTCATGAAAAAAGGAGAAACTAGCAGAAAAAAAGTAGGAAGTAAGTGAATTCTGCATTTTTCAGGTTCTTCATATTAATATTCTCCCTTCACATGATCTATGTCATATATGTGGTTTTTAGCCAATATGTATGTGTTCTTTTAAAGGAAAAGTGAAAGTTTTTTGGTTGGCTGTTTCTGCAGCATCTATTCATTGGGAATCTGCAAGGTACTTTGGAAAGAACAGAGGAGAACAAAGGCTAGTTGACATCTTCAGCATGTTTTCTGTGGGTCAGGACAACATTTAGAGGAAAGTGAGAAGAATCCTTACTTACTTGTCCTTGTCACCAGGACTGACTGACATGAGAAGAGCCAAATAGTGGAAGAGAGCTTAAAAAGATTAGCCAATGTGATGTTCACATTGTATGCTATAGATACATGTAATTACTATTGGTCAATTAAAAATAAAATGCACTTTAAAAAAAAAGATTAACCAAATGCATTCTCGATGCTTGGTCAGTGACTGATGTCGACCTGGCAATTTTCAAAACCTCCCTGCACCACTTAATGTTGTCAGAATGCTTTGCAATCAGGCTTATTAGTCTCCCTTTACAGCTGCCACGTGAAGCTAATTGATAAGTCTCTTCATTTTAGCGTTGAGGACAAGTGACTTGCTGAGGGTCAGGCAGTGAGTGGTTTATGGAGCTCATTAGTCTCTGGGTCATTTCTCTCTTGAGTTAGCAAAAATACTTTTCACTTTTTTAAAAAAAGACATCTCTAATCAGCCTTGGGGAGCTTACTACTGGTTAACCAGATTGTTTTTCAGGATAATACTATTGGAAAAATTTCTAGTTTTTAAGTTTCTTTTAAAATGTTGCCTTTCCTAAAGCTTTACTGTGTCACTCAGAACTTTTCTGTTACCTTTTCAGAACGTTTTGGCTGTATGTGTTAAGGGTTACCTTTACCTGGGTAATGCTCTCAAAAATTTGGCCTTTTTCTTCCTATCACCCAGATACTTTAGAAAAAATAAAACGTGTTAAGCAAGAAGACTTAGTTTGTGACAATAGTTGTGGTCAAAATTTGTATGGAGAGATGAGATGAAACCATTTTTTCTTCCAGTTACCTCTACTATTTTTTATCCACAGAACCTCATATAGGCTAGACAGAAGCAGTGACCTTGCTATTTGGAATGAGAAATGTTAACATTTATTGTTGGAATAAATAATATTTATTCAGGAGTAGATAATTAGTGGGCTTTCACTGCTTTTCTTAGCACAAGTGAAGCATCCCTTAAAAATAGCGAGTAGAATTTCTGTAGGTCAGGGAAGGCTGAGGGCTTGCCTTGGCCATTCATTTAATCTTTTACCCCTTGAACCTTTTTGAGAATCTCTTATACACATATACTGTTTGAGAATACAGTCTCGAATGAAAGAGTTAAGGCCTTTGTCTCATGCAGCCTACATTTTTGTAGCTAGATTATTATTTTCAAAACCATAAATATGTAATGCATTACCCAAAAAAGGTAATCACTATGAACAAAACAAAAACAGGGCATAGAATAAGAGAGTGACTAGAGTGGGAGAATATTTAGAAAAGGCCCCTCATCTGAAGAGACTTGAATAAAAGTATGGCATGGAAAAGAGTATTCCTGTAAGTGGGAACAGCAAAGATAGAAGCCTTAATTAGGAGTGAACTAGGCACATGTTTCGGAAACAGGAGCAAGGCCAATGTGGTTCGAACAGAGTGAGTAAGGTAGACAATAATAGGAGATGAAGTTGGAGAAACAGGAAGACCCTGTGTGCTCTGTTAACCAAGCTCAAATGTGTGGATTTGGATATGAGTCGATGGAAGTCAATTGGAGGATTTGGGCAGGTATGTGATATCATCAATTCACATTTTTGAAGGATCACTCTCCATATTGGGTAGAGACCAGATTGAAGAAGGTAGAGACCGGGAGAGGGCACGTTGGTACACTTACTAGGGAGCTAGCTTGGTAGTCTAAGAGCTGACAGTGGCTTGAACAAGTGGTGGAGTGGAGATAGTGAGGAGGGGTTAGACTCACAGCATGTTTTCGAGTAGAGCTAAGAGTGCTGGGATGTGGACTGTAAAGGAAAGGGACTGCATATGGCTCCATAGGTTGGGCACTGACAGCCCCAGAAGGAACTATTAAGAGACTATGCAGTGAATGGCAACCTGGGGTGGTACACAGTGGCAGCTCTGGGAAGAATTGAGGATGACTCCTTGGATTTTGATCTCAGCAATCATATGATTGGTGGTACCGTTTATTGAGATAGGCAAGACTGGGAGGAACAGGTTATGAGGTGCATGGGAATCAAGTTCTATTCTGGACATAGTCAGTTTGAGGTGTTGGACATCAACAATGAGATGCCACATAGAGTCGGATGTGTACATCTCAAACTCAGGTGAGACAACAGATCTGGAGACAAAAAATTTGGAAGAATGAAATATATATATTTAACTATGGGACCAAATGGGAACTTCTGTGAATGAATGTTGAGAGAAAAAGTAAAGAGAATTGTGGACTGTATCCTGGGAACCCCAAGATTTAAAGAGAGTGAAGAAGAAAGGAGCCAAATGTGGATTGCAGAGAGAGACCCAATTACCTTTTTTTGTTTTTTGTTTTTTTGTTTTTAAATAGAGTCTCACTCTGTCACCCAGGCTGGAGTGTACTGGTGTGATCTTACCTCACTGCAACCTCCGCTTCCCGGGTTCAGGTGATTTTCCTGCTTCAGCTTCCCAAGTATCTGGGATTACAAGCATGTGCCACCACACCTAGCTAATTTTTGTATTTTTTGTTTAGAGGAGACTGAGTTTTGCCATGTTGGCAAGGCTGGTCTCGAGCTCCTGATCTCAGGTTATCTGTTTGCTGTGACCTCTCAAAGTGCTGGGATTACAGTTGTGGAGCCACTGCTCCCAGCACCATTTAGCTTTTTCAGTATCCCAGAGGTATGGATGATTTCGGAACTTACTTCATGGACTGACTCTGCAAAGATACTTTATATTTTGTTTTACCTCTATATGTCCTAGACTTATCCTTTTAAATATGATTCACTTAAATGAGTGCATATATATTTTGAATCAAAAATCTTGTTTTCCATCATAATTTTTTTTTTGTAAGAAGGTAGGGCACAGATAAACATATTTTTAAAATCTTGTTATTTTCTTCCCTCCCAGTAAGAGCTGTTTGTGACAATAAGAGTTCATGCTTTCTTTTGTGCTCTGATGATGGTTTCACTGATGGTGGATTTCATTTTTCTCTGCTGGAGATTTTATTACTACCAAGTATGCAGAGGCTACACTGCCTGGATTCATTTTGGCTGCTCTCACTTTTATAAACATTTAAGCATAAGATCATTGTTAACGCTCCATGAAAGATCTTTCAGCAGGTGGTATGGGTGGACCTACAGCCTAATGGGTAGCTGTGCTTGTTTATATTATTGATATGTATCCAAGACAGGTAGCTATCCTTCTACGAAGCTGACTCTTCTTGATTCTCTGTTGACTTCTTTCTTGTCTTGACCTTCTCATTTTGCATGGGAGCTTCACATACTGGAAGACTCATCGAAGAACTTAAGGTCCTTCTTTTTGCCAAAACCAGGGCAGCAAACACTGCCTCACAGTGGAATACTATTTCTTAGTTGACTCAGCAAATATTTAAGTCATTGTTTAGTTCCTGGGGTTCTAGCTCTGTGCATGTGTTCCACTGGGCCCTGATAGCATGCTGAGGTTTTTGACACAACCCTTAATCGGCTCTGGTCTGCAAGTCAGATGCAATGTTAATTAGCGTTACTTCTTTGCCATTGCATCCGTACGGGCAATTCAGTTTCATGCCCTTACACTCTCTTACTTGTGCTTTCGTTTTCTTCCTTTTTAAAAATAAGCCCAACACCTGAAAGTATTCAGATATGTTCTTCTCAACAACAATGCTATAATCTTTTACTATTTAGTAGCAGCCTGATTGAAGGGCAATTTAGAAATATCAGTCTTCTTCTGTAGGAATTTCAGAGTTTCTTGCTGGGAGTTTTATAGTTAATAAAGGTCAGGTATTAAGCACATAGGCTCATTGCCTAGAACCAGTTGCCTGTGTTTCCTAGGTATTGTTTAACGGCCTCTGTTTTCTTTTTTTTCAACCAGGCCTTCATTGTTACTCTTTGTCTGCTGTCACTCTAGCTACAGAGACACTAGGTGTTTGTTGTCTTAGCCCTTTCAAAAGGTATTAATTCTTTTCTTCCTGGGGTTTGCCCTTTGTAATTTTTGTAAAAAGGCATCCTGCTAACCTTTTGTAATTACTTTCATTTTATATTATTTTTTTCTGGGGACTATATTTCTATATCAGTAAGTTTTACCTGGAGTAACAGATATTTCAAAATTATTTTCTTTTCCTTCTAAGAACATTTTATTGTTTGCAGAGATATTTTCTTCAATGAGACAGTAAGCACTGCATGAAGTTAAAATCATTTGAAATTTAAATGTTTTGCAAACTCTCCTATTTCAGATGTCAGAAGAAAACCTTTTGGGGGGTATTTGTGATGGAGAATGCATCAGGGCTTTGCATTATTAATCATCTCTCTGATCTTGATTTAAAAAATCTGATGAAGGAGTTAGAGCTATTACTTCCCCGGGTATTTTCTATCCTGGTTAATAGCATGACCATTTAGCCAGTACCTAACCAGAAAGCTGAGAGTCATCCTGGATAACTCCTTCAGCCTCGCTGCTTACATTCCGATAGACACTGAAGCTCAGAGGGTCTTGCCGTCTAATCGGTCAATATTGCCCTTTTCATTTCTTCTGCTATTTTCCAGTGTAGGCAATAAGTACTATTTTTTTCCCTTCAGCTTCTTTGTTGATCCCATAATTGGAACTTCATCTCAGCTAGTCTGGCCCCCCCAAATCATTCTCCACACTATTAACAGATCAATCTGTCCACCACCAATCAGTTCCTGTTACATCTGTGGCTCCACTTAGAATTTCAGATCCTCCTTATGGTGTGGAAGATTCCCCATGTGACTGCTGAATGTCATGTCAGACTCAGCTCTTGCTGCTCTGGGCCTCACGACCTTCTACTACAGGAAGGTAAAACTGATTTTCTTTTCCTGCACATGTCAGCAGCCCAAGATTTTAGGTCCTCTGAATGGAAGCTGCTTACCACATCCACTGTGACTCTGCAGACATCAATCTCAGCCATTATTTGGCATAATAAATGAGGGACGTGTGAATTAATATTACTTTCATTTGTTTATTAGGGTAGATACAAATTTTACGTGCTGGTTGCAGCCACAGTTATGTGCCTGGAGTGGAGAAGGTCAAGTGAGCACAGAGTTGATGTTAATCTGGTGTGTAGCAGTTCATGTGTATCAGTTATTAATATTAACATGCTTCCAATCCAATTCCTTCGAAGGTTGCTGAGCCACTCCAACCAAACTGATCCTCCCTAGGATTATCTGGATCTCTCTGCAACCCAGGAGCTAAAGAATGAGTGCATAGAACTCCAGTTACCATAATGTCCTCCAGGTTCATCCATGTTAAGCAGCCTTAAAATTTTTATTCAGCCTTAAAAACAGGATTTCCTTTGTTTTTAAGGTTGAATAGTATTCTATTGTATATAGATGGCACATTTCCTTTATTCACCCATTCACGGACACTTAGGTTGTTTCTATTTCTTGGCTATTATGAATAGGATACTTCTGGGACCCAAAGAAAGAAAAATCACTCTGGGGTATAAATTATTGAAAACATCACCAGGCCCACAATTAGTATCTTAAAAACATTTTTTTTTACATTGATAGATAAAATTATGTGTCTTTACTGTGTACAACACAATGTTTTAAAGAATATATACATTGTGGAATGATTTAATATAACTAATTAACATATGCATCACCTCACATAGTTATCATTTTTGGGTGAGAACACTCTATGTCCACTGTTTTAGCATTTTTCAAGAATGCAATATATTATTACATATAGTCACCAGCTGTACAGTAGTTCACTTGAAATTACTCCCCCTGTCTAAGTGAAATTTTGTATTCTTTGGTGGACATCTCCTCCTCCTTCCCAATCCCCACAACTCCTGGTAACCACCCTTCTCTTCTCTAAGTAGAGATCAACTTTTTTAAGATTTCATATGTGAGTATGATACATGCAGTATTTATCTTTCCATGCCTGACTTACTCCATTTAGCATAATGTCCTCCGGGTTCATCCATGTTATGACAAATGACAGGATTGCCTTCATCTTTAAGGCTGACTAGAATTCTATTGTATATAGAATGGCACATTTTCTTTATTCACCCATTCATACACACTTACGTTGTTTCTGTTTCTTGGCTACTATGACTAACACCGCAGTTAACATGGGAGTACAGATATCTCTTTGACATACTGATTTTGTTTAGTTTTAATGTATATCCAGCAGTGGGATTGCTGAATCATATGGTAGTCCTACTTGTAATTTTTTGAGGAAACTTCATACTGTTTTTTATAATAGCTATAGTTATTTACATTCCCATCAGCAGTGTGCAAAGATTCCCCACCTTCCATATTCTTGCCAACTCATCTTTTGTCTTTTTGATAATAGTCATTTTGAAAGGCATGAAGTGATATCTCATTGTGGTTTTAATTTGCATTTTTCTCATGATTAGAACTGTTGAGAAGTTTTGTATATATCCCTTTGCTATTTGTATGTCTTCTTTTGAGAAATGTTTATTCAAGTCCTTTGCTCTTTTTTCAGTCGGGTTATTCTTGCTATCGAGATGTTTGAATTATTTCTATATTTTGAATGTTCACGGATAGTATCTTAGGAGCTCAGATTAGCCAGTTTTAGTAATCTTTTAATGGACAGTGCTTAACGTAGTCCTAACGTGGTAGTGGTAATAGCTTAGTGATTGAGAGCTGTTATATCAAAAACACGCCCTCAAGAAGTCCTCTGCCCATTGAGGAGTCTGTATGTAGGCTACAACCTTTCACCATGTGGTGGAGAGAGTAGTCACGTCCTGGTCCAGACTCCTTACTTCTTTTATCTTTTATGATTTAATCTCCCTTTTATCTTTTCATCTATTTAATCTTCTGTGATTATCTCATAATGCTCTCATTGGCACTGAGATGTTTCATGTGCCAGGGTCCCCACTTCTATTTGCTGGCAATTTTATTCTTTTCTTATGTGACTGCCTAAAGTTAAGGGCAGAATCTTTGCACAGCAAATTGTTAACGAAGCTTTATGATCCTCCATAATTTCCACGGAGCCCCTTCTGCCGATTGTATTCTCTATGTGGGATTGGTGTCACGATTTTCAAGGTACTCAAGCATACTATATGTCTCTATCTCAAGAACTCTTTTCTTTGGACCACTGCCCTGTACCTGCCCACAGTATATTCTCTTTCTGCCAGTGTTGTTATAGAAGGATGATATGGGTATTTTCAATTCTGTTTCTTTTGTTAGAGTAATTTCTTATTTTGGGGTGGAAATGTGGCTGCCTTTATACTTAGACCACTCGAGGGCTGAAGCTTAAGGAGTTTCCTTCTAAATCCTTTCAAGCTCCAAATCCTATGAGTAACATGTCCTCATATGCAAAATCTGCCACACAGCTGTCACCTGAAATTTTGCTTTGCAGTTTTCCAACATAGTTCTCTTTCTTAAATTAGGGTTTCTCAACTTCAGTTATAGTGACATTTTGGGCTAGATAATCCTTTCTTTGTGAGGGGACTGTCTTGTGCATTTTAAGATATTTTGCAACATCCTTGGTCTCTACCCACTAAATGCCAGTAGAAACTACATACTTTTGACAAGTAAAAATGTCTGCAGGCATTTTGCCAGATGTTTTCTCTTGGGGGCCAAATCACCCCCACCCCCACTGAGAACTGCTACTTTCAATAATAAACATGTGGACATAAATTGACAAGTTACAAAATATGTTGACAAGCAAAGCAAAAACATTCATGATAATGACAGCAAATGCTTATAGAGCACTTATGTGGGCCAGACGCTATTTTAAGAGTTCTTTCCATATAAGTTTCCAAACCCATAGAGTGACCATACCATTTTACCATTATTACTCACAGTTTATAGATGAGGAAACTAAGGCACAGAAAGGTCATATAGCTTGTCCAAAGTCATGCAGCTCATAAGAGTCAGATCAAGAATTTAAACTCAGGTGGTATGACACCAGAGTCTGTGATTTGAACTCACTGTGTTTCTCTTTCAACAAAAATTTCTTCTAATAGATATCTACATGGCTTTGCATGCAGTATCACCTCTGATAGTTACTATTTTGTTAAGTGAATAAATGAATGACTACAAATCCAGGAAATTACTTATTATTTTAAATCAGTATTGAATAGGTTCTTTAGTTAATTTAAGTGAAAAATGTACTTTTCTTTGGATATAACCAACTAAATATTATTATTAGAGTAAGGCAAGAAGGTCTCAGCATTTCTAAGCTTATGCACAAGAATCTCTTGGAAAGCGTTTGCCAAGGTGACCTTTAAAGTCTCTTCTAATCACAGCTTCTATTTATGTACTAGGACAGTTTTACAATATGTCAGAATGAAGATTGCCCAAACCGAACAAAATATTTCCCTGATGAGATTAAGCAAGCATCTGCCTTTCCCTGTAATAAGGGAAAACCTGAATTTATCCTCCCTCTTAAACTAGGCATACATTGTGATGCAGTATTAAGCAGTGTATGATAGTTTAAGTTCAGGAGTTACAAAAAATTAAGCATCTTTATCTAACAGGAAATTACTTTAGCTGATTAATCTTCAGGCTTCCATAGTTGGCTTTCTATAGTGAATGAGAGGGCTGGGCTCTCAAATTTGCTGTAAGTACATTACTTCTGATTTATATCAAAGTGAGAAACTATTTTATGTAACTACAATAATACTCTATTGAATACAATATTTAGTCAATTGGAAATGCATATATAGTGTATATATATTTTTATATATACACACACATATGTACATATCTACATATATGCATATGTTTATATTCAATAAGAAACCCAGCATATATGTTTTCCATTTTTCTAGAGTGCAGACAAAACATTTTTAGGAAGCATTTTCATCTAATTAAAAATTTTCCTTGACCTCATTACTAAGTAAAACGTTGTAAAGGATTTTTCTAGAAGCTTTATTTTTTTTAGGCAATTTTCTCTATTGTAGAGATCACACATCAAATTCTGAGTGATCATCATTTTGTGATTCATGTATTTTAGATAACATATAATATTGGGCATTTCTTAGTATTTTTCATTATTTCTGTGAGGAACAGTAACAATTAATTCACCCAAATTTGAGAAAAGAAACATAATGACAGTGTAAAAAATTAAAGCGTCTATTTTTCTTTTCTTTTTTATTTTTTTTCACAAAATTGGTTTTTTTGCAAAATTGGTTTTTATTTCCTTCATTTACGTGTATAACTCATTGTGAGTAAAAAGGAAAAGATAAACTATAATGTCTTAGAGAAACTTGTACATCTTTAAATAGATGAGAACTTTCGTAGAATGATCATAGTTTGAAGAGAAAATGTTGCATATGTAGTTGTTGAAAACTTCATGTTGATTTCATGTTTAAGTACAGAGAATTTTATATCCTCTTGACCAGAATCTGACCCTGAAAGTCCTGAGGACTAAAGGCTCTTCTCATGCTAAACCCATGCAAATGCCCATGTGAGAATTCATTTGCCCATCTTTATGCCTTTCAAAGTCAGCAACATAAAAGTCTTCAAGTCAGGCTGACTTCTTAGCTTAAAACATAGGTCACTTTTTTTTTTTTTACTTTCGTTATTACTGAAGTTCCCAACAAATAGTTCTTGGGGACTGTTTTTATTCATCTTTCAAGAGGAACCTTTATGTGTGTCTGAAGTTTGCTGAGATGCCTGGTGAGTAAGAAGTACAGCTTGAATTTTCCCCTTTTTCTTCCTTTCAGTACTTGATTTTCACTTTTACTCCCTCCTCACAAATTTTGGAAATGCATCATTTTCTGAAAAGCCCTACACTATCACCTCTGTGGAAGTTTCCACAGTTTTCAAGGAATAAAAACTATTGACTATAGTACAGTTCTTTTGAAACTTAAAGAGACTCAGTGATTCATAATTCTTCATATTCTTTTATGATTTCTGTGAGTACCTACCACATAGTAAGTAATCTATAATTTACTTCCCACACAATGAGAGTGTTAGGGTCATTCAGGAATTCTTTTTCAAAAACTTGAAATTTAAGAAAACTGCTGAAAAGAAAACTAAGCAAAACAAAACTCCTCAGAAAATAGAAAGTGACAATCTTAAGATTCTTTGGAATTGTTCTCCCACTTAGTGGCCAGAATCTGAGTTCTATGATTTTGAGCCCCAAAGTTGCCAGAAACAAGTCCAACGACTGAGTTATGGAAGGCATCTTATGTTTTATGAAACTGTCTTCAGAAAATATTATGGTTGGCAATTGTAGGCCTGGCGAAGTACTAAGCCTTCATTAGTATATAAATACAGTTTTGATCTAGTTTATTTGAAGATCAAAGACAATGGCTGGCCCAGAACACATTTTTCTATGTACTTGGATTAAAACAATATATATGTGTGTGTGTGTGTGTGTGTGTGTGTGTGTGTGTATATATATATATGACAACATGGCAAGAATAATTAATCCTAGTTCTAAAAGAGTACTTTTTTCTTTAAAATGGTTATATCATCAGTTTATTCTTCCACAAAGATCTGGCCCCTGTTTATTTTCCCCCTTGTGAGATTAATAATACCATAAAATACATATTTAATATGTTTTTAAAGGAACCTTTTACAATACTTAAATTATAGCTATTGTTTTATCTACTTTCTGAAAGTGGGAAATTATTGTGAATTCTCAACATAGTAGTTAAATGATACTCTTACCAGTTGGCTTTTAAGTAGGCATAGCTACTACTTCAGATTTTATGGGTATAATAATAAGCTTTGTTACAATGGAGAGGCATTGGGATTTAGCCTTGTTACACATTAAGAGAGAGTGAAAGTAGAATTCCTTTATGTATTACTCAGTTGTTAAATCCAAAAAGCATAAGATCTGAGAGATGCATGTTATAGAGAGAATCAAGGTCAGATACTAGATCTCCTCATTTGTAAAAATAACTATAAAATTTGCATTACTTATTAATGATCATCTCAGAAACAACTATGCAGATTGGGGTGGGAGGTGAGTATTAGTCTGTGAACAATATTATAAATTTTTGGGGGTAATTCTTTTGATGATGGAAACAAATTAGACACTACACACGGAAAAATTATCAAAAGAGCAATGTTCAAATTAATGTTGCTATGATTAAATTATCGTTATGACCCAAGTGCAAATATATAATTGCCTCTGGTGTATGTGAGAAGTAGAGTATATGTGACTTACTTGATAGGTAACTGGTGCCAATTTAATAGGTTCAGAAAAGAGTTTTGTAAGTGAAGTAAGAAAGAGAAGACATAATGACCGGTAGTCATAATGAGTGAAAGTTAGAGAAGAGTGAAAATTAGACCAGTACTATTGATATAGAGCACTGATTTCAAGGAAAATGAATTGTTGAGAACTAAAATTTTATGTTCTTATTTTCAGTCTTCTAAAGTCAACCTCAACATTTAGACACTACAATTTTGGGACCATTTTGTGCATTTTCCATAATTTAAATTATTATTAAAATTATTTCCTTATTCCTTGGTCCATAATATTTTTAGTTATTAGTCTTAGTGAAAGTTGACAGGAGAGGAAATCATGTTCTAATAAGTTCATTTTGTTTCTGATTATTTTAATAGGATTATACAGTTTGGTGATGAAAAAAGCTAAAATTAAGGACTTTTTTCTTTTCATTTCAATTATGTGACATCTCTAGTTCTAACAAGTAAACAAAAATTAACTGATTAATAGAAGGTTTGATAATTATGTAGATTTCTATGTAAAATATTTAATTTTAATGCAGTGATAACCTCTTAGCTCATAACATACTCTTCAATGTGCAGAAATTTTGTTAAAAATTTGATGCAGTGTCAATTTTCTGAGTATTATTGAATGTATATACCCAAATTGCACTTCTTAACGAAAGGGCATAGTGCTCCCAATTGTATTTTCAAATGAATTTTGTTTAGCTCTGAAGTTATACAGTTTTATTTCTGCTTAATATCCAGGTAAAACATATGTTATGCAGGTAAAACCCATGAAATAAAGTTGTTTAAGTAGCTTCAATTTTTTTGTAATTTTGACTTTATCATCTACTTTTTGATAGACTTGATAATATAGTTGTATGTTTACCAGAAACTTAAATCAGGATTAGCTCTAATATACAGGACTTTAGATTGTTTTTATTTTTATTTTTTTTCCCTAGCTACAGGTGCATGTTATAGCTTTCCATTGTGGTCATTGTGGTTCATTTCATTAAGCTTCATGTTCTATCTGCTTTCTTGAGACTTGGGAAACAGCATTTTTCTGAGTGATTGTACCATATTGTTCCAAATATAAGGCCAGCCAGAATAGAAGGCAACCTCCAACTAGAAACAGCTCAAATATGGAGAAAGGCTGGGGGCCCAGAGCCCGGCGGGTCTTGCAGTGGTGGCAAGGGTGCCGAGGAATAGGACGATGCCTGCCCACTCTCCCGGTGAGTGAAGATGAGTCAGCTGGCTGCATTTGCTTATGCATAACCAGATGGCTTCTGTTGCAAGAGAAAAAGTTGTACTGGGGGTTGGAAAACAAGTTCATATACATGAAAGAAAGTTGTATGTCTAAATCTGGGGAGGGAGGATGGGAGTAGAATTTTTCACCTCCTAAACAGTCGTCTTAAGTGTTTTTTCCCCCGACATCTGGGGGTGGAAGTTGAGCAACCCCAAACAGGAGCGAAGAACAAAGGTATCCTGGACCTTTCATGATAAAAGGAGTTTAGATCAGTGGTCTTGAAAATCACAGGTCTCCAGATCAGCTCAGAAAAGTGCTCCTTGCCCTTTAAAATTGACTGCTGACTGAGAGGTGATGCATGCACTGTGTGATCATGTGTAGCTTGAAAACAAGCCACTGAAACGGGAAATCACATTTCCAGTTTCAGTAAGATTTTTCTCTTTTTAAATGCACTGTTTGGCTCAGTAGCATATATTTTTTTAAATCATTCAGTGAAAATGTATTAGTCAACTAAGAGTATATGTAAATTGAACCTATGTAATTCTCCAAATATTGGTCTGACTCTGCTAAGTGCATAGAAAACTATTTATGTTATAGTACTAAATGAGATATAATAGAATGAGGTGCTTCATTCTGTTATTATAATCTAGAAAATTATATAATATCTGTTGGAACTAAACTTCACCAGGCATTTGGTTACCTTTGTGGCTTCACAAAACCAAAATAAAACTAAGTCTTGATCTTTCTGATTGATTTCTAGTCCATGGCCCAAAGCTAGTTTGAAGTATAACTTTCATCCCTAAATGATGAATTTCCCCCCACTGCATATTCTAGGCAAGATACTCTTGTAGCCATTTTTGTTTGTTTGTTTAAGGAAACTACTTTCTTAAAAAAAAAAAAAAAAGAAGTAGAAGTCTGCGTTTCTGAATAGATATGGCCAGAACAGGACTTAATGTTTAAGTTTAAACAATGGTAAATGGCTCAGATGATTTGATTTAAGGATATTGTTTACATTGATTTTAGAAGTTCTCTTAAACCAAAATGCCCTGAACAATAGAGGCCCATGTCCAAACCAAAGGATGGTATTATTGATATGCTTGTCCTTTTGCCAGATCTGGAAAGAGAACCTTTGAAGCAGAAAGGCTGGGCAGAAAAGGATTTGAAAGTAAAAACAGAAAGGAGATAGCTCAGAGTGGGAAGGTTTACTGCCTTCTGAATTAGAATACATGTCAGAGGAAATATGGCACTGCAATGGTGGATCCTAAACAAAAGTTTGAAGTGAATTCTGTAAAATCTCAAGTCTTTTGAAAAGAGGTCATAACAGTGGCACCAGGTGGAAAGGAGAAGAGTAGAGGACCAGAGTTCCTCAGGAAAGAGGAGCTTCCTTTTGTACTTCCTTAGTGTTAGAACCATTTGATTCCAAAAGATCCAAAGTACAGAGGAAGAAGATTCCAAAATGTGAGGGTGGGGGAAGGATGTGCCCTTTAACCATCTTCAACTTCAACTTCAGGTAATCTCCCTTCTATTAGGTGTATCAGGCATTATTGTGTCTGATTTGATCAGGGTTACAAATACAGGAAAACAAACTTCATTTATTTTCCCAGAGGGGCTTGGGGCTATTCTAATTGACAATCCTGTTTCATCACCTGCTGTACATTTTAGTTTTAGTAGCAATGGAGAACAGAAGCTGAGGAAGCCGACTTCATGCTGTATTCTACTGCTTCCTCTCCGTGTTGGGTAGTGAGGCTAGGGGCAGGACCTGACTGGATTGTACAACTCTGAGCAGGGAAAAGAATGTGGCCTCAGTAAGTTTGTGAGGTGACAAGGGGAGCTTTTGAGGACATAGGAGAAATGACAGCAAGAAAGAAAGGGAGACAATCTTCCAAATTGTGAAAATAATAATCTGCAATAATATTAAGTTAATAATAATATACTTTCCTTATAAAGCATGGTTTGCATGTAATCTATACCTATAGTTGCTCTGTGCCGATTTCTCCTCTTATCTCTAAAATACACAGCATAAAATTACTCTTGGCTGAGCATGACTGCTTATGCCTGTAATCCCAGTACTTTGGGAGGCTGAGGCAGGAGGATCACTTGAGGCCAGGAGTTTTAAGACCAATCTGGGCAACATTATGAGACCCTGTCTCTGTGGAAAAGACAAAATGTCACTAGGCATAATGACACATGCCTATAGTCCCAGATACTCAGGAGGCTGAGGTGGGAGGATTGCTTAAGCCCAGGAGTCGAAGGCTGCAGTAAGCAATGATTGTGCCACTGCACTCCAGCTTGGGTCATGGAGAGATTCTGCAAATTAATATTCCAAACTACTGTTGTTTCTCTCTTCATGAATTCACATGGTACACCTTCAGTGGCTCCTCTTTGAGATATTAGATTGATAGAATCAACTTGAATGGATCAATTACTAATCAATTAGACATGAAAAAAATCTGCAAATAGGTTGATAGCCAGAAATTAAAAATCTCTCTGGTTCTCTAATAGTGTAATGACCTACATAAAAATAGATTTGGAAAATTCCCATTTGACGGCTTTTTCTAGGAGAATAGATAACTGATGCTCTCTTTTTCTTTGCTGATCCATTAGTCTTCCCTCAAGTATCCTTTAGAAAAAGTACAGATCCTTAGGGAAATTTCCAGTTCTTGTACAGATGAATGTGGCCTGCACATGTCAAATTAATCATGTCCAGGTTCTTGTTTCTCACCAATTAAGTTGAAGAATCACTAAACTAAAAATACGTAATTTGTATCTATTGTGTTTTTCATTTTTAAAAAAGACCAGAAAAGGACAGTTTTCAGTTTTCAAAGAAAATGTTCAATTCGCATAAATCTTTTTGGAAAATGCTTTATTATAGGTCTTTCCCTCAAAGAAGGGTTTTGTAAAAGACACAGTTTCTCCAACACAAGAATGTGATGTGTCTGCATATTCTGACACATATGGAATATGGCATTTGGTTTGCTGAGTGAGCATATTTAACTCAGCTATGGAGTAACTCATGAATTTCCTACTCTTGAGTATCTTTGAGTTTCAAAAATGATTCTTGAAATGTGTTTAAGGGCCGTTCCTTGAAGGTGGGGCATTGCTCTCTTTGTAAGTCAGAGATGGCATCTGGCAATGTTTTGAGGTCGCTTTTCATTATGTTACCTTGCTAGTCAAGCAGCAAGTGTGTTATCCAATGAACAGGTTGATAGCATTGTAGGATAGGCTAAGGAAAAGTACCAAAATGGCTAATTCTCATTTGGCAGTGAAATTGAATATTGAATGACATCTTTGTAGTCATAAACGACTTTTGTTTTAATAACAAAGTTGTTGATTTTCTACTAAGGGTTCTTTTAGGTTGTCATCAGGGGCTGATGGGAGTAACAGTTCACCCAACTCCGCAGCTAGCTTCAGTGGACATGCCACACCTTCCCAGCAGCCTGAACCTGTGGTACATTCTCTTAAGGTAACCAACTGTGTGCAACCATTCTCCAGAGCTTCAGTTGTGTTGTGGCTTGTTTGCTGTAGTCTAGTAGTCCTCACAGTCTTGCTTGAACCATAGATACTTTATTTTTTGACTCCTTATGGTGTAACTTTTTAAATCTTAACTTTTGAAGTATGATTTTAATTGCTCTAAACTGACAGTGAGTTTGAGTACTTATTATGGTTGAATCTCTAGTTTTATCATTTTGTTTTGAGTAATGTGATTCATATCTATCTGCATCGAAGTTGAAGTCTGTGCATGTATATCCATATTTGTAAAAAATTGTGATAGGTATTTTATGTGCAATGTTTGTAGCATGGATGTCTTCAAATATAGGGAGTTAATAGTTGGCCAGAATAAGGAAGGATACCACATTATTCTTTTTTGATGCAATTGAAGTACATTATACAACTTAAATAAAATATTAAAATAAGTAAAAACCTACTCTTTCCTCTTCTAAGTAGAAATTGGGTTCTCAAACTCCAGTTAATGTTCCATTATAGAAGAGTAGAAAATAGATATATGGACTTATACATAAAGCTAATTTACTTCTGTGTCTTTCTTCACATTTTGCAGTGATTTCACAAAAATTTGCCTAAAATTTGTCATATATTTTCTTTACCAATAATGAGCTTTCCAATAAGTAAAATTAATGAAAAATTCGTATAAGTACAATTAATAATAAATAAACAATATAAATACTTACCTATCTCAGAGAAGAAACTATCACAGGCAATAAAAATCATCTTAAAAATTGAGACAGTTTCTTGAAATTTTATCAGTTCCAAAGTATGAAACACTGTCTACCAAATCTATCTATAATTTCTAATATGTAGCTTTGGTCAAACCTCTCTGACCCATAAAACAGGTAGAGTGCCTCAGTTCTGCTTTTACCACGTGAGTTTCACAACTCTTCTTAAACTGTTTCAGTTTCAAAATGATTTATCATCAGACTGAGATGCACTCCTCTTTTGGAATGGGCCGTACTTTCTGTGGCATGTACAAAACAAATACACAGACAAGCACTTCAAAGTGTTTATTTCATTTTGAGATATTTAAGTTTTAGCAAAGATTTTGCTCCCTTAGTATATTTTGCTTTAGCTTATATAAAATGAGTTTGCTTTTCCTAAACATATACTGATTATTGATGAGGGAAGGTAAGGCAACCATGTGAACGGCCAGTGGCAATGCACTTGGCATTTTGTCTATGTTGGGATAATTCACAAAGTGAGCAACTGAGAGGAATTCCTGGGAAGACACAGCTAGTGTGAGGGGCACTGCTTTGCCTCTGATGGATGTTGGTTTATGGATGATTGAATATGTTGTTCTCTGTGGCAGCACTTGGATGAACTTCAGCATGAATCAGGCACTAGCTATCTGAAAAGCATTTTATAAGTAGAAAATGGAACAGAGATTGGCTTCAATCTTGTAGTATTAAAGCCTGTGCACACACTCTGAAAGCAGCAACTTGTCCTCCTATTCAAACTGTTTGAAAGCCATTCCAGCCTGTTGCCTTATTAAATGGCAGTTGCTATTTGAATCAGATTAACATAGTGGGTTACGCTGAAATTTTTTCCAGATTTCTCAATGCAGCTGTTAGTGTGGCTTAAAAAGAAGGGGAGGACAAGGAAGAGCTCCTTAATTTTCTCTGAATTTAGTTCTAATTTTCATATAAAATGTTATCTCTGGGAGGCCAAGGTAGGCAGATCATGAGGTCAGGAGTTCAAGACCAGCCTGGCCAACATAGTGAAACCCCATCTCTACTAAAAATACGAAAAATTAGCTGGGCATGGCAGGTGCCTGTAATCCCAGCTCTGCTGGAGGCTGAGACAGGAGAATTGCTTGAACCCAGGAAGCAGAGGTTGCAGTGAGCCAAGATTGCACCATTGCACTCCAGCCTGGGTGACAGTGCGAGACTCCATCTCATAAATAAATAAATAAATGTATCTCCAGAGAGGGAGATATTATGTTATATTCAGTACACATAAGTGTCCTCGGTTGGCACGAGTGATACTGAGCAACTGAAACATCTTTATTGGATAACTGGGGGCCCTTAAATATAAAATGTGTTTGTTTCCAGGAGTTAACTGTGTTAAGACACAGAAATATGTGCAAACATCATTTTTGGAAAATGCATCTTAAAAAGATTTCAATATAAGAAAAAGAAATTATGGTCACTTGACATGTTTTGTTTTTGAGAGATACTTATCTGGAGCTGATTTTTATCATGAGATATGTCTATTCTGGAAAGAATAATTAGTACAGTGGCTCAGTTTCTCACTTTCTGATAGATTTTATAGAAAACTCTAGGCTTCAGAAAATCTCCGGTCATGGTTTGTGGGGAAATGTAAATCACTGTAAGAAATTAGCATATTTGTAATAACACTATATTTCTCCTCTTTTGAAATTTATGATAACTATTAATTGGAGCTTCACTTCATTTAGTAAAAATTAACTGATTTGAAGTATGCTTCTCTGAGGTGCATTACAAATCAGATTCATAGGTAAATGAGGCTGCTCAAGGAGCACTTTATGTTTTCTATGAATATTCACCAAGCACAGTCAGTGATTTTCTCTAAATATATAAAGAAGGTAAATTAACTATAATGTGAGGTGAGTATCAGGACTCAGAAGAGGTATTTATATAGTAATAATTGCTAGAAGTTTCAAATTAATGAAAGTCATTTGTGATCAGATTATTACAGGATTGAACTCTAGTTAGACTCAGATAGTGTCTGTGAACTTGACATGAAGGTCCTACTTCATGCTTAAGTCATTTAGTTTGGCTCAATTGTTGTAAATTCTCAGGTAGCACCTTTAGATGTGACCAACATTGACCATGATGATGATAGAATCAAGTAGCTTAGCAGGGTTGCAGTTAGTGTGGATTCTATCGGAACTTCTAGGAAAAGCATTAGTTTATTGTGTTACTTCAACACTTTGATTTATAAACTGATATAGATAAAAACAGCAAACAGCACAGAAAGCCAAAGTTTTTTTCTCTTTTTTTACTGTAAAATGTAGCCACAAGAAAACTTTAGACATTCTTAAAGGAATATTATTTTTAACCTATTTTGGGCTAATTTAGAGAAGTGGAAACATAAACTTCTAAAATTGTTTAAAAGGCATTTTATTCCAAGACATTTTGCTTTCATGAAAGATATTTAAAGTGTTGTTCAAATATTTTCACTATAAGGAGCCAGTGCTTCTCTTTGATGCTGTCAAAGAGCCACCTCCACATGCCTTTTCTCAGGTACTGGGAACATGTCCAGGCAAGAACTGCGAGGTCAGTAGTTCTTATGTGCATATTCCTGGGTTTTGACCAGTTTCACCTGTCACTATCATCTTTTTTAGTCATCTTTTATACAGGCCATGTCTACATATCATTTGGACCATTTGGCACATAGTTAATTATATTGGCCAACATTACATGGAGCAAGAGTTACTGATATCTCCAAATGGCTGACACAGTGAGGTTATCTTAATGACTAAAGTAAATGCATATACTTATTTTAGACATTAATGAATTCCATTGATTATGAGTGATGCAGTGGATTGCTTTTAATGGCCGTTTTAAAATCAAATAGAATTCATTCCAAATAGATTTCAGAACAATCAGCTATTTAAAAAATATTTTGCCATATACTAATCCACTCTGATATGCAGACATGGAGAAAACTAAAGGTTTTACAAAGTGGAGCTCCTTGATGGTTTTATCATAACTAACAAGCTATTTTTCCATGTGAAATTTGCTTTTCTTTTTTCAACAAATCCAGGTCTTGGATGTTCAGGAAACTATAGATCGTCAGCAGGGTAAAGAGTATGAACATGACCTTAGTGAGACAGAAAAAGCTATAGTCAGAGAAATGTGCAATGTAAGTTTAATGTGCTTTATTGTGTATTCTGTGTTGAAAGCCACATCGTAGCTTAGCTGTTGTTTTATGAATATTTTTTAAATGCTGACCAAATGCCTTTACATTTTTATATGAAAAACCAATTTCTCTTGTTTTTGTATTCAGTATATTTTATTGTAGTTTTATTAACACAATCATGTTACAAAATATTCAATTCAGAGATGACCAGCCAATCCTGTATTCCAGAAGAATCTACGAACATTTCTAAATATTAAATTTACTAAAATGTGTTTTAATTTTGATAAAATAAATGAGTTTCTTTTTTTCTACTTCTAAGAAGTTCATTAAAGATCAGTGTTTAAAAACCTATGATAAAGAAAATACAGCCACCTTCAGATTTACTTGTAACTATTATTGGAAAAAATCACCACCTTACTAGGTAATTTTGCTTAGTTCTTCATATATCTTATATGTGTGCTTCATGTCATGCAAAGTATTATCTTTAGCTTTCAGTTGTTGACCCAAACTCATAATATAGTAAGTTAAGATTAGATAGATGAGAACCTAAAAGATAGTTAGGCTAGGCACAGTGGTGCACATCTATAATCCCAGCACTTTGGGAAGCTGAAGAGGGAAAATTGCTTTTGCCCAGGAGTTTGAGGCTGCAATGAGCAATGATCCACTCCAGCAATGACCACTCCACTCCAGCCTGGGTTCAGAGTGAGACCCTGTCTCAGATTAAAAAGAAGGTAGACAAATAGAAATCAATCCATGAAATCAGAGATTTCCATTTAAAAAAAAAAAAAAAGATATGTTATTTTCATGATGCGTATTCAACACAATCATTAATATGGCTTGGATGTTACTATTAATCCCTGACAAAATTTTAATATTTTGAATAATATTCATGAGGTGTATCATTTAATCAAGAATATAAATTGTGAAGCTTTAAATAGCTAAATGAATATTGTAGAGAAAGCCACTGTTAAATGCAAGAAATCATGGTTAAGCACTGATCATGTTAAACACTGATTTTAATTGGCTTTACATTATACTTTTGTCCTTATATTCTTTATCCTATCAGGATGTGAAAATTGCCAGGAAATACCCTTCAGCTTTAGATCAATTAGGACCAGATATTCTCACTTACTCATCTACCTCCTCGAGATGTTTCTGGAATCCAGTAAATGTTACATAAGTCCCCCGGGCATTTTTTTATGTGCTGGAATGAGATTTTGGTCTCTTGCTTGCCTGTGTTGTGGCTAATTTTTCTCTTCCAACCCTTTCTTATTTATTTGTTTTTTTTTCCCCCTGCATATCTGTTGTCCGTTTTCAAAAGGTCACTAGTTCTAGATGTCATGTTTCCTAAATGCACCACCATTCACCTTCTGTAGCTTTTCAACCTGTGCTTAAGATTTTCAATTTGAATATTTCCCTCAGATAAATTTTTAAAAGTGAGCCACATACCTAGGAATGCTTGTTGCTGCCCATCTGTTGGCTATGGAATGAGAGAGAAAGTTCGGATAATAAAAACTATCAAACTAGAAGGGGCCAGAGGTCATTCTCCGGTGTTTGTCCAAAGAATAGTATGTGGACCTCCTTCATAATTCAGATGTCTGAGTTTAACATCAGACCTCAGGCAATTCAGATATGAACCCCTGGGTAAGAACCCGAACACTCTAATTCTATGTTTGAAGAAACTAAGATCCGGAAATTACTTTACTTGCTCAAGCTATTTTCTAATGAATAGTGAAGTCAGGAGTAGACCAAAATTTCCTTTGAGGACCACT
This sequence comes from Sapajus apella, assembly GCF_009761245.1. Classification (NCBI taxonomy): domain Eukaryota; kingdom Metazoa; phylum Chordata; class Mammalia; order Primates; family Cebidae; genus Sapajus; species Sapajus apella. The sequence continues at coordinate 16,836,268 of NW_022436966.1, read as the reverse complement.
TCTTTCCACTTCCCGAAGTGTGGTAAATCTGGGGACTTCCATTTCTTTCCTAAAGAATGAAAAGCACCGCATTTTATAAAGGGGGCCATCTCCACAGTGCTTAATACCAGAATTTCTGTGAAAAAGAAAAGAAAAAAAAACCCATCTAGGATTATTTCTTTCCCTTTCCCTTTCCTTCCTTTCGATTTCTGGACATTAGAAAATTCATATTTGAGTCTCAATAGAGACCCATTACTGGATTGGATTTTGATTAGTTTTATGTTGATCTTTTTGTTTACCTGCATTTTCAAAAATGAATTGAAAGGCACCAAACAGTGTTGTTATTTTTATTTTTTGCTATATAAGATACTTACAGAAAGGCAAAAGCTTGGCCTCCTTGTTTACCCTTAAAAGTTCTCTAGCAGTACATTTTCTGTCTACTTTTGTCTTTGATCCCCAGAATTGGAGGATAAAATGCAAACAAATCCAATTCTGATTCTTAAGCCATTTTATATATTTGGAAATAATTAAAAATAATATTGTCACCATTATAAATTATATGATCAAAAACACATAGTAAATGCCACAGAATAAATAAAAATGCAGATTGTAAAGCAGTTTCATAGATAAGGGAAGATTATGAAGGCTTGGTTTTTAGTAGAGAAATTATATGCCTTTATAATAATGTCACAGAAAAATAAAGCTTCCTCATGACATGTGATGGGTTATAAGAGACTCAAAAAGAACTTGGGACAATAGAAGTTTTGCTGTAGTTTCTAGTATTGCTTCTAGAGATAAAATATTTTTGATATCTACACAATGAGGATTATTATTCATGTTACCATCATGTGGGTTAGTATGTAGTGAGTTATTCTAGTCCCAAACTGTGCTACAGAAATAAATATATGCCCCCTAAGAAATAGCAAATCTGTCTTTTTGTAGTAATTGTTTTATTTTAGATTTTTCTGTTTTGCTCTTATAAATTCCCTGAGGACAGCTGAAATACTTAATTAGTCATCTCCGCATTCTCAAACACACACCTGTTACTCCATTTTAGTGAATAATTCACTACTCCTGTGTCAACCTTAGTATTGTTGGTTTATTTCAAAGTTCTGCCTTCTTTAAGAGTTTCCTTTCACCACATAGTTATATCTGGGTTAAGCTCATTATGTTATACGTTTCAATATTTGAAGAGAAGTTGCACTTTTCAGTTGTAACCATCTAATGCTGGTGTCTATGATCCTTGTAAAGTCCGTCAGTCTATCCTCTGCTTCTAAACCACATTCAGAGCTTTCTAGATAGATGTAATTCTATTTAAGAGCTAGGAAAAGAAAGTCTGTAGCATCCTTTGTCTCCTTGATTCAATGTTTATGTCTTGTCAATTAATTAAGAAATGAGACTTTCCTAACCTTCTTGTGTATAGCTTGAGCCATCCATTGCTATATATTAATAATTCCTTTCCAGATATTTAAGAACCCTAACTTCAACTCCTTTTGAGTACAACATGATATTTATGCCATAGAATGGTATATGCTGATACATTGAGATTAATAGTTCCTTTGGCTTAGAGACCAAGGTAAACAGAGCCCTATATTGTGTATTAATATGAATGATACTGGGTTTCCCTGATACTGGTTTATCTGCTTCTATTTAAAAGCAAAAATGAAACCAAACAAAAGAAATCGTTTATGAATAATTAACAAACTAGTTTTGTGTTCATGTTAGAGTATTATAAACTTTTGTGCAATCAATCTAATCATAATCCTTGAAATAGTCTGGGAGGGTTGTGGCTGTTACTGCGCATGTGCACATACATGCATGTGCATATATGTGTATTACAGTCACTGTTAGTGTATTGATATATAATTGGTGAATTCAGTAGTTTTACTTTTATGCTTACATTTTTCTTGATTGCACCTTTTGTCCCTCTTTGTGGCCCAGCTTCTAACATATTGTAATTGTATCTCTTTCAGTGATCCTTGAATTTATTCTTATCATTTTCCTACATTTGGATGCTTTCTGTTTTGTAAATCCAAGAGATCATATTGCTTGGTAGCTAATTTGTGACAACTGATGGCCCCACTCTGTAGAAATAGCCAGAGAAATTCACTAGTAGCCGTAAGACTACCACTTCAGGACTTAAATAGTTCAATAACAAAAGCTCCTTTATTTTCCTCAGCGCATTAAACACTGATATCCTTTGTTATGGCCGTATGATATAGGAGCAAGGATGATCTTGTTAAGGTGTTCTTAATTCTGGCTACACATTAGAGTTACTTTGAGAACTTTTTAAAAAATGCATGCAGTTGTCCATGCCTCACTTATCCCAGTGAAATCAGAATCTTAGAGGATGGGGGTTACTGTTTAAGAGTTCCTCAAGTGCTTAGTGTGCAGTCAGAGTTGGGGACCGTTTCTTATCTAGAGTAAGTTACGTCATTTTAAAATTTTGACCCTGGTTACTAACAAGGAGTAGTAGTCCCAACTGCTAAGTAGTTCTTGTGTTTTAAGAAGCTTGTCATCACATTTTATTTTGTGTTTAAACTCATTCATGTGGATATTTTGTCTCTTGTCTTTACTTCATCTTTGCTTCTCTCTTAATTTCCCATTAAAAACCACAAATCTCCTTGTAGAAGAGGAAAAATAAGATACTCACTCCTCCTTCTTTTTTTTTAAGGTTGTGTGGAGGAAACTTGGAGATGCTGCAGGTTCGTGTCCTGGAATTAGGCAACATTTGTCAGGAAACCAGTACAAAGGACCAATGTGAGATGCGTTCTTTTTCAAACAGGAGATCACCACTGCCAGAAAAAGACAGATGACAAGAAGAAGAAAAAGGAAAGAGTGGGTTTCCACAAACCTGGACTCATGGAAAAACATAGAGTGATTGTACATTGCACATATCTTCCCTCTAAAACCTGTAGTACAGCTTCCCCCTCAAGCTGATGTTCTGTGTCCCTCACCTCAATGTCCACAATAGTCAATCTCAAACAAGGTAGCTTTGAAAATCTGAAACAGAGTAGCTTTGAAAAATCACCATTTTGGTACCAGTGTTTTCATTAGAACTAAGTGTTTTTAACTCCCCAGATCTAATATTGTAATTGGGAAACCTGCACAGTTTTAAGAGTTCAGTGGAGCCTCAGTGGTTTGGATAGAGCTGACTCATTGCACCTAATGGTGGGAGTTTTCTACCATGTCATATTGAAGATATGAAGAGGTATTTTCCAGCTTCCCAAGTTTGAGAATTGGGCATCTACCTCTTAACACTTCAGTCGACAAACCAAATACGAATTCCTGAGGCATCATTAATTTAGATGCAAGATAAGACTAAGTTTCTGGAGTTTTGTTTTGACTTCCGAGGTGCTAAAAAATACCACGTAAATTCTCCCTACCAGCTAGGATAGCAAGACTTTGTAGAGTGCTTATCAGAGGGTGCCGTTTATTTCAATTGATCATTATAAACGTGTGGTTTTTTTCATCTTAATGAGTTTCTCATAAAGACACATCTTGGGGCATACCAACCTTCATATTCATTCAGTGTATCCATTGATGTTCATCTTAACAATTTCAACTAAAAAACAAGCAAACATAATTTTTCTAGGTGTTTCGAGCTGTGAGATGTCAATTTCTACAAATTAGTTTCTAGACATGCTGTATATTTAATAAACTTTATGTAAACTTTAAAATATTGCACTGCATTTATGAAAAAAGCTTTCTTTGCGTATTGCAGCTATCTAACATTTTATGATACTGACGCATGTCCTTCATTATTGAGGCTAAAAGCTCTTGTTCAGATTGCTTGAGGTTTGAAAAAGAGGTGTGCTAGCTTTGCTTAGTTTATTTCTTATTTTTGGTATACATATACATATACATATATATATATATATAATATTAGAATGTGTGTACTGGAAATGCTATGATAGGTATTTTGTGTTTATTCAAATGCAATGATAGTTTCTTGTATGAATGTGCAAGAGGCCTGTGACCGAATGCTACGTTTTTATGGTAGTTTAACATTATAAAAGTAGGAATGCAACAATTCCCAGTTTTCGGATAGGTTCTAAATTTCTGAGATTTGATTCATAGCAGATATTCTCTGTTGTTGTTTTAAATGGGCTAATTACATAATGAATTAATTGTCACTAATAGGAGAATGTGAAGGAATTTTGTTACAGTTTCAAAATTGTTACTGTGATGAAAAATCATCCCTCTATTTTCAGAAAATATTTATGAATTAATTTACTGTAGAATTATCTCTTTAATTATCATAATTGGGTTACAATTTAAGCTTCCCTTTTAAAATGTTATATTTTAAAATATTATTACTCTATAAAAGAAAATTGCTTGCTATATTTACCCCTTCTTTCCTAGGAAAGCTTTCATCCTTAAATTGTTGTATTCCTACACTCTGAAGACATTTAAAATAAGCTTTTGTGCCTGCAGCAGAGCTTGCAGAAGCTAATACAAGGGACACTGGTCTTTTGACAAAATAAACTTGTGTAAATTTTGATACTGTATTAAAACTATTTTTTTAAAGTTCTGCATAAAATTGAGTATTAAGTATATGTGTTCATCTTAGCAATGGTAATAAATTATTTAATCTCACAGTGTTTTTGTCTTCTTTAAAATGTCTTTCCTAAATTGAGTCCATTTGTAATAGTCATTACATGTCCTAATGCTCCTGTGTGATGGTGGTGATAATAGTAATACAGATGATTCATTATCTTAAACATAAACCAAAGGCATGTTTTAAAATATGCTCATAATGAGGGATTAAATATTCAGATATTCCTCAACTTGCACCATTGTCTATTATGATGTAGTTAAAGCTTTCAAATGGTATTTTAAATATTTTAAAATGTTTCTGTTATAAAATCCTCTTAGTCTTTTAATTTATATAGATTAAAATTAAACAATTCAATTATTATCAACTTATTTTTTTAAACAGTCATTAGAAGGAAATATTTTGGAGGGGAAATAACAAATAGAAAACTTGGCCTCTTTATCTAAGAAACTTATACATTATTGAGAAAGGTATAATTGATACATGTGACTAAGATAAACAGGAAAACACACACACAAATATGCTCTGAGAATTCACATACTTCTTGGATGTCACTAATGAGATTGTGGAATAAGGCTTTCTACACTTAGTATTAGCCTCAACTTTAAATGACAGAGAAGATGGACAGCTCAGTGCCTGAATCTTGCTATTGCCTAATACTTTATCAATCAAAATGAGTGGCACTGTTCTCTTAGGTGACCAGGTTATTAGTTTATGATCTTATCTTACCTGGGACAAAGGTTAATATACCTATCTTGGCAGAATATTTTTACCAGCCTTCAAGCTGATTGACAATCAGAATCTGAGCTTTTAAATGAATGCCTTTCAAGTTTCAAACACATGCTTATGGCACTGTAGGAAATTCAGATCATCTTACGTAATATCCAGTAAAATAGTGACAGACTAATTGGGGTGACTATTCCTTAGGTCAATGAATGTTTAATGAATGCTTATCACTGCCATGTGAGTAAACACAGCTTTGGTTCTTTACTCATAGTGTGGACTACTCTCAAGAAATACATGGAAGAGCAGTATCTGAGATGCTACCTGGAGCTTTTTGATCCTTGAGATCAAGACAGGATTACCTCAAACATCTAGTGTCTTGATCTGAGTAAGCAGTGTCCAAATGATTTCTACAAATTTCCAGAACTTGCACTCTGTGGTAAGCTTCTCCTTGCCTCATTCTACCTCTACATCAGGGGCAAACTGATTTCTCCAGTAGAAACACTTGACTCTAATTCTGGAAAGGATCTGCCTACCTCAAACTGGCTTACCAAGGTAGACCCTCAACAAAGCTCAGGGCACTAATATGAGGAATCCATACACTAATATACATAATTAATTCTTTTTTTGTTTTTTGAGACAGAGTCTTGCGCTGTCACCAGGCTAGAGTGCAGTGGCATGAGCTCAGCTCACTGCAACCTCCACCTCCCAGGTTCAAGCGATTCCCCTGCCTCAGCCTCCTGAGTAGCTGGGACAACAGGCACACACCACCACACTCAGCTAGTTTTTTTGTATTTTGGGAGAGACAAGAGTTTCACCTAATTCTGTTCCTTCTAAAGTATAAAAATTGTCCAGCCTGTTAAACAATGAAGACAGTATATCAGGTTGAACCATAGGAAATTGCCAATGTTTGACCACTTTTGGATTGTTAAAACAGTAATTTCATATGGTTCAAACTCTTACATGATGAAGATTTTTTTGGTGGGAATTATAGAGTGAATACAGTTGAAGTTACAAAAGAGTTACATTGGGCTGGAGCTATCTTAAAAGTATGCTGTATTAAGTGGGATTTTTTGTCTTTTTTTTTTTTTTTTTTCTTTGAGACAAGCTCTAACTCTGTTGCCTAGGCTGGAGTGCAATGGCATGATCATGGCTCACTGCAGCCAGAACCTCTCAAGTTTAAGTGATACTCCCACTTCAGCCTCCTGAGTAGCTGGGACCACCGGCAAGAACCACCATACCCGGCTAATTGTTTTATTTTTTATAGACATGGGGTCTCTGTTGCTTAGGCTGGTCTTGAACTCCTGGGTTCAAGTGATCCTATGAATATTTTTATGAAAATAATTTATTATAATACCAGCTTTAGAATTATATTTAAACTGACCTCCCAAAGTGCTGGGATTACACGTGAGAGCTACTGTGCCCAGCCAGGATTCTTATCAGAGAAAGGGAAAGAGGAAGAGAGGGAGAGGAAAAGGGGAGAGAGAGAGAGAGAGAGACAGAGACAGAGAGAGAGAGACAGAGAGTGTGTGTGTATGATAAAGTGAAGAGTTCCGTTGGTTCTGTCTGGAACCTCCATATTTCTTAAACTTTAACATGGGATACAAGGAGATGGAGCAGCATTCTGGTTCCCTTGGGAAGGGATTGAATAAAGAACATTTGAGTTTAGAGAGGCAGAATTTGGACCAGCAAGTTCAGCATTTGACTTTATAATTAGCTTTGTGAGTTTGAGCAATTTAACTTCACTGAGACTGTATTCTCACATGCTGTATAGAGATAACATCTATATTGCTGAGTTGTTGTAAGTTTCTTATTGCTGCCTTAAAGTTCAATGGTCTTGACAGAGAATGAGGAATAAGAGCAAGTCTTCCAATACATAGGAGCCCAGACCCCCTGGTCTGGAGCAGTTTTATACTATTAGGCTGGAGAAGAAAAATCACATCAGGGCTGAGGGGTCTGTCACTACTAGATAAAGAGATTCTAGCTGCACAGTTAAATACTATGAAGTTCTGTCCTTTTTACATCATCCAGGTTACCACAGGCTTTCTCATGGCCAGTCACAGATGGTGATTGTGGGGAAAAAAGACCTTGGTCTGATATTCACATATGAACAGATTTTACCAACAAAATCCCTGCAACTATTTAATTCTTTGTATTTGTTTTTCATCTCACTGAGAAAACAAACCTTCATTTCAAAATGGCAGGATGAGTACCTGCTGCAGTTTCCTCTTGCCTCAAACCTTTAAAATAATTTTAAAAGTATTTCAATAAATAAATCCATAATCCTACTAGACCGTAAGAAATAATGCGCTCCCTAGGCCAGCAGTTATGATGAATTTTGGAAAGAAGGGAGACAAACAGTATATGAATGAAGAACGAATCAATTGAAAGTACATGATGAAGGGTGTTGTTGAAAAAGGAAGATGGCTAGGAGGGTGCTCAGAACCAGGAAGAGTTTGTTACATGCATTGCGTGGTATCCTTGGCATTTTGACTCCTGTATAAACTGCTCTGTCCTTGATTCAGGAAGATAACAATAAAGAGATTCTCCCAAGTCAGAGAAGAGAAGAAGGACATTTGAATTGGAGAAACAGCAAAGTTTTCAGAATTGGTAACACCTAGAGGAAAAGGGATCCTTTGTTCCCCGGTCATTAGCTACTGGCACATCTGACTAGAAATTTGTCCTTCCATTTCCTTTACACTTAAAGAGGATTAACAGTTTCCCAAGCCAAGCGGACTGTCCCTCCCTCCCTCCCTCCCTCCTTTCTTTCTTTTCTTTTCCTTCTTTCTTTCTTTTTTTTTTTTCTTTCT